>NC_088247.1:15270963-15883463 GCF_036013445.1 Caloenas nicobarica | reverse complement strand
TTCATTAACACAGAAAAATGCCATGGAGTTGAGAAAATAAATGGAAAAGAAGACATTGTAGGAAAAGCAAGTATAATTTTTTAAATGAAATTCCAAGAAGACAGGTAAATGAGCACTGTATCTTAGGGACTGATAATAGATGCTTGGAGAAGACCCTGCTTGGAGCAGGAGGTTGGAATGGAGGTACCTGAGGTCCATCCCAAAGTGGCTGATTCTGTGATTCTGCTTCGCTTTGTGTAGCAGTTTGCTACAACTTCTGAAAGAGATCACCACTGCAGAGATAAATATGTTTTATCTTCATCACTTCAAATATGCCTGTCTTTACAATGAAACAAGATAACCGGCCTGTTCATATTCATATATCCAGATGATAAAAACCTAGAGACAACCATAAAACCACCAGGGAAAAAAGCAAGGTGTACTATTTACTGTACAAGACTAAATCCTCTTACAGCCTGTCCCCTAGCAAAAAGATGGGTTTTTACATTAAGAGGTGCAACACACTGGAAAAGGAGTAATGACTACAAATAACGATTTCTAACTCCTGTAAGTGGAATGAAAATCCCACACAAGTCTGTCCAATCTCTGCTGCCGAAGCACTCTCATTCATACTGAATCTATTGCACAGATCACATTACTCCTTCACTGTGAGCACCTCCATTCACACAGGCACTCGTCCAGAATTATGCTGAGAACATATTGCAGAAAGCCTGCATTTCAGAGCTAAAAAACATGTGGTAAACCAGACAGACATTTTCAAGCAGGGAACACATGCATGAGGTTTAAACTGCTCCGTGCGTAGCAGAAAATCTATGTTCTCTGCAGGACTACATCCCTTATCTGTTTGTAACCATGTCTACAGGGTGAAAAGCTTCAGGCCATCAGAAAATATGGTGTTTCCTCTGCCTACAGCAAGAGCATAGAGCTGTCTGTAAGTAATGCAGGCTGTTAAGAAAAAAAGTATTTATTTTAGCACAAATATGGTTCTGAAGGTTATTAAAATAGCACAGTAATGAGCTTGAGCTGGCTATGTATATTACATTTTCATGTTCATTGCAAAAACTAATGTCAGCTTAAATATATGCATACGCTTAAAATTTAGAGAGCTTTTTGCAAGTGAACAGTATATTGAAATGAAGCTTAGAGATAGAATATTCTGTTATAAATCCAGAGAAGCAACTCTTATCTGAATTACTGACTCAGGTTGCTGAGACAAAGAACCATAGAAACTAGTAGAATCTTTTCAATAAGTAGGTTGATCTGGTTTTGCCTCAGAATAGGAAAGCCACCTAATAAAATTTTTTTCTGGTATGGAGAGGCAATGTATTTTGAAGGCAAAGTGTCTTGTACAAATAAAGGAATAGTCATCTAGAAAGTAATGTAAGTTTAGGTACATTAATGCTGGAGACCTTTGTTTTATCAATTTGATTTCTACTGATTTTGGAAGTGCTCAAAAAATGTAAGTGTGCTTGGGATCCTTTGATTGCTGCCTTGTTCATTCTTCTACATTGTGGGCAAGCAGAAAAAGAAGTCTTTCCTGAAAGCAAAAGGAAATTATTTTATACAGAGTATTATGTTCGAACTACCAGAGCAAAAACTAAAACCTAAATGGAAAAAGAACAGCAGAGATCCCATTTCTGGTGTGGAATGATCTTCTCATGACTGAACAATTTAATAGGTATGACTTGTAACTTCTCTGCATGGGTCTGTCATCTCTTAAAATGCCATTAAACCCCAGTGTCAAAATGCCTATTAAGAAAGTGGCTGTTTTGAGAAAGAGATAATAAAAATCAGGTAGATGAATGAGCTGTATGGAAAGCCTCACTCCAGAAATAATGAAGCTCATAAACTGAGTTTTGCCATTTACATCCACATCTTAAATCAACTAAACACTTTAATATACCCAGCTCTGACCAAGAGCGACTTACCAGCCATGGAAAGCATCAGTCAGAACTTAGTAAAATTTTGTATACATTCAATCTGTGATATTAGGTCATATATAAATAGAACGACAAAGATTCAAAGGATGTTTCTTCTTCCTTCAGAAACATTGAATATCTGGGAAACAGGACACTGGACTTTTGGCTTCTCGTAAGTCCACAGAAATCCCTAGTGAGGCCCACATAGCCCATTTGTATGAAGCATCATGTTCAGATAACAAGTGGGGGTGGGATTTTGTGCATAGTAGGAATATACACTAGGCAGCAGAGCTATAATTATAGGTCATAAATAACCTCATAGATCCGTAGACACTCCAGAGCCTGCCAAAAGCAATTGCTTCTGGCCCCAAATCCACCTACTCAATGCCTGAAACTGACAATTGAGCATCTGGACCAACATTATGGCGCTATGAAAATAGTATCATCTGTGCCAATAAGCATCCACTAATATCTCTGGTCATTGATTTCTGCTATCATTTCAGAACATAATTTTATTTCAGTTATTGGATTTTGGAAGATGATTAAGGAGATAAGAAGCTACTGTTTGAAACAATCATTTGAGATAAGAAACAGAAACAATGAAAAATTCTGTAGCTACTCACAATATTAACAGTTATTTTAAAACAATTGACTTTTTTACATATAAATACAAAAATACACTTTAAGGTTTTTAATGTGGATGTGAATATACATATATTCACTAACTGATTTTCATTTGCTCTACAATTGCTGATCTCTTGTTCAAATGACAGACCATTTTGAATGTAATGAATTCTAAATAATATCAGATTTGGGCAAAATAGAAGCATTCTCAGAATACAATTCACAGCAAAATCAAAACATTAAGGTATCTGAAGTGATGCACTGTAAAAACCTGTTCAAAAACCAAACTCTCAAATAACCAATGGAATGTTAAAATGAAAGACAGCAAAACTGATTTTTTTTCCTTTTCATTCTGCTAAATTCCATGAGATAAATCAGCACCTCATTTTAAACCTATTTCTAATGAGAATTAATAAAATACCAGGAGAATTATGTTCATAATCTCAAGATAAAATTGTATCTTTGCATCAGTTATCACAGTTTTCTTATATTGTCTTAGTCTATTTTTTTTCCACACAAATAATCTTTCAGAAGTATCACCTCATTTGTTCCCAAATGAAATGTTATTCCAGACTGGATACTGAACTAGCTGAAGCATCAGTTTGTAAAACTTACTGGTTTAGGTTTTTTTGCTGAAACAGATGCCTTTTCTTTCCATTCAGATAACTCCACTATCACCTATTAAACTACAAACTGCCAGAATGGCTGAAATTGTGAGAACCTTAAGCAACCCACTCAGGCCAGTGGAATTTTTCCATTCTCTTCAGTTGCCTTCAGATCAAACCCTTAACCCAACACCTAAGCTTCTGAAATCATCCTCACCTCCTCTGGTGACCCATTCTTAAGGTGATTCTCAGCCACTGAAGACAATATCAGCCATAGGTCAGGTCCTTTCTCACTCGAGGACTAATCCCACAGGTTACTCCATGCTTACTGGATGCATCTCCGATCCCAGCTACACAGTATTGCAGGATCTGAACTCAGTGATAGAGGACACAAGGGAAAATTCATGCCAGTGGTGAATTTTACCCAATTCCTATATGCATCAGTTCACTAATTTGTTAAATGGGAAATCGTATCATCTATCCTGTAAGTAGACTGAGATGTTTAATGATGCCTTTAAACAGGTTTTAAATTCCAAGCTGGACGAACGGGCAAATTTACAAAGGAGGCTATGAAATCAAATCCTACTAAAATTCTGTTTGAATAACTTTAAGTGTTTTAATTCTGGTAGTGTTGAGATAGGTTTCCCCAGGATCCCAGAAGATGAGCACCTCAGTAAAGGAGGGAATAGGAGCAAGTGTCTTATGAGAAAGGCTCACCCATTTCTGATGCCAGGAATAAACCAAAATTGACATGCATTATGAGCACTCACATGGGCTTTGCTCCTTTACAATGCTCATGTGTCTACCTGTCTTTTAGCTGAACTCATTAGTACAAAGGGGTAACATTGCTCTGTGAAGTTTACCTTTGAAACTTATTTCCAATTTATATCACTATACTTAAAAATCAATCCTGATATCCCTAGTGCCATACAAAAGAAGAGAGCAAATTTCTGCAACATTTCCAAACAGAGTAAATTGATCCTTTACTGGAGAACTAATAACACTTTTTCCACCTTTTCTCTCTGTGGTTTCTTATTCTTGGAATGTCTCATCATTTCTCAACAAGATTGTATTTCTAACCTCTTTCCACAAACTGAACCAAACATCTTTCCACATAACAGGATCAAAATGTTTGTGGTAAGATAAGATCAGCTTTTCATGAAAAGCTTTTACTCAAACATGAACTAGCTGGGGATGATTTATTTATAAACCACTGTGAAAGTTATAAAAATTAATTCTGTTCAGACAACTGGTTTCATTTTTTCTCTATTCAAGTTTAGTTCTGCTCTTATTTAAATGGCCATTTTTGCTATTCTCTGACTTGATGAAGGAGATAATCTGGCACACTTTTCACATCAGGCTGAAGCAACATCCATCTCAAAGGCCGTGCCCAGCCTGCAGCTGCTCGGTTGGATGCTGGCAGATGAGTCCTCAGTCCCCAGCCCATGATGTTCCCCAGAAAGTGACTGATTTGGGTGGCTGATGGGCCATGGAGGTGATTGTCAGGCTACTGTACCTCCACACCGCTGTTGACATATGTAGAACTCACTGCTGGCTCCTCTGCGATGTAGATAAACATGTAAACAAGAAAGACTTATCAGCTAGCCCATGGCAGATCCCAGAGCCCAACTGTGAGAACACCAAACAGTACACAGTGATCTGACACTATTCCAAAGACCAGAGCTATTCAGATACGAACAAGCGATCACTTTGTTCTTGTCCAAACCTGTGACCCATCAGTGGGACAATTGCGCCTGCTGATAATCTGGCAGCTGCAGCCGATCTGCATCCCTGGTGCAGCAGGGCTGACCATTGGCGAGCTGCTGGCAGGAGGCAGCTTGGCTGCACATCAAGCAGGTGTGAGATGTGAAGGGGATGGAAAAACAAGTGATGCTGCCTACAAAAATAACTGAGGCTTTAGTACGTCTAGTGCAGGCTCAGGGGGGAGCCGCACATGGCACAGAGATGATTTTAAGGTAGCGGTAGAAGGTTTATGACACTGTGTTTCACGGATCAATGTAGGGCAACAGGTCATGGTAGCTCTGGGAACAAAGGGACAAAACCAACCAACCAACCAACCAACACCAAAAAAATCCCCCAAACAAATAAACAAAAAACCACAGAGAAATGGTCTATTCTACAGCCTCAGTTTGCAAGCAGAAATGCTGTAAAGCAGACATAACAAAAGAGATCTGTTTATTTCCTTCAGATTACAGTGAAACATAAAGATAAGGCTTAGTTTCATGGGAACTGTGTCTGGCTGGACCTGTACCAGCTGCTTGATGTGCTTATTTGAGAGTAATGTGGTCTAGATTAGTTTCTCAGAGACTCGCTTCCCATTACTGCTTTACATGCATACCAGAGGAGTGCTGTGCAGAATCACCAAGCAAAGATACTGAGACTGCCAAAAAGTGCAAGAAGCTTAACAAAAATAGTTCTTTGCCAGTGTTGTCCCCAAATGCAAAGTCAACACTGATTAGATAACGTGACAAACGTGCAAAATGCACAAGGTCACTTGTAAGAGGGTAAATTCTGAGCCCTCTTCCTGGAGAAGGTATGAATTTTCCACTGCCTATATAGGGAAAGAATTACTTTTGCTGCTCCAGGTTCACACGTCAAGGAAATTTGAGTTAGGGAGGTGATGGGAGCAGGAGGAGGGCAAGTCGAAATGGTCACCTAGTTCCTTGCTCTGGAAATGAGGGCTGGGTGTCCTCACTGAGGTGCATAAATGAACGTTCTTCTCTCACAGGATCGGACTGGAAGAGTAAGCTGTCCAGGCTGTTATTTAGCCCACACATCCTCAGGAATGTGAATTTATACATAGAGTACCTGACTTCAGCTTTGAGAGCCAGAGGTAGTTTGTCTACAGATATATCCTTGGCTGGGGGGCTTGGGGAAAGTGGAGGAAACAGGTCAAGTGATAATAGCAAGATAAATTCTATTTTGGCTCATCTCCTATTCTTCTTTGTTCAGAATCGCGGCATGCTTAACTGGATCTTTCCAGCCCAGGGCAACAAACCTAATTTATAAAGTTCTTAATTGCTTTTCCTTTTCTTCTCCCCCAGCTGGCAGATGGACCTTTACCATATAAGCAATGCTTTGTATTCTGCTTGCAAGAATGATAATAGAACCAACAAAATTATTTTATTTCCTGGTCTATGCACACTGCAAAGAAAGTTCAGTAAACAGCATTTGGTCTTTATTTATTTTCATTCTCAGCTCTTGCCTGAGATCAGAAATGATTTCTGCTGTATTTTGTTTGCTATTATTATATGATGTTCTGAATTCTCTCTTTTAATTGTCACAAATAATGGTTTTTGGAAACAAACCAAGCTTGCTGAAGCTTTGCTATGGATGTAGAAAGGCAAAGGATGCTGTGGGACAGCACACAGCAAAGCATGCTTGTAGAGTTTACCAACAGATAGGGGTAAGAAAAGATGACTTCTATCTCATGTATCAACCAAGAAATACATGCATCTGTGGCTGGATATAATGAATATTTTAGTTACGATTGCCTCGCTTTGGAGGTAAGCTAAAGATTAAACTCAAAGCAGAGACACTGTCAAATGTAGCCTCACATTCAGTAATAAAGTTAACAATTCTAACATCTATGGAATCAGCACAAATCTTTTCTGCCTTCTTGCTGTTTTACTGGGTTATAGAGAAGGTTTCAGACTCGCATTTGTGCCAAACTTAGGGAATGAACCTGCTGTCATACTTTTGGATATATATATATCATTGGCCTGTCCTTCTAAAAAGGATAACGGACCAAGAAATATGAGGTACATTCAAATTCAAGTTTTAAAAACTTTGAAGACTGCAAAATCTTAAGAGGTGGTCCAGGTGACCTGCTAAGTGTGAGTATGTTACACTTGGTGAAGGAAAAGATGGGTGGAGTTGACTCCCACAGAGAAGTCAGGCTAAATCACCTCTCTGATAGGAAAGATCATTAATCTCTAATTATTATTTAATATTTTATATAAAAATTGCAGGTTTTTTCCTGAGGTAATTTCAATATTGCGTAGTTGTATCCTTCTCTTACATTATGCTGTAGAAGGAAAAAATAATTTTTCTCTTTTATAACCCTTACAGTCTAGGGACACATGTGGAAAAGCGATACACAAATGCATTAAAAATTTGTCTTCTCCTTGCAGAAGAAGACTCAGGAAAATTACTCTTTCCACTAGAGTGACTTCGATTTTAGCATTATTTTCTTTTCTGCTAAGCTGTCTTATGAGGAGACAGTCACAGCAGATAGCATGGAATGCTATGCTGTGCCCCGAAGAAGGTTGTGAGAGAGCATGAAATTAGTTCATTTAGTGTTTGTGCTAAATAACATTAATTTAAATACACTTTTAATGTGGAAAAAAAAGACCCAGGCTGGGACCATGTGTTGGGTTTGCATGACAAGGCTTTGGTAGTGAAATTGCTACAGGGGCGACTCTTGTGAGAAGCTGCCAGAAGCTTCCCCCATGTCTGACAGAGCCAATGCTGCTGGCCAAGGCCAAGCCCATCCGTGATTGTGGTAGCACCTCTCGGGTAACGTGGTTAAGAAGGGGGAAAAAATCCTATGCAACTGCAGCCAGAGAGAGGAATAAGAATATGTGAGAGAAACAACTCTGCAGGCACCCAGGTCAGTGCAGAAGGAGGGCAGGAGGTGCTCCAGGAACCAGAGCAGAGATTCCCCTGCAGCCTGTGGTAGAGACCATGGTGAGGTTGGCTGTGCTCCTGCAGCCCATGGAGGTCCAGAGTGGAGCAGAGATCCACCTGCGGCCCAGGCAGGACCATGCACCAAAGCAGGGGGGTGCCCAAAGGAGGCTGTGACCCCATGGGAAGCCCAGGCTGGAGCAGGTGTGCTGGCAGGACTTGTGCCCATGTGTGGGCCCCAGGCTGGAGCAGGTGTGCTGGCAGGACTTGTGCCCATGTGTGGGCCCCAGGCTGGAGCAGTCTGTTCCTGAAGGACTGCAGCCTGTGGAAGGGACCCACACTGGAGTGGTTTGTCAAGAACTGCAGCCCATGGGAAGGACCCAAATTGGAGAACTTCAGGAAGGACTGTCTCCTGTGGGAAGAGTGTGAGGAGTCCTCCCCTGAGGAGGAAGGAGTGACAGAGACATGTGATGAACTGACCAAAGCCCCCATTTCCCATCCCCCTGTGTCACTGAGAGGGGAGGAGGTAGAGAAACTGGCAGTGAAGTTGAGCCCGGGAAGAAGGAAGGAGTGGGGGAAGGTGTTTTAAGATTTTTTTATTATTATTTTTCTAATTACTCTGATTCGATTGGCAATAAATAAATTTTCCCCAAGTCAAGTCTGTTTTGTTCATGATGGTAACTGGTGAGTGATCTCCCCTGTCCCTTATTTCAACCCATGAACCTTTCATTATATTTTCTCTCCCGTGTCCAGCTGAGGAGGGGAGAGAGGGATTGGCTTTGGTGGATACCTGGCATCCAGTCAGGATCAGCCCACAACAGACCATTTCAGCCTTTGAGCAATACGACTGATTGTGGTTGTACTTATGGGGCTGTGATTGAGCCAGCTAGGAGAACCCAGGGCTGTGGTTTTCAGTGCTCTACCGAGGAAGAGCAGGGTTTTACCTCCTCCCAGGGAGTGAAATTGTGGTCAACCATCTGTGGAGACCTCAGCAGATCAGGAAAGCATCCTCACAGGGAGATTCTGCCTCTCAAAGACAGCTTGAAATCACCAGCCTGCCTTTACGGCCATCAACATTTTAGAAGGTCTTGGTTAGTGAATTCCAAATCCAGACCTTTCCTTAACAACTCCAGTTAATTATGTAAATCCCAAGGCTTTAAAATGGCTCCATTCTCAACTAGGCAAACTACAAGTGCCTGAATGGGTCAGGAGAGCCAGAGTTCAATTTGCACCACTGGAGATGGAAGCAGCAGAATTAAAGTTCACACCCAGATCTGCTATTAAGTAATGTCAGGGTATTTCATATGGGAGTGGATTTTGTTTTTAACCATCCATCACTTCCTGTCTGAAAGTGTGCATTTTCCTTATCTGCATTGCTCACACATTATTTGCAAGAACCAATTAATCTCTTGGTGATTTCTCCCAAACTCAAGTAAACAAAGACAGAATTTTTCCTCTGGAATCACAGAGATCTATTCGTTTGTCTCCTTCAGTGGCCGAGCTCTTTTTATTCAAGTTTGTATTTTTAAAACAGAGAGGATATAGGGGGAAAAAAAAAAAGTACCTATGCTTTCCATTTTTTCTAGTGGTGTTCTCCTGCCCACTTTGGTTGGGAACAAGGGTGATTCCAACAACAGGGTTAAAGAGGAGATGTAGGGGGCTCACAGTTGCTCAGAGCCTCTGCCTCCCTGCCAGCAGGGCTAGAAGAGCATCGCAAATCTGTCTTCATTGTCACTTTGTACAACCTGGCAGAGGCTGCGCCCTGTGACAGCCATTTCAGTGTCCCTGGTAAATCTGGAGCTGGCAAAATTTCCCTCCTTAGGCAGTAGTGAGGAGAAAGTCCTGCTAATTTGAGCTCACATACTCTCACACATCCCTTGCAATTCACAGGCCAGGTCCTACGTGGGCCAAACAGTGAGACCAACTGCTTTAGCAGCAGGAGGATCTGGGGGTGGCTCCGTTTGCTGCCGAGTTTGGGAGTGTCTCAGAGAAGGACCGCTTGAAGGCACACTTAGCAATGGACATTGCAGCATCGTAATAGCCCCAAAATTCCTCAGGAATGGGATCAGAGAGCAGAGATTTCTCTAAAAAGAGCAAAATAAAGCAAACTAATGAGTCTTACAAAATTATTCAACTGTCAAATGCAAATCTTGCAGGTGAAGAAAATAGTAGTGAAAGAGGTTTTGTGTATACTGATCCTAGCACTGTCATTTCATCCCTAAAGTGTAGTTGGCACATTTTTCTTAGCATCTTTTCATAGGTTTACCTCAGATCCTTTTTTTTTTTTTTTTGTGCTAATGAATTTCCTTTCTTCCTACTGGAAAAGTTAAGTGTTTTCCAATCTGCTACAGAACAGTAAACATGGACTTAACTATTTTGCAGAATTGCTTCATTTTATTGTATGAAAAGGGACATATAAGCAATACCGTCCAATACTAAACCTAACAGCATCCAAGCCTTTTCCCATTCTAGTGCATAGGAACCTATTATTATTATTATTAAATAGTGGCAATTCCTACCATGTTTATCTAATCAAATAATCCCATTCATTTCTTTTCCAAACTTCTAAAAGCGAAGTGCTTGGTCTCCTCTGCAATGCACAACATTTCCATCTCCCATGAGGACCAATGTGCACACAGGTACATCCTGGTGTTGAAGGCATTTTTCTCATTCAGCCTTTCACAGGAGGAGAAATCTCCGTTCTTCTGACATTTGCCTGCTCCTCCATGAAAGCTCCTCTACAGCAGGGCAGGTCATGTCAAGGGCAAGTTTTCTGCTCCTTGCTACCTAAAAATTCAGAGTGATACTGAATATTCATATTTGCATGTATGCCAGTATGGTGTGCTGTGCATATTAGCCAGTATCTGTCTCTTATGAATTCAAACCCCCAAAATAAGAGATTTGAAGACAGTTGATACCTAGGGCTCTTATTTTAAACAGTTTCAGTAAATCCAGTTAACAATTCACTTCCAGTATAATGAGCACTGGATTCATTAAATAAACACAGTAGGTTACACAAATCAATATTCATGACTCTCTCCAGCAAATAAATCTAAAGAAACGTTTTGGAATAAATCACAAGAGGCAAGATGAATATTGCATGGAGAGAAGGTAAGTATATACTACAGAAAGAATAGTGACTCCGTCCTGTCCTCAGTGTAAAAACACAAGATAAAAAACCACTGAACTATTAAAGAGACTGTCATATTGATGTAGACAAAGTGAGGCAAATGTCATAACATCTTTTGTAAAACACTCTACATCAATTAACAAACAAGATGTTCCATTTACCCACTACATTCAGAGAATTATTGTTTAAAAAAATTAATTGAAAATGACAAAATCTATTACCAAAAATTACTTGAAGACTTCTTTTTTCCTAGCTCCATATTCTGTCTCCTCCCCAGGAGGATTCAAGGTCTACAAAATCCTTGGCAGCACGGCAATTTTTTTGTCACCCTTTCTGTTGGGAAGTGATTATTTAGGGCAAAGTAATTAGAGGTTTTGCATACAAACAGCAGTAATACATGATTGAAAGTTTAAATCAGGAGATTTCAGGAGTGTTTGCAGAAAATGTGCTGTGCTCAATTCAACCATCGAAAAGATTTCAAAATCAACTTTTTCTCTCATCTGGAACAGGAGGGAGAAGACATGCCATGACTGTATATTCACAAAGTCTAAAAGCAGAAATACAGAGATGAGAAAGGAAAACAAAAGAAAACCTGACTAAAGAAATGGCTCATGACAAAGCCTTAAAAATTAGTTTTGCCTCACAGAAACATAGACTACGGCAACAATTAATGAGTAGGCTGGAAACAAATGCAGTTACCACTTCTAAGCTACTCATTACATTTCTATACTGTATGCTATGCAAAACATGCCTTTCTAACCTCCCGCTTGTTTGTTTTGTTCCACTGGTGCTGTTGAACACAAAGTGTCATTCCCTGGAGGAAAGACTAAAGGCTTCTGGTTTTTTTTTACCGTGTGTCTGTGTAATGCCGTGTGTCAGCAGCACAGCCGGTCACAGCTCCTGGGCTTTTCTGCACTGCAAGAGCTAAATGGCTTTCCCAAGAAATGTGCAGAAATGTTCTCCCATTCCCCAAAATGCAGATTGAGTTTATGATTTCCTTGAGATTCATAATCAACACCCAGCAGGCTCCACAAGTGGAAGGCACCTGGGAAATATGCAGTAAAAGTGAGATTCCTCTGCTTCCCTTCAGCTATTTCAAAAGCTGTTGGCTGGCCCTTAGCAAGCACCTCCAGGCACCTCAGCCATCCTGGGAGACTGGGGAGAACTGAGACGACTTGGCCTCTGTATTGAAAATAAAAGGAGCATGGGTAAATAGCTAGGTAAAGGTAGGTAAATTCCCTTTAAAATGGCTGGAGGTAAGGACTTTACCAGGAGGCATAGATAAATATTACTCTCTGCTGTAAATCAGAAGAATACAGTTAGACTGTGCAGCACTATT
This sequence comes from Caloenas nicobarica, assembly GCF_036013445.1. Classification (NCBI taxonomy): domain Eukaryota; kingdom Metazoa; phylum Chordata; class Aves; order Columbiformes; family Columbidae; genus Caloenas; species Caloenas nicobarica. The sequence goes on along the minus strand of NC_088247.1, from coordinate 15,871,199 downwards.
TCACGTGTGCTACAAACAGTGAGAGAATAGAGTTGCTTTGTTAGTGTAGAAGTTTAATTATCTTCTGTAGATAATGTTCCTAGGTAGCAGTTATTTCCCTAGTATACATGGTTCATTAATATTGAATTTAACTGCATTTTCCAGCTTACACCTGGTAGTTTAATCAATACACACTTACAATGGTCCCCTAGCATGATGTAAGTACAAAACCTCTAAACTTGCTTTCCAGATAGCTGAATCTGAGCTGAAGCTAAAAATGCCCAGTACTTTCAGCAGCAGCAACTGCTCTGTGAATTCAGACAGATGTTTCAAAACAGATCACGCTGATTGTGTAATCCATCATATGTATTGAAGCAGGTGAATATAAACTGTAAGAAGCAGCTGGACATGCAAATATGACTTGTTTACTCTGATTTGTACAGAGAATTTGGAAGGGGAGTTTGTCAATTTAAAACACGTATTCTGTCATTTACAGAAATAATGAAGCTTATTTTCCTATGGAGTTGTATAGAAAAGAAACCTAAAGGAGTTCTTCCCTCTTATGATCATTAAATCCGCATGATTGGCCAGCTGCATTATTAAATAATAGACGAAACATGGAAATGCCTGGATGTAAAATGAATTGAACATCTATTGCATTAGCTACTCTACATGTAAACAAACAATATTTCCCATGCCAGAAGGCTTCCAGTCCACAAGAAAACACTTAAGGAGAAGAGCATAGAGACAACTGGGTCAAGCTGGAGGCTGTCAGTTTAGAAACAGGTCCTTCAGTGATTTTTGTTTCTTTGCAGATGGTCTAGGATCCAGTCCTAAATCCACAGAAGTCAATAAATTAGTCCCATGGACTACACTAGGCTATCAACCTCAAAAGCAAGAAGGGAAAAAAAATGAAGACGAAAAAGAAGGAAAGAAGGAAAAAATGAAAAAAGGAAGAAGAAAAGAAAGTGGAGGAAGGAAGGAAACTTACTAGGTTTTCTCTTCTACTTATTCTGTAAAACATGCTTTAATGTAATCCTAAAGAGAAAATTGCTTTTTATTTTATTAAAATAGTATATCAAAGCAATAATGTGTAGTTTGATCCCAATATGAAAGAACATTTTACCTCTTGTTTTTTGTTTTTTTTTTTAAATTAAATAAACCCTTTCAGCTAATGAGAATCCTATTTTCAAAGTAAGGAACTAGAAATTCTCTGTGTGACCATTCTTTATAACAGCAATAAGTTTGTTTTTATTTCTGCAGGGACAATAAATTGGAGCCTTTCATCAGCTACCATTGATCTCTTTTTATGAGGATGCAAGCAAGCAATTATCAGTGAAGTTCAATGATCAAGGCACTGCATAAATTTGCAGTAGAAGCTAATCCTGTCTAATTAATCTGGCTAAATGTGTAGTTTAAAATAATCCTCAATGCCAGTAGTTCTTTCTCAATCCTTTGCTTTTATATTAGAATTTCATCTATCCTTCATGCTTGCTATTTGAAATTGCACCAAAAGAGCCATTTTTACCTGGCAATTTCATGATGTTTTGTAAATACAGCCTCACAAACAAAGAGACAAAAGCAAATACTCTATCCCTATAGATGAGCACAGTTTCATGAGAGTACTGAACCAATGCCAGCAATCTTTGGGAAATTTGGTGAAGATAATTAAGGAAGGAGTTTAGGGGCTGCAGTGGATGGAAGTGAGTCATTATAGGTCTCTGCCACAGCTGTAAGGAAGTTCTCCCCAGCCTATTCTTGGGGTGAAGGAAAATGGGAAATATGCGTTCTGTACAGTGGTTTTACACAGAGTTTTTATTAATTTCTTTGTAAAGTATTGGGCTGTGTGTTATTTTGAGTAAGTCTGTACAATTTTAGACCTTCATTCCCCATATTCATTTTGTTATCTTAGTTCCTCAAACTCCCCCAAGACATACACGTAAGGCTGGAAGAACCTCAATTGTACATGCACAATGAGTGATTTTAATATTAATATTAAATCTGGTGCTTCATTGCCAGGGTGGGTTAAGAGCTCTGCTGTGCTCCTTTTGATCCTTGGAGCCCAGACTGAGCCTTGGGACCTCTACACCATGGTCTGGAGAAGGAGAAACCTAGGAGCAACCAACCTATTTGACAGATTCTTCATCCAGGGGCCAGTTTAAAGAACAAAACAAAACAACCAAACCAAACAAAAACAAAAACAAAAACAACCCCACCCTACACCATAAAGGTGTTTTAAGTGTTAAGGGTATAAGTAGCTGTGTAAAAGTCTACAGGTTTCAAAAACGTCCTCCAACTGAGGGCTGAGTGCCTCTGAGTGCTGGCAGGGGCACTAAATTGCTTCCCATATTTACCTTTAAGTAAGCGTATGAGTTGTGTGGCACATTAAAACACCTGCAAGGCCCATGCACAAAATCAGCAAAACACCACCCCAAGTCACAATCGAGTGGCTATTAATACACATAATTCTTCCAACTGGTGTTTCTGATGTAAAGCAGGTAAGTACCCAAGTATCTTCCCTTGTATGAGCTGGCGTCAGGAAGAGCCTGTAAATAGTACCCAAAATCTGCCCCTGGTCCTCTCTGTACCCTGTACCTCCCCAGCAGCCAGAGAGCCCTCCATAAATTGGCAGAGCAGCTTGCGGTCCAAGGTTTGTCCCCATGTATCGGTGTTGGAAGCAGAGTTATCCCACGCTCCCCTCACAGAACAATCAACGTGCCCGTCCAAGTTGTCCCTGCAGCCGAGCTGCTCAGGTGCAGAGATGTTCAGGGGCACCTGGCTCCATAGGTGGGAAGGAAGGGCTGGGTAACTGGTTTCCAGGAGTCTGTATTCAAATAAGTATTGGGTCCTTTTCATCTTCCCCTTTTTTTTTTCTTTTCTTTTTTTTTCTGAATGCTAGTAAACTTCAATTGTCATTGCTATGGATTTGTAACAAAAAACATATTTGGTTTTGAAAAAGAAATTAAATGGAAGTCTAATTATAAAATAAATATACAATAACATATCTTAATATCTTTCTCTTCCTTGGATTTGATCTAAAATGCTCAGGAAAATCTCTTTTTTTTTTGCAGTACTGTTTTTCTTTAGATGACAAGCATGGAAAAGAATGCAGCTTAAGGACCCAATCCTGCAAATTGAAAGATGTGCATTCCAGTACCTGCTTGTGCAAAAGTCACAAGCTAACAAAACACAGCTGAGTTTCCACATGAACACATTTCAGTGTTTCCTCAGGGGAAACTGAGGGATGCACTGGGTGCAAATACTTAATTCTGAAGCCCAAACCATTTCTGAAAAACTAATAGAGACTTAAAGAAGTTGGAGCTACAATAGGTGAGATTCTGATCATAACTAACCCACAACAAGCCTAGGATTTTTCCACTGGATACAGTGGCAGTAGTCAAGGTTGGTGCAGGGTTAACAGCCTTAAATCCCAAGCCTTAAATCCCTATTTGTGTTCAGGAAATGTTTAAATTTTAGAAATGAGAAGTCACTGTCTGCCATTGTTTTTCCTTTAAGGCAATAGTGAGGGTTTTTTTCATGTAAGAATTTATACATTATTTTGGCCTTTAGATCTCTTCCTTAGGGGAAGTTATAGTAAAGCAAGTCTGAAAAATACCTAGTCATTAGAAATTAGCTTCTTGAAGGGGACAAAATGTTTTGACCCTTAATCATGTCTACAATTTTAATGCTTATTCCAAGAAAAATATAAGATGTTCTTCCTAAGCTTAACAAGTTCACCTGTCACACGCAAATATCTGTGTTTGGTAGGACTTGGATGAAGATGGGGCGCTGGCTGACCCTGCAGCACCCTGTAGAGGGATGTATAGTAAACGCACAGAGCACTGCCCAATGAGACTGAAAAAACAGGCATATCATCCATACTGTGAACTTTCCAGCTCAGCTGAAACAGCAAATAGTCAACTTGACTTAGGGAAAGTTTAGTCTTCTGAGAATCTCTCGCCTGCCAAAAAACTCAGTGTTTCTACTCTTGAAAAATCCTTGCCGCTCCCGCAGAACATTTATAATACTACAGGAGAAGCAATTCTAGGATCCGGAACGTAACATCGTCAACACACACAACTAATTAGTTGTAATGTGTTTCAAATAACAGAATTCACAAGGTTATTAGAGATTTTTTACTTACTCTTTGAGATTTGTACCATATCCTTGTTAAAAAGAGGCTGATTAATGAAAGGGAAGGTGTGGGGATGACTATAAATGGCAGAGTCATGGGGGGACAATTCAAAGGAGTCGGGAATCCACAGTAGGATTTACACTACCCACAGTTATTTTTCAGCCTGTTTCTTCCTTGCATGTACTGTATGTGCATTTATATTTCCAAATTTTGTACGTACAGTTATCAATGTCAATAAGAGTATTCATTTCATTTCTTCACTTTGGAGACCCTTATAAGGAATTTTTGGGTCCCTAATTACAAGAAAGACATTGAGGTGCTGGAGTGAGTTCAGAGAAGGGCAATGAAGCTGGTGAGGGGTCTGGAGCACAAGTCTGATGAGGAGCGGTTGAGGAAGCTGGGGCTGTTTAGCCTGGAGAAAAGGAGGCTGAGGGGAGACCTTATCGCTGTCTACAACTACCTGAAAGGAGGTTGTAGTGAGGTGGTGGCCGCTCTCTTTTTCCCAAGTAACAAGTGATAGGACGAGAGGACAAGTTGCACCAGGGGAGGTTTGGATTGGATATTAGGAAAAACTTCTTCACAGAAAGGGTTGTGAAGTACTGGAACAGGCTGCCCAAGGAAATGGTTCAGTCACCATCCCTGGAGGTGTTTAAAAGATGTGTAGATGTGGTGCTTAGGGACATGGTTTAGTGGTGGACTTGACAGTGTTAGGTCAGTGGTTGGACTCGATGATCTTAAAGGTCTTTTCCAACCAAAATTATTCTATGATTCTAAATGTAACCCCACAGTAGCTGCAAAGCAGACTATGCTTTATGTGCTATGACTCAGATATTTCCAGGTCTGTCTTGCAAATAACAAATCACAGCACAGAAGTGAGTCAATAGGATAAAATACTCAGACCTGAATTGTGCAGGCTTTAAATGGATATAACATTTTACAACATCCTATTTGTATATTCATTTTGCTGTGCGTGATAAAGCAGTAATCAAAAACAAGAGCTCAGCTGGAGACTCGTAATTAAATTTGGATAATTTTTTCCAATTGTTTGTTATGCAGAAATGTATTTCCTACAGTGTCTGGCTTACAAAGACATTACTGGCACTTAGGAGTTAAGCAGAAAAGGTTGAACCAGTTGACAATTAGTGAAGCACTGTGTCTGCTTGCCATTTCCAGTCCCCAAGGCATTGGCTTATCCTCCTGACAGCTCTCTTGTCTTTCAAGAATAAAGATGGTTTTGGTTGTTGTTTCTCTATGACCTTCCAAGACTCTGGGGGAATTACCTTCATGCAAGCTTCCATGCATGGACACCTCAAACATTCTTGTCTGAGTTATAAAAACATCAGCACAGCCCATTCATGCCAGCAGAGCACAGGCTCCTCGTTCACAATAAGGATTTAAGCAAACAGAAAAAAGAATATGAGAGGTCTTCTTGTAGACTTTGGCCTGAATGCAGACAACTTTCCATATGCAGTCAGATCTCCGAGGCACTGTGACAGCTATGGTGTCTGAGCTCAGGAGAACATGGACAGCTCAGTGTGTCACAGAGCCCACAACAGCTGGATTTAGAGATCACAACCCTTCCTTCCCTTAACATCTGCAGGGATCCAGGAGCTTGAGCCTTGGAGCAGATCCTCTCAATTTCTCAATGTTCGTTTGAAGTTAGATTCCACGATAGTCACACTGCTTAACTTAGGTACTTATAAGATGCTATGAATATGCTCCTATACACTCCCCCATCGGCTCTGACTTCATCTCTCAAGTCATTACACATCCTAAACCCCTGCAGAGCCCAGGCGAGGCCCCTGTGCCTGGAACAGCCTTGCCAGGAGGAACAAGAAGTTCATCAACTGTAGGCTTTTTCTTTGAGCAGAGCTTGGGGAAAAGAGCTGGCCCTCTTTTGTATTGATGGGAACTGAGAGTAAATTAATTACAAAATGTAAAGCTGGCAATGAAGAAGACTGGTGTTAAAGCGATTATTATCCTAAATTGGTTTGGAGTATTTGGGGAAAGAGTGCACGTAAAGCGATAACATCACAGTTCAAGCATGCTTTGAATATTGAGGTAGCTCATATGTCTGCGCCTATATCTATGCACAACAGACATTATAAAATAACACAGAGAGCCTTGATTGATCAGCCAACCTTTAAAGAGCAAGGCTTCTGTGGATAATTTATCAAAACAAAGCCATCTTCCTGAACACGAGTTTGTTTTATCAATTTTGTTTGAGCTAGCTAAATAAACACATTACAAATATTCCATTATCTTTTGCTGTCTATACTAGTATCACAGCATTCTCAGTACCAAGATAAACATTTATAAAAGCGGATCTTTGCATTAGCCTATTATCATCAGCTTTTAATAAAAAAAGATCACTGTCCATCAGTGGGATTATGATGGACCTACACAATCAGGCAGACAAGGCAATGTTTTTCAGTAGCCGCCCTTCTTATGTTCTTGTCTCGCAATAAATGTGAGATAATTTGTAATTCAATAAAACAAGGTTGTTCTAGTTTACATTCCCTTGGGGAAGAGTCCACACAGATATGTGTTGCTGAACAGGTAACTTGGGATACATTTATTAATACATCAGGCTTAACTTCTGATAACTTTCTGCTGTGCCCTTCCCAGCACCTCACCTCATAAACCTCTGTGGAGAGTTGCCCTAAATCCAGAGACCTGTGATGAGAGCATGATTTTATCAGACATACCACTGTCCTCCAGTCTGTCTCATTACCCACTGTGTCTGGGTATCTAGCAAGAGATAGTAACAACTTGTGTTTCCCTTGTTATCACACAGATAGTTGTATAATAAATGGTTTACAAACTACAAATTGCAAAAGTTCTCTAAGGAACTTACAGTCCATGTGAACATGTAGTGCCAAAACCTACTCAGCAAAAAGAGCCAAGTTCACGTAACTATTGTTATTAACAAGAGTTAAGCCTTTCTAAGCCTATCCAGCAACGAGTTTGCACTTAAACAGCACATTTTCATATCAAGGACTCGTACTTTAATACATGTGATGGGAAATCACAGGCTGACACTTTAATTAACAAGTTAGAATCCACATTTCACGTTCACTGGTTCACCTACTTTCACTAGGTCTTCAGTAAGACTGAGCAGCGTATAGGGGAAAACTTCACCCTGACAATATTTGCCATCTTCAGTAAGATGCCTGGAGAACATGGTCTGTCTTGTCACTGCTTTACTCCTCACCTCTGGCTAAACACAACATAGAAAAGAGGCCTAGGTTAAAATAAATAACAAACAGATATGAGGTGATGTTATCATCTTACACATCCATAGGTCTTTCTCTATGTCCAGTAACTGGTATTTTAGATGTGGTCCTCCCACAAAGCTTATCAGAGGTCAAGAGCAATTTCTGGTATCATTGTGTGCTCCACTCCCTGGGGCAGCAGTTGGTATTAGGGTTTATGAGATTGTTCCTGGGTGCCACGCTCTTCCCCCTCTGTCAAAGTCTCCTCACCGTGCAGTACTAGTAGTACAAGAAGAAAACAAGGAAGGTCTTATAGTAGTGTTCTGCTCAAACCTGTGAAGGATTTGCGGGGTTACTGGTAGAAAGTTGTGAGGGGAGAGGGCATCAGGAGTGGGATTTTAGGCTGGGTCTGGGGGGCACTATGGAAAATTACACTCAGAAGTACAGAGGTACAGTGAAAAAATCCTGTCACCTGCAGGGTTTAAAACCATGTTACATAAAGAAGTAGAGAAAAAAAAGACAGCATTTGATTCTGTCCTGGGAGAGAAATGGTCTAGATTAGTTTTTCCTAATCTTTTTTTAACCTGACCTTGTGTTACAATGGAGGCTAACGCTAGGAAACATCTGCTCCTGACAAAGAAGAGATAATCCTGGAATTGGAGCAGGTTCCGACCGCCAGACTGAAACCCAGTGAGATGTTCTGACAGATTTGCTTCAGTCTTCATAAATTCATGTCTCCGACTGAAAGAGTTGGTGTCCCTCAGAAAGTTACCTAATTAACCAGGGTGTTACGATAAGTATATCGCTTACTGTGTAATCAAAGTTCTTTGACAATATTCTGATTGCGTTGCAGAAAACTTTAAATCAGCAATAAGTACTCAGCAAGAAAACCAGTGGTTCATGTATGATTTACCATCAGATTTCAGTTCTATTATGATACTACCAAAAGGCTAAAAGACATGCAGTAAAGTTTACTTATCACTCCTTTGCCTGCTGTCTCTTGCAGCCTATGAAGACACTAAAATCTGCCTTTGTTTCTCCAGGGGGGAAGATGACAATTGCTGATGCTGTGATGGCTTCATCTATTTTTGCTGATGTACTTATTCAGTGTTACAATTTGGTTCTACTAATTGATTCCTCCTACAAAAAAACAGCTGATGAACACCCATTTTAAAGAGTATGCCTAAATAGGGTTGATCTGCCACTCTTTTAAAGACTGCAGCTACTTTTGATTACTTAAAATAACAATAAGCATCTTAATCACTCAGTTGCCTTAGGTAATGCTGTATAACGCATATTCTTTCACTATTCCTCATTGTAATGATAAGTATCTGAGGAAAAAATTATTTATTATTCAAATTTTAGGTTCTCTTTGTATTTCTCAGTACTTCTGCTTTTCCATGCAACAGTAGAAGACAGTTGATATTAGCTGTGGCTGGAAATGGTCTTGTGTGATATCTAGTCCTTTTCTTCACCCTAATCCTGGCTGCTGTGAAGTAAGAAATGATTAAATAAATTAAGTTGCTTATATATGAGAATTTTCTCATGCAAATTTATTTGACAATTACAAAAGATACTTCTCTTCTGAAAACTCAGTTGGAGTTGTACTGTAGCAAGACTTTAAAAATAGCCAGAACTGTGTTTTAACAAGGTATGTATTGTTGTTGCACCTTGTAAGGAAACTGAGAGGCACAGTGCTGTAGAGGGGAGCAAAATTTCAAAGTCTTAAATAATTTGGGGAAGTGCTGTGGAAAACAATCTTTTAATTGCAAAAGAAATACAGGAAGGTTTGGTGTGAGCAAAGCTGGACTCCCACCTTAGCCGCTTTAACAGAAGGATGTCCATGTCCACGGTGAGAGAAGAAATCGTGTTTACTGCCAAGTGGTAACTTGTACATAGGTGAGTAGTTGTAAGCTGGTAAACTCAATGGCCTTGGGAAAGTGTCTGTGAAAATTCAAGGGGTCAGGAGGTAGAGAAAGATGCTTGTGGAAATGAGGAAAGAGCAAAGAGCCGTAACATTTTTTTCTGGCAGAGGATTCAGTGACTGATTGCTGCACCAGACCCCAGCACAGTTCTGCATTTTGGTCTTTCTTCAGCCTCCATAGTCTTTGATGGTGTATCAGCTACATATTGTATATTTGCAGGTTTCCTGATCGTACCTTACAAAGCAACTTTGCAAAGTGAAAAAAGGCAAATTCTTTTATCAAAGAGTAAACTGTACATGTGCAGATGTGAGGAGCAGTGGGAATAATATGTGATTTTTCCTAAATGTTCCGTATCTCTTTATATATCTCTCTATAAAGATATGAGGTTAAGTAGCCACTGGGTAGAATAAGATTAGCTTTCATCTCCTGGCCAAATTCCATCTTAGGTAATTAGATTCTTCCTGAATAATATCTTTATAATTTCAATTGGGTACAGTCTATTTCCTATCTCAAATTGCTTTGTCGTCCATAATACGAGCTCCTGTATTCTCTCCTAGAAATGGATACATTTTGCTAACAGATGAAATGATCACTGTGTGATCCCTGGTGAGTAATTATGCAGTAAAGTCAACAAAAATGTTCTTAAATTCCTTTTGGCAATAGTATTGTTCAGCCACAAATCTATAGTGTTTCTCATTAGTATCAAGCAGAGGCAATACATTGTGGGGATTTCTTTGAGAAGACACATCAGGAAGAAGAGAGTTTGGTACTAAGCTTGTGATCTCTGCCTCTTTCACCTTTGGATCAGGGAGTGACAGGACATCAGTAGGAAATGACACCACGAATTAGAGAGATACACCTGTATGATACATGGGTGTAGGGAAAAAATTTACAATGAAGTTGCTATAGTTTCAGCAGTAGATGCATATATCAGTTAAATTCCTTGGGAAAAGGGATGTGTGCAGGTGATGTGCAAAACTGGATACTGAGACAGTTGCCACTTGTTAAGGACAAGCTTGGGTAGTTAGAGGTAGGTATGGGCCACAAAACGAGGATAACTGTAATTTAGCTGATCTAACTTGATGTTTTGCAAATAGTGACGAGAATAGCTGTGGGAACAGCAGACTGCGTACCGCATCACAGGGTGTGCAGCTCTGCCCCCAGATTTCCCGCTGTGAAAATACCCCACGGGTGAGCCGCAATGTAGGCATTACAAGATTTATGACCTTTTCAAGCACTAAAATCAACAGGAAAGTAATTATTATTCCTAGTAATTAGTACCGCTGAAAAGATCCAGGGCCAAAACAGTGTGGATACACCAGTGTGAGCTGCTTGGAGTCGTGATCCTGCTTGGTCAGTACAGTCCTAACCAGACCCCAAATGTCTGACATACAAGAGGTACAAGGAGAAGTCACTCTTTATGGGGTATTAATTTCTTAATATCACCTCCAGTGTTCGAAGCTACTCTTTTGCTATTCTTTGCTGACTCTGTGTTATGCAGATATAAAATGAAGCAGACTGTGCATGCTGCCTTATTTCCATACCAAAATAAAACCCAGAGCATCACGACCCGTGGGGTGAGCTCTGTGCAGAGCAGGTTTTGAGGTTTGCCAGGTCTCACTTCATAATTGGAAATGGGAGTGACATACACACCACACACTCACTGCAATTTCCAGATCAAATGTATCTTAAAAAACAAGTTTAATATCTGAATTGTCTGGAACTCACCTAAGAGCTCAAGAGCTCTGGTTTTAAAACATCATGAAATTTCCATAGTTGTAAGACTTAAAAAATAACGGAATTCTTCCTTGGGTTGGACTAGATGATCTTCAGAGGTCCCTTCCAACCACAACCATTCTGTGATTCCTGTGTTCATTTGCGTTTTAGAAGTGTAGGCGCCACCATTTCATGCTTTACTATGTATATAAGTGGAGATTAGAAACCTGGTTTTTATATAAAATATAATCTAATGTAATAACATCCATATACCAACACTAGGGCAAAGTTCTGTACAGACAACTGTACATAAGAAAATAAAGAGGGAAGAAAAAAAAACTGTGCAAGCACATTTGATACAACTCAATTATTTCCAGGATCAGGATTAACCACCTCATCCAGTCTCTGACTCCAGGTTCTGGAATTGCAGATGATGATGACAAAGTCTCAAGAGGCCCAAAGTCCCTTTGATGCTGTGTTTTACTTGTGCTGTGCAACAACAGAGCAACAATCCTCCTTCACACTACCGAGGTGCCTGGAAAGCTCCTCACAGGGTTCAGCAACCAACTGGATTTATGAGCAGCCAACAAATCCAGCATGATTCAGCAACTGCTTCTTTCCAGTTTGTCTTTTTTGTAAGGAACAATGCTGAGTATAGTATAATTTCAAACTACGTGCCTTAATTATAGGTTAAAATTAAGTATTTTTGGTTTGCACTATACTGTGCTCTTGGTCTGAGCTCTTGCTGTTCTCTCTTCTTGGCTTTCTTTCCCCCTTGTTATGCTTATGAATAAAATGAGAATAAGCTTTCAAGCTGTATTTTAGAGAATTGTCCGTCGAGTGTGACAGTTCTTGCAGACCATTTGAAACCCGGCATTGAGCCTCTATTTTTTTGTTGTCACCAAGCAACATAATAGATTTGTTTTTTTAAAAAACTTCCTACTTTAAGAGGTTGCAGAGTAAGCTGGGGTCTCTCACTTATCAGTATATCCTGGATAATGATACAATTATTTAAATAGCCAGGGAAGAAGCATCACCATTAAACAACTATTTGTATTGCACATCAGAATTAATTATCTGCTTGGTAAGAAATAAATGACTTCCTGTAAATCATTTATTTCAGTCGTAGCACGAAGTGAAACATAATTTATTAATATTAAAATTATTAAAAGGATCCCACAGAGGTCCTGACCCATCAATAGTCTTATAGTGGCAATAAGCAATATTTAATTCTTTGTGCTCTGTCAAGGTCATCCTTTCAACATTTATCATTTCTCGTTTTTATGATAAATGCAGATAGTTCAAAAGCTGTTGAACATCTACATTATCTACACCAGCTCAAGAAGCAATCTTTGGCCTTCAGGGCTAGCCCTTTATACAACGGATGGCCCTATGCATGTAGCAGAGCATCCACTCAGTCTCCTCTGGGCAGAGGGCCTTAAAACCTTGTTGTGACTTTCTGTGATTTTTTAGTTCCTGGAACTTGAAAAAATATGAGGGTGCTGTCATAGCCTGAGAAAGCAGAGCGCTTCATGCCATGATGCTGAGAGTATGTGGTACATGGAGTAAGGCCCAACTTAACAGAAATTTGGGGAGTATGAAGGTACAAGTCTTACCAGGACAGTATGGGAAGATCATGTGTGGGCTCAAGTGAACTACCCTCAAACTGTCCCCGGGTTTGTCTCATATGGTATTAGGGAATGCAGAAACTCACCCTAAAAGGAAGCCTTGGACTGAAATACCACTCCGATGGTGCGAACAGTTGGGGGACAGGATCTGGCGGTGAGACAGGGAGCTGGGTTATTTGGCAGGGACTATGCACTCAATATTTCTCTTTGCTTAGCTGGCAAATTACAAGGCAGCAAAATAATGCTTTGATGACAAGATGAAGCACCAATGACAAAAAATAGTTTCTTTCTAGAGACCACAGTAGGGTCAGACCAGTCTAAATCAGTGCAGTACAGCAACGCATCAGCCCCTTCAAGGTATACAAAAATATTTCATGATTTCACTTTCTAGGATACTCAAAACAGAACACGAACAAAATATTTTCTGAATGCAGAAAGTATCATGTGAATGTGGAAAAAGGAAAAACTCGCTTGGTTGGGAGTGGCCACATTGCTGCCCACGTGGTGGGAAAAAGGGATGAGCAGTGGTTTGCAAGTGTCTTCTCATGGAGGCATGCCGCAGGTGACCGGCTCAGCTGCCAAGTGAGAACATCTTGGTAGAGAAAAAAATGCTTCTGTTCTGATTATTTTAAGTCTCATTCCTTTTTAAGTGCATCTGAAGTCACAAATCACATGCAGACAACAAATGCCAAGCGAGCTCTGAAGCTGAGTTCACAGCACTGGAAAATGGCTTTTGTAAAAAATGTTCCCATCTACAGTCTCTACTATGCTAAATGCAGAAGGTAAAAAGGATTAATTTGCTGGAATCTTAAGAGAAAAAGAGAATTTTTCTCTGCCTGTTCCTGACTGAAGATGGATATCATTTGCAGCTGTAATTCCAAGTGAGGGGCAGTTTAAACAGCCTGGAAGTTTGAAGGAGGCACAGCCTTCTCGTGTGGTGCAAATTCAGATCCTAAGTGTCTGCTTTTGCCAGAGTGCTGAAGCCTTCCTGGTCCAAATCCCACGCAGTGCTGGTGCCTGGCCCGCCTGCCCAGGGCAAGGAGGCTGCAGACAGCTTAGAGGGAGGCACAGCCAAGTCAGGGCAGAGCTGAGCATCACTAATGGCTCTGTCGGACCTGGCAGTGTAGAATTTGCAAACTAGTGTTTCTGAAATTAGTCTGATTTTGAACAATTTTTTCAATAATCCACGCCCAAGGCATGATTAAAAACCTTTTTCACCCTCCTGCTGAAAGAGTCTCTTACACAGCTGTCTATGTTCCACTGACTTAAAGTTTCCCTTCCTGCTACTTGCAATGGCTACTCATAGCAATAAATTATTTAATAACATGCCAGGAAGTAGGCTGGCTACATGGCTTGGTAGGAAACAGAGCACAACTGGATAATTCCCATTCTTTTTCTCCATGGAAAAATTCTGCTTTTTGTAAAAGCACCAAGTGATGTTCCAGAGGCATCTGGTGGTGTCCAGGTGAGGCCTGGAGGTGGGATCCTCTAGTTTAGCTTGAAAGTCTGAAGACCTTATGGAAAACCACACGAATTCACAGCATGGTGAGTTTTAAGGATTAGTGAAAAACTATTTTGTCACTAAAATAAACCCAGCTGATGCTCAGCAAGTGGTTGACAACCCATCAATCCTGGAAAAAAAATTCAAGGAGGAAGAATAGGATAAATGAAGCAAATTGTTGCCAGGTTCATCCAATGTTTACAGAAGGCTCTTCAGCTGTTACATCAATGACATTGTTAATAGAAATACGTTTCTATTAAAGTGTTTTTGTGCCTGTGTACTGGTGCCTGATACAGTAAGCATGATCTGACTGGGGAACTGATCTCTACCAGAGATGACAGCATGTTGAACTTCCAGCACCAGAATATGGAGGGTCTGGGAGCATCTGGGGACACACAGAATTACTGCTTATGTGGGCAAGCATTTAGAAAGTCTGGAGTGGTGTTACGTCTCTCCAGGATGGAAGGAGGTATGAAGATGGATCTCCTGCTGGTAGCCTCCTTGCCAAAGCCATGTCCACTGTGTCCCAGTGGCTCACCTGGACGGAGGCAGGGAAAGTACATCCAGTCCTTTTGGCACAGGAGTCCCGAGTTTATTACTCACATGTTCTCAATTGCACCCTAACAATTACTGGTCATTTTAATTGTGTTATGACTTCAAATCAGGAGAACAACTGATTTATTTCACCTTTTTGTTTTATTTCACCTTTTCAATGGGTGAGGTGAATAATTAGGTATTCCTGATGCAATTGTTGCTTCATGCGAATGTCACTACTCTATAATTATGATAATTACAATGCAGAAGAATGCATTGGAAGCTTCCCTGAGACAAAAATAGTTTTTATAATAGCATATACGGGAGGAAAACTTCCTCTCATTGGTTTTATGGAGTAGCAACTAGAGAAGTCAGTTAGTTTTGGAAATAAGAATATAACAGAACAGCAAATCAAAAGGCATGTAAAGATCTATCAACAGAATGATTTTAAAGGAGGAAGAGCCAAATCATAATATAATACTACTTCGAATTGTGTCCTCTACCAGACACAATTTGTTTGTTTTTAAACTTATTATCAGTCATATCAGTGTTAATTGGTATAGCTCCATTAAATTTGCATATGCCAACCTGCAAGAGGATAGTAGTCAGAAAATCCTATGGCTTTGATCATTTAACCTTGGTCTCCCTACAGTGAATTGGCTTTACCACCACTAGCAAAAGGGATCAGCATTTTGCCAAGCCAGGCAACCTCATCAGCTTTAGTTAGTGGCTGCCCTGCTGAGCTCATGTCTCTCAAACACAGAGCTTGTCACACTGCTCACATTTCCATCTTCTCCAAGCATCATTTCTGTAAATGCAATAAATAGTTTGTGGTTTACAAGCTCGAGAAGTGGATGCATGTGAACCTCATGAACAAGGCCAAGTGCAAGGTCCCGCACCTCGGTCGGGGCAACCTCCGGTGTCAGTCCAGGCTAGGGGATGAAGGGATGGAGACCAGCCCTGTGGAAAAGGACTTGGGGATACTGGGGCATGAAAGACTGGACATTAGCCAGCGATGTGCACTTGCAGCCCACAAGGCCAATTGTATCCTGGGCTGCATCAAAAGGAGCGTGGCCAGCAGATTGAGAAAGGTGATTCTACCCCTCGGTTCTGCTCTGGTGAGACCCCACCTGGAGTCCTGCATCCGGCTCTGGAGCCCTCAGCACAGGAAAAGACATGGACCTGTTGGAGAGGGGCCACAGGAGGCCACCAAGATGGTCACAGGGCTGGAACAGTTCTGCTGTGAGGACAGGCTGAGAGAGTCGAGGTTGCTCAGTCTGGAGAAGACAAGGCTCTGGGGAGACCTTATAGAAGCCTTTCAGTACCTAAAGGGGACATACGAGAAAGCTAGAGAGGGACCTTTTACCGGAGCACATAGTGATAGGACAAGGGGTAATGGTTTTAAACTGAAAGAGCATAGATTTAGATGAGATATAAGGAAGAAATTCTTCACCATGAGGGTGGTGAAGCACTGGAAGAGGTTGGCCAGAGAGGTGGTCGATGCCCCATCCCTGGAGACATTCAAGGCCAGGCTGGATGGGGCTCCAAGCAACCTGATCTGGTTGAAGATGTCCCTGCTCATTGCAGGGGACTAGGTGACATTTGAAGGTCCCTTCCAACCCAAACTATTCTATGATTCTACCTCTCAGGCTCTCTCAGGCGCAAGGCTTACTCTTTGTCTTCAGATAATCCCAGTTGCAGCTAATAATACCTGTGACTAATGAAATGGTACCCATTACCAAAATGTCATGTTAATATTAAGAGGCCAGAAACATACAACTTTTTAAAAAAATTTAAGTTAGAGAGTGATGCTGGAAAAGCATGACTCTAGGTTTGTCAAAGAATTGCAGAGCTAGCCTGGAGCCACAGTTCAGTCTTACAACCATGTTCTTTCTGTGTCTCAGTGTATTTGCTATTTAGGAGGATTCATTCTCATAAAAACAACACTTTAAAGGCAGTGACAGATATACCAGTTTTTATTCGTATGTGAGTGCAAGCCATATTTTATATCACCTGAAAGGGCCTGAAATCCTCTTGCCGTTGAACAGAAATCAGTAACAAAAGTTTAAAATTAGGACAGCCAATTGGTATTTATCAGTTGGGTCTTTGTCTATTTTTTATATTTTAATGAAATATGCTTTGTAAAAACATAAAATTAAATGGCTGTTTTAAATATAGCTTATTCAATCAAAAAAAAGCTAACCCTATTTAAAGTTACTAGAAAACAGTGAAGCTAAAGAAGCCTTTCGTGCTTTAATTTAGGATGTGAATTTAAAAAGTTGCATCTTGACTCTTCCACAGTGATACATGAAAGACAATGGTCTTATTCTGATTTCTGCTTCCATTTTCTGCATTTACTCGGCTGGCTTTAAGTTATAAATAACTTTTTAAAAGCTGTTTAAAATGTGCTTAATAGCAGGACTAAAGTAGTTTGATCATTGTTAAACTGTTTTTAAGAAGTGAGATGTGATTATTTTTGACAGAACCTTGGCACTTAACCAATCTCAAAAGTTAATTATTGCTTCATATGCTCTTCCACAGTGGAAGTCTTTCCTTAATAAAAGAAATGGAATAGAATTGGGGAGTTTAGGTACACATAAGGAAGCATGATACCTAGTAATATATTTTAATAAAAGTGGAAGACTTCCGTTAATTTCCGGACTGCCTTCAAAAAGGAACACTCTACTTCCTTTACTTTTCTTGCCTACTGAGACCACAAGCTCTTTGTTGGACTAGAGCATGATTTACCACATGCAGTTTCAGGATCCAGCGAAGGAGCACTCCTAGAGTGATTATTATAAAAACAGCTGCTAGGCCAAGCTCAAAGAGCACCAGGGACAAGACCTGGACCTTCACTTCAAAACTAGTCTGAAAGGAAGATCCTTGTGCATACATGGAGTCTTTTTTACTCATTCGGATGTTTTGTACAAGCATTTGAGATGGTTATTTCCACCTTCCTTTCCCTTTCCCCCATTCATCCTGTAGATATCTTCACCTCAAGTCTGGCTCAGGTCTTTGAATCTGTGATACAACCAGCTTGGTTATCTAAGAGCTGGAGGACAGGAGGAGAAATAACTGGGCTTCACTTTAAAGAATTGCAAAGGGAGAAATTCTCATGCATTTCAGGGCAAAATAAGGATAAAACAGACATCTGAGCAGGTGCCTTGTCCTGCTGGCTACACACTGGCGGCCTGGCTGTCAAATCATATAGTCTGTGGAATAAAAAAAAAAAAAACAAAACAACAACACACTCCATATATAAGTTTCCCATGAAGTGTCAAAGGCTGAGCAGCAAGAATGTCATAGAACCATAGAATCATTTCAGTTGGAAGAGGCCCTCAGGATCATCCACTCAAAATGATATGAATTTCCAGAAATAAGTTTCAGAAGAAATAAAGATCCTGATATAAGATAATAATAGTAGAGGTGGAAGATCACTTAGGAGCATTCAAAATGAAAATGACACCCCTGTTAAGGAACAGCAAAGCTAATTATCCCGCAAAGCCCTCAATTTGAAAGAGAAAAGACCATCAGACCTGGACTTGAAGAACTGCAGAGAGTCCCAGGAAGGTTTTGATATACATGAGTAATTACACCTCATCTAGCAGCAAGGTTTAATACCCAAATAAGAATTAGCACTTTAAAAATATTTAATTAAACTGCTGTTTTTAAACACGGCTAATGCCCTTGTTTGTGTAGCAGAAGAGTTTTAACTAATTATATAAAGAAACTCGCTTTGTCAGGAAAAAAAATACATTGTAAAGTTGACACATTGGAATGTCCACTTTTGTTAATTAGAGTGTTTCTGTAGGAAGCAAGCAAGGAGGGAAAACAGTTTGCTTAGATGTAGCTTTTCCCATATTATTGTATACAAAGAAAATCCACAGATCGATTTTATATTTTCTTCTCCTCACATGACAGTTCTTAATGATTAGGATGCCAAGAGAAACAGCTTTCCCCGTGTTCCTCTCAACCTGGGGCCTAGTCCACTACTTATCTTCTACCTGTACAGGCCCCCAGCTCAGGATCCCTAGATGGCCAATACAACATTTTAGTTCTTTCCACAATCTATTTTCTTTGGTTTTCAGGAAAACTTCATTTATACTCTAAACCTTAATATTCAGTTAATACTAATATAAAGACACTGTTCCTAGTGGAAAATTAAAGAAACTCAAAGAGAGTTCAGCCACACATCAGATTAATTGCAGGATTTCTACATGTTTATCAGAAATGTTTTTCCCTCTCTTACCACCTCTGTACAGAATTTGGAATTATTTCAGCTAATTTCTAGATGTCAGGACAATCCTACATGTGAGAAAAACACCAGCTATTTCAGTGGCCCATGTAGTCCATCTGCTACTGCTGGAAATCCAACGTATTTCTCAAAAAGGAGCTATCTGGAGGGACTCCCCTCCTGCTAATGGCTGGGGGAAGTAAATGGGGTTGGTGATGATCTGTCTGCTCTAATCCTTCTCAGAGCATCATTATAGATCACAGTTTGAATTTTGGTGAGAAGACAGAGAGGTATGAGCACCAAAGCATGCAGGGAGGCAGAGCTGGAGCTCAAATATAATTTAATTTCACAATTGTTTACTGCAACAGTAGTAGTTTAATCTGCTGCTGGTCTTTTTAATGTGACTTTCTGAAGTAGCAACAGGCTTAGTGTTGCCAGGCTGCATTGTACCTTCACCATGTTGTGCACTTTCTAGAACAAAACCCTCCAGAGACTCGTCTACAGGGATTGCCTTGTGTGCCAAGGCAGGACAACTACTGTTTATACCCTTTCAGCCTTATTTTAATCCTCACAGGCTTATTAGTTTTAGAGGATTGTCAGTAAAAAATATTAGTCAAGCTGAGCAGAGACTGTACAGGTCTAGGAGATTAAATCAGGACATTTTATGCCTCTTTCTCTTTCCAGCCACCCATCACCTCCTCTGCTGTGACCTGGCCTGTTAAGGGCTGTCCTTGGTGGGTGCTCCCTGCTCTCCTGAGAACAGTGACCCGTCGTCTAAATGGAACCCTCTAAAAAATACTTCCATTTCAAATCAGGTACTCTCTGGAGCCTGCAAAGAAACACCTGTAACTTAAGGGTTTTTTTTCTGGGTTGTAATATTTTAAAAGCATTATGCAATTAAGTATGGAAGCAAAATCACCTACCACAGGGCATCCTAAACCAAATACCATAAACCTCAGTGTGGGGGTTTAAAGTTTAACTGACCAGAGGCTTTTTGATTAAACATTTTTGTTGTGTTTTACCACTTTGCAAAATAGTTGGGACAAAAAGTTCAACAAACAGACAAAGCTTTCATTGGGACCATTTCTTGGATTCAGCCTAGAACTTCTCATTAGATTTATAAAAAACAAACAAACAAACAAAATCTATCAGCAGCTATGGTGGGAGAAGATAGTCACCAGGCTTGTAGAAGTTCCAGGTTGAAATCCATGTTCCTGCTCCAACCACCTCACCATGGGCTACTTCAAGTCAGTTTCTCTGCTTTTGATCCATTTTTGTTCTGAGGAACTTTCTCAGCACAAAACAGATCACTGCTGAGAGAGGCACTTTGCTTGTTTGGGGGCCAAGAGCTGAGACTGCACTTTGTACAACCCCAACGTACCATGTAGGTATTAAGTCAGCCTCCTATTCCCAAGCAGTATTCCTTCCTGACCCAGGAAATATTAATTGCTTTATAGAAAGTAGAAAGCTCCAGTGAGAAACAGATAAAAAAGAAGCAGCACCAGAGGTCAGGTGCTAAGTCCCGTGACACATACCTTTCACAAATGCCTACATAAGTTAGTTTGTACAAGGAATAAGTGTGGAATGAAACCAGGGAGAAACTATACAAATGCAACAGACTCCCTTATCTTGGAGTAAGATAGCTTCATTGTTGTTTTTTGGAACATGATGCACTGCTAACAAGATAAATCCAAAACAGCACTGTATATAGAGAAGATCTCAATAGGGATCTAGAGAAGAGAGAGGAAGGAAGAAGAATTAATGGAGATGTCCATGGAGATCTGGCTCTTCACACCCACTACCAGCTGCCGAAACTGCCTGAGTACCAAGTGCTTGCACCGTGGCCAGGGCAGCTCCGTGCTGGGTGCTGAGACTGCTCTGAGGGGACACAGGGCTGTCTCCCCAGGCTGGCACCTCCTCTCTCCCCCTAGGTTACCTGTCCTTACACCTCAGTACCCCACTCCTTCATTTTCTTGGCTGAAAAATAAGGAACAGTTTCCTGACTCCTGCAAGGGGTGATGCAAGGATGAATAAAGGGTTGGAAAAGGCTCTGATTGCTTCATCATCTTAGATAAGCTCTAAGTATTAATAATGCTGTTATTAACTGTTTTACACACACCCAGGAACTTGTACTGAACAAAGACTTTTCTGCCTCGGGTGGATGACAGCCCTGGATGAAGGAGTACAGCGCAGGAGAAGCCACAGTGATGACTGCAGGTTAATACACCACTTTTAGTCATCTTCACCATTTTACAAACCGATCATCTGTTGGTTATCTATTTTCAGAGAATCAAGTTGTGCTTTCCATGTTTGTTTCATCCAAAGAAAGTTCGATTATTCGTCTCAGAGCTGGTTATTCTACTGAATTTTTCAATTTGCACGGAAGATACTATAGGTATGACTGTTCACCAGAGTGGGGAATAAAAGGGAATGCTGTGCAGCCTATACCAAACATATCTGTGGACTCTTGAAAAGAAAATCTAATAAAGCATGAGATTTTTTATTGCAACTTCTACATTTCATTTTTATGTGCTTTCATTATATTTTTATACAATCTGTTTTGATATATGGAAAATAATTTTAGAAAATAATTTGCTCTTTAAATAAGACTAAAAAATTGATTACCGTCTCTGTGAGGATTTAAATCAATGAGACAGTATTCTCATCTAGGACTCAATCAATTTTATAAGATGTATGTGAACTTCAATTTTATCTTGGAATACATTTACACACTATAATTGCTCTTAATGAACCATGAAGAGGATCTATACTTTTTAATATATATTTTTTAAGAAGAGGGCATAAAAGAACAGCTTTTCTTCTACTTCTGACTTTAAAGAACTTCTCTGGTTGTCATCAAAATGATAGAACCATGTTTGTTCAATGTTTTTGACTCTTTTAAAATGCAGTTTGAGGAAACAGTGGAGAATTACCAAAATAAACAAGAAGGATGCATGTGATTTGGGATACTTAATGAGGCAATTAATAACAAATTGTCTAGAGATTTATTATTATACTTTTGCTTTCAATGTTTATACATCAATGTTTTCTTTTTAGCCTATGTTGTATTTGGTCATTCCCTCTTATTGCTCTAACCCAGTTCCAAAATCGGTATATCACGTGAGAAAGTCTATTCAATGCTGACATGTGTTTTTCATTTTTCCCACTGAAACAATTTTCCAGGTGTTAGTTCTTCCCACTGCCACTGGTGAATTCAGTCTTTTATAAAACAGTACAGCAACCTGATCTAGTTGAAGATGTCGCTGCTCATTGCAGGGGGTTGGACTAGATGACCTTTGAAAGTCCCTTACAACACAAACTATTCTATGAACTTCAACTGTGAGCTATGCAAAGCACCTCATTTAAAACTGCTGCCCTCTTCAAAACAAACTTACTGGCTTCCAAAGCCCATGAGTCTATGAGTCCTGATTTCTGTAGGCAATAAATAGAACCTGATTCTGGTACTTGGTAGAGAAAGGGGATCAGAGCTGCCCAGCAGAGGCACCGAGTCAGAAGCGTAGCCGCGAAGTTTGGATCCCAGTATGACGCTCAACAGCACAGAGGTGTAGTTTGGTTTGGCCTATTAAATGTGTCACTCAGAAAATCAACATCCAGGTCCAAAATATATTCAGATTAAACCCTTATCTAAATACAAGTACTCACTCTGACAAGTAGAACATGCTACATGTCCCCGTATTGAGTTTGGAAATGGATGGGCAAGAATGATTTTACCATGGGACACTTATGCCAAATCCAAAGATGGCAGAGGACCTACATTTCCAACGCCTCTAGCTCACTCCTACAAAACAGAATAATAACAAAACTCCCCCTTGCTCTACTGACATGACATTAAATGACAGTTTTGATCTAAACTGAGGTGTCTGTGGATCCAAGACAGGAAGATGTATAAATAGCCTCATACGAGCAGGCTCTGAGGCACCCCTGACAAAGGCAGAACACCAAACTGGTATCTGAAGTCTGAAGTTTCAATTTATTCATGGAGTATGGTCCCCATCCTCCTTTAATGCAAGATAATTTAGACAATTCGTAAATACAAGTAATTAAGCAGGTGTAAATAGCACCATGGAGCATTTAAGTGTGCTCTTTTCCACTGAGAACAACATAGTTAAATGAAGTTGTTAATTTTGTCATTTGTAGGAATCAAGCATTACAGATACATGTTAACACATTAATTAAATAGTCAAGATTCTGTCATCATGATTTGATTCACAATATTTCACTTGAGAACAGTCAAGATTCATCCATAGATACTCAAGGATATTGAAATGGAATATTGAAACGATTATGTAAAACCTGGTCTAGAAGGAAGATATTCACTTACCAGCTCTGCATGATTTGGAGATGCAAAAGGAGACATTTTTCTAACATGTTTATTTAGCTAAGCCACTTCAACACAGGCAAAGCGCTCTAACAATATATGGTGTAGGAAGTTTAAAGCAGCATTTGCAGGTGATATCGTCACATATTTGATTGTGATAGCTTAGCTTCAGTAAGGAAACTCAAATTAGACACAGGCACACACTATTACCCTGATTAGGAGAAGGCTATAGGGCTTCAGGAGGACCACAGGAACCCTTGGTGTGCCCAGGTGCAGGCGAGCCCACATGTTCACACATCTACATGCATTGTGCAGCATCCCAGATTCACGGGGACAGAATGTGGTTTTTATTTCCATGGGAAGCACTGCTCCAGCTGGAAGGACAGTGGCCAGGCACTGGGACCTCAGAGCAGCAGGGCTTACTCTGCTTCTCAGTGACCTACCAAGGTGGTAGGACCAAAATCACCTGCCAACTTCAGAGCAGATCACAGTCCTGTGATTATGTACAGAAACACCATGCACAGCTCACCATGGACCTCTGGAAATGTAGGCATGGAAAAGTTTTGATTGGGGACCACAAACCATTTTAGACAGGTGAGACGTGTCTGTATACTCAGGACAGTCAAGGCAGAAGCAACTTCAGACAAACCCACCTGAAGAACTTCATTTGCTTAAAGGACACTTTTTTTTTTTTTTTTAAAAAAAACCGGCCTCTTGTGATCCAATCAGGCTTAGGACTTGGGGCTGGACTACTCGCCTGAACCCTGGCACCTAAATTATGTCAGTGATGCACTGGAGGCCCACGTACAGAATTCTGTATCTTACCCTGATTTTTATCTTTCAGTCTTCAGTGCTTTGTATTGGTTCAGTAATTTGACTCTGTTCCTGTGGCTATGGGGCTTCTGAAGTCAATTCTTCTTCTTCCAGGTGGAGGAATTGTTTATAAGCAATAAGCCTCTTATAGGGGCCCTTGGGGAACATTATCACACCCACAATGAGAGACAGCCAACATTTTTTGAACATACTTTTCATCTGCAAGTATAACTGGACCCAAAATCTGTTTTAAGGGAGAAGCTGTATGTCAGACAGAAGTAGACACTATAAAAATGGGGGGGGGGGGGAAGATAATAAAAGTGTCAGGAAGATTTCTGCCAAACTTTTCTGTTGCAGAATTGAGAAGTATGTGCACTTTCCATGTGGATTTTACCTGTAGCCTAACAACTGTGAAATGGCAGGAAAGGATTAAAGTGTTACTTTTCAAGAGAAAGTGTTGTGTTTGGAAACCATTGTCAAGCCTGTAAAAGGAAAGGTGTCACTTTTAAAAATGAAATATATTTTTCTCTTTCTCTTTTTCACACTCTCTTACTACTTCTCAGCTCTATAAAAGCTGGAAGAGAGTGAAAGTTTGTGAGTCTGGGAAAAGAAGCAGCCCTTTTTCATGTTTTCGTCCCTTCCTTATGGAAAAAATTATCATTTCACATGGATAGTATTTCTGAGAAAAGCTCTACTTTTCAAGTCCTACCTATGCATTCACAGAAAAGAGAGATTAAATGAACTGTCAAAAGTTTCAATGTCAACAGCAGAGTAAAAAATAGAAACTCATTTCATCTGGCTTTTCCTCTCCTTAGCATTCTTATTGCTGTCTCTTCTACAAATCAAGCATCCATTTCCAAAACATTCCCTGGTATAGAGGAAGAGCAGGACCTGGCAAAGGTCAAAAAAGTCAGAAATGATCCTGCAAAATTCAAGAGATAGTAAGTAATTCCTCTTTTTTAATCATCCTGAATCTGTAATTGAAAATGTCATCAAAATCATTTTCTCAACAGTCACTGACACTTTGCAGCTGCTAAATTGCCATAGCAAATACAGGTTAACTTTTGCCCATTACAAATCAAGCTTTTTTGATCTCTTCCTACAGCCAAACTCTTTGGCCATATTTCTGTAGTGTCTCATTATAGATTGCAAAATTTCTTTTCATGTCTACTCTGACTCAAGAATGGGGTTCTCTTTTGTGTGCACGTCATCCACATTGTCCATTCCTTTAGCAGTCCTTATCAGATCAGGAAACAACACAGCTGCTTTCTTTTTGATGACAAGTTCTTTCCACTTACCTTACAATAATTTTCATATCCTCTGACTGTTAATCAGCTCTTGTAACTCCCAACTCCCGCTTTTGTAACAAGGGTTCATGTTGAAAAAAACAACTTTGTGCTGAAATCTAAGATGCAAAAGTCTCAGTGGAGCATCTCTAGGAAGAGGAAAGAAATCCCACAAACACTCAGACAAAATGACACAAACCTTTCAAATGTATTTGTGTACCATTACTAAACTAGAACACAAAATGCTGTGACTTGTTCTTCCATTGGACAATGTCCTCATTGCTGCTTTGCACTGGACCAAAATTGTGACTGATCAACCATCTGTGGAATGGGGGTCTTTTTGGTTTTGATTGCTTCCACTGGGTTCATAAAAGACCCAACAGCAATTTGAAACAGACTTCGAATTTACATAGAAATCTTTGATGTTGCACAAGGAAAGAAAAACAAAACACTGGTGGGGAGCACCAGTTCTGCACTTGGAGCACATGGGCATGCACGGACACTTCACTGCACGATGTAATTCAGTGGGGAGACTTACTGTCCTAGGGTCCTTAGAAGAACTCAGTCTTTAAAGTCAGTTTTTAGCTAAAAAAAAAAAAAAAGTGGTTTTGGGAAAGTTCAGCCAGAGCGTGATGCTGAACATGAGACAGGACCCTGACTAATCTGCGTCACCTCCACAGCAAAAGGTTTTGAGCAGCTTTTCTGCTTTCACTAAAGGAAGAGCTGTTGTATGACCTGCAATTCAAACTATTTTAGAAAGCTTTGCACTTACAATTAATAAGTTGAAATCAGTTACAAAGCACTGAGTACAACAGCTGGAAAGCATCTCTTAACCATGATCCAAACCACTGTCTTCAGTAATCTTTCACTCTTACCTGACAAGGTTTTGACAATTTGTCTTTGTTTCTCTCTGGTATTTTGCCTGTGTAAATGCAAAACACAGAAAGATGCTGACTTCAACATTTTTGTTAAGAGAAACATAAAATAGCTAAGTGGGTAAGAAAACAAATTATTCAAATTCCCTATGAAAGGAGCAGCCCTTTTTTACTATCACTCATGTGTTTCTACAGAATGATGAGGGATTTTTTTTCCACATTGCATATTTCACTCTTTTCCAGGTTCCTTACAAATTCAAGAACACAGGAAACCAAGGAAACCAAGTATTTACTTTGGTTAATTTTATCTCGTGGTTTTTATCCCACACAAAGTACTTATTTCCTTTCTCCAGTGCTTCCTTAACCCTATTTCAAGTTAATGAGGAACTATTACAGGAAACACTAAAAAGCCTGTCTTTTCAGAGCTTTTGAATGAAATGTTTGGCTCTGTACATGTGCCATGTAAATGGAACAGAGCACCAGAGACTTCCCTCATCCCTTGGAAGGCAGCAGGGCTGGATTTTGGGTATGAGAGTCTTTAGGAACAACAGATTAAATGGCTACATGTGTTGATCATGGAAAGTCAAATAAGCGTTCCCAATATCCACCAGACATGTTAGTATGCTGATGATTTAAACACATTTTTCTGGCATGATTAAGAAAGTACTTTTTGGGAGACCTCATCACACTGTAACTGTCTCAGTAATTTGCCATGCAGTCTGCAATACCCATTTTTAATTCCAGGAGTAATTAGATATCTCCTAGGACTTGCCCTGAGTGTATTTTCTTGTCACTCCTGTATACTTCTTCAGATAAACTGATTTTATATCTCTCTTGTCAGCGAAAGCACATTAGAATCACTATTAATTTTTACCACTTAGAATTCTACAATAATATGATGGCTAAGATGTAAATTGGCCTCTGTACTCATCTCTTCCCACTTCTCTCTTACCTTAGATAAATATCACTTATGCTACTACTAGTTAATAAAAAAGCTGAATTAAATTTAAGGTGACCTCTGTTAGCAGGGATCTAATAGCAGCTTCCCTGAGGCAAGTAACAAGCACTGTGTAAACCAGGCTGGCCACGCTCGGAAATGGTCCAGACTTCTATCCAGGCCCGGAACCAGCCCAGTTCCCTGTAGCACTGACCTCCACCCTCTTGCCTTATTTCTCAGTTCTCAAGAGGATTGCAGTGTTTCCTTATTTATTATGTGTTGCAAACCGGCCCCCTTTTTCCAGGACGAGGTGTTAAATGTGACCAATTCAAGGTCCAAAACAAGGACCAATGCTTGCACAGGGGTAAGTGCCAGCGTACAGTGGATACACACAACACAGAGAGGTTTTAAAGTGGCCAGAGCATGGAGCGTCATCAACAAGGGACTGGTGCTCAGCTCCCCACAAAGCCCATGCTGGCACAGGTCTTTCTTTCCAACCTGACCTCTTGTTGTGGCTTGTTCAATAGGATGGGCACAAAGCCATCACCTTCTTATTCTTTCAGCCCACAGGAAGATCCCAGAGCACATCTGAAGGCCCATCCCAGCTGGATGTGAACTAGCAATCCACTGCAACAACCTCAACAGTTTACTGCTAACCCTACTAGCCTGCAAGTGCCATTTGCTCTATTTTATTATTTCCTGTACTCAGTGCGTGGTAGAGTTCCTTCTTTTTCCCATGAGGCCATGATCTGTTTCTCATTGTTTCCCAGTTGACCCGTTAGCCATTTGAAAATTCAATTAGCTGAAATTACGTTTATATTTGTGCTGTAATTTTGTAATTAGTATTGCAAGTGACATACCAGAAACAATGTGTTCGCTGAACTAATGAAAATGTCATCACTGACATCCAGTAAACTTTGCCAATAGCTGGTTGTGACTACAGTATGTTTTGCATTGTACTGTTGTTTCAGCCCAAATTGGCTAAAGCAAATTTTGCATGCTATCATCTGTGATGAGACCAGTCTAACACCCACTGGAGTCAGCGGAAAGCGCTCTGTTCCCTTATGTAAGCAATGGCCACCTTCCCATAAAAAGTACAATTACAACTAAATTAAACACTACAGAGCAGTAATAGTGAATGGCTTTGCAAATAGAGGAGCAGTCACGTTTACTGCAGGAGAGACAAAAGATGTTCCAGCTTCCTCGCCTGCAAACCAGTCAGGGAACCACCTTCCTGAAGACAAAGCTGTTAAGAAGGAAAGCACTTAACAATCAAGTTGTTTACTTCCCCAACCTCCAGAGTGCAAGAATGAAGATATTTTTCTTAATTATTGGCCCTCTAAAAAGCCATCCAAGTGCCCTTTATGAAGGGAAATCAAAACAACTCACAGGTGTTTATTGCAGCTTTGCGGTAGACAGCTGGCAGAAAGGTAGATGATACCTATAAATGTTTATATCTTTTCACAGTCAATACAGATGTTCAAAAATTAAAATAAGAAAGTGTAAGATCTCTTAAACATTTCCTACATTATGCATAGTTTTGTAGGACAGTAGGCTCTTTTTATTGAAATGTTTTGGAAAAAAAAGTCTTTTAAATTCTTTTTTCCCCTTCCAAGACATCTGTCAAAGTACAAGACTGATAAAAGAGACTGGACTTACTGCTTTTTCCTACAAACCCTTGTGTAACTCTTCACAATGAAAGGAAATAGCTTTTTATTGCTCTGCAAATGGGAAGGAGTGATAACATAGGGGGAAAAGTCTATATATCCTGTAAAATTTAGAAGCATACTTTGGTATATTCAAATTCTCTCAGTATGTACCTGGGCTGTCTAGGTGTTTTTGAAAATCTCTCCTAGAAATATGCTGCACATATCAAGGTCTCCCTTTTCCCTCTACCATTTGTCAGATACAGCTTTTCTCATGCTAGATTCTCAAATCAGAATCCAGTTTCCTAGGAACTATAGGAAACCCTGCTCATTTTGGACTTCATTCTTAGTGAAAGACTGCCTTTTTTTCCTGTGTTCTTTTCATTCATGTTTTGAAAACATTCTTCCCTAATGGAAAACATGTGACATTTTTCACAGACGTTTTTTCCAGGTGTTCATCAGAAATAGGTAGGTTGACAGTATTAGAGCTTAAATTTCTCAAAGGGAAACCCAATCTAGACAGAACTCAGAAATGAACAGAACTTCTGTTTGCACTTTTTCCATTGCTTTAGGTTGTTTAGAAGTTCATGGGATGGGAGGAGGAGGGAAGGGAACAGTGAGAGAAGAACAGTGTAATCCCCTCTGCTCACTGGATTCATGCTTACTAGTGCTACCAGGGCTGAATGCAGGGAGAAAGGCTGAAGATCTGTGCTATTTCTCTTAAACTACATATGAGAAATTACATAAAAGGAACTTGGTACATTATTTATTTTCTGCCGCTTGGTGTGCTCCTGCTTCCACGGCTACACACAGGCTTGGGCAAGCATGTCTCACCCAGACTGGCTTTTCCCTAGTCAAAATTAACCAAAGGCTGGTTATATCGTCCTGAAAAGATTCCCATCCTAGAGGGAGCTCTTCACATTTTGTGTGGCCATCAGGACAGCTGCCATATTGCATTTCTTCTAGGACCTGCCTTATGGAAGATGTCACGGGAAGGAGGAGAACGCAGCCAGCCAAGACTTCCCTGCACACACAAATCCTGGCAGTCCTATTGTCTCTGGGAGCCACTTCCCAGCATAAGGAGCCTGAGTAGCAATTAAATGTCCCCTGCATCCTCCCTGAGCTCCCCAGAAGTGAAAGCTAACAGACAGTGCCAGCCTTGCCACCCCGCTAGCTCTCCCTCTACAACCCTCATTAGCTCTGCAACATTTGCTTTTGGAAACAAATGGTTTGTTTGTCTTGACTAGAAGGTTACAAATATGAGGTCAGATATCCTCTGCTGTAAAAACAAAGTAATATTTTTAAAAGTTATAAAAGATGTTGATTTACCATACAAGGCGTTGGAGATGTTCAGTGATTTGCATGTGATGAGTAGTTTCAGTCACTGAGCGTCTGTTTGTTATCACTGACATTGACTGTGGTGCTTTGCTGCTGTCATGCCACAGGCCCTGGGTTTCCCTCTGCCAGCACTGGAAGTGTGATTAAGTACCCTAAAGCCTTCAACAAGGAACTGCATGCTGTGCTGGTGCACTCTCATTAGGTCAGGAGGCACACAGGGAAAAAATAGGTGTTCTGTTTCACTGGAGATCAGCACCAAAATATTTCCATCTGATAATCAGGTCTGAGTGTTTATTGTGATTCAGGCCCATATATTAATTGGAAATTACAGTTAAGCTCCGTTCTTGCTGTCTGACTTAAATCCTACATATGCTACTTCTTTGTACTTCAGTGTTTGAGGGGGAAAAAAACTTCAAAATGTGTTACTTGTGATTGTCTTTTCAACTCTTCCATTGTATTTGTCAATGAACCAACTGCATAAACACGTGGTAATTTTGTCAGCATGTAATATTAAGACCTAGCTTTTGACTTTGACTAACGTTTCTGTATTATTTCATTTGTTTTGTTAGGATCTATTTTCGTTTACTAGCTCAATTCCAAAATGGCTTTTGTGTAGCTCAGTTTTATAGTCTCAGCAGTGTCTTTCATAAGTAAGCTGCTCAAATAATAAAAATGACTGAAATTAATAATACAGTCCTCTGTTTCAAAATGTCAACAATATAGAGTAGAAGGAGCTTCTAATAAATCTTTCCCAAACCTAAGTTACAAAAAAAAAAAAAAAAAAGCATATCATAACAGCAGCCCAACATTTTACTGCAAATATATTCATGCTGGAAGCAGCCAGAGACCTGCATGGCATAAGACCAAAGTTCGGTGTGTTCCAGGACTGTTTACTTTGCTGACATTTAATATCCCATTTGGGCTTCTCTGTGCCCAATGATTTCCACATTTGTTTTTTTGAGCAAGTCACATATAATTCCCATTTACTTCTTGGCAAAATTCAGACTATCCACTTTGATGGTCTAGAAAGAACTTGAGTGCATTTTTCAGTGCAATCTGGAAAATGAAACAGCCACCTAGCCTAGGCATCGATACGTGCACCTCAACACATATGAGTTAAGGAGCCAGAAGTCAGCTCTTGCCAGAAATTTGTTGTGATCTGGGAATAATGCAAGGAGTTGCTTTAACTTTGCTTAACCCCCAGAGACTGCATGCTAACAGCCTAAGCTTCAGCCCAAAAAGAGTGTGGCCAGTATGTGTGTTTTCATTTCTGTAAGGTTTGCCTAGGGAGCAGATATCAGCTCTCCCTGTCCTCCACACCACCAGCCAGCAAGGCTTTTGACGCTGTCTCTCACAGCATCCTCATAGGTAAGCTCAGAAAATGTGGTTTGGATGAGTCCACAGTGAGATGGATCGAGAAATGGCTGGATAGCAGAGCTCAAAGGGTTGTGATCAATGGTGCAGACTCTAGTTGGAGGCCTGTAGCTAGTGGGGTTTCCTAGGGGTCAGTATTAGGTCCAGTTGTGTTCAGAATGCTCATCAACAACCTGGATGAAGAGACTGAGTGCACCCTCAGCAAGCTTGCTAATGATACCAAACTGGGAGGAGCGGTTGATACAGCAGAAGGCTGTGCTGCCATAAAGCAAGACCTGGACAGGTTGGACGACTGGGCAGAGAAGAGCCTAAAAAAATTCAACAAGGGCAAGTGTAGGGTCCTGCACCTGGGGCCCCAGGCAAAAGTACAAGTTAGGTGTTGACCTGCTGGAAAGCAGCACTGCAGAGAAGGACCTGGGAGTCCTACCAGACAACAGGTTGACCATGAGCCAGCAATGTGCCCTTGTGGCCAAGAAGGCAAACAGTATTCAGGGGTGCATTAAGAAGAGTATGGCCAGCAGGTCAAGGGAGGTTCTCCTTCCCCTCTACTCTGCCCTGGTGAGGCCACATCTGGAGTACTGTGTCCAGTTCTGGGCTCCCCAGTTTAA
This sequence comes from Caloenas nicobarica, assembly GCF_036013445.1. Lineage (NCBI taxonomy): Eukaryota > Metazoa > Chordata > Aves > Columbiformes > Columbidae > Caloenas > Caloenas nicobarica. Next base: position 15,839,116 of record NC_088247.1, on the reverse strand, counting down.
GAAGGACATGGAATCACTGGAGGGTGTCTAGCAGAGTGCTACGAAGATGATTACGGGTCTGGAATATCTTTCTCATGAGGAGAGACTGAGAGAGCTGGGTCTGTTCAGCCTGGAGAAGAGAAGGCTGAGAGAGGATCTTATCAATGCCTATAAATATCTCAACGGTGGGCGTCAAGAGGAATGGGATCAGACTCTTTTCAGTGGTGCCCAACAATATGATGAGGGGCAACAGGCATGGACTGAAGCACAGGAGGTTCCATCTGAATATGCAGAAAAACTTCTTTACTTTGAGGGTGCCAGAGCACTGGAACAGGCTGCCCAGAGAGGCTGTGGAGCCTCCACTTTCTCTGGAGATGCTCAAAACCCGCCTGGATGCAATACTGTGCAGTCTGCTCTGGGTGAACATGCCTTAGCAGATGGGGTGGACTAGACAATCTCCAGAGGCCCCTTCCAACCCTAACCATTCTGTGATTCTGTACCCTAGTGCTCTGAAGCACTTTAGTGTGGTGTCACCTCCAGTTTGTTAGGTTCTCCTGCTGTGATCTGTGCATAGGCACTTTGTTTCAGAAGCAAGGAAGGTGTCTGCTGGCATACGTGCCAGGTGGGCAGGGCGCTCAGCTGGAAGTGGGGAGTGGGATGTGGATCTCCTCCAATTCAGGAGGTAGAAACTGAATCCAGGTCTTTAACTTCTCATGCCGGTTTGGAAAAGCAGACACTATTGCTGGGGAGGTTTTACCATTAATGAGTTCTGCTCAGCTGCAGTCCTCACCTCTGAGAGGGTCCCACATGCTGAACTAACCTTGTGCATGGCCCTAAGGAGTTGCCAAAGGCCGAGCAGGAGATCAGTCACCCCTGCCTACTCAGAGGCTATTTCTACACTTCCTTGTGGCCAGGTGCCATGGTCTGGCCATCTCCATGCAACTAAACATATTTGGCCTTTGAAGTAGTGTGGCTGCATCCAAACCACCTTTTGGGTATGGTCCCAAATGCCAGGGTTGGCTCCAGTAGTTGAACCAGAAAGGCAGTCGTGGTGCAGCATCTGCATCCAGGTCTTGGTACTGTTTTTGCCAGAATGGCCACGGCCTGCAGGACTGACTGGCAGCTCCCCTGATGCATAGTAACTGCATGATGAAACTTTCTAATATACAAATAAGCAGATTCAAAAAAACCAAAAAAGACTGACTAGCTGGCAGACGTACCTGATTTCACCAGCTCTGCAACTCCAGAAAGAAAGAAAGAGGGAGGGATGGGAGCCGACAAAATATTATCTTTAATGAGCAATATGTCTCTTGTCATCACCAAGATCAAAGCTTCACTGTTTGAGGGTGCTCAGAGGATACAGCTTTTCTGTGTGGTTTGACAGTTTGATGCTACTGGCACCAAATCACCCACCAGTATTGGCACAGAGGACTTGAAAAAGGGAAAACTTTTGCCCCCTGAAATTTGATTACTCAAAATGAAATGAGATTAAAGAAGATGAAAACAGAGGCCCAAGATTGACTTTTAGCAGTAACCCATGAAAATCAAGAAAAATTCTCTTTAATTCAGCCTAGGAAAAATTTTTAAATGTGGAATAGAATAGAATGAACTGTCCCAATTGGAAGTGACAAACAACAACCATCTAGAGCAACTTCCAAAATAACTATTAATATTAAAAAAATAGTTCCTTTAGATGAGTTCCTGTAGTGCTGGGGAACCTCATCTTCCAGCCACCAAGTAAGAACATTACTTCAAAAGGATGAGGCCCGGCAAAAGGAGGATGTGCCAGAGTAGCGATGGACACAAAGAGGGGCTCAGGCTCTCCTCCTGAGAGTCCTTTAAGGAGTGGACTCACATGTTAAAAAGTTGTACAATTAAATTTTAACAGATTGTTGATTTGATAATGACAAAGTTCCAAGTCCCTATTAAATGCCCCAACTCCCATCATTTAGCAACAAACCAAAAGGAAACTGTAAGGACTATGAGGACAGATGGTAAAATTACTGATAATACAATTGGCACAATGAAGAACATTTAATAATACATGTTGAAATAATACCTAATAATAATGATACATCAAACAGGATGGGCTGTACTGTACCAACACATTGCATTCCTGGTCTTTAGGAACCAATGTGAACTGCTTGCCAATGACAACCAAGGGCAGGCACTTCTAATCCACAGCACACAAACCCTTGACTACTTCTAAGAGCCAGGAAAGTTAGAGTGCCTTTCTTAAGGTCATAAGAGAGAGGTCAGGGAAGGAGTATTTGGATGAAATGTCTTTTGCCAAACCCTGTCCTGCTTGTCCTGAAGTCACTGGGAGTTACACTTGAACAGTGTTTCCAAAGCCTTGATGCTTTGTGGGGTAGGGGGGAAGTCACCCTTATTTCAGATTGTAGATGGCAGTTTTGAGCCATGTATGGTTCAAGTATCAGAAAAATCTACTTACTAAACAGGAGATTTCATCTGGTGGGTTTTGACTACCCAGTTGTGCCCTGTCACTCATATGCACACACAGCAGTGAAAGAAATAAGTAGGAACTTTTGGGCTATTTGTCCTGCTTCTGCTCACAGTGAAAGAGCAAAACTAGACCAAGTAGTCAATTCTTCTTTAACTGTATGGGTAAACACAACTTTATCTTCATGTCATATACAAAAAGCATAATTAAAATTTGTTACTTAAACTAGGAAAATGCATCTCAGTGACCTTCCAGTAGAGAATTTTACCTTCCGTGTTTTGTTAATGTAAAAAATGCAAAATGCAAAAACAGTCAAAGGGAAGTAGACAGTTTTATATCTCAACACATTTTCTGTAACTCTAATGAAAAACCAGCATTATTGATCTAATGGTTAATGAAGTGAATATTTCTCATGCTTCCTTTCTTGTTATGAATAATTTCTCAGTTGAAATCCCCAATATAAAGAATATCTATTTAGACTGTTGAACAGCAGCTGCTCCTTTCTTTGGTACCACTCATTGCTTCACAACAGGCAGCTCTAGAGCAGCGCAGCAGCACCAGCAGCAGGGAGGACTGTACCCATCCCAGGCTGCTGCAAAGGCAGGCAGAGTCAGGCCCCTTTTCCTAAGTCTTACTGAGATTACCAGTAGATTCAACAAAATTATTAATATTGCAATGCAGTGAGAATCACTTTTGGCTACAGAAAGATTCTTCTGTAAGCAGTTTGCAGCTTGCCATAATCCCACAAGCAAGATTTTCAACTCTCTGTTGAAAAACAGAAATAGAATTTTGGTTTCAGGAGATAATAACAAATTTCAGACTTATCAGATAATTTATTTTGCATAACTAGCCACATGCTCTGAAAGGTGAAAGCAGATATTTGAAACCAGAGTGAACAAAAGTAGAGATTCTCCCACTTCGTGTTTTCAGTCTCCAGAGTGCACTATACCAGAAGCAGCAGAATAATAGGGCAAGCAGGGGAGAGAAGATGAGAAAGATGTCATGTTAAAGTAGAGGAGAGTGATTGATTCATTCAGAGAGTTCTCTTTTGCTTTTAAACTCTTAAAAGAAAATGCTACAGATCAATGGGTTTCATCATTAGCCAACTTTAGCACCAGGTTGTGAATACGAAAAGCAGCTTTGACTTGCACACAGAAGAGCTATACAGATGACAACTGAGCTAACAACCCTTGTGGTGCAGGATCCCTCTGGTCTGAAAGTTTATGTGCCAGGAATGAGAGTTGCACACATAACAGGTTATTGCAAACCCACCTCTTCTGGGGACTGCAAATTTCCTTTCTCTCCTGCCCAAAGCTTTGCAGACTTACTGTTTACTGTTTGGCGTCTGGGTTTGAGGATGTTTCTTTCCCTGATCAGGTTTTCCGGTGGGCAGGGCAAATGAACAGATCTTTTTGATGCAGGGCTACTTGTTCCAGTTTGTCATTTTTACATTTGAAAAAGCTTTATACATGGTTAAGGATATACATCTTGTAAATTATTTTATGGAACCCAAATAAATTGTTTCAAATAAACATGTTTTATTCTGCATGTGTTCTGCATTTCACAGCACAAAAGCAGGTTTATCCTGAGGAGATACGAAGATATGGCTTACAACTCCCAGATTTCCAAATAATAAGACTATTAGTTTCCAACCCCAAGGGTTTTAGCAGATGAGAAAATGACATACTGAAATCCAACAGCAGAGACATTTTACTTGCAACTGCAAAATGTCTGCACATATAATACCTGTGCAAGAAAAAATCCTGTTCTCTTTCCACCAGCCTCCTCAGAGCTGACTTCTGCAGAGAGCAGCTGAGTTTAAGGCAATGAGCAGAGCTTCTTGACATCAAGTTTCAGCTAAATAGAGACCTGTAGGTCCTTACCAGTTAATCTCTCTGGGCCTTAGTTTCTAATTACTTTCTGTTCTGTCAACTTAAATTGTAAGCTTCTTGGTACCAGAAGTATCTCTGACTTATCAAATAATTAAAGCTGTGTAATGAGTCACGCGTCAGAAAGGTGAAAGCAAACCTTTGCCTGGGGTATGAATGGAAACGACTTTTCTGTCATTTTGCATTCTTTTTCCTGACAATCTTGCCTTGTCAATTTAAAATGGTGATTATTTGGGTCAAGATAGTTCTCCAGCTATGGTTTACACAGCAGGGCAATGGCCAGGCTGGGTAAGTCCTGCAGCTCCTGCAACAGGATGGCCGGGAGCTCCCGCCTCTTCCCTCACTTCTGTGTGGGAGGCAGCACAAATCCCACAGGTGGTCACTTATTTATGTTTCACCTCCAGGGGCTGCAAAATGCATCAGCTAAGTCTCAGAGGAATGGAGACTACGAGTTTCTGCAGCCTCTAACCACCACCACGCTTGATGCAGTTAAGTAAAGACTCAAAGCCACATGTATCCTGCCTATGTAAGTACATTTAATGAAACAGCAGCAGAAACTTGACTCCTAGGTGACTGACTTTTTTTTCAAGACTAACATTTTGAGTGTATTTGATTATAAAAATCAAATAATGAAGAGAAATGCTTTTCTTCGGTCACAAGCCTGTTTTGAAGAGTGATGATTCTTTATTTCCTAACTTGATTTATTCAGCTAATATACTTGACCTCATGCAGACCTTTTGGTTTAATGTCTGAATGGGAAGGAGGAGGGGTTCTTAAGCCAGAGGGACTATGAAGAGAACTGAAGCCCAAGACACATTGTTTTGTGAGGAAAAAGTAAAACCTGTATTTATTACAACCATAGTTACAAAAGTCTTCTCTGCATTTGTATTGTGGGAATCCAAAAATGAAATTATTGTGCCAAGATACATAAGTAAATTAAGCAGAACTGTCTTCTGGATTATATGAGTTTATTATCTGAATAAGGCTTTGTGTCTCCCCTAAGATCAACAGGCAGGAACACACCACATATAGGTTACAGGCTTAGAGAAAGATGCTCAGAAGACTTTTTTAATTTCATACAGCCTGAGTAACCATCACTCTGTGCCAGTCTCAGGTCTGATCCTGCAGTCTGACATACTTTTTCACTTGAGCACCCATATCTTCCCTTACAGGGGATTCAGCGTGGACCTAAGGAGCAAGCCGGGTCTTCAACCCTCTCTTGTGCCACTGTTGAAGAGCAGCAGGATGGGCACTGGCCTTGCAAGATTTTGGCCAACCCCAGGTGGTCCTTCCTTCCCTCATAGCTTTTGTATTTCCTTATTCTACCTTCCTCTGCCCGATTTTGTGCCAATATGCTTTCTTTTGTCAGAAAAGACACAAAACTGCATCTCCAAGAGGGGTTGTGGGTACCCCAGCAGCAGGTGTCAGCACCTGGAGGCCAAACAGCAAGTTGAGGCTCAAAAGGATCCCAGTCTGGAGGCTGGTGTTGCTGGATGAAACAGCAGGTACCTTGTTTCCTCTGCTATTAGCAGAGCGTCCTCAGCTGTCCCTCTAGATTAATCTTCATCCTGACTGGGAGCAAAGTGGCTGCCTGTGCTATAGAAAAGATCTGTCCTTCCTGCTCTCCTAACAAAACCCGCAGGATTATCATTTGACAAGGTTGCTTTCTCTAGAGGAGCTGTAACAGGAATCTGTGAAAGAGATACAACCCTGAATGAGTGCAGGTGGTACTACCTGCTTGAAGAAGGGCATGTCTTTTGTTGACTTTCATGTGAACAATTGGCAAGATGGAATATTAATACACAGATGGAGGACTGAGCAAATAGACAATTTTGGGAATTTACACCAAGATAAAACAGCATCGCCTCCACTCGCATGGCAAATGGTCCCCCTGGAGATCACAAAGCTCAGTGCAGTGAGGACACCTCCATCTCTTAGTGCTCGTGCTTTATATACTCTCTTCTAGCTAAAAGTACCATATGTTGGATTGATTAATATTAGCTTTCTGTTCCAAAATAGTTGATATTCCAGGTAGCTGAGGTTTTCTGTTACCTGTGTAATGTGACCTGAAGAGACCCAAGTGGACAACCACTTTTACGAGTAGTACTTGCACCTTTATGTTATAGTACAGAGAGTTTTAATGGGCAGCTGGAAGTTAGTATGCACAGAGCTGGGCTCATCCTCCTCATTGGGGATTAGAAATGTAGCAGCAGGCAGCTTTATTCAACTTAAAAAACCACACAGCTGTGCTCTTCATTAGCTGAGAGGTAACTAACAGCAATAACTCACATGATTGAGAGTCACAACTTGTTTTATTAACTTGTGACAAGCTTGAAATACCTTTAAATGAAAGTTATTTTCCAGTGTGTTGGTCATTACTTTGTTAGCAGATATATATAGCATAACAGACATTTTTCAGAGTGGCAGTAAGCCTTAGGTCTGAGATTTTAACTTCAGAAGGAAAGGTTGTAAACAGTTGAGAGAAAGACAGAGTGGTAGTCTGCAGAAAAGTTTATCCAGAAATAGCCTTTTCAGATCATGCACTTTGGCCAGATAAACCACATTTAAATATGAACCTGTAGGTACCTTATATTAAGAAAGCGCTTGCTGCTTCTTCTACGTGCTTTGTGAGAGTGTGTGCCATCTACCGTGAAATAAGACTCCTGACAGAAATAAAGGATAATAGTTTCTAAAACACAGTGGAAACGATGAGTCTTTCCATTGCCTTTAAAAGGCTTTGGATCCATCCCAAACAAGCTGCAGCGATGTGCTGCTCACTATAATTCACTGGCTCTTGCCCCTGTCTTGTGGCAAGAGAACATTGTCCAGGAAAGCATGAGCTGCCTGCAACAGCTCCACACCGCTTCACTCTTTGGGTCACCAGCAACACTGGCAGCAACAGCCATGTGTAGTGACACCTTTGTGACTGAGGATGGCCTGAGAGAGAAAGAGGAAAAACTCTATCAGAGGCAGAGGCCAGCTTCAGCAGTTGTCACAGATGCAGCCCTTCTTCGCTGTGATCTGCCAGAGGTTCCCAAAGTTACACTCAGGAAGTTGTTCCAGCGCTTCGGATGCGCAGCCGTCCTGCAAAGCAGGGCGGACTTCACGGAAACCCAAAGTTCATGGGCAAGGTACTGCTCCTTGGGCAGGTGTCGCCAAAGTGCTGCTTCCCTGAACCTATCATCTCTCCAGAGCCCATGGAAGGGAGCAGAATTTGGCAACAGCCATATTTTCTCCTTGCCCACAGGGAGTTCCCACTCATCGAGGGACACAGCCCATGGGTATGCATTTCCAAAGCTTCAGATTTATCTCCACTTTTCATTCTTTCCTGCAGCAGCAACAGCACACAGGGCCCTTGTCCCATCCCCAGGCAATGCAGCAGTTGTGCCAGCCCAGCTGTGCTGCAGATCCCTGCAGACGTACAAACAGACCTCCTGCCCCACTGCTCCCTGCTCCCTTCTCCTGTTTGCATTGTGGCCTCCAGGCAGCCAGATGGGGGGAAAATACTGTTCTCAGAGTCATAGTCTCAGTCCTAAAGCTTGCTTTAAGCTAGCTTGAACTGCCCCCATCCCTAAAGCAGCTGGTGATCTCCCATCACCCCAGGCCCTTTCTGCCAGGCTCTGCGCAGTGCCTAGAGCTGGCAGGGCTTTGGTCAGCTGGGTGCCAAGCCGAAGCAAGGCGCTGAAGCGCGATACAGTGCCGGGGGACAGGGGACCCACCCCAGTTCACTGCACAGCCCCACAGACCCTTGGAGGTGGCACATGGGGAGGGCTGATCGACGCCTTCCAGGGTCCCTGGGTGACAACCCTCGAGAGCTGCAGCCAAGTGAAGTTACAGCTGGGTGGTGTTTAGGTTCCTGTTCTCCCTGAGCTTGACAGGATGGTGCTTTTTAATTCGGTTCTGTTATTGATGTGAATAGGAGTTGCAGGTTGTTTTCTCCACACTAGATTGCTCCAAGTTACACATATGCAAAACTGGCTTGAGCTTAGGCTTCAGTGAATAGAGACTTGTATGCACATAGTAACACATCTCAGAAATGAAAAGACTGAATAATTACTGGATATAGAGCTCCTTGCAGCAAGAAAAAGGTCATGCTGCAAAAGAAATGTACTTTTATTCCTGAAATTAAGCTGCTGAAATAATGCTCACAGTGAGATTTGGCTGCAGAGCTCTAGGCACTTTCATTAATAAGAATTGCTTCAACCACTCTGTATCTGAAGCACTGTGACTCCAGGCAGACTCACATCTGCTATCAGGTATAAAGAAACAAAACCATCAGCCCTCCTGCTTCTTGTGTGACTGTTAAGATGATGTATGATGGAGACCAGACATCATGTCCAATTCTGATGGAACTTGATGGGGTAGCAGGTTGGACTTTTGTGAGAAGTTAATTTTTTCATGAAAATGATTTTCTAAAGCCAGGCTATAAAACCAGAAGTTAGGAGAAGTGTAAGATTATAATCAGGGAAATAAAATATTAGACTTTCCACGTCATAAAAATTCATGTAGTCTTTCTAGTATGCAGATAAAAGGATTTCTTTAATTGGTGTTTGTTCACTGACTGTAAACTAACATCTAAAATCTCGGCACTGATCTTCAGCACATTTGCTGAGACAAAATATCATTATTAACAATTACAGCAGAGTTATTCTAAAATATTTTGCTGCACTTGAGCAATTATCTGGGTAATCACTGACAGAAGTGTACAGGCAATGATGCCAAATCACAGAACTAAGTTCTTCCTGTTTTCCAGTCTCAGCCTCAAATTAAAACTCACTAGAAGCCAGTGGAGTTAACCTATGTGTACAACAGCATCGTGCAGCATTATCACATCCATCTTACACAGAAACTTCTTCTTTTCATGTTTACCAACTCTGAACTTGTTCAAACAAATTTAAGCACACACACACACATTCACAGAGTTCCCTATACTCTGCCAACCCCACATCTGTATGAACCTTGTCATGGTAAGGTTCTGAAAACATGCTACAGTGCAGCTCAGTACTGATGACACTGCCCTCCTGAGAAGAACAAGCACTGAGAAGGTCTCCAGCTGATGACACAGGTTGCTCATGGCAAACCCAGGTCTATAAAAAGACTCGTAATCACATGCCTCCTAAATCAGGTTTTGGAATCCAAGAGGTCTTGCATAATTGAAGAGCTATGAAGTAATGGTAGACAAATACGTAGTGGTACTGCAAAGCCCTGATGAGTCATCTGAATTACAAGCAGAACTGGACTGTGTTGCCTCACCAGTTTGGCCAGCAGGAAGGTATTTTGTTTACAACCCTTTTATACTCTCTTACTGAGTGGTTTGCCTGCTGTTCCAAGGAAAATAATTATTCTGCTGGAAGTCTCATTTTGTCTTTGAGACTTATCTTCACATTGTCATTGTCATAAAACTAGAATCTTAGATAAAAATAAGCATTCTTAAATGTTTATCAGGGACTTTCATATCAAAATAGATCTCTGCATTTATGTGTGCATACATAACACACAAACATGCAAGTCTTGATAAATTGAATCAATAGAGAAAAAAAAATCCAAGCACCAAAGTGCACTCTCTTGCCAAAACTTAACTTTCATTAGGAAAAAAAGGGGATAGGTGAGATTGTTGAGGAATTTATCTAAGAACAAACTCCACCATTCCTGACATGAAGCCAAAATAATGATTTTTAAGAGGTCCTAAAAGGTGGAAAAGTCAGGCATAGGATAGGGTGTCATTTTAAAATGTCAGCATTTATATTCAGAAGCATGTTATAGAAAACAAAGATTACGACAGAACAAGTGGTACCACTGCAGCTTTTGGTGAGTGCCTGAAACCTGCAAGATTTAGGTGTTCACATCATGTCACTGGTCACAGAGTGACCAGAAAGATGATCTACAGAAGACCACAGTGTAAAATTCAGTGGTTTTGGAAGGTGGCCAATACTTATTTTCCTTCTTGAATGGAGCTTGGTTGTTTCCTTAGGCAGCCTTCAGCAGAGATTAGACAGTAGCATTTCTGCAGCTGATCAATTTTGGAAGCTCTGTAAGACCAAGGAAATCTCTTTAAAGAAATAATTGAGCATCTCTAGCACAGTTATCTGCTTTACTCAGTTCAGGCAACTTTTGCCCCCTCAGCGGGAAACAGGATTCAACTTCTGCTACCCTAAATCTAGGCTCCTATAAAGCTCGTTATTTTATTTTCCAGCACTGGCTGATTCTTTCTGATGTGCATTCCAGAAGAAACAGTTAAACTATAAGGACAAGCAAATGCTTAGCAGTAAAATCAATGGTGCATCTCCTGGATAATAAAAAGGAATTAATGTCATGTGAATGCCTACAATTAGAGCTTAAAAGGATTCTTCAGCATCATTTCATTAGTGACAAGTCCTGTGAGTGAACACCAGAGATGTGCTGTGAAGACATTTTACTTCTCTAGGATATTTGATTTCCATTACATACTTTGATATAGACACAGGTTTTACATTAAATGCAAAACTGTTTCTTTTATGTTGACTGCCTTACAAAAGTTCTATTGACTACATACCTTTTGCTCAAGTGTTCATGTTTTCAGAAGAATAAGATCTTTTTAGAGTTACAAAAGAGGCCAGTATTCTGGCATTTTACGGTATCTTGAAGACTACTTGTATCAAAAGGAACAATGAAAGTGATGTCAAATCCTAAAAAAAAAAAAAAAGAAAAAAAAAAGTGGAGAAGGCAGAATGTTCCATCCCTATACATAAAATAAGGGATTTCTCAATTACAGGTGAATTGCTTTATTGGGCCAGAGCCACAGAACTTGTTAGTCCTTCATCTTCTAACAGCTGCCATTCACAGTACTATGCAGGTCTCACAGCTTTAATTCGTGGAATGGCTTGCCTTCCTACTAGGAATTAAAGAGATATTACAGCTAAACATGGCACTTCTGATTAATAATACAGAAATGAGACATGCGTTTTAAAATCTACATGTACAGGACACATAAAACCCCAAGCATTTGTATTCTACTAAACTTTTACTTTGGACAACATCTTACAGGAATGAGCTCAACACAGGTTATGTATTTTGTGAAAAAAAAAATCCTTTAAAACATGGATGTAGGAGAAAAACAAAAAGCTTTTTCTGCCCTTGATTGAGCATGATGCCATCCTATATATGTATTTCTTTTTTCCAGGTCTTTTTTTAAGAAATAGGTAACATACATCAAGACCTATATCTTAGTTTAAGTTCTAGTCATAGCAGTATGGGGATTGAATCAACTGGAAAGTTTTAGAATTGCTTGACTTTTATAGCTATCTTAAAGGTGTAGCCTTGCTTTCCTGTTAGATTAGAGGAAATTGATGCATTCCCTAAGACAGATGTCTAAAATGGGTCAAATGAGGCAGTCTCTAAACTTGCCTGTTGCTCTTCCTTAACTAGGGGATGTTGGGTACAGGAATCAGTTTGACACAACAACTTAAATTTAGGTACTTTTGGGTATACTAGGTTTCTAAGCTCCCATTACAGGCACTGGAGCCTGAAGAGCAATTCAGCTCACCATAAAGTAGGTACCTAGTGGCTGGTCAGCTGAAGCATTCGTTAATTGCTTTTACTAGATCTTCATTAATTGTAATGGGAGCTTAGACATTTTATATGTAGTTGCTTGCATGTAGGAGACTTAATCTAGACTTGATCTCCCATCAGAAGTCTCAGGGGTCTACCCAATAAACCCCTGATTACTCATCCAGGGCACGTGAGCCCTACCCATTGCCTCAGACAACTTGCAGCCCATTTTAAAAGTATGCTTGGAACACCTAGGAGCCAAAAATCACTTGCATAACCAGGGTCCTTCCTGAACTTGAACCTTCAAAGGAATTACACATAGGAAAGGCATATTCTTGAAAGTTGTTACAGTTACAGCTCCACTTCTATGCAAACAGAAGAAAAAGCAAGAACAAAGCATGGTTCAGCAGAAAATTATGACCATGACATTTATGAGAGGAGCATGGCTACTGGCACAGTTGATGGCTGGGTTTCATATAGCCAGTTGGGCACTGATCTAACGAGAGTGCTGTCAAGCAGCTGAGCACTCGACCTGGAGCTCAAATTCCAACAGACAACTGACAATGAGATGTTACCATGTGCGAGTCATCCTTGGATATCATACATATCACAAGGCAAGCAGTCATGCAGCACTTGAGCAATAGGCACTCTCAACTAGCAGATATGACAAGATGCTGAGACTATTGTCTTGTCTTAAATCCTGCCTCATACCTGCCATGAGGAACATGAAGTCCATTGCTTCAAAGATAACACAAAAAGGAATTACACAAACTGTTTCTACAAAGTGCAAAGTTGTTGGTAGATAACTCCTTTAAGAAGTAATTGAAAGAACAGTTCACTCTTCCAAAGTTGGCAGGAATAATGACCCAATATACTTTTTCCTCATCTCCCAGAAAGCTCTCTCTATAATGGATTAATGTAGAATTGGAAGTCAGTAATTTGTTTTTCAGTCATTCCAGGCAACATTCGCAGAGAGAGCATGTACACATGCCTCAAGACCCTGCTTCAGGAGCTGGGTTGTGTTGGACTCTGAATACAACTTTACACTTCTAAGAAATCAATTTAATTTAATGGCAGAGGTGCTGAATGCCCAGGCCTTAGGCAAATCCAGAAGGAAGTGGCAGTCCCGTCAGGGGTATCCAAATTTTGGAGGTGAAAAAAGGACAATCAGGTGTTCAGAGTCAAAGTTTGCCTTTTATTTCCATACACTGTTAAGGGAGGATTCCAGTACTTCTGAACTGGGGATAGGTGCTTTCCAACCTCTAGTCTTTCCCAGACCTTATGTAGCACCAGTAGAAGCTCTTGCCTGGGCAGAACGTTCATGCAGTTATCCATAGCACTGCAGGAGATACGACAATACAAGTGAGGAGAGCACAAGATGAAAACAAGGAAGACAAGTCATCCATGGTGATCTCATGAACTACTTAGTTAAATGTTTCTCTCAGTTTGCAGGTAAGCCTGTGTATTGCTTGTGGATTTTAAGCTGTAGGTTTTAAGAGGCAAGATTTCACCACGTACTGGGGCCTCATTTGTGAAACAAAGACTGCACAGAATTAACTTACTCGGCTTTCAGCTCACCAGTCACTTGGTGTGTTCCTCCAGGTCTGCAACTTCAGTCCAAGCTGTGTCCTTTGCACAGGGGCCAGCAGTGGGATTACGCCGACCTTTAAAACCTGTTGAAACATCTTTGGCCTCCAGGGAGCAGGGAGAGCCCTCCCGCACCCCAGGAATGTCCCATCTCCAGGTTCTCCACTTCAGCCCATCTCTAATCAGTGGGCAATTACCTCAAGGGGAACGGCTTTCCAAATTCACTTTTAAATACAGAAAAGCTTTCATTTTTTATTGTGTTAGAGTGATCAGCCAAATGGCTTTGTGGAGCCAACTGCTTTAGAGCGTCACATTATGAACTAATTTCATTACTACTTGGCAAGAAGCAGTAACTGGAAGTCTCGTTGCACCGGGGTTTACAGAAAGGGCTGAAGGCCAGCACTGTAATTTCAGTAAATAGAATCACATTTTACCATATCACTGTGCTAAACAGGCAACCCACAAAGAGCAACCCACAGGAATGAAATTATCCATGAGCTGGGAAGTTCAACCGTGTTCCTAAAGGAAAGTGTTATGATCCCTCCACATTTACCCCAATAGACAGAAAATTCAAACTCTATTTACCTTTCCAGACCATCAGTACTTTATAGGGATCACATGGGAATTTTGATGGCATGCTTGTATAAATATGATAGGATAGAGTTTAAATTTTAAAAAGAAAAATTCTAGATTAACATATGTGAGAAGCCCCATCAGTATTTTTTCTCAAGAAATCAAAAAGTAATTTTAAAAGCTAGATTTCTAGAGAGAAATACGAGTTTGTGCATTTTTTCTAGCAATTCAGTATATGCTGTCTTCTGCAAGACACGGGTGATGAGAATGCCTGCTTCAGTTCATGCAAAATCTGCTGCCTGCTGGAAATGATGAAAATGAAAAAATAAATCATCCTCTGCCTTCTCCACCTGCCACTGGCTTGCTCATCAAAGTTATGTTATCAGAGGTGCAGTCCCCAATTTACTGTTGTACTGGGTCTATCTGGGATGGAGTTAACTTTCTTCGTATCAGCCCATATGGTGCTGTGCTTTGGATCTGTGACCAAAACAGTGTTGATAACACACCAGTGTTTTGGTTATTGCTGAACAGTTTCTCCACAGAGCCAAGGCCTTCTTTGTTTCTCACTCTGTCCTACCCCAGTGAATAGGTCAGGAGTGGGCAAGAAGTTGAGAGGAAACACAACCAAGGACAGCCGATCCAAACTGGCCAAAGGGATGCTCCATGTCTTATGCCACTGCTCAGCCATAAAAAGATGGGGAGTTTTGTCTACCAAGGTAGCCATTGCTTGGTATATCAGTTTACTTGTAGGAGGTGATGAATAATTACCTTTGCATCATTTGTTTTCTTTTTCCTCTCTCCTTCATTTATTAAACTTTCATAATGTTGATCCACAGATTTTCTCATTTTTGCTCTTCCTGTTCTCTCGCCATCATACCTGAAAGAGGAGTGAGTGAGTGGTTGTGTGTGTGCTCAGCTGCTGGCTGGGGTCAACCCACCACACCACTTTTCTCTCAAGACATCTCAATATATTAAGAGGTTTGAGAAGTCCCACCGGCAGGATCAAATGGGACTTGGCTATAGTTTAAACCTTCATTATTTATCATCTTTTACTGCTATGCACCTCCCATCTTTCAATATGCTGCTCTTTATTAGCTCTCCTTAGCTTTTTTAAAGAGTCCTTTCCCTCTAGGCTATGAGATCACAGGGCAGCAGAGTATGGGGGAGGTTTAAGTCCAGCTTACAGTGGAGTTGAAAACGGGGAGTTTGGTTAAGGGAATTGACACGTTAAATAGGCATTCAAGAACTTACTCAAAATAAGCCCTATTCAAGCATCCAAATGGAGAATAAAGTCCTATTACGTCGTTACCAAAATTTAAATATTTTCAAAAGGTTTTCTGATTGCTACAGGACAGTTTGATGATAAATTTTCACTGGCAAGTCATGTAAAGATATCACCTTTTTCCCACTTAAGAAATGTAGTGGCTAACAGGCACTTCAGTCATTCCTACAAGACACCTGAGCTTAACAAAAGATATATGTTCCTACACTGCAGATTTTCGGAAGGTACATCTATATATCAGTAACTTCTAGTTCACAGAACCGTGGTTTTGCTCATAACCAGAATAGCCTAACTGTCTGATTGGGATTCTGCAAGACAAATCAATAAATTCATAGAAGTGCTAGTTTGCCACAGGAGACATAGAAGAGTTTGAAATTTGGCTGCATTCAGGGTACTGATCTTGTCTGAAGGTTGCAAGACAGTAAAAAATCAACTGCTAAAAAGCAAAAGTTCCGATCTGAAACATTTTTCACAAATAATAATAAGAATTTATTGTTTCTACAATTTAAATTCAACAGCAAATTGCAAATTTGGTTTCACACACTGTTCAACTTCCAATAATCTTAAAAGATAAAAGAGGTTTCTTTCTTCTTTCCCCACAAAAGTAAGCTTTCATAGTACCCAACATGCAGCAACACCATTACAGAAAGCCTAGGAATTGTCTGTATTCTATATATTTATGTATAATACTCTGTAAGTGTATTACTTTCTGGTCTAAAAACTTTCAGTATGACTGATTTATAGAAATTCAGTAGATACAGAAAAGAATATCAGGTACTGCAGATAAGAACTAAACTTCAGTCTTGAAAATACCCAGAAATTTTCTGAGCAGTCTCTAAAAGTCACCTCTACTTCCCCATCAAGCATTGTTCAAAGCTGTCAGAGAAATAAATGTTAGAGAAATACAACACACCAGGTAGGATGTTAAGGGCCTGCACTGTAAGTTCAGCCATTCTGATGAAATCTCAAACACTGTTTTGTCCCTTATTTCGGTCAGATTTTACTGATAGGCTGAATTCTGCCAGGTACTAAGCACCAACCACTCTTGATCCCAATCACAAACCAACAACATTCCAACTCTTCTGAAAAGGGAAAAGACGCAGGCTTATTTCTTAGCTCGTTTATGTAATATCCACAGGACTTAAGTGTCTTAGGAACCTCAGTCTCATTAAAAATAAATAAAAAAATAAAGAAATTGCTCAT
Source organism: Caloenas nicobarica (assembly GCF_036013445.1). Classification (NCBI taxonomy): domain Eukaryota; kingdom Metazoa; phylum Chordata; class Aves; order Columbiformes; family Columbidae; genus Caloenas; species Caloenas nicobarica. Next base: position 15,822,615 of record NC_088247.1, on the reverse strand, counting down.
TGTACAAAACAGAGAGGAACTTAGCACACATAGCACTGCTGTAAGAGCAGCTGAGGGACAGAACACATTGGAGCGGCCAAGCCCTCCAGTAAAATGCTGCAACTCTCACACCAGACATGGTTTTTGCTCTCCTGCTTCAGTGTAGTTCAGGATGATCTCTCCTGCCCAACAAAAGCTATTGCTTAGAGCAGGGGTGGCTGACCAGCTTGGGTGCTGAACAACTGGGCTATCAGCACAGAGGATACTCCAGGATCCTATGTCTAATTCAAAGCACAGACTTGAACTTCATAATTGACCTTTGTAATTGCTACCCAGGATGGCAGTGACGAGGGATGCCTGGATGGATATCTCAGCTGTTAATCATATAACCTTTTTAGTTTTGTTGACATTTTTGGTGGAACTAAGAAAAATCAAGTGGAAGGATTACTCTCAAACTAAATAGGAGTTTCTGGAGAGCGGTCTTTTAGAAAGTGTGGGTGAGGGCAAGAAGGGTATAGGTATAAGCCCACATTTTGCCATTCTCTGCTATTAAGACAACTATTTCAAAACCAGTCTAGCCTAACTGGGTGACCAAGGTCATTACACATGAGACTGAGAAATCTCGGATACTTTATGTACTATGATTTCCTTTGTGGGATAAGGGAAGGGGCAGGTAGGGAAGGACATGGTAGTGAATGGCTGAAGAGCTGTGGCTGCACTCACTGTCTCTTCTACTAACTTAACAAGATTTTGCTGAGCAGTACACTGTTGGACACCTCATAATTTTTTCTTATTTCACTGGCTCTAGTTTCAGGTCAAGAGAGTATGACTTTGCCCTGTTATTAGTGGTTAGTGTTTCTTATTACAAGCACTGATCCTTCCCACAGGTCTCAACATTGCCTCCATAGGTTTATGCCTTTGAATGCGTATCAAATATGATCTATTACTTTCTCCCCATTTTTTGACTTGAGATGGTCATAAAGTAGTCTACCAAGCGACATGTTTAAGACCCTTCCTGAGTGAATATAATTAAATTTTATGTTTTATACTGTATAAAATATTGCATCCTGAGCCCAAAACATTAAGTTCATGCCACCATCTTCCATCAGCTTATTATTCCTCAAAAAGGAAAAGAGACATTTCCTCTGCTTTGTTTCACATGCACCCTTGATGTTTGTCACAGTTTTATAGGTAACAATTCTTCATAAGCCTCTATTTTGATGTTACTAACCTTCAAAATATGAGGTGTCTCACTGAAGAGGTACACAATTATAATGATTTAAGATATCAGGCTCATTCAGGTTGTTTTCCGTTATTGAATTACACCGCCTTTTCTGCTGAAGTCTTGCCTGCTTTCAGCTGAATATGCCCTGCTCAGTTCTGGTCTCACAGCAACATAAATCAGAAATTGTTTAATGGACCTACAGAGGGAAGACTGCTGTAGGTCAGCTGTGGAAAATCAGAAATTGCTGAATGAACTCAAAGGGGGAACACTGCTATATCCAGCTGTGAAATTAAGTGCTTTGTTTCATTTGTAATCTTCCAAGAACTAAAGAGTTCTTTACACAAGACTGTAAAGAATAGTAGATCTATTTAAATACTTGGCTACATTTGTAGTGCAAATTGAGCACGCTTCATGAATTGTTATGCTTATATCTGTGTTACTAAAAATAAAACAATAAGCTAGATCCCAAGGTCCAAATATGCACCCCCAACTTAAATCAAAAATTTGCAGTTCAGCCCATTGTTAGTAATGTTGATACACTGGAATCTATACAAGCCTTATGTGAGCCATCTCATTTAAAGAAAAGCTTCCCATTCAAGCCCTTACAACACCAAACCTGCAATGTGATATAAATACATATGGATGCATACATATTCATGCTACTGTTGTGAAGAATTAGGTTTTCATGGCCAGTGTAAGTTACTAGTACCCTATAGTTTCAAAGCATCTTATGAAGACTCGAAGATCATAAGTTTCAGAAGAAAAAAAGGTTAAATGTTTATAAATGTCTTTGTTAGACTCCTTTAAGTGATTTAAGGAGAATATTCAACTATTTTTAAAATGTCTAAGACTTTATTCCTTTTCATAAAACAACAGTAAAAGAGACCACCAAGAATACAGGGCATTTGAAGTGAGACCTAGGCTTACAAGCAAAGCATCCTCTCCACTGAAGAGATGGCTTTTATTTACCTTGGTATATGTCTAAGGACACATAAGACAAGGCAGTGTCAGATTTCAAGTACTCAATGGCAAGTAGGTTTTATATACATGCTACTTAAAGACAGGGCTGAATCGAAAGCTCAAGTTTTCTAATATTCCGGCTTGCACACATAAATCCTTTGCTAATGATATAAGCACAAGTGAAGTACATTTTAACTCAGTTTGAAGTTATTTGAGCATTGGCAACAACAGAGAATGCGAGCAAGCCCCTTTTTGTGATTCTGTTTCATTTGGTAAGGCAGACTACAAGAGGTACTTGCAGGCCTTGTGTTTCACCTGATAGAGGGACCAGTACTGTTCAATATATTCATCAATGACTTGCATGAGGGACTAGAGTGCACTGTCAGCAAGTTTGCTGGTGACACCAAGCTGGGAGGAGTGGCTGAGAAGCCAGAGGGCTGTGCTGCCATCCAGCGAGACCTGGACAGGCTGGAGAGTTGGGTGGGGAAAAATTTAATGAAATATAACAAGGGAAAATGTAGAGTCTTGTGTCTGAGCAGGAACAACCCCAGGTTCCAGTATAGGTTGAGGAATGACCTATTAGAGAGCAGTGTAGAGGAAAGGGACCTGGGGGTCCTGGTGGACAGCAGGATGACCATGAGCCAGCACTGTGCCCTTGTGGCCAAGAAGGCCAATGGCATCCTGGGGTGTATTAGAAGGGGGGTGGTTAGTAGGTCCAGAGAGGTTCTCCTTCCCCTCTACTCTGCCCTGGTGAGACCTCATCTGGAATATTGTGTCCAGTTCTGGGCCCCTCAGTTCAAGAAGGACAGGGAACTGCTGGAGAGAGTCCAGCGCAGGGCAACAAAGATGATGAAGGGAGTGGAGCATCTCCCTTATGAGGAAAGGCTGAGGGAGCTGGGTCTCTTTAGCTTGGAGAAGAGGAGACTGAGGGGTGACCTCATTAATGTAAAGGGTGGGTGTCACGAGGATGGAGCCAGGCTCTTCTAGATGACAACCAATGATAGGACAAGGGGCAATGGGTACAAACTGGAACACAGGAGGTTCCGCTTAAATATGAGAAGAAACTTCTTCACAGTGAGGGTGACAGAACACTGGAACAGGCTACCCAGGGGGGTTGTGGAGTCTCCTTCTCTGGAGACATTCAAACCCGCCTGGACGCCTTCCTGTGTAACCTCATCTGGGTGTTCCTGCTCCGGCAGGGGGATTGGACTAGATGATCTTTTGAGGTCCCTTCCAATCCCTAACATTCTGTGATTCTGTGATAGAGAATTTATGATTCCTAGAAGTATTTTGGTCTTGACAAGCACCAAACAGATCTCTTCTAAGAACAGAACAGAATCTTTACACTATTCTAAAAACTGATATCTATTAATTGTTCTGCTGCTTCGTAATATAGTTGGGGGTGGGGTTGACACGGATGGAGAAGCATAAATTCACCATGGACAGTACAAGAAGTTGTTGGATATCCTAAAACTCTTGCTGGGAAATAAATGCAGTATGACAGATCTCTGAGAAGACCTTTTGATTTTCTTTTCCATACTGCATCTCCGAAAGGGAAGGGTGATGTTACTACAGTACCAGAGTAGCTGCCTTTCTTTTCCCCAAGCACATGAGCATCCCTTTTTAAGCTTTGCTATGAGATTCAAGAGTGCAGTAAGCCATGGGCCAGCAGGATTTCAGAGGAACCATTTTTGTAGAGCCCTGTCCTACCCGAGGCAGCAGTACCTCCTCCCCATGACACGGCAGCATTGCCAGTGCTCACCGTGGGGGCAGAGGGGGGGACAGCTGCGCCAGAGGCTTCCAGCTTGTCTCCACGTAGCTCTGCACAGCTCCAGGGCTGGGCTGTACACAACTGCACTTACTTCACAGCATGACGTTGATGGATTATGTGCCTGATAATTAAGCAGTCTAACAAGCCAAGTCAAACTCTGCCCCAATGTTTAAAAACAAACAAACAAACACAAAAAACCAAACCAACAAACAAACCACAAACATTGATTCAGTTTCCAGCAGAGCATTCACACAGGCATCAACATTTAGGAGACTTTAACATTTAACAGGCTTTCTTTAGGACATTTCTTTACCTATAGCAGGATATTGTATACAGGTTTCATTTCAGGCAGAAATAAACCCGCTGTACAGAGGACATGAGACAAACAACTACACTTCATATACTCAAGAGCATTTAAGGTGAACACAAAGACATAGCCAAGATATATATTTTTAAACACAGTAGGTCACAAGCTGAATGTGAATCAGTCTATACCACTTTTATGGAAGACGAAGACATATCTAAGGACATGCTAGGATATACGAAGGGATGTGTTATGTTTTAACACACATGGAAAAAATCTCCACTCCAGTGGGGAGTTATGGGGACTGACAAATTGGATACTGCTTTGGGCTCTGTACTTCATGTAGTTCACAGCTGCAGAGAATCTGTAGCTGGGCTCCTAAAGCTGGAGGAAATAGAGTACAAACAGCATAGTGTTTTCCCCAGGTGTAAATTGCCTGAAAGTGGCCTCTACACAGCAGTTTGATCTCAGAAGTTTAAGGACTGGGCTGGGCTCCAGGTCTGAGGTTATCATGTTTAGATAACCCGCAGTAAGAGAGGCAGAGCAGAAGCTCTCAGTCACCATGCAGAGCTCCCAGCAGAGCCTCAGGCTGGCAGGGGCTGGCACGAGCAGGGGAGGAGGAGACCACCCTGCAGCCAGGGGAGCAGAACTGCCCTCAGCCAGCTTGGCCACCAAAGGAAACCTGCTACTGCTTTGCAGCCCAAGGAGAAAGAGATCAACACTCACGTACATAACAGAATATGTTCTTCTCTGTGTTCAGTGTAGAAAATTTAGTTTAATGGGCTTTAACTACAATAAAGGGGATTTCAATAGCTAAAAAAGCTTTCTGGAGCAAGAATTTAGTGCAAGGCAAGAGGAGGTTGCACAAGGGTTCTGTACAGTCCCTGTTACTAGAGGTTAGGAAGAAACTGGACAAGGACAATGCTCCTGGCACATGGTGTTACCCTGCCTTTAGGCAGGAGGATAAAGCAGCCTCTCTGATGCTGGACGGCCTTACTTGACATCACTTTGGCTCCCAGAGCTTCAATATGGAAACTCTGTCCATCACTACTTTGTAAAGAGGGATATTGCCTTCTCTCCCTTCACTCACTAGTACATGGGGTTTTTAAAAGTGAGAAGACACTTTAGTAGATAAATGACTCCTAAAGAGTGATTATATAATCAGGGGCAGGGGCAATAATGATGTAATTAGGGCTACTCAGACCATAGTTCCCATATAGCTGAAGCACTTAAATCTTTGCTAAGTAACTGGCTGTAAGTGGGCCCAGAGTTGATACATTTTTCAAGAGAAAAAACTGTTCTTAATTATATTTCTTTAGAGCTCTCTATTTCCTGTCCTTGTCTCATTCATGTACGTAGTGTCATTGAAGTGGATATCATTTGAGGAATCCAATTGAAAATAATTGGGAGTTGGCATCATTTCACTGAAGGCCACAGAGCATTAGGGACAGACCTCAGCCTGGCCAGGGTATCTTCTAACAGTCATGCGGACTCTCCCATACTGTTCTTACTAATCCTTGCATCATCAGCTCTTCTCTTGTCTTGCCACATAGTAGGTGGAAGTAATTAATGTCTGCAGAATGCTTTAAAACCTGAGCTGAAAGAAACTACACAGGAATTATGGTTATTTGAAACAACTTCTGAAACAGCCATTGTGTATTCACTGATTTCACTTCCAGTCTGAATTTCCCATGGGTAATTTGCAATGTTCATAACCCACCAGAAGTGGATCATTTGTTGTAGCCCGAAGCTGTTTATATTAGCTCTTATTTTTTGCCTATTATCTGAAGGAAATCTTACTCAAAGTTAAGAAAAGTAAGAAAAGAGTTTGTAAGAGTTTTAAACCCCGCCCATCCTATGGCATCAGAGTTCTTTGAAGAATCCATCCCCCTCATCTTCCTGACACAAACCTAGGTCTGATACTATCACTCCCTCCCTGTGCAAGTGGCACCTGAAATGCATCGGTTATACATGAAAGTGTTTGCACACTTTATTTCAGGAATGCTACCTTTGAATAACTGGCCTACTTAGTTTCATCACCACGGCCTCTTGATCCTTATCAAATGTAACTTCAGATCCAGACAACATGAACCATTTCCGTTTTTAACTAACAGCTCTTTACTACAGGACAGAACAGGAGATGCAACACTGTGACAGCTGCTGCTACTGGAGGAAATCTGCACATTTTGTCATAGCTAAATAGGGTTTCTAGCAGAGTATTTTGGAATAATCTGCAAAAAATAATAATAAAAAAATAGCTTATACCACCACAAGTCCAAACCCATCCCAAGCTGCTGACCTTCTGGTCATTCTGCAAAAGCACCTTAGGGAAGAGGACACCACCTCAGGTGACAGAGCAGCACAGATGCCCAGCTGAATCATATTTTAAACACTGCAGAGTATTACCGTATCCTGAGTACTGTGTGTTAGCGTGCCCGCAGTTAAGTAGGCACTAGTTCCAGAGGTGTCCAAGCCACTTATAGGCATGTATCTCATCGAAGTGGGACTGTTACTTTTGAAAGCAGCATCCTCTGCCCTCAGCTGTTGTCCTTAGCATTCATGTTCATAGAATCATAGAATGTCCTGAGTTGGAAGGGACCCACAAGGATCATTCAGTCCATCTCCTGTCCCTGCATGTGACAACCCCACAGTTCACACCATGTGTCTGAGAGCCTTGTCCAGTCTCTTCTTGAACACTGTCAGGCTTGGGGCTGTGACACCTCCCTGGGGAGCCTGTTCCAGTGTCCAGCACCCTCTGGGTGAAGAACCTTTTCCTCATGTCCAACATAAACCTCCCCTGGCACATCTTCCTGCCATTCCCTTAGATTCTGTCATTGGACATCAGAGAGAAGAGATCAGCACCTGCCCCTCCTCCCCCTCTTCTTGTGAGGAAGCTGTAGACCACAATGAGGTCTCCCCTCAGTCTCCTCCAGTTGCTGTGCATTGCTTGAGAAAAAACCCTAGAGAGTAGTTTTCAATGACACAGACCAAAGACTGAAACTTTGCACTGCTCTATAGCCTTTTATAGTTTTGTTATATCACCGTTGATCTCCTAATTTCTTTCGTCTTCAAAACCACCTACCCATCTTTTAGGTTGATGGAAGATATTTACCCATTAAATGCAAGTATTGCCAGGAACACCCTGTCCATTGAGCAGACATTGCCATCACCTCACAATATAACCATTTTCTGCTGCTGCACACTTAGGAGAAAAATAAGTCTGGGCCTTCAGAGCATCTTTTTCATGGCTGCTCTATACCTCCTCTTTCAGCCTACATCTGCCTCATTAACTCATCTCACATCAGGTTGGTTCTCAGACACACCTTTTGTTGTCATTTCCTTTTCCTCAAACAAAGCTATCCCTCTTAAATGATTCCTTAAAAACTGTTTTGTCTTTCTTATGATGTCCAGCTGGACAAGCAAAAGTGGAAACCTGAAAAAAACCACCATGACAGACATTCTGTGATTCTATGATTAATGTATTTTTGATTTGCAGCTTCCCATGCAGAAGACGAACTCCTAGTCCTGCACCAGGTCCCAGCACCAGGAACAAAGCTGAATAACAACTTTTATGGGATCATAGTCCAAGTCTCATCCTCTCCATTTACCTGGCACTTGCAAAATATTCTTTTATTTAATTTTAGAGATCGTTACTGGGAAATTCTGGGGAGCAAGTTAGCTGGTGTGGCCAAACCAAAAGCAAAGACCAGCTTCTTAAGTGAACAGAATAAACAAGTAAGACCCAGGGCAGGGGTCAGAGCATAGTTTAATTAAGTAGCACAGAACAGCGCTTAGCCCTTAGCCCCAATTCAAGTCTCTCAGATATCATGCCTGGGCAAACTTCGTCATGCAAAATCCTGTGAGACTGATAGACCTTGGACTTGGGTAGAAAAGTAATTGATAAAAGTCATAAAGGAATGTTTCCCCTGTTTGTATCTCATAGATTTAAAGGCAGACAGAACAACGGCAGCTGCCTCTTTCAATGCTGTGGCAGCTCTCCAATCCAGGCTTCAAAGATAGCACTGATCTTAGACAGAGATTGCAAGAGGCAAACTCTCCTGTTTCTCATTATGTCATTTGTTCCAAAAGAAACATCATGAAAAGTTTCCATTGCAGCACTTTCCCTTTATTACAGAGGAGTATGTCAGGAGGAAAAGATTGATGATTTGTGTTCCACATGGTGCCCTACCAAACAACTCTTTCAGAAGTCAGCCAGCACAGTAGAGAGGGTATAAATTGGGAGTAGGTTTTTATTCAGGGCACCAAACTGCTGTTGCCTCTTGTTAGGTGAATGAGATCAGAGACAAAGGACCTAGTACCATAAGTGAGTTCTCAAAAGCAAACACTCTTCAAAAACCATCTGAAAGAAGTTTCTGTATAGGCCTAAAAGTATCCCCACAGCTCTAAGAAACAGTGGTATCTGGATTTTATCTCAGCCATTTATCTCATAAATGGTTTAAAAGTTGCAATAACAACACTCATTAAACCTCAAAAGTGCCTATAAACCAGCTCCCAGCCTGGGGCCATGCTGTCTTTCTAGTTCTCCTTGGATTTACATGCAACCGTACAGTTATAAACACTCTCAGTGGTAAATCAGCAGGAAGAAGGTTTGCGCAATTTGTTTGCACACCAATTTGTTGAAGGTTAATAATAATAATAAAAAATAAAACGCTGTTGATAGCAAGGCTTCTTACCCAGAGTTTCCTGCATGTCATTGTTTTACCTTGCAGAACTAATACAAAACCATTGAATATGACAGTTTGTAGGGGAATATATTGTGTACTGCATAAGCCAGCAACTCACAGCAGGAGTGAATTTTGCTCTGGTAACTCATCTAGAAGATGAAAAAAAAAACAAAAACCCAAAACCAACACTGAAACCAACCAACCAAACCAAAAAAAACCCGCACAAAAAAACCCCAAAACAAAAACCACAAAAAACCCGGATACCTTCAGCTTTTTAAATCCATGAGCTATCTTGAAACTCCAGCTGCTGAAAACCCTGAAGGATGACATTTATCTCCAGGATACGCAGTGGGCCAGGGCAAGGGTCTGGCAGCTGGTATGAGATAGGATCCAGAGTATGAATCAGCAATGTCAGCATCGTGGGGGAAAGGCATCATATTTTCAGTCACGTCAAGATACAGCTGTGCCCTTGACATTCCTTGTGCCAGTACTGTGAGCCTCTGACTCCGGAACAGCAAGGTATTTCAGAGGCTACAAGATTTTTTTTCTTGCAACAACCAAAGAAGTACAATATCACTGCTGACATCCTCATGTCCTCATCTATTTCCCAGCCCTCAGCACCTGCAGGATCTTTCTACACAAGGGAAGGTGGTGGGACCTTGGAGGGTCCCAGACCCCTCAGAGCATCACCTGGGCAGATCCCACCAGCTCAGCACCCTCCTGTGCCCCATCTCTTTGGGACTCACAAATATTACAGCTGTTTTCAGTCAAACATCAGATCTGTAAGCAGCCTTGCGCATATCCTTAGCCTCAAGCCATAAGGTGCATTAGCAGTAAAGGCTGAAAACATGAGCTTGCCTCAGACTTCTGTGAGGAGCTAATCGAGAAGAGGGAGGAAAGGCTTGGTGGTGTCCTTGTAGCTACACAGGTGAGACAATGTGTTCTGCACTACTCAGAGGTGGCAAAACGCCATGCACTTCATGCCTGATCACATTTTTGTTGCCAACCAGCCAAGATGTGTTATCCAGGCCATGAAGCAACTGCTTATCTTAGTCTCAAGGGTAGGCTGGAGTCTGTCATCTACCCAGAAATGAAAAAATTAATCATAGGAACAGATACCCAAATCAGTGAGAAATGCAACAACCAACAGCCACAACTGGCTCCGAGAAGACACAGCATTACAGAGACGTCCAGCTGCCTGCAATCTGTGCTGATTACAATGTCCTCAGTGTGAATTTGGAAGATTATATCTGAGGTGACCCACTTATCCAGGCTGGACCTGAAACTGAGTGGGAAAGCCCTATAGAGAAGATTCATTTTTTTGTTGTTGTTTTCTTGCTTCAGCAGCCTTGTCAATACTTGTGCTGAAATGTAGCAGGACAGCAGCTCCGAAGTACTTTCCTGACAAGTTATCAATTAACTTTGTCATCAAACTCTTTGTCTGTGACAGTCTGTAAATGAGCAAAAATCTTGCTAGTTTTGGCTCTGGTTGCTGTGGTCAAAGCACAGCTATCCAAACCACATGGTGGGGCTGATCCCTGTGGTGAGCTCAAATGCTATCAGAGACTCTGTGGCCACTTTGGGAGATCAGGTCTGCACCAGGATCCTGCTTCATTTACAGATGTGCCCTCCAACGGAGGAACCAAATTCATCACAATAAAAGGCATTTTGGAGCAGATTATTCCGGTACGTGTCATTGATAACACCTTCCTGAGGACGACAGAATGCCTGGAAATCTTCCTGTAATGGAAAGTCTGCTATGACATATGTTCTGTGGTCCTTGAGTATTTTTTTGTTCCTTCTACTTGTTCCTTCTCTTTTTGTTCCTTCTCTTGCAGCAGAGAAATTTGGCACTGTGATCACCACTGACCTCTTCCAACATTGCACTAACTGGTGCTCCCCATGAGTAGGTATTTCACTTCTTGAAATGCAACTGCATATACCAAAGTCTTATTAAAGGAATTTGGGGTTACTACAGAGATGGCAAAAAGAATAAATGAAGTTCTCCCTTTTGTATACACAAGGATTAAAAACATGTCAGCCTTACCCATCGCTGTTTGCTTCAAAGACTGGGTTCTGTGGATAGTTATTTTAAACTGCTTATTCTTGGAATATGTTACAGATGTATATCTAGGAACTGTTGAGACTGAATAACATCATTGTTGTTTCATGAATCAGCAAACATTCCTCTGTCAAATTACTGTCATAGTAATTAGAGTCAAACCTAGTTTATTTGCACTTTCACTTGAAAAAAACAATGTGCATCTGGTCAAATAAAGTGATGAGTCTCTAATTGTTATAATATGCACCTTACTCCAATTCTCCCAGCTGATCTATGATAACATTTCCCTTCCTAACCTAAACTCTTCCTACCCACATGTTTCTATAGGATGTAATTCCAGCTACAATAGGAAAATACCATTACTCTTCAACTGGGATATTTGGGATATTGCAAAGAATGACAACCCCTGGTTGGTTAGCTTTCTGTAAGAAAAAAATCTCTACATTTTTGATGAAGTATTTGCTATTCTATACCAAATGCTGAATCAACAGCCCAGAGCTAAAAACATTACTAGCACCATCACTGTACTTAAAAAATAAAGCAGCCTTAAGAAGCAGTAAGAGAGACTAAGCCAAGGGGTTTATGCTAGAAATATGAGGATAACTACTGAGTCTGGCTAGGATGCCGTGAATTTTCTTCACAGTAGTCCATATGGTGTTGTGTTTTGGATTTGTCAATAAAACAATGTTGATAATGTGGAGATGTTTTAGTTATTGCTGAGCAGTGCTTACAGTTATAAGTGCTTTACACGTATTTTGCTTTGCTTCAGCGTGCTGCTTGGTTTCACCTATTAAACTAATAATTCTCACCTAGTATCTCAATCCACAAGTTTTCAGCTTTCGCTCTTCCAGTTCTCTTCCAATCCTGCCATGGACAAGTAAGCAACCAGCTGGGTGGGAGTTTAGCTGCCAGCCAGGGTCAACCCAATGTAGTCTGCAAGGATATATATGCTAATGCGGGATCTAACATACCAAGTTACATGCTCTGCTGGCTTTTTGCTACACTGGCAGGAGAAGTTGAGGATTTATCTCACTGTGGTGCAGCCTGCCTGGGACATCATAATGGAAAATAATCACAGAATGGTTGGTGTTGGAAGGGACCTCTGGAGGTCATCTAGTCCAACCCACCTGCTAAAGCAGGTTCACCCAAAGCAGATCGCGCAGGGCCGCATCCAGGTGGATTTTGAATGTCTCCAAGGAAGGAGACTCCACAGCCTCTCTGGGCAGCCTGTTCCAGCGCTCTGACACTCTCAAAGTAAAGAAGTTTCTCGTCATGTTTAGATGGAATCTCCTGTGCTTCAGTCTGTGCCCATTGCCCCTCATCCTGTTGCTGGGCACCACTGGGCCGCAAAAATGATCAGAGGGCTGGAACAGCTCTGCTATGAGAACTGAGAGAGCTGGGGTCATTCGGCCTGAAGAACAGAAGGCTCCAGGGAGACCTTATTGCGGTCTTTCAGTACTTAAAAGGGGTCTGTAAGAAGGATGGGGACAGACTTTTTAGCAGGACCTGTTACAACAGTACGAGGGGTGATGGTTTTAAACTAAAGGAGGGGAGATTCAGGCTGGACATGAGGAAGACATTTTTTACAATGAGGGTGGTAAAACACTGGCCCAGGTTGCCCAGAGAGGTGGTCGATGCCCCATCCCTGGAAGCATTCAAGGCCAGGCTGGACGGGGCTCTGAGCAACCTGATCTGGTTGGAGATGTCCCTGCTCATTGCAGGGGGTTGGACTAGATGACCTTTGAAGGTCCCTTCCAACCCAAACTATTCCATGATTCTATAAAAAGAATCCAGTCCAATTTAATGCATGACAGTGTTAAAATTAAGACACACCTACTATCCCATTTGAGGTGGCCTGAGTAAATTAGTGATACTGAAATTAGCAGCCAGAGGAGTGGTGCCAGGGCCAGCAGGAGACTTCTCACCCTACCAGGAGCTTTTCCGTGGCAGAGTCCCTCAGGAGGGTTGCAGCTAAGCTGCCAAGCAGCTGAATCCCTCTTGGGCACAGCTGTGCCACCAAGCTCATCAGAGACCCACTCGTAACCCTGTAATCCCCCTGATGAGTAAATCTACCTACTGTCACTACAGACTTACTCTGTGCCCAGCTGTGAGCACTTCACCAGCCACAGGTGGGCTTTTAACCCAGCAGCAGCGAATTTCACAGGATGCTCTTCTCCTGGGCTACGAGGCAAAGCTGAGAGCACAGACTTGGAGTTCAGGCTTTGCTTCAGCCTCCTGTGTCGGAGGATGCCAGCACTGTAAAACCGATGTCACGTCATAGGGCTAAAGTAAGCCTTGTGTAAGCCTACATGCACTGGTGGAAAGACCCTGTGAAGGAGGGAAATGACTGACTGACTGTCAGGAGCTGGTACCCCACAGCTATGTAAGCAACCTGGCTGAAACAGGCTGCTCAGAGTGTCACATTTCCATTACAGCCAGAAAAACAAAACAAAACAAACAGAACAAAAACAAACAAAAAAACCCCAACCAAACAGGAAACAAACAAACAAACAAAAAACCCACCAAAAAACCACACACACACACGCACAAAAGAAAAACATAAACCCATTTTGCAGAGAAAATGAGACAATGCCATCAGACCCTCAGTCATATCCCGTGGTTCTTTCTGGGTTCTGCTGCCTTGCTGCACTCCTCTCCTTGCCTGTGTTGCATTTCAGTCCTCTGCTATGCATCTGGTATCTGAGCAGATGGGTCATTTTTCCACACTGATTTTGTCAGAAACTGTTATCAGTTTCCTGAAAAAGCTGCCACAGGAGATCTGCAAGGCCTTTGCTTTGGACAAATGTGACCCGAATGCCATTTTGATGAAAAAAAAATGCTCAAAGAGGGCAGTCAGGTGTACAGCACCTTAAATGCCTTAATGACAAGTTCATTACCATTTCTTGTTGCCAAATGCTGTTTGCTTTTCTTTCCAGAATTGCCTGCACTGATGAGCTACTCATCTGGGAAGTCATTTCTATGCAGGGTTGTGCTCCCACCACTGTGGTAAGGTAGGTCTGAGCCTGGCAGAAAGAGATGGCCCTAGGAAGGGGTTCAGGGGGTCGCTGGATGGACAGAAGGTGAAGGATGAAGGACATGCTGCCTGCAACGGTTTCTACCCACTGTGTCATTTGGGTACAGCTTCAGAGGACTGGCATCATGAGGACTTTTGATAGGGGACGTATTTCTGGGACGTTTTGCCTGGCAAAGCCCATGCTCACCTGAAGACCCGTAGATCATTGGTGTATGCTTTTATGTTCCTTAACACACTACTTCCAAATTAGGCCATGACTGTAGTCATTCTGTACTGATAGTGTACGTAGTCCTTCATCCCAGGAGCTGTGTGCTTTATACATGCAGATAACAAATTTCGGAAACATTCTTACAGATATTTATTCTATTAAAATGCTAAACAGCCATGGAAACTTCCCCAGGACTATGCATACCAATTCAGGCGAATGACAGGAATAAAATGAAAATGTCCCTATAAATGGCCTTTGCAATCCCAACGGCCAATGCTTTCACATGTGTCAGATCATGACATGCATATTTGTTTCTGAAATAGGAATAAAATCAGCTATTGTCTATTACAACACACTTCTGATAACAAGAATTTCTGTTTATCCATGTTTGTTAATAGCATTTAACTGCTATAGCAACAGGCACTTTATAAATGAGCAAAGTCGCAAAAAGAAACATTCCCAGTTTAATTTGAGCTTCACAGGAATAAAGACCATTCCTGTACTCTAGTGCTGGATCGTTTTTCCTAGGTGGAACTGTGGAGAGTCTTCGTTCACAGTTTATTTATCTTAGGATGAATTGTTTAAATTATGATATTTTGAACTAGACATTATTAAATGGCTCCATTCCTTTGGCATATAATAGGATGTGCATTCATTATGGTATTTGAATTACTTCATCATATTTCCACACTTAAATGTAAGCAAATGACAGGCCAGAATCACGGCATATATGTGCTGTAAATTGCCTGTATTTGGATCTGCACTTTCAGTGGACAGGATGAGTAATAACAAGTACAAACTAAGTGGGAAACTTAGGTGGGATCATAGGAAAAAAACTCTATTGATGTGTGTACAGAGCATTGGACTTGGTTGCCTAGACCAGATGTAGAGTTTCCAATATGACCTCTTTTTAAAGAAAAGGTTAAGCAGCAGTTTTTCAGGAATATCATAGGTGACAAAGCTGATCCTGTCCTGGGGCAAGGGATTGACTGGGGGGGCTTTCTGAAGTTTCATCTGGGCTTGTAAACTAAATAGTGCCAGAACAAGGGTCTAAGAACCTGCACATTTAAAAGATTGTCCACGTTGTTTGATCAATATCACTTATGCTAGAAGAGCTCATTCTGGGGCCCAGAGCACATTCCTAGGTAACACTTCTGGATAGTATAGGATATATGCATATATATCCATCTATGCAGAACATATGAGGTCATATTTAGGACAAGAGGGAGTTAATTTTTATACAGACAAGAGATTTTGTGCCACTGGCTGTCATTGCTGGGGAAAGGACTCCTCGTCTGCCTTATTAGCACAGATGCTGCCAAAGTTTTCATTCCAACCCTACTTTCCCCAGCCCTGCAATGCAGCTTTTTACAAAAAGGAGATGTTTATGAAACGTTGGTATTAAGCTCTCAGCAATTTCAGAGTCTGCTTTGGTTCAGCCCCTATTGTGTCTCTCTCCTCTGAACTTATCTTCACAGCACTGGTTTCACTGATATATCACTGCTGACCTCAGTGGAGATTATCCTGATTTACATTCACCAGGACTCAGAAGACAGCTTCATTTAAGGGGAAAACCTGGTATGTTGTATTCTTTATGTACGTTGGAAGATGTAGAAACAGATAAGGACAAACAGCTTTATGATCTAGAATGGAGACAAAAAAAAATACAGAACTAGGCTACTGACAGCAAAGTACATAACCAGTAATATATTTTTGGAAGGTGGAGAAAATGTCATTAATTTCACAAGAAAGGTGGATATTTTCCAGTCTCTCTCTGTTTAATCCATGTGGTCAGTTTTTAAAACCTGTGCACCTCAGGAGACCTGCTCAATACAACTTCTCACCCAATGCAAATCTTGCTTCCATTCCGTACATGAAGCAAAACATGCAGTGTTTTGGGGATTAGGACCCCTGGGCTACAGACAGGCTTTGCATGGCAAGTAAGTGATCCTGAGCCTATGGCGTGTGTTCAGAAGTTATCCAGAGTAGAGGTTTTCTTGATCAGTAACTGAGTGTGGACAGGAGCCCTCCATTGCACAACTGGACTAACTGTTCCTACTGGTTTCACATGGGAAGAAAGTCTTACTGAGGCAAGTGTGGTACAGCTGTTTAATATGTTGTCCATAGTGCAGATGAAGTTATAGATAAAGTCTGTGAGACTTTCTCTGCAGTAACCCTCTTCTCCAAGAATGGGACTTCTGGAGCTGTTGAGCTTGGAGGTTTCAGAATAGATCCATGATAGGATTTTACCTGTCTTGTGAGATAGAAGTTCTCTGTGGCCAAATGGAATCCAAAATAACTGCTATGAACTTGATGCTTCTTCTTGGATAAACTGTAGAATTTCTTTTTTTTATTTTGAAGATCAACACAGGAAAGAGCTGTAAGGTCACAGCACACAAGATGGCTACTTGCCAAAGTGACCTTTAGGGGATTTCCTTGGTGCTGTGGAAGAACAAACAGGGTAAAAGTGTCTACTAGCAATAAGTTTCATATGATTAGGAATTATAAGATAGATCCATGAACCAGTCTCAAAGAGAAGCTGAAATACAGTGTTATGGAGACCATTTCTTCTACCAACAGGCATTTGGAAGGGAGTACCTCCACACTTGCTAGCACTCCAAAGACAGGCTGGAATTCACATTTCCTGAAAAACACATTAACCAGAGGAGAAAGCCTGGAAGAAAACAGGACATCGAAGGACGTCGTCATGCTCTTGACACTGATAACTTGTCTGTGCCTGACAGATCCTCTAATCCTCTGAGAGTGCTGATGGTACTGGGTAGAGAAGTGTTTCCTACAGAAAGTCTATGATCTTGCTGCTTTTGTGACCCTAAGGAAGGCCCATAGAGTGTGACAGGTAATCTCAATTTCTGCAAGCATGTGGAAACTCTCATCCATTCAATAACTGTAAACTTCCTTGCTCTCAACAGGGATCTCTTCCCTAGTGGTTTGGGCCACTGGGAATACCAGGGAATCCTTAAGAAATGGATCCAGGCAAGTATTCTCAACATTACAGAAGTGGTGAATACAGTCTACTGCACTGAACGCATCCAGCTTTTAACTGTAGGAAAGTAGAAACTATTAGCTGCTCTTCATTCGCGAAAGGATTTTATTTTGTTTTAATGATTCTGAAACCCTCTGTCCTAATTCAGTTCAATGCAAGCTGTCATGGTGATTTGAGGTACTCATCTATAAATCAGATGAACAAACTTTTCACATAATGGACTCAATGGACATTAGGTGTTTCAGCTGGTGTTTGGACAGGAATAGCTATAAGCAGTTGTAACACAGGTTAGAAATGAAAGTATGCCTCTCCTTCACAGATGTTGGTACCTCATGAGCAGGCTCTGCGATTATCCCCTGGCCAAGATGCAAGATACCCAGGAGCTCGTGGTGTTTCTCTTGCACGTTCTCCTACAGTATGTCCAGTTTCTCCTATGCACGTGATAAAGAAATAATACCATCAGCAAGAATGAGGATGCTGCAGAGGAGGCAAGCTCTCCTTCCTGCCAGTGTCTCAAGTCATAAAAGATGTGATGGGGGAGCAGGGAGGAAAGACGAATCTGTAAGGGGTACAAAAATTTGCCTACTATAGCAAGGACTCTGTTGGCTTAGTGGTTCTCCTCTGCCAGCCATCCTCAGTCCTTCGAGATGCAGTGATTCTGGGGTCCAACTCACAGGAAAATCAAGAAATATTATATTTATTATATATACTAAGACTCCTGGTTTTGAGGTATTAAAAGCCAGGGCTACAGAAGACAGCTACTGAGGGAATATGGTTCCCACGGTCTCAAAAAAGATCAGGCCCTGGCCATCAGAGTGACCTGTGCTGGGGACATCTTGTGATAGACTCAGCCAGCATGGTTTTGGCAGGGTTGGTGTCAGGGAGGATGTCACTGTGAGATGACCCTTCTTCTGACCCCCGGTCACTACGGTGGGGGACATTTTGATGACAGACTGGAGGGCCTTTTGGTGGTAGGAGAGCTTGCCTGAGGAGGGAGAGTAGAGAGAGGGATCAGTCAGAAGAGCAAGGAAGGATGAGGTCCTGCATTTTGTGAACTTTGAGGTTTGCACAGAGCAGTTCCCGGATGAGAAAATTAGACAGGCTTTTTGAGACAGCTTGTGAAGCACAGCACAAAAAAACATGTCTTTAAAAAACGTGTTCCTTTCCTAAATCAGAGAAGCATCTTTTTGTAAGTACTGCTGAAGCTTCTCACAAATGGCAGATCTTGTACCCTGGGATTTTCTTACTCCCTTTCTCTTGAATTCTCCGTCAGAATGGATATAAACAATAGCTTCACTGCTATACAGCAAAAATACAAAGGTTTGAGTTCTAAAACTGTTAACAACCTACAGATAACTAACAACTTTTTATTAACAGTATACAGGGAAGAATTACATTTCTTTTCCAATCCAGGGTTTTATTAAGGCCCTCTCTGTTTCTTGAAGTTCAGAAACAATAATCTGCAAAGAAATCTTTAATCAAAACAAAGGCAGGATTGGGTTTTTTTTGTGTGTGTAGGAGAAGAACAGATGGTTTGTGGGAACAATTTATTATTCTGTAACATTATCTCTCTAAGTGATTCTTTAGTATTCATGAAAACTGCTAGATAGCTACCTCTGTGCACATAAAGATCTGTGTTTACACACAGCACAGGCATGGTCAAACCAAATTCGCTGGCTCAGTCTTAGTCTGCATCTTAATTGGTATTGAGCTGTTGAACAGTGCTGAGCAGAGCTTGGGGCTTCCACTTAAAAAGAAACTGCAATGTTTTGAAATTTCATTTCATACACAGCAAATGCATTTACAAAAGAAAATCCTTGCAAATCAGGATTGGTTTTTGTTTTATTTTGGAGAAGCACTGATCCAGAGTGTCAGAGATGAAAAAGTCTTCTTGGGACAGCAACAGCTGCTGACTGAGATTGATACAGCTAATATGGACAAAACCATAATTGACAGAATACTAATTTCATTCAGCAGGTACCAGAGCATCCAACACCTGGGTTCAATTGTCTTTTAATAAACTGAAGGTGGATTTCAGAAGAGACTTCCTACTCCTTAAAGCAGTAAGACTGTGGAACGACCTTCCTATGGGGACAGTGGGAGGGGGAAAAAAAGCAAACTATTTTGAGGTTGAACTGGGTCCATATCAAGCCTTCTTATCTTAATACATCAGAAAAATTCCTGTGTAGCTGAAGTGTGTTTTCTGAGTTGGATGAGTAAACCTGTTAAAGAATTAAAGAGACAACAGAAGAACCATACAGCCCTAGAACAAACTTTAATTAACTGAACTCATTGACTTCAACCCGTAAATTCTGACAGTGAGGGACTGCATGAGTAGTGTGCTGTGTCAAAAGAGGCAGATGTGGACTCTCCTTTGACCCAATCTGCAGCTGTGATGCCAAACTTACCTGCAAACTAATATTTCTTTTTCAGTATAAATGTAATTTCACCATCCTTTAGACTTTATCTTATTAGTCTAATGGGATGCCTTCTTTAGGACAGAGAACAAAACTGCTCTGTAATCACCTGGTTGGTGGGGAACGACGAATATTTAACAGGATATTTCTCACAAATTAAAATCAAAATATTTTAAATCATTTATTACACATTGTTAAAACCAACCAACCAAACAAAAACTATTTGGAGTGGCAAACAAAGAGAAATCAGATAGAACTTCCAGATCAGCCCTTTAAACTAATTCCCTCCCACCACCCCAGAATTTCAATACTTATAAAGAAAATATATGCTGAAAGATAAAAGGGAGAAAAAATAGAATAATAAACTTCAATTGCGCATAAAAGGAATAAGTGGGAGTATGGAAACACATTTGTAACTACTTTCTTATCGCTAAGGAGGGCAAAATTACACCAGAAAGGTATGGAATTATTTAAACCACACTCATATTTTGTGGATTTTTCAATATATGATTTTCTTAAAGAGAAAAATATCAGAACAGATTGACCCAGGGTATTAATGACAGGAAAGCCAGTTGTTGGGTTTATATTATTGATTTACTTTTGAATCAGTAACTTAATATAGGATTAATTTACTGAAATTATATAAATTTGAGCTGATAACTTCAGAGTCCCTTTGTATTCAGTGGAAGGAAAGGACACTTGTAGGGTGCAATTTATTGCACCCTTATGTAGACCTCTAAAATAGGTTGACAAATTGCAATCTCAAAGTGCAGATTTCTCTCAGGGACTCTAAAGACGGTTGAGCATAACTAGTGCTGAGGTAGACCTCTACTGTGCAGAAATCTCAGTTTAGTCAAGGCGATTCATTCTGAGGGCATGATTCAATTGCCCACACATAGGTATGCAGTGCCATCGGAGAGGGTACTGGAGATGTCCATGTGATAGTGCAGATGAGACATTGGATCTATGGGAGACCCATGCTGCTCTATAACAGCAACTGGAGGCGAGATAGGACACCCTACAGTGTCTATAGTATGGCTGCATTATATAAATATGTGGAGAACAACCGATTTGAGCCAGTGTCATTGCCGATTACTATCCGCCTGATATAGAATATTACCACATGTCCTGGTTTTGTTAAAAACAAGTTTCTCTTTTAGTGAACTTCCCTGTCAGCTAAAGTCTTCTTACTAACTGCAGTTTTCCTGAAAGTTAGGTACATGTTTTGGTAGACATAGCAATGGAATGCAAGGTCATTGATAACGATGCATCCCGCAAGATGTGCAAGCAGGAGGTGAACTGAAAATTGACCAACTCAAGTATTCCATCCCATTCACGTTATACTTCATATAAAGTGGAGGATCACAAGGATTTCGTCCCTTTTTCTTATGGCCGCCATTGGGAGAGGACCTTGCAAGGTGTCCCTGCGAACTGAGGCCTAGTGACAGACTGGATCCAGCTCCGGTTGGCTGCCGAGTCCAGTCCAGGACTTCGGGTGCTCGCCCTACATCTGCCGGAGCCGTTGCCGGGACTTTCAAGATTGGTTTTGCATATTTTGTATTATTTTCTCTATTTTTATTAGTAGCATTAGTAAAACATTTTTAATTTTTTCCAACTCTCTTCTCTCTGTCCTTCTTTCCCTCCCAATCGCCTGTCCTTAGTGGGAAGGGGGGAGAGGGAGGGGCTGAAAGGGAAAGAGCGAGGAAGGGGAGGTTAACAATACATCTGCCACAGTTTTATTGTCACCCCGCAATCAAACCACGACACCACAATGAAGGGATATAGCAGCTATTTACACAGATTATGAACCAGACATCTAATTTAGATGCCTTCATTTCAGCAGATTGGATTTCCATCTGGAGGTCCTCAAAGGCACTTACTTTTCCCTGTTATTTATAAAGTGAATTTTGGCATCAGTTTCTGGAAGGATATTCCATTAGATGCCAAGAGCTGAGCATAATTCATGTACCTAAATGGACAGGATCTTAATTCATATATCTAAAGTGTACTTTAAAGTGACTCAATACTGTATATGATTATGGTATTTCTAAGAAAAGTGATCCTTAGTCATATCTCCGGTGTGGGTAATAGGGTTTTGCAGCTCTGTTTTCACTGTACCTGTAGCATCGCTGAGCACTCCATGAATGTCAGATCTCTGTATACTGGACATTCGCAATTGCAGTTGTGTTCCAAAACTATGGTGCTGCATTGACTCAAAAGCACAAATTCCCACCCTTCTTTGGCGGCTTTTTTGTTTGTTTGTCTGTTCAGAAAGGAAGGACAGTCCTTCAGGTGGGGTGTGAGTCAGGAGTTGGTACCTCAGGGTGCCAGACCCTTCCTGTGTCCAGACAGGACATGATGCAAATCTCCCTGCGGTCTCCAATGCAAACTTCTAAATCTCAGTGAGTCACCTGCCCTCCTTTCATGGTTGTTTTTAGAAGAATAGGATGCATCTGAGATTCAGTTCCTCTCATCTTAAGGTAGACGTTTACACAGACATAAGGACTCATGCCCCGAAAGTGCCTGCCCTCTCATTGACCACAAAGAGGGGGCAGAGGTTACAACTTCAGAAGGAAAAGTCTTCTAAAGGCAGACTGATCTCAAGGAGACAACTCTCTCCTTAAGACTTCTCTGATTTTAGTGGGTTTGTTTACACCTCATTCACCGTATACCAATCGGAGGAAGCAGCACCTCCCTGTTTGACATAGTGCGCTTGGTACTTAGTGACCTGAGGTATGCAGAAACTGCAGTAATAAAGTGCCTAAAATACATAATTTCGACCTACTAGAGTTAAGAAAATTGTGCTGTTTTCCAAAATTGTCCTGTACCCCTATTTACCATTTATTAAGTTTCACTTCAGCTTGCTGCTTCTTTTTTAAACTCGGTTGTCTAATGACAGATTTGCTGGGAAACACACCAGATAAATCACTCAATTCCATACAAATACAAAAGGAAGAGCTGGCTGACATTTAGAGGGACTGACCTTTTGACAGGCAAGCCAGTGTGTGATTGAAAGACTGCCTCATTCAGGGTTTTAAGAGAGTTATTCCATATAATAAATAATGTAAAAAAGAAAAGACATTTGGAAAGCACAGAAAGTGAGGTCCTTTCATCTTGCCTGGTACCCAAGCACAGGCTCAGTTCTATACCATTCAGTACTTCCACATTATTTTACTCAGATGTATATTTTTGGGGAAAAAAACCCCAAATTATTGACAAATCATCTAAGCATTTTAGCAAAGACACAGTTACAAGTTAGATAAGTGATTTTTTTTTTTGCTTTCTTTGTCATCTTCAGTTCTCCCTCTTGGTTGTTTATATCATCTGGTTTATCTTTGCCTCTTCTTCAAAGGTCATTTGATAAAACCATTTTTAGAAACCTTTTTAAAACATTGTTTTGCCCAGCCAGAATCAACAGCCTTGTTACCAAGGGCTTGCTTTATCATTTTCTTATAGAATAGAATCCAAAAGGGTTTTTTTCAGAAAACTGTTTGCAGACAGAGACAATATCATTGTACAGAGAAAGCATTTAATATTTAAAGACTGTTAACCTTTTTAAGTCAAAAATATCTCATGTTTCATTTTGTTTTCATCTATAAATAAGTAGGTGGATCAGTCAGCTAGGCACTCCCAGCATTTTGCACAAACAGTTCCAATTAGTTTAATTTTCAGTCCACTTATAAGCCCAAAGAAAGAAAAAAAAGATAAGACCAGGACAAAATGGAGTAGACAAAATGTTCTTCAAATTCATGAGAGAAGCTTTTTCACAATTTATCTTGAAGGTCTAGTCTTTTTCTTATAGAAATAACGTATTTTTCCAGCTTCAGGATCCCAGTTTGTGAGCTAGGAAATCAGGAACATTTCTGATTAAAATTATGCCTATTAAAAAACCAGCATTGCATATATTGAAATTCTACGCTTTGTCATCACCAGTCAATTGCCGAAACAACTGGCTTTTTAGTAATTCCAAAGTGTTTCAGTGAGACATTCAGCTGACAAGTTCAGGAATGCAATGTATAGCTCTAATTAAGTAATATTGTAAGGAACACTTTAT
Source organism: Caloenas nicobarica (assembly GCF_036013445.1). Classification (NCBI taxonomy): domain Eukaryota; kingdom Metazoa; phylum Chordata; class Aves; order Columbiformes; family Columbidae; genus Caloenas; species Caloenas nicobarica. The sequence continues at coordinate 15,798,912 of NC_088247.1, read as the reverse complement.
ATAGGTTAGCCTTCCATAGGCTACTTCACTTAACGAAAACTTTTATAACCATACTTTATAATAATGTATCATTTATAGTTAATTGATCTCATGCACTTACCACCAACAAAAACTCCAGTACTTGCACCAGATTGAAGTGACTTGCTCATGTCACCCAGGAACTGATCCAGGCTCCAACCATACCACCACATTTCATTTTTGCTTTTTTTTTTTCCATTTTCCCTTTTCAATTCAGAGGTCAATAATCTGCACTTTGACAAGCCACCCATTAAAAACCTGGTGACAGATGCAAACTCTGCAGATCACTCGTTGCTGAAAATGTTGCCCTGTAGTTTTCGATTCACACTTCAAAAAGAAGTGTCAATTTTTTATTTTTTATAAACTACGATGATTCAGAAAGCAACTAGAGATATATAGATCAGACAAAAATGAATAGCTGTTTGAAGTATGCTTTCTAGATGGAACTCTCTGATCAGTGTCTCTCTAACTCACTTTGATATAGTTATTGGCCACTCGGCTGTATTTGAGTTTCGTGCTGTTTCTCTAGTTGGATTGCAGAGTTCTCTCCCGCTCCCACCAAGGGAGACTCAACCCATGGCATTTGGTTACAGACTTCAACCCCTGCAATTCAAAGATATTCAGAGGCTGCATTTCTCCATGGCATTGTGCAGCCTCTCTCAGAGGTGAGTTAAGACTGCAGTTCAGCTCTGGTCCTCAATGCAAATTTCAGATACGGAGAACAATTTGTCTAACTGATTTACATGCAATTAGACAGCTGGTCAAAATTACCTTCCCACTGGGGTATGTGGCAAACTTGGCTTCCTGTTACACTGACGCAAGCTAAGGTTTCACTGCAAGTAAACGTTGTTTCTGTTAATTTACATCAGCATCACTGAGAAGTGGATTTGGCCTGTGTCCAGAACAATTTCACAATATCATAAAGCAGCAAAAAAGCACTTTTTTTTCATGCCCTGATGATTTTCTCACTTTCTGAATATTATATTACTGTGAATTCGAGCATAATTAAGGCCCTGTCACTTCATCCATTGCCAGTAGAAGCAGAAGGGCTTTTATTCCATAATTGCTTGTTTTTCAGTGTCCATGAAAATGCTTGTTTGTATTCACATTACTGGCACTTGCAGAGAGACAAGAACATGAAAGAGGAAGCATTCCTGTGTATAAAACTGCAAGCACCTGCAATGTCAGATATACCGTGACCAAAATCTCAATGAATTCTGGTGTTTTAAAAGAGCATGTCTGAAGATCTCTCTTCTTCAGTGTTTCCTGCTCAGCTGCTTTATCCCCAATTATGTCTACAGTGGTGGGGAAAGCTCTCGGAACCGTGGCTTTGACAGCTGTAACAGCTGCTAATGCACGAAAGCCAAAGGGCTTTTGAATCCAGCGTGCAACAGGACAGAGCCCTTCCTCCCCTTTCCTGTCTTTTAAAAGCTGCAGCAGAACAGTTTTTGGAGTGAGACTTTATGGCATCTACCAGCCCAGTGTAGGAAGGGTTTCCAGGGCTGGTACACTCCAAGGAGTTCATAAAACTGGTGTCCTGACAAGGGCCTACATCTTCATGGGTATTGAGGTGTCTCTCCCATTTAGATTGATAGATCATGGATTCTGGTCTGATTGGCATTTTAGCATCATGGGAAGGCTAGATTAGCAGAAAGCAAAAGCATTTCAAGGTTTTAAAAATACTTGTAAATGCACTAAGCAAATGACATTGGAAAGCACCTAGCAGGATAATAATGGTTTTATAAATTCTAGTGCCAAAACAAAACACTTAAAAGCATTCTCTGAAGATGTCTACCTAATTGAAAACAAACAAACAAACAAACAAACTTTTCCAAGTTAAATAAAAGCTAAGAGTTTTTGTTTAGGGTCAAGCAACAAAATCATTCCTGCAATGAAACTATAATTTATCCAGCAGCAGGACAGAGAAGAGCTAACAGAAAACAGTTCATGCACAGGTGCAAAGTGTGGCCATGTGTGGGTCCTGTCTGCAGTTTGGCTGTTAGAATACTTTCGCACCCTCAGAGTAGTGAGACTGGAAAAAAAGATCCATTAGAATTATCAAGGACAAAGTCTTCACAGCCATTAGGTTAAATGGTGATCTGTTTGTGACAGCTATGCCAAGAACTGCGGAGAACAAGTGTCCAACAAGCAAACTGGTCTAAATAATGCATCCAAGCTTTGGAGTGTGGGGCCATTCAGACGATCTAAATGCTTCACCTGGGGACAGGTGGGATCCAGGGATGCACTCAGTCACCTATAAACTGATAGCTCTGATTCACTGACTGTGCCAGAATCAGTATTTGAGAGAAAGCCAATGTTTGCTGCTCTCTAGGAAGGCATCCTCTGAGGCAGAGAAAATAACGTGAACCCACATCTGGTACATTTTAGGTGACTAGTCATTCTGTGTCTAGTGAGTACAGGGGAAAATACATGAGTAGAACCAAGGTGAGAACCACAAGGCACCAGTATTAACAATCTAATTGGTAAAAAACACTTTTCCAAACAGAACAATTCATTAAATTCATCCTCAGGTGAACAAATCTGTATTTCTTCTCAACAAATAAAAACTTCAGTGGGAAAAAAAAACCAAACAAAACAAAAACCCACACACATAGAAGGAACCACTTAAAATCTAGATTCTAACACTTTTCTGCTACCACTGGTAAAATACCAGCGAAGACTGAATTTAAATTGATGCCAGAGAGGAAATGAGAGGCATTAGGGGCTGAGTACCTAATTCCTGCATTCTGGCACACTGCTGTGCTGTGATTTTAAAAGGTGGGGACTGGCAAATCATTCACAACTGTGTTGTTAAAAGAAAAGTTTACCCAATTCTTGCAATGGCAGCTCAAGCAATATCAGAGATTAGAGGCAGCTACAATTTACCTTCTATATTTAGCACTGAAAGGCTTACATTAACTTTATGGAAATAGAAGCACCGTGCAAGTGATTCAAATCATGTTCTCTCTTCTCACTTGGGAAATGGCTGAGAGCATTGATCGCTGCCCTTGCTGATCTCCGTGAGCTGCTGTAGAAAGATACAGGCAGACACAATGCCTGAGATAAGCTGTGCAGGGATTTGTTTAGGAGATATCATTTCCTCCTCAGCCTTACAGACACCGGCATATACTATGCATTGAGGAGAAATACATAAAGGCAATGCAGGCTCAAAAAGTTTTCGACAATGCAAGATGGAAGCTAGAAATTCTCAGAGAAAATAGAACACTTTCTTGTCCTATCCCTATTTTTTTTCCTGCAAATCTGCTTTAGGGCATTGTCGGAGAAATAAGCATTTTATTCAGGGAAGTTCTGCAGCTTCTATTGTGCAGCTGAACTTATTTCTTCTTTTCTTGCGTTTTAGAGGCTAAGCTTAGTTTAAGGAGGTAAATTGTGTGATAGACTATACAGTCCTTCAGCTGTCCAACCTACCATTAACTGGAAGAACTGGGAAGCCACCAAAGGGAGCCCACAGAGGTGGAGGCTGTCCAGAGCTGTCATAGCAATCATGCAAGCAAGGAGCACCTTACCCAGCTGTCATGGAGGAGGCACAGATCAAGATATAGAGAGAAGAGAGCTTGGGAAAGAGGATAACAGAGGAACTGGAGGAGAGAATACGGAAAGATTGATGTAGAAAAGACAGAGGGAGTTAGAGGAAACCTTGAGGTGGGTGGGAAGAAGCAAAACTAAAAAGGAGAAAGTAAGTATAGTTGGGAAAATACTACCAGACAAGGAAACAGCAGTGAAAGAGAAATCAGAAAAAGAGAAGCCAAGATAAGAATGGCAGAAAGAAAAATTCCTCTTCAAGCCCTCCTCTGAAGTCAGGTATCAGATATCAGGCTTGGGGGGAAGTGGTGGCTGCAGCCCCTGTTACCCCCAGCACCCCCAGTCACATTCCTGGCCCCCTGCTTCCCCCCACAGAGCCCTGCACAGCATGGGGCTGAGCCACAGAGCATACCAGTCCTGTCCAAGAGCATCTGCAGGAGCCCCTCAGCTGAATTCCAGGGATACCACTTTGCCACTTCTCATTCATTGTCCTACACTTTTTCATATTTTTAACTTGAAAGTGCTCTATGACTGAGATAAAGAAAGATACTGGCTTTAGGGTTTACATGCTAATACCAACTTCTGTTTCAGCATCCTAAATGGAAATGAGAAAAAACCTAGAGGAATAAGCCTGTTAAGGATTAAGAAGATTAACTGGAGACAAATCTTGTTTTTCTATCTGAGACTGACATTGGATTTTTCACTTTCAGATACTCTTCTGTATCATCTCCTGAAGATGTTAAGTTTAAAAAAAAACAGAGCACAATTTCAGATTGTGTTTTATCAAAAAGTCTCAGGAAAAATAGAAAGTGATCTTTGTACGTGGCAAGTATCTCACCTCAACCAGCTACAGATCAGTGTGGGGGTGTATATTTGTTTTTTGGTTTATACTGTCAAAAGACAGACAATTAGAAACAAAAGCAAGCAAAGAAGAGAGAGTGCTGGGAAGTGGAATGTGCTTCAGCATGGAAGAACATTGCTTTGAGGATAAGAAACATATTCTGACTTCACAGTGTTGCACTGCAGAGGAAGAATAGACTTATTGGAGCAAAGAGGGTGAGTTTGTATATCATAACGTACTTGTGTCCCTAGGATTTATTTTCATAGATGTAAGGCTACAAAGGAGTGTGTGAAGAGGTTAAATGGCTCATTTTCGAGTCTTTTTCCCAGCAAACTCACAGGAGCTGAATGTTAAAAGTCATTCCCAGCTGTTGACATGACTTAGACATGGTGAGGCTGCAGGATCTGTGATGCCCCAGGTGGAAGCAGAAGCTCTCTGCTCTGCACATCGTCTCCAATGGGACCAGAGTACACTGTCCTCTCCAAAAGGTGGTGTGGAGGGTCTGTTAGGGGGTGTTGGTCCTCCACGTGCTGGGAGGGAGCATCACTTTTATCTTGCACAAATCGACCTCAGAGCCCAAAGCCCAAAAGACACCACAACTGGCTGGCCTGAAACTAACTTGGGGAAAATAACAACAAAAGCACAACCTCTGCTCCTGCTCACAGTGTGGGCATTACAGCTGTATGAGACCTTATATGCAGGGTCCTGTGAACAGGGCACAGTAGGGTTAGACACCTGTGACCATAAGGAAGGTACCTCATTGCCCAACTGGGCAGCTCAAGCTCAAGGCAGAGAAACGGAAGAATTGGACACCTTTATTCTGAAGTCAGTTCTTCAAAGCAGGGGCTATCAGTCTTTCTACATTTGTACGGCACCTTGCACAGTGCGGTCTTCATGCCAGCAGCTACTGCTCTGAGCTTATGCAACCACAAATGCTTATTAATAACTGTATCAATTTTGCATCTCACTTTCTAAAGCAGGTTGCACCTCCTTCCACCCCCAGCCCAATCAATCAAAAGCCCTTAAAATAAATCTTCTCATTCATGCTTATAATCAAGTCTCAGAGAGAAAATAACAGTAGGTATTCGCTATTACACAAAATCCCTAAATTCTGCCTAGCAGAACATCAAAGATACATTTTTGTCTATGCCCCTCTCAGTCTTGGTGTTATTTCTTTCTCTGACCTTCTTAATCCTTCATTGGTGAATGCTATTTTGAGTTCAATACTGCACTTGTTTATTACCTATATCACAAGAGTTCCTCTTCTGTCACTGTGACGGATGATTCTCGTTGCTATTCACAGACCATTTGTGAGCACAAGGGAGACAATCTGCCCCAGACACCCTCTGTAAAGCCAAACACATCCACAGGCTGTGGATAACACTTGGCACTTGATTGAATCTATGCTGCTGTTTGCCTAACAGATATTTATTGTTTTATAACTGAAAAGCACTATTTACAATTTGTTTCATCCCCAGAAGTCTCTCAGGTATAGAAGGTGAATTTCAGATAAAGTTTTGTAATTGAGCAAGGCAAATTGAAAATCATTTTCATGTGCTGAGAGTTATCACTTAATTCCAAACACAGCTTTTATTGTATCGGTGCCAGTGATGATGTAGATACAATACCAGTTTGTAAAGTATGCATTCAAAAAATGCCATAAGGTCATGTCAACAGTAATTGCATCACAGGAAGAAAATATTGCCATGGAAAAAAACAGAGACATTGCATTGAAACTGTAGGTGGACTTGCATGTTCTTTGGCAGATGTAATCCTAAATCTACAGATGTGACACAACTATTTTGACATTTCAGAGACTTGTAAATACTAGATGGAAGTGTACTTACTGTAATTGGAAATGAGGCTCTATTAGAAACCTAAGTATTTAAGAATTCCTGCATAAATCACCACAGTCTCCTCAGTGGTATCCCACCACACATTCGAATACAGGGATTATAATTCCCTACAACTTGTTTGGAGGTTCAGCCGGGTCATAGCCAGGACTGGGACAAGTTCACACACCTAGAAGAAAGATCATGTATATTCCAATAGGAAGAAAGAAGAGATCTAAATTACCTTTGCAGAAGATCTTTGATGACTATATGTGACAAAAAGGGTCATGGCATGACTAGCTGGAGACTTTTCCAGCCAAGGAATGTGACCCACTCTTGTGGATAAACACTGACATTGGGGAAGGGGGAAGTGAGAAGCAGGATTTGGTTTAAGAATTAATTTTCTAAGCTTGCAAATTTCATTTTAAAATATAATCATAAATCCCTCTCTTTAAAATCACAGAAGGGGCAGGAAGTAGGAAAAACAGAAAATTGAAAAATGTTTTTCCATCTAATCATTCACTGGAATATTTTAAGATTCCTCACTTGCTGATTGGTTGAAATGAGCATGATACAGGGACAATGTAGAATCACAAATTTCTGGCATGTAATACGTTTCCCAAGAGTCATTCCATTCATTCACAGAAGGAGATTCACCTAAAAGAAAACAATAGAATACCAAGAATTGCATGTCAGAAGAAGATATATATGTATATATTCCTTCAGATGATCTCCTTTCATGTTCTTTGCCATAAGAAATGTCATATTTTTGATCTTTTAGACTTAGAGGTTCTCAGTAATTACAATTCTCCTTGTGTTGTCTGAAAGGGGTGAAATAAATGGCAGGTATTAAAACTTGCTAGCTTTAATTAAAAGGTTTCCAGAATCATGCTCAGAGAGATTAGTTTCTCTTAAAAAAATGAAATATTCATTTTTAATGTTATGACATTTCCATCCTTTTTTATTATTATCTTCAATTCATTAATATTTCCAATGAAACCTTTCCATGAAATAACCATCGTCCACTGCAATTATGCTTGCATATTCTGTGCATACAATACCAGATAATAAGGCTCATATAGTTTTACCTTCATAGTTCCATTAAGGATAATAATGATGTTTAATGGTTTCATCACCTGTTCACTGACGAATCATTCCATTTATACAACTGTGAAGTGGGACTCACGCTCGCTCACAAAGACAATGAAAAAGGAAAAGCAGACAGAAAATAATAGAAGGAAACCAGTATTGTTAAAGTCCTACGTATTGCTAACACCAGCTTTGAGAGCTGTATATCCCTGTATCGCTGCTAAGTAAACCTGTACAGTTTGCAGAAGCTCCTCAGAAAGGTGGGACTCGGTGTCACAGGTAAGGCATAGTTCAAGCTTCTTGCCCCATTAAGGACATAAAATTAGAGAGCACATGGTGATTTGGCATGAAGAACAGGTGGAGCTGAGGTCCATGAAACTTCCATGTGTAGGTGTCACATACAGATAAGAAAGAAGTTGTTGAAAGATGAGAATCTTGTGCAGGGGACATACTAAGAAGTGCGAGTGTCCACAGTCCTCTTCTCTGAAAGCCCATCGTTGCTCGCACACCAGACGTGTAGCTGGGGTCCTGGCCCCCTGCTTGGGAAGGGCTGGGAGAGCCCATCCCTGCTGGTTCCCCACCTGCTCACAGGAGCACTGGTGGCTCAGCCCCCACTAACATGCAGCCCATGAAGCACCTATGAGGAAGCATCCTAAAACACCTGGAGGTGCACCTCGGCTGCTCCATAAATGTGCCATGCTGGTGATGCAAGAAGCCCTTCAGCTACCTATCAGTGCCAAAGTTTCCATGCTAGTAAACGGTAAAGGATCTTGTTTACAATACTGGTCTGTTCGTCTGTCTTTTCAGTAAAACTATGGAGGTTATCTTAAATAAGGAGTCCCTGGTAGGGGAAAAACAACCAGGAGTGTCTGAGGGGCTACAGCAGATCTTACATACTTTTTAGAAGGGAATCCTCAATGTGTACCTTTTCTGGGTATGTTCTTCAGCAGTTTCCCTGTGATGAGGATGACTGTGTATTTGGAAAGAGAAGTCGAGCCAGCGATGATTTTGAAAGGGCCTCAGAGATTAGTTATGCAGAAAACAACACCACTTCAGACATGCACCTGTTTGAGCATCCATCCCCAGTGGGACATTCTCCTCCTGTAGACAAATTTCTCCAAGGGCTCTGGGTAGGGCTGCTCCCTTCTCTAACTCAAGTAAAGATATTTCCAGAGTTTCCATTCAGAGCTCATCAAAACTTCTTTCACTGCCTTCTGCAACGAACCTGTGTGTGAGTGGGAAAGGTGTATTTACAATCCAGAAGTCCTGTCTTCAGGTTTTTCTCTTGATGACTTTTTTCACTTCCCTCAATATGAGAGCAATAGTGAAACCAGAAGGGCTGAGGGAAAAGCTGTGGTTTCTTGCTCCAGATTTCACAGCCCAGCCTGGTGCTCTGTGCCTGCCAGTCCTGTACCTTCCCGCTGCATCACAGTGAGGTCCTGAGACAGAGCAAGCACACATCTCCCTTAATTTGAATTGTAATTGCCTTTAGCAATGGCCAGGTTTCACTCATGCCCTTTACAGAGTGTGTCTCAGTCTCGCTGCACATAAAATGTAAAAAATCTCATATTTTCAGCTCATATAGTTGGATTCTTTACTATTGATGAGGTCCTGAGTAATATATGTACTCCATAAATAGTGTGCGAAAGCTGCCTAGAAAGATATAAAGATAGGATAGAGGATTGTCATAGTCAAGAGACACTTGGACTCAGTCTGAAAGCAGAGATCTGTTCAAAATAATAGTTCTAAAAGTGCACATCAAAGCGTTAATTCTGTACCTTAGAAGTGTTATCTTCCGAATTTCACTAGACCTATTTGCAGTTGCTGCAAGATGCTGTTTCTTTCAGATAAAAGCAATACAGCAAATGTCAAGATCAGTGGCACTGGGCTGATTTGGGGAGACGCTGTACTGTAATCTATAGAGCTCTGCATTTTCTCTCCATGCAGATTTCTAAAATTGTCTTACTTCAGACAGTATCTATATTATATTTTAGAATTAGAGCCCCAGAAAGCACCATTCAGTCAGTACAAAACGCCTTCAGATCACTTGGGGTAAAACCTTTTGTTGACTTCCCTGACATCTCATTTTATTTAGTAATTTATTTTTTTGATGTGTAGAGATAAAGCAAGATTTGCTTAAATATAGTTTCTGGAAGTGCTGCTTTTTTCACAGAGGTGATATCTATTCATTTTTTAAAGATTAGCCTTTGTACTCTGAAGCCTGTTTGTAGTTGCAATAGAGCCTGCAATCAGTATATAAACATCTCTATAACCTGTGTGGTTCCAGTGAATGTAGGGAGAAGCAATATTTCACAGCAAGGAAAAATGTGGTCAATACACTTAAACTCTGCATATTTTACACAACTCAGTCACGCACTTGCAATTGTGTGACTAAAGTAACAAGGAGCCATTGGAATTTGTGAGGTGATTACCATCACCTGTCTCCCTTTCAGCTTGTGCCTAATCCGTGGTGCCAGGGTTTACCACCAAGCTTGGGCAGCAGTGAGATAGGGCTTTCTACTGACCTTTGGCAAAATCCTGGCCCCAAGAGAGTCATTTGGATCTGCGCTGTTAATTCAAGGGCCCTTCCAGGGGTTTGATTGCCTGGGCTCAGGGTGAGATCACAGAATGATAGAATAGTTTGAGTTGGAAGGGACCTTCAAAGCTCATCCAGTTCAACCCCCCTGCCATGAGCAGAAACATCTTCAACTAGATCAGGTTGCTCAGAGCCCCGTCCAGCCTGGCCTTGAGTGTCTCCAGAAATGGGGCATCTACAACCTCTCTGGGCAACCTGGGCCAGTGTTTTACCACCCTCATTGTAAAAAATTCCTTTCTCATGTCTAACCCGAATCTCCTCTCTTTTAGTTTAAAATCATCACTCCTTGTCCTGTTGTAACAGGCCCTGCTAGAAAGTCTGTCCCCATCTTTCTTACAGGCCCCTTTTAAGCACTGAAAGGCTGCAATAAGTTCTCCCTGGAGCCTTCTCTTCTCCAGGCTGAACAACACCAACTCTCTCAGCCTGTCCTCACAGCAGAGCTGTTCCAGCCCTCTGATCATCTTGGTGGCCTCCTCTGGACCCTCTCCAAGCGGTCCACGTTGGATGAGACAGGGCAGCCAGTGGCCTGGAAAGAGCTGGAGGAAGGCTCAGCAGATGCTTTCCCTGCCTTTGAGAGCTGCTTATAAGCAGAAGGTCTTGCATTTTGTCCTTAACAGAGCTATGCTGCACCTCCATCACAGGTATGTCTGTATCCAGTCTCATACTTCCCTGATCTGGACCTGTGGACTTGGCTCCCTGGCTTGACTAGGACCTGCCCCACTGCTGAGGACTTGCTGGGTGCTCGCTAGACTGTTATCCAACCCTGTCTGCTCACCTTGCTCGGTTGCTGTGGTCGGTGAGGCTTCTGTCCTGCCGGCCCTTTGTTGCCCTGGGCTCTCGGCTGCCCCTCCGTGCAGAGCAGCCTGCCCTTGCTGCCTGGCACCCTGACACCAGACAGTGAAGAGGAAATTTTGCCTCCAGAAATCAGTTTATCATGCCTATTTGCTGGATGTTGTTCCCCCTTTTTCTCCAGTTCCCCCTAGACCTGCTTTTGAAATCTATCAATCCAATGGCCCTACGGGGGTTAGCTCCTTACACTCTTTCTCCTTATAATTTGAAGAGATTTTCCTTAAAACATAGTTGAGGCAAGTATAGGTGACAACCCTCCCTGACCCTTGCAAACCCAGACATAAGACTGAGACAACTAAAGTAGAAATTTGCCAAAAAAAAAGGAAATAGGTCAAACTAAACCAAAAAACTGGTCTGCCAGGCTACAGATCCACGCTGACAGTCTGCAGATTGCCCTAGGTAGCTTCACCTCAGGTTCAGCTGCAGGTCAGTAGCAAACACCTCACGTCTTAGAAACTAAAGGTATTTTGCCATACGGAACAATGTCTGTTTGTTTATTCCTCAGAAGTTATCTGGGGATTTCGAAGGAGTTTGTAAGCATTAATGAAGCAAGTAATGATAAGCAGTAATAATCCACTTGTGATGTACTGGATTTTAACATGCAGTCCCTAAAGTATTAATTTAGCCCCATTAACTTTTTAAAACAAATAAACATGCTTTTACATTGAGCATTTGTCACCAAAGTCCAACAACCTTTCTGGGCTTTCTTATCTTTTAAGACTTCCCACCACAGCAGCATGGGCAGCAGGATGACGGGGTTGCTTGCCCTGTGGAGCAGCACCTCGAACCCCATCTTCTTTTGAGGGCAGGTCTCTGGCAGGCAGCGCACTGCTGATCTCCACACAGCTCTGCAGCATTTCTTCCGTTCCTGCACCTCATGTGCCTTACAGCACTGGCCGGTGCTGGGCAGATGCTGGGGTGCAGTTCTGCAAACAGGCGATACAATGCACAGCCCAGGGGGGAGCGTGGGACAAAAGCTCATTGTGGGAACCTCTCCCCAACACTAGAGACTTGAACAGATCAGTAATATGTAGATGCACAATGAGGAGACAGGCTCTCATTTTTTTCTTAGCAAGCTCTAAGCTCCTCAGGGCAGAAACCAACTCATCACTGTTTGCAGGTACATAGGGCAATTAACATCACAGGAGCCTGAAGCTCCAAGTGGAACCCCTGGGCCAGACTGCAAGCAACAAATAACACTAAGCAGCTCCCCAGCCATTTGTGTTTGATTTCCCTGTCTCATATGTTAAAATATTTTAAAGTAAATGAAGAAATGGGAGAAACTGACCACAGCATTGCAGTGACCATGTACAAAGTTGTAACATGACAGAGCCAAAAAAAGTATACTTTTTTTTTTTCACTTATATTAGACAGAAGTTACTTCCAGCATTTGTGGTTGAAATATCTTCCAAAGGAATAATCACAATGCAGTGTAAATTGGCAATTACCTTTAGCTCATTTTATAAATTTGAGTTCACTCTCTGGTCCACCTCCAACATTCCTCTTTGCCACCTTTGTTGCTTCCTTGCAGACCTATGGTACTTCCAGCTGGAAAGACCTGAGTTGGGACAATAAAAGTTTTTGCTCTAATAATTACTAAGGAAAGACACAAAAAGGGAGTTTTTAAACAGCCAGGTTATGGAAGGATAAGCTAACACAAAATGGAACTGAGGGACTTCTAATGCGTTTAATTATTTCTTAGATTATATTAGACACTGGCACCATATGGGCGACATCAGGAAATTATTAATTCCAGCCATAATGGAAAGGGAATTAGAGCAAACTGCAGTGTCTCACACTATAGGCTAGAGAGTCTCCAGATCAGGGGTGTCAAACTCGTTTTCACTGGGGCCCACATCAGCCCCACGGTTGCTTTCAAAGGGCCGGAGGTAATTTTAGGACTGTATAAATGTAGGAGTAGTTACATGTATACAATCCTAAAATTAAATCCGGCACTTTGAAGGCAACTGCGAGGCTGATGTGGCCCCAAGTGAAAATGAGTTTGACACCCCTGCTCTAGATATTCTGAAAACACCTCACTACAGAAATGCCACCAAATCGTTCCCGTTTCTCTGCTAAGCCCTGGAGCCCAGCTAGCCCATCCTGGGGAATGGGTTGCAAGCCTGGAGCAACCTGGGATGCAAACATGGCCCAGTGCAACTCCACCTCCCCAGACCCACAGCCTGCTCCATCTGCCCGGTTCATGCAGCAAGCAGCCAGTCACTCAGCACAGCAGAGGATGCTTACCCTCTAGTCCGCCGCCTGTGGTGCTCAGAGGAGCAGAAGTGGGGAGACGAGCTTCATCTGAGCAGCACTGCGTCAGCCCATAAAAGCCTCCTCACCTTGCCCCCACAGAGAATGACCTTTTGGGAAGGAAGCACAGGTAGTATCAGAGAGCTTGCCAAACCCAGATAGTGCTTGGGCCAGCTGGGGTCTGACATTTCTGCAGGTAAAGTGTAGTGCCATGACTGAGGGGTTATTAGTCTTTTTTCAGTCCCCGCTTAGCCTCAGAAAGACATTTTAAGCCACAACTGTGGTTTCAGACACTCCCCAGGGCAGACTCATCTGGCTCTGGAGGTTCAGCACAGAAATGAGAAGGAATCACTGGCATTTCCAAATTAGGATGAGTTCAGAGTATCTAGAGGCTGTTCAGTCCCATAGCTTGAATTTACAGTCACTTCTCCCTTTGCCTGCACATTTTCTTCCCCGATGTCCTTTCTGCCTGCTCTGGAGACATGACATTCTGGTGAGAAATACCAGGCACGTGCTTTCATCCTGCAAGCTGCTGCCCACTTCCTTCCCCACTCCTGTCCCAAGAGACAGCACTAACACATTGACTGTGCCTGAAGCTGCCATTTCCATTCAGAAGCTGAAGAATTGCCCAAAAGGGCAAAAAGGCGACATCAGCCCAAAGCATTAGAGGATGGCTCATATAAAACAGCTAAAATGTAGCAATATGATAATTTTGCAATAACCTAAACATGCATTATTTATAGCTATGAATGCAGGAGAGCTACATGGTCATTCATATGCATCCCTTGAATTCATTGACTGCCATGGAAGAATTTGATCTTGTATGCAGAACCATCTTTGATCTTTAATACAGTCTTGTACTTGAATATTGACTGATCATGTTGTATCTGTACCTAACACAATACATGTGAAACAAGGAGGAGGACTTGTGGGTGTTGGTTGATGAGAAGCTCAACGTGAGCCGGCAATGTGCACTTGCAGCCGAAAAACCCAACTGTATCCTGGGCTGAATCAAAAGAAGTGTGACCAGCAAGTCAAGGGAGGTGATTCTACCTTCTATTCCACTCTTGCGAGACCCCACCTGCATTACTGCATCCATCTCTGGGGCCCCCAACAGAAGAGGGACATGGACCTGTTGGAGAGGGTTCAGAGGAGGCCACAAAGATGATCAGAGCACTGGAATACTTCTCCTATGAAGACAGGCTGAGAGAGTTGGGGTTGTTCAGCCTGGAGAAGAGAAGGCTCTGGGAGATCTAGCACTCTTCCACTACCTAAAGACTTCCTACAAGAAAGCTGGAGAGGCACTTTTTATAATACAAGTGTATGTAGTGATAAGATAAGGGGTAATGGCTTTAAACTGAAAGTGAGTAGATTTAGATTAGATATAAGGAAGAAATTCTTCACCATGAGGGTGGTGTGGCACTGGAACAGGCAGGCCTGAGAAGTTGTGGATTCCCCATCCATGGAAGTGTTCAAGGCCAGGTTGGATGGGGCTTTGAGCAACCTGGTCTAGTGGAAGGTGTCCCTGCTTGTGGCAGCGGGGTTGAACCAGATGATCTTTAAGGTCGCTTCCAACCCAAACCATTCTATGGTTCTATGATTCTACATTTCACACCAACTCATTGTTATTGGCAATGCTGATACTGGATGCCAAATGATTTAGCATCATCTGCCTCAGGTGACTATGCAGATGTGGAGAGACACACTGCTGCTAATCTTCCCCAGACCCACTCCCCTGGTTACACTGGAGGTGATCTCACCACAGGTAGATACCCTTGGCTTATCTAATAGAGTAAAGACATAGTGGTTGAAGACATTATCTTCTCATGAGTAAACATGAGCATCTGAGGAAGCCTGAAGAGTTAAAAACCTAAGGCCCCATGTATAATGTATGGAATTCCATATATGTGTATTTTATCTCACCATCACCAAACATCTAGCTAAATGCACAGCATAACTTTAGGATAAAATATGTATTTAGGTAGCTAATTAAAATAAAGGCAGTAGTAGTGAACAGTCTCTTGAGAGAATAAAATTTACCCAATATACAATTTAAATATAACACACTCATCAGATTTCTTCCTTCAAAGATTCTCAATGATATTTCTGAGGTAGAGTCTCATATTTTAGTAGAGATAATGCTCAGTGTCTTTCTTAAATAAGAACAGCGACATATACTCTGAGAAACCGTTCTTATGATACCTTTGCAATACTGGTATTAGCAAACACAGGACATACAGATGTCTGATTACATTTAAATCTTGGTCTTTAGCTTATCTGTTTCCACTCTTCAGACTAGACCACTGCCCTGTTCATTTTGAAACACTTTTCCCTTGTTGTCTGATGAAGTCTGACAGCTTCCAAGGTTTTAACTTATATATGCTTTAAAACTACAAATTAAGGTTGTCCAGAACATGGTAGAAGTCACTGATTTCAGAAGTCAGAGACATTAGCAGACCATTTGCAAGCTACACATGATGACTGCTAGCATAGTTCAAATGTTAATGCAGACAGTCTAAGAAGGAATATTTTCAAGTCTGTGAGGTAATGAGTAAAAATCAGTTTAAAAATATCACAAAGTTTATAGACCATGCATGAAACTTCTGCAGATGTGAATTGTATAAGACATAATTCATAATGGCTCATGACAACAGAGCTAATATTTATTACTGTGACTGCAGCTTGTTATCCAAAATTGTTTTATCTTTGTTGAGCTAATTTAAGTCTTTCATTCAAAAAAAACCATCATAATGGTATCTCCATTCTTAAGCAGCACTGCTGAGCATAAGCACATCAGGAATGTTTGCCAGGCTTTAGGATTTACTGAGCTTTTAAGAAAGATAGTTTGCTTTGGTTTTTATCTGCCTGGAGAAAAATTTATTTCTGCATGCAGCTAGAGCAGTGGTCATGAAGCGGAATACTTGGTTTATTGTATTTTGGAGAAGGGTAGACACTTGCTTTGAAACTAATCATGCACTGGTAAATGATAAGTTAATTTGGCCCTCAATCTGGTTGCTTTTCTGAAAATTAAAACTGTAGATAATACAAGAAAAACAACTTAATGCTTTATTTGTCCATTATGCTTCAGCTTTATAAAGGGAAAGCCTGTGTCTTCAACATACTTAGTCCCTATAGTCACTCTTTTGTCTAGGAAGTGAAAATAAACAAAATATCATGGGAAAGGCAAAATGTTGAATTAGCAGTTTAGTTCTTCTTTTACATTTCTGATATTAGCCATATCTGAAAGTATAGCAATTATGAAAATGCTCCTGCCTTCTGAAACTAGAGTCAAATGCATTCAGATTAAATATTAATTGCAGTACTTCCATACACAGATATTTGAGAAGGAACAGAAATGTACACATCCTGTAGATACAAAAAACTTTGTAAAGGTAATCCCATGAGAAGAAAAGCCAAAAAAATATTTAAAAGAAATTTCTGGGTTTAAAATTTGAATGTGTTTTGTGCATGGGGGCAAAAAAAAAATAGTCCTATTTGCAGGAAGAACCTGAATGAGTGATAAAAGGAGCACACCTAAAAAGTTACCAGCCCCAAAGCCCTTCAGACAAATTCCATCAGGTATTCATCAGGCCAGTAAGGTCAGAGTGGTGGGAAGGTTTGCTGGTAAAGCCAAGCTGCTCAAAGTAGTGACAAGGTGGTAAGATACCAGATGAAATGCGATATGGATAAATGTAAAAAGATGCACATGACGGCAAACTATTCACGTAAAAAATGCTGGCTTCTGAGCAGAGCACAACCATCCAGGAAAGAGCCCTTGGGAAATTTCAGTTGTTTTCTTAAAGCCATCAACTCTGTGATTGATAGAAGTCAAAAAAGCAAAGAAAGTGAAAGGAAATATCAGGTAAACAATGGTTTCAAGGGAAAAATGGGAGATTCTATAGAAGAGAGATCCCTTGGGGGTTACTGAACAGACAAGCCAAGACAGGCCAAGGAAATCCTTTGAGCTGAAATTTCTGAAGGTGGGGTAAGGTAGCAGGAAGAAATATCACAAAGACTTCTCCTGCTTTTATAGTTCCCGAGGTATCTGCTTCTGGGCACTTTTCGGCTAGGTGGATATGTGTTATGACCTTTTCAGGTTCTTACAGGACACAGGAGGGATACATTCAATTCCAGGTCATTCACAGAGACCAGATATGTTCTTTACCTGGTAACTTCATCTTAACCTTGAATAAATTTTCCCATACACCTGAGTGAATGTAAAGCTTGTGGCCTTTCATAAGGAGTTTTATGCACCTATGAAAATTATTTCCACTGGCTTTCAGTGAACTTTGCAGAAGCAGGAATGTTGTGAACTTTTTAAACAAGGAGTCCTGGTCCTTTCATTCAGGTGGAGAGGCAGCCAGCACACCTGCGGATGCTGGGAAACAATTATAATAGTAATTATTTGCATTTTTGTACCAAAATTATTAGCCTTACTGTGGAAATTCAATCCAGTTAAAAGTTGGCTTCGGTTCATGCAAAGTCTGAACTGCTCTGCCTTTCCTTGAACGCTACCAAACACACAGCATGCTTTGTAAAGGTTACTCAGCAGGGTATAGAGCAGCTTTATTCCAAATGCATATAATGAGAGGGTGCGAGAGAAACGGTTGAGTCAGACACAGTTTGCCATTTGTCACTGCCTACATGGGATTAAGCAAGTGACCTTATGATGAAAGCCCAATATTACTGGATTATTTATGAAGGCTTTTTGATATTGGAACAAAACTCAACAAAAAAGAACATTTAACTGTTGTGATACAAAGATGTGTTTGTCCTCCTTTGCTCAACTGTAAAAAATTCCTATTGCATTTACACCTGATTAGCCCAGTTTTGGCTGTCAGTCCCTGCCTCAGTGATGCTGTAGGTCTATCCATATGGATGGACTCTGGAGCCATGCTGCAGCTTCTTCCCAGCCCTGTCTCTGGCCCTGTTTCCTTCTGCTTGTGGCTGGAGCCCTTGGATAGACCCTGGCCCTGGTTCATTGCTTGCCATGTCAGGGGCTTTTGGACCCATCATCAGCTCCTGTGGGACTGTCTGTGAGCAAGGGCAGGGCTTGCACTGGCTTGTGCTCGACTCCCAGCTTGTGTCCCCACGGAGCAGCCTGCCCTCGCTGCCCCCAAGGTGAGACCTCCATGTCAATATGGTCAATAATAACAAGCGATGCTGGCATTTTCACAATACCAGCACTGAGGTCTACTTGAGAGTTGTTTGAGTGAATGTTAAGCTGGAATGAGTCTTTCATAGGACAATTATTATTGTCATGGCCCTCTGTGATAATTATGGGCTACAACGGTCCTAGAAGAAAACAAATCTTTACTAAATAATTCCATCAGACACTCTAACTTACGGTTGCTGTATGACATATATGCAAGACGTATGTTCTAAACCAAAGACTGAAGAGTGTGAAGAATTTCGTGTTCTCTGCTAGTAGCTTACAATGGCTACCTCATGTACTAAAAATGCTCAGCATTCTCATAGTTTTACCTATGCTTTCAACTTGAAGGGAGTAGATCTCTGTGTATCCCACAAAAGAGTAGGGTTACTGCAACTTGAAGCTTATTATATTTATATATGGTTGATCTGACTGTGTATAATTTGATGTCATTTCATGCTCTTTCTCCCAATTGACACAGCTTCCATTGATTAAACTCTGTTAAAGGAAATACAGATCATCCCAATTCCATTTCTTCTCTGGCATCACTTTGCTGTTTCTAGTCCTCTAAGGTTCTCAGTTTCCCAATGACTTGCTGGTTTCCCCATGCTTTAGCATTCATCTTTCTATAGAAGAATCAGTGGGGCTACTCAGAGTTAAGGGAATCTACATCCTCCAGCATCTTCCATGTAGCGTTTCAAATAACTTTTCTACTGCCAAAGGAAGTGATGCCCTTCTTCCTCCTTCAGTCCACACTCTTCTACTCAACAAATATTAAGTATGCTGGTTTAGAAGTTTTTTTCTTTTGAGCTCGTCAAATAAAGATGATAAAGAGACTCAACGAGAAAGTTTGATCCCTTTATTCAGCTATGTCACTTGGTCTAATAAGACATTAAATTTAGGTGTTACCTGTACCTACAAGCATTGCTTCCCTGCATCCTTCGACCACTACAATGGTAATACTATTATCCCTTAACTCAGGTGTTCTGCTTGAACTTCCAGGCTGCCATACCTGACAGCCAATAGTGCCCAGGGCACTTGTAAAAGCTGACATACATGCTCTAAAGCAGTCTATAAGGACTGCAGATTATTCTATTCCAAATAATTAGAATACAATATTTTAGAAGAATAGCACTACTATCTAACATTACAAAATTAATTTTCAGAAAGTCCTGACTGAACGAAACCCTGAACAACCTGGTCTGATCTTGTAGCTGATCTTGCTTTACACAGGAGTCTGGACTAGATAGCTCCTGAGGTTCTTCCCAACTTGAACAATTCTATGGAAGTGAAAGAAAAGGAAGCTCTGTGCAAGGCAGCTCCTTAATGGATATTTACTTTGGGAGACAACAGATAATTTCTTCTTCTGCAAATACAAACCTTGTGGCTAAACATTTTTTTCCACTGATACATTCAGTCCATCCATTTACTGTAGCTTGATTTTCCCATTCTGGAAGTAATCCAGATGCCAATTGTACAGAGCACAAAGGAAAAGCAGGAAAAAAATAAAAAGAAAAAATATTAAAAGAAGCTAAATAATGTTCTTATCATTCTCCTTCATAGCATCCAAAGACTACTTACTGCCCAAGTGACAGAGTATTTATGACATCTGAGAACATCTTTAGTATCTTCATGCTTTTAATGAAGGTGCTAAGATGCTATAAACTAGGGAAATGAGCTTGTATTGCTTGAGAGATGTACCTTATGGATTCTTAGAAAGAAAGAGCTTATGGGCTTTTTGAACTGTGGCTCATAGTCTGTTTTTACATTTCTGTGATTTAGCCTTGTCTGAATGCTTCAGGGCTTAGTCTCTACCGGAATCTTCCCTAGAAACTGGTTATCTTAGTCTACCTATTCCAAGGCTGCTTATTTCTTCCTTTGGGTATAAAGAAACAGAGAGGGAGAATGTAACTTAGAAAGTGGTCTAAGTGTCAAATTTTAAATTGTTGTTATGTCACATGCTATCTCTGAGAAAAGGATATAATAAACTGGAAAATATGATCTTGGCAAGATCCATGTATAATGAATATTTTATATGGTGAATAGCACTTTCAGTGCATAATTTAGATAGTTTGAAAGAAGTCTTACATCTGTTGTGAGATGTCTACCTCCAGAAAAACCCAGAATGTTTCATTCACGGCACCCAGTGGGCTCTTGCCTCAGATCATTAAGGCTTTAAAAAAGAAGATGAAGAAAACTCCAGTGCAAAGAACCAGGGAGAAAGGAAGAAACCTGATTCAGAGACTTTCAGGCATGGGCAAGTGTATAAGATGACAAATTGAAAAGAGCTCTTCCTTCTCCCTTCATAAGACTGACTTCCACTGGAGGAGTATCAGGAGGTGAGTTTGGCAGGGCAGGGCAATTCCAGCTAAACAAAAACACGGACAGGTAACTTTAAAAACTCACCAGGGACATCAAGCCTAAGAGCATGAACACTGTTAGTCATTCCCAACCATCTGAAACACTCAAAAAAACCAAAGCAAAATCATACAATGTTTTGTTATTTTTCGTTAATGATTTTGTTTAGAGCTGCATTAATTTGGAATGTAACCCTTTCTCATAATACAATAAAATTTCTTGTAGGTATTAAAGCCAGTTGTTTAACCTTATGGGAATTTGACAATTTGATAGACCACACCAGCAGCACGTTATATGCTTGACAGACATGTCCTTTGGTTATATGTAATTCCCCTCAAAATCGAAGGATTAGAGTGAGGTTTTTATCAATGAGCAGGGGCTGTCTTAGAGTCTAGTAGCATCGGCTACTATCACAGAGAGAAATACAGGGTTCTTCAAAAAGATGGACCCAATTGCGAAGAAAAACTATTTCAATTTGGGTCCATCTTTTTGAAACACCCTGTATATCTGTGGGTTAATATACCTGAGACGTTAGAGACAATATATCTAAGAGGTTAGAGACAATCCATCAGATGGGGTAATCCCATATTGTGGAAAAATGAACCTTGCTGTGTGGGAGGAAAACAGGAATACTTTTACTTTAGAGAAGAGAAAGAGATTATAGGGACAGTAGAAGGATGTACAGTTGCAGCAGCCTTGGGAATTGAACGCTATCTCTTGAAAAAAATGCCTAGGATCCAAGTTTACAAATTTTCAAGTTATTTTAAATTCTGAAACATGAGTATCATTATTAAAACATATTTTTTAAAAAAAAAGCTGTGGAAAGTTACCATTTTCTATTATGCAGTGTAGGGATATATAGAAAATAAGGTCTTATGATTGGGAGTAGTGATCAGTGTGCAAAAATGTCTCTGTTCTATAGATATCCTCCAATCACTGCACAAATTCTTTCACAATAACTGTCTACAGATAACTCAAGACTAGGCAGAGCACTGCCATTTGAACATTTTTTTAGTATAGTCAAAGGCTTGAAATGGTACCAGCCCACCAGAAGGCAGGGTTCTGTGAAAGGGATCTTTTCTTGGACCATTTAGGCACTGGGCAGCATCCCCACAAGCTGCCTGCCCCTGTGACAGCTCCATTTGGTAGAATATTTAGCGAATATTAACAACATGGCCTAAAGAAAGTTAATAGATGATGAAGTAGGAACATTTGTGTGTTGGGAAATGAGCCGATGTTTTGATCTTAAGATGTGAAAGTTTAGAGAGACTAATTTCAAATACATTTTGTAGAACAGCAACAACTCTTCTTTGTTAGAGTCACTCAGCCTGGAAGAAACCAGGCAGTTGTGTGCACATGAGGGGATGGGACAACCTGGACTTCTGATCTTCTGCTTGAAGTATCACTCCCTTTCAGTTTTTCCTCCAAAATCCCTAGCAGCAAGCTGACCTATGATCTGTGCTTGTTCTTGGCGACAGCCATGGCTGAACCCTCACTCATCTGAGAGTCAAATTTTGCCTCTAGTTTTCAACAGTAGCTATGATGCAGTTATTCCTGGGTACATAATATTTATTGTGACAAAAACATACTTTATAGGTAAAATCAGAGCTATATTAAATCTTTCACAACAAGCACTACAAATCTGACTTTTTTATCGTAGTTTTACCATGCATAAAATCTCAAAACAAACCAACAAAGGCATGTTTGCATGTTTAACCATGACACTCTTTTCTGATGAAATATTCATTCTTAATATTCATTCGTAACATCTCCTGGACTCAGGAGAAATAATATATGTGAGAGGTCTGTTAAGGGTTTATTAAATCATCTGACAGCACAAAGCGTTCAAAGAAGAGCAAGGAAGCTGATGAAGAGTCTAGAGAACAAGTCCTGTGAGAAGCAGCTGAGGGAGCTGGGGCTGTTCAGCCTGGAGAAAAGGAGGCTGAGGGGAGACCTTATCGCTGTCTACAACTGCCTGAAAGGAGGCTGTAGCATGGAGGGGGTTGGTCTCTTCTCCCAGGTAACAAGTGATAGGAAGAGAGGAAATAGCCTCAAGTTGCCTCAAGGGAGGTTCAGATTGGATATTAGGAAAAAATTCTAAACAGAAAGGGTTGTCAGGCGTTGGAACAGGCTGCCCAGAGAAGTGGTTGAGTCACCATCCCTGGAAGTGTTTAAAAGAGCTGTAGATGTGGTGCTTAGGGACATGGTTTAGTGGTGGACTTCACAGTGTTAGGTTTATAGTTGGACTCAATGAGGTTAACGGTCTTTTCCAACCTAAATGATTCTGTGATTACAGCAATATGACACAGATTATCGTAAAAATATTTTACGTTTTAATATTACAGAGTATTGAGCATACATGTTAAAATGAATGGGGACATGAATGTAAACCATAACATACCACATGATTTCTGTTTCTAGTCCAAGCAGTTTTAAAAGTGATGAAATAAAGTTTAATCAAAATTTCACAAGGATCTTGAATGATTAAGATGCAGCTCAAGTACAGCACATAAAAATAACTGGCAATTACTTGCAATACATTTGTAAGAATCATAATCTGTTTTGACAATCTGACAACAGCAAATGGAGAAATTCATCAAACAAAGAGCAATACTTGCAAATAGATGGAAGAGAACTGAGAGAGAAAGCAGTAGTATGCTCATAGTCTAACAGGCACATACCTGGAGATTAGGCATTACTCTCCTTTCAGTGTTTCTCTTTGGTGACTATGAGGGACATGAATTTGTGAGGACTGAGCTACAACCAGAAAAGGAAGGAGTGTTCAGCTCCCATCAGTGGAGTTCCGGAAGGAAATAAGCCCCAAAGACTTTCACAGTGCTGCCTTTACCAGAGTTTCAGCTAATGCATATCCGATTCAGGCATAATCTGACATCTGTTGAGAAGCTGTCTGCTAATTCAGAGGAAGTTGATGGGATGCTCTAAGCAAGAAATCTGACTGCTGCAGCCAGCCCTGGACCTGTGCTCACCTGGTGCACACAGAGGGATCACCCATGGACACTGTTCCCAGACACTCCTTCTCTATATACAGCTTTTAACATTCACCTGCAAATTAAGGGCTCTTCTGACAGGCTTCCCATGCACCTAAACAAAGAATAGACTTTGGATCACAAAAAGAGATTGAATATCACCCTTTTTAGTGCTCCAATGTCATATCACAGAGATCTGCCTCATTTTTAGAGCTGAAGAGTACTGAAGATGTAGTGAGCCTGTCTCAGCTCCACAACAGAGACTGACATCTTGCTTGAAGTTCCATGTACCAGCTCCTTTCATCCCTGTCATATGTCACACTGGCAGTGCAGCAAGGCTCCTGATTTCCCTGTACCCCCCTCCTGCCCACTCCACAAAGCCAACACAGCCAAGGCTGTGCCATCAGCTGGGCACCATTCTCCTTCCTCTGCTTCTCTAACTTAATAAAATCCCTATTCATAAAGCCTAATATCTCTGTGCAATCTCAAGTCTCAAATGATGTAAAATGCTTCAAAGATGCAACAGGGCCACTGCAGCATTTTGCATCCTCCTGCTGCCTCCTCAGGTAGTAGCAAAGAAGTTGCTGCAAATCCTTGGCTATTCAGCAAGTCAATCAAAGCCAGAGGTGGAGGAGCCATTTTTGGGGTGGGGTGTACAACCCGGGAAGGATTTGGCTCAAGTGTGCACCCAGATGTGCTGAGCTCAGATTTGGTTTGTGCTCAGATCACTGATGTGTATTGTTTTGGGTCCTTGAGTACAAATACTTTGCTTTTCTTCCCTTGTTGTTCAAATTTCATCATCCTTCCAAGTTCCCAAGAAAGTTACAGCGCTAACAACATTAATCACAAAATGAGGTTCATGTAACTGAAGAGAAATGAAGGAAAGCAAGAACAGTATACTCATGTGGCAGTGACATGGAAACAAGAATTTAAAAAGTCAGTCTCAGATGTGGTAATCGGGCAGTACCAGCTCTGCTACAGCTTCTTTCCCTGATCTTGAACTGGGACTGAAAAAAATGTCAGCAATCATTTACTCTGGATGTTGTGGAATTGTACTGGCCACGCTAAGTGCTATCAGCCCACATTTCAGAAACCTGCCAGTAGAAACAGTGACTCATGAATCCTGCAGCTAAACTAGTGTTACAGAATAGGACTGCATGGGGATGCAAGCTGAACTCTATATTTTCGTTGAGGTATAAGACTGTTTTGTATATTTGTTTGATATTTCCATCTACTTAACATGTTTCTTTGAATTGATCCCATGGCATTTTTTCTGAAACATTTGTCTATAACAAAAAAAAAAAAAAGAGGAAGAATTCGTAGTTTATAAGTCCCTGACTACAAAATCACATTTAAACTGTAAAGTAAGTTTATCTGACTGAAAACTGGAAGAACGAAGCCATTAATGGAAGTTTTACCCCTCTGAAATAAGACTTGTCTTTAAGTACTTCTTATCTTTACTTTCATTTCTTTTCCAAGCATGAACGTCACACAGTAGAAATCTGGGTAACATTTCATAAGTTTTTTCCATGAATTCCAGAGATTAGGAAAGTTTTGAGAGACAAAAGAATTAGGTTTTAACTTCCACTGTTCATGATGCTACCCAGAACCCCGTCTGGAGAGTTTAGCTCACTTATATTTGGCAAGACATGAGCCAAATCTGTTGCTGGAGACATACTAGTGAATGATGCTGGAAGCAGGGTTCATTGGAACATCGCTCCAAAGAAAGCTCCAGGCTGACCCCTGTGCTGTGTGCTGGGACACAGGGGCTGCCTGTGGGTCAGTTGTCCATGCCAGCTCTGCCTGTCTCCAGTGATCTGCACCCTCAGAGATGCGAGTGGGGAGTGAAGTACTGGTGTAACACAAATAAGCTTCACATACATAACCAGCTTCACTGGGACAAAGTGGTGGTCCTTTACCAGCACCCCATAGCAACTCTTTACAGAAAAATGAAGTAAAATAAACTTAGCTTGAGCTCCAAAATTTTGAAAATTGTAAAATACATTTTAAAATTTCTGGGAAAAAAAAAAAGGCTTTCAGTCAAAATAACAAATGAACAAATGAACTCTTAAAAAATACTGTGTCTGAAAGTTTGTGCATTTTTCATGAAAGTGGTTGCTTTACAGTGCATGTCCCTCAAACTTCTGACACTCAGGCAGTGTATATCGCATCAGTTAGAGGATAATGCCTCAAACAAGGAATCACTGGAGGGAGTCCAGCAGCAGGCTACGAAGATGATTAGGAGTCTGGAGCATCTTTGTTATGAGGAGAGACTGAGAGAGCTGGGTCTGTTCAGCCTGGAGAAGAGAAGGCTGAGAGAGGATCTTGTCAATGCTTATAAATATCTCAAGGGTGGATGTCAAAAGGGTGGGACCAGACTCCTTTCAGGGGTGCCCAATGACGGGGTGAGGGGCAACTGGCATGGACTGAAGCACAGAAGGTTCTATCTGAATATGAAGAGAAACTTCTTTCCTTTGAGGTGCCAGAGCCCTGGAACAGGCTGCCCAGAGAGGTTGTGGGGTCTCCTCTGGAGACATTCAAAACCTGCCTGGACATACTCCTGTGCTATCTACTCTGGGTGAACCTGCTTTAGCAGATGGTTGGACTAGATGATCTCCAGAGGTCCCTTCCAACCCCAACCATTCTGTGATTCTGTGAGAAGGCATAAACCCCTAGCTGCTTCCACACCACAGGCAGAAGCCACCAAGGCCAAGATAATCCCATCTAGCTTTGCACACAAAATCAGAGACTTGTCACCATAGACTTCTCCTACAGTCAATGGAGAGAACGAGGCATCTTTGAGGGACTGACTCCTGCATATTGGCACCATTTGTTTCAGATTTTTGTTATCAATCTGCACATTGTTTGCTGACAGGGAGTGTGACTGAGAAAGGAGCGGATGAGTGCCAAGTCCTGAGGCTGTTCATGGTGTCCCCTCAGTTGTCATACTCCACCACAGTAAGAGACAATGCAGAACTGTAAATATTTCAATGAGCTTGTTTACACCCCAGAATGTCTGAGGATATTTCCAAGAAGATGATTAAATGCATCTGGCTTACTGTTATTCATTGCTTCCATTGAGTTAATTGTTGGTCCAGAATCAACACCCATATTACAAATGTCGCTGAAAGGGATTTCCCATCCACAATATGACCTGTTGTATTGGTATTTTTCCTGTTATTCTTTATTGATACCAAAGAGACAGATATTTCACACGATCTTAATAATGCCCAGAAAATGATAAACACTGTTCCTTAGGGCATTTGCTCTATTTATCACCATTCTGGAAAAAAAAAAATACATAAAGCCACAGCCTTGACCACAGTAGTCAAAGGTGCTTTGTTCCAACTCCTTTACGTAGAATGAGACTTCAGAAAACAAAAAATAAGTGGTTAAAATGACTTCTTGAAAAGGCTTTTGGAAATATTGAACATAAAAGAAAAGTATTCAGCTAAAATGCTGTTTTACTCAAAGAATGCTGTTTCCTCTAGTTTACTTCATTTTTTATTCAGACAGCACAGGATGAGTTGGAGCTGGCTTTTCTTCAAAAATAATATTTCTGTAAAGCTGTGTGCTTTGTCCTAGTGAGAAATTGCATAGGAGGGATATTTTTAAATGAACATTTTAAAGGTGAGCTTCACAACAGCGACACACCTGTAGGCATTTGTGCTGGATGAGCAACAGCAAAAAAGACTAACAGGTTGTTATAGCAACAAGTATTTAGCAATGACTTCATGAGAGAAATTGAGTGACATCAGAATAGTGCCTTGAAAATAGATAGCTGCTTTTGCTGTGAGTCTCATTTTGCAGGACAGGCTGAACGCTTTTCTTTCTCCCAAACCTGGGAGAAACCTGAGCTTGTGTCTCACGCTCATTGTGACGATGAGCACAAGCCACTGGACAAGCAAGGTGAGAGCACTGTGGGTTTGGAGGATGTTCCCTTGTCTGTCTTACAGATCTCTGAACACTTCCAAGAAAGGTTTCTTTTTCCCCCAGACTTTGCTTGCTGTTACCCCTCCAAATTTTTTCTCCCCAGATGTCAGACCAGGTCCTTTACTCAAAGTTTCTTTGTCCCCCAAGCTTGTGTGCTGAGGCTTTCTGCCTTCAGACCTTAACAGTGTCGCACTAAACCTTCCAACCCTCATGGAAAAAGGAGGTTTGGGGAGGGTAGAAAATAAGCAGCATGATTTGGCTGGGGCTGGGGTGGCTGTGGTGTTGTTGGAACAAGTAGCTGTTATTGTGAGTGATATTTAAGGTCACTGACCATTTCCATCCCCATAACAGTTTATTCATAAGCAGCTTCAACCTCCTCTCAGGTTCCTTGTTCCTGTTAGCTGAGAGGCTCAAGAGTCACTGGCATTTATTTTTATATATTTACCTTTTTTTTCATCCAATCTTCAATGCACTCTTTGGCCCTAGGGGCTTAAACAGGCAAAGAGAGATGTCTGCTTGTCCCTGTTATTTCTTGCTAGCAGTAGGGTTGGATGAGAGTACCAACCTTACATCTCTTCCACCAAACAGATGAGGAACTAAGGATTCAAAGACTTGATAGGTGGATATAGAAGATTATCTCCAATTTTCTGCTTCCCTGGTCTCTTCAGCTTACTCAGCTAATACACAGTTTTCTCTCTTCTGGACAGTTTCCATTTTTCTGTGGTTTTAGTGACTCTTTTTGATTGCGTGCCCGCTTATAGGCAAAGGGAAGGTGAGTGAGGGTTTGGCATTCCAAATGATAGGTAAGCACAGGTGTAAAGAGCATAGAGTCTAATACCAAAAATAATATGTCATTTTAGACATCTACACGTTACTTACAAAAGCCAAAGAAAATTTCTACAATAGCAATTTCCTTCTCTTAAGAACTGGATATATACTGACGAGCTTAAAAATATAGATTAATGTTTTCAGAAACTTCAAGATGCTTTTCCAGACAAGCTCCTTTCAGCCTTTGCGACATTGTCTCTCCATCCCTGAGATGTCACCTGCTGGATACAAGTGATCTGGAGATCATACACATGCTCATCTGATGAGTGTGGCAGATGGGAAAAGCCAGACATGACTCGTACATGAAACAGAAATACGGCAGAAGGGGTGAGTGAAGAAGGCCAAATAACTTAGTCTCATGTATAATGTATGAAACTTGGTGGATCTGCAAATTCATTGCTGAGGACAAGAACTAATTGCAACGAAAAAGCAGAGAGCACCGGCCAGTGACTGCATGGGTGCTGCAAAACCTCTAGGGGCATGTGGCAGACCTTTTTGCTGGTGTTGTGCTTGGCTGGAAAGACTGAAGTCATTGCAGAGTTTCTGCTCCTGATGCAATGAAAGAACACCATCAGAAGCTTTCTGGATTAGCTGCTTTTAGAAACTGAGAAGAAACTCCATTCCTCCTGGCTCTTCTCTTTTCCAGAAAAACATGATATTTCAGCCAAGATGCTAAACATAAAGAAACTAAGCACTCATGCCTGGTAATATTTAGAACAGTAACCAAAAAGGCCACAGACTCTCCAGATATCAAAGATACTCCATGAATCATGAATGAGTGCTCTGAAGGAGTCTTTGTCTGTGACAGGATGAGAAAGTAACATCCCACTACATTGTGTACTCAGTCATTTTTTAATGACTCAGCCTGCTCTGACTTTTGGAAGCCGTGGTGTTGAATTTCAATTTACAGCCCAGCAATGGTTAATGAACCTCAACAGAGGAGGCAGAGGCAACTAATTATTTGCACATTTGGACATATGAGAAAAAGAGGAAGAATAGGAAAATCTTAAAAAGATGGAGGGGGAAAAAAAGACTGACTAGCATACCAAGGCGTTTAATTTCATTGCTTGGGTAACAGATTTCTCTATAAAGAAAACAAATACCTAGTCTGGCTTCCCTTCTCCCTACATCTTTGAATGAACTAGCCTAAGGAGAGAGGGAGATGCTGTGTCCTTGCACACCAGCCGTTTATCTACAGACACGATATAAATGCCAAGAGAAATGTGAACAGTAGAAGTCCCAAATATTTGTTGACTTGTAAACAATTAATATCCCAAATCCAATATGAGTCATGAATGCCTGAAAGCACTTAAGAAAAAGCTAGCATCAGCCTACAGTGCTTCAAAACTTGCCTGAGAAGCAGACGATAGAAGACAAAACTGATCACTGATTTCAAAGCTCATGTCAGGGCCTGCACTCTTGGCAGGACATAGCAGCTCAAAAACATAACAGTAGCCTTCTGATGGTAGTTCCTTTCTAAATCTAAGAAAAAATTCCAAGCATTTGATTCAGTTGTTGGTTTCCTGGTCCTGAGGGGCTTTTCCCTCCCTTCTGCCCATGGG
This sequence comes from Caloenas nicobarica, assembly GCF_036013445.1. Classification (NCBI taxonomy): domain Eukaryota; kingdom Metazoa; phylum Chordata; class Aves; order Columbiformes; family Columbidae; genus Caloenas; species Caloenas nicobarica. The sequence continues at coordinate 15,769,071 of NC_088247.1, read as the reverse complement.
AAGCCTTGAGTAAAGCCCTCAAGCTCTCCAACTAGTCAATGTGGCCACAGCTTGACAGTTGTGCAGCTTCCTTGCTTTTCTTTCTATCCTCTCTGCCATGAGGCTGGGGTGATTTCTGGTCCTTCATAAAGACATATAGAAAGAGAGAGTTTCATCTCACAAAGAAAAGAAAGGATTTCAGCCTGGTAATATTCTTGCATAGAAAAAGGAAGAAAATGTCTGTGAGAAGACCAAGAAATTATGCTTCAGGAGTAGTAAGACTACAAAATTCAGGCATATATTGAAACTAAGAAGCAGTCATATATATGCTGTGTGTATACATATATATATATATATATACATGCACATACACATATTTATACACACATGTAGCACATATAGATATATATGTGGATGGAACAAATCATCAAAGCAAGGGTGGACTTATAACCAATTGTCAATGATCTAGTAGTATATACGACCTTTATAATCAATGGAGAGAAACAGTGACTCTCAGTGTGTGATTTATCTCATTCTCAACTAAATGTCTAGAACAGGGCAGTTGAATTGCATGGTAAAAGTGCCTATTTTCCCCCATTGACTATTAAGGAAGCCTAAAGGGACTACTAGTTATTTGCTTTTTCAAATCTGAAAAAAAAAAAAGGTGCTGAAAACAGAAAGATAAGTCTGTCAAATTAATACTTAGATGGAAGAAATGCTTTCAGAAGAGACCCATGTTTGGTATAACAGATAACAACACAAAGCAGAATTTCTTGTTCATAGAACTCCTAAGAAGAATAAAGAAATCCAAGCTCATATAGAAGTCTGGTCCGTAAGTTTTTAATCTTTTTGTAGAAAAATTACTTACTGTTCACAAATAATCTGATATGAATAATACAACCATGTTTCCCAAAATGTTGTGGTTTAATATGAGCTATATCTGCAGGAAGAAAAGAAGTTGTGAGGGAAAAAGATGGTTGTTTGATCTTCAACAATGGTAACTCAGAAGTACCAAGCAGGTTTAAAGAAATGACCATACTTCTGGAAAAGATCCAATCTAATATTCCACAAATTTAAATGTAATACCAATTTCCTTTAAAATGTTAGACTATGTTTCTGATGCCTTAATAAGAAACAAAACCACACCTTTTCCTAATACACTTGCTACCACAAACTGAAAGAAACTCTAATTCATTAAGAAATGTGTATGCATATTATACATTGAGCTTTGTCTCACCAAATTTTGACCATATAGTTAGGCATCTAGTCTTCAGTAGGCAGCTAGTTTGAGGTCAGACTTTCTCATCTCTCTCTCTGTAAGCTTAGCAGAGGCATCATCTCCAAAGTCCAAGCTAGGAGCGCTCTATCTGTCCCACATATATATAAAAGAATACAAATATATATATATATAACAGAAACTACAAGTGCTACCACCAGGTGCCTCTTTTTCTACAATGATTTCAGAAGAAACCTATGCCAAACTTATTTCCATTCCCCAAGCATAATATGGGTTGAATTCCATTTTACACTGCATGGTGGTGGAATGAGGTTTTACCACAGCCTTCCTGTTGGCAGCGAGCTGCGTCTGTCCCAAGGGAAGGGATATGCAAAATCCCCAAAGAAGGCTCTGTATCAGAAGAGTGTAAAAAAAAGGGTTTGAAATTCAGACCTTCAACCTGTTTTACAGCACGAGGAAACACAGTGACATTGTGTCTCCACCTGGTCTGCAAAGTATGCAGTTTGTGACCTGGACAGTCTCGGTACAGGTGTGAAGCCTAGTGTGGTCTCCACGGCCCCAGACAGCCAACTGAGCCAAACCCAGGTTGTTGTGAATCACACCTCCTGCAGGAAAAAAGAACACTACACAGGTTGTGGACACCCAACATCATGATCCATCCACCATCCTCACATAACATGATTGCAAGGGCAGGCTGGACCCATACAGAGATCTTAGGCACTACACATCACTGGCCTGATACACTGCGGGTAAACACAGCCTCAAAAATGCCTTTTGAATACTTTAGAGAGACAGCCAGACCTGATTGGATGCTGCAGCTGGTAGAACTTCAGCTTGGGGAAAATCAACTCACTTGATTGCAGATCTGAATCACAATTAACGGCAAATATGTCTTCAGTGAGTCATATGTACATATTTTCTTTCATGTAAAGGAAACCACACCTCCTTCTTACTGCATCCACAAGACTTTCTGCTATTTTCATGTTACTTCTTCCTGTTCTTGTTAAGGGTCACACCAGTTCCCTGTGACCCTCTTCCATGGTCTTACTCCCAGCAGTTTTTCCCAGCTGCTCACTGCCCTGACATTCTCTTGCCCTCCAAATCTCTCTTCCTTTTCTCACATTTTCCAGCTCTGTCACTATCCTCTTCAGGTTTTCCATATCTTCCTCCCACACCTTGTATTCCCATCTGCATCCTCCTGCATAATAACTTTCATTTTTTTAGCAGCCACTGATGGTAACCGATGGTGGCAACCATTTTTATATGGGCAAATGTGACCAAAATCAATTCTGTGAGAAGTAAAAAGAGGAGCAAACCAGACCAACCTAAGTCAATGGTTGGCGTTCTATTTGGATCACATAGATAAACCTGCTCTAGACCAGAGTAACTGCACCCTAACACAACCGGTGGGTTTTCCTGCAATGACTTTTCCACAGCCCAAGGTATAATTGCACTCCCACAAGGCCTTGACTATGGGAATAACACAGGATTGACACGAAAAGTGAGTCTGATTGTTAGGCAAGGGATAAATTTGGGGAGATGAGATGGGAGAAAGAAAGGTAGTCTCTTTGACATAAACCTGTAGAGTTAAATCTGAAGACCTGAAAGCTCAAAATACCATGGCATCTGCAGGGCGGGGACAGAGCTATGTGGAATAGAAAAGTGAGAGGACCTCCTTACCGAATTAAAAATATAAAAAGACTTAATCATGCTAATTCACATGGTGCAAATTCCAAAGGGCTAAATAGATAAACTCATAAGGGAAACTGCAAACCTATGTTACTGTGCTTCACAATATAATTTCTTTATCAGCACTGAACACCACAAAGATTTCCTCCAGATTAGCTTTCATGTCTAAAACCACTAAATCTGTGTCCATTAAAGTCATTTCGATATAGTTATAATCTTGTTTTACTTGTCAAGTTAAATTGACTTTGCACAAACTTCCTTGCCATTGGGTATGTAGAGTTCACTTATTAAAATGTATTTTCAACTTTGGATCTGTGGCTTTGCACATTGACAAATATAAATCAAAAGAGTATCCCTAAAAAAAAAACGTAGTTGACACCTAAAATGAGAACTAAAGGGACAATTCTGAAAAATCTGTAAACACAGTGACCTAAGGAAAGTGGCATCAATTGTTTTAAGAGAAACATTAAAACTGATAAAATATATTAAAAAGCTCATTTTTGCTTCTTTAATCTTTTTGTGTACAAGCTTCTGCTCTAATTAAAATCTTCATGTCGCTCAACTAATCCATTGCTACAAAGTGATAACAAACTTAAACCACAGGGCTGTTTTTTTGAAGAAATCTGTTCTCAGAGATAATTTGGTTTAAAGATCTTAATCAGTTGTAGCTCTTAACTGATTATAAACCCAAGATCTTTCTATCACATCCTAATCATTATTTATTTATTGATTGTCCTAATGCAAGACTCCAAGCACTGCTTAATCACTTAGGCCAAGATAAGAACAGTATTTCAGACATAGTTTTAATTGGATTAAGGGCACTGTCAAACTTGGCCTTTCATAACTAGATACTTAATTTCTCAGCCCTACTGCTAATGCCATAAAAAGTCTGCTTTTTTTCTTAAAGATAAACTCCCGCTAGTGCTTGTTCTTGCAGGGGATTGTGGATGGACTGCAGTCCTGCAGGTTTGAGCAAGCAGATGGAAATCAGGGATATGTCCCACTAGGGCCTTGAAGGACCCAGGCAAAACTATCTGGCATACTAAGCAGGGCAAAAATATTATATATATAAAATATACTCCTGTGGAGAGTGTTAATGACTGGCAAGATGACAAGATGCAGAAAGGTCTGAACACCTGCTTTGATTAAGAGTGGTATGTTAATGGAAGTAAAGTGAATGCTGGCATGTGCCTCAGTAGAGGAAGATGGCACATCCTGTGAAATAATTCTGATCAAATGAAAGCTAAATGCCAAATGTAAGATGCCTAAATTTAACTGGCTAAATGCAGCTGGATCTCTGTCTCTGTTCTGCACAACGAGCTGTCCTCAACACATCAGGAGAGCAGGTCACACTTACTTGCGCGGGGTCAGTTTCTAATATTAAACAATGAAATTAAATACTTGGGGCAGGTCTATTTGAGGGCAACAGAGAAGTCAGAGTAGAGGCAATAAACCTTATTCCGCATTGCCCATAACCTGATACCGTTCACACAACTCAGTGGGTGAAGGTGATAATTTAGCAGTTGCCTATTCACTATTTTTTAAATAACCTTCCTATTTCTTTCATTGTTTCTTCACATACAACCAAGAATTTCCACATACCAATCAAATTATATTTTCAATGCAACACTTTTCATATCTTAGGGACATTTTTCTATAAAACTACTGAGTAATTACAAATTCTCTGAAATTTTCTCTATGAGTCAGCACCAGTGCTGGAGCAGGACTCATACAGAGAAGAATTACCTGTTTTTTCTTTTCATTCTTATTTATTCATTTCTAAATGCCTGTTTTTCAGAAATTGGAGTTGCTTCTAATGGTCTGCATTGAATCATTCATCCCATTTTCTTTTTGCATTTATTATTTCTCCAGAGCTATGAAAAGTGCAGCCCTGAAATGCCTTAAGATGTCTGAAAGTTTAAGGAAATCAAGTTCAATCACTTTTTGTAAATTGAAAAATTACAAAAATGGCATCAAGACCAGAAATTTCATTAGTAAAAAGCACCAAGTAAAGCACTCAATTCTCCAAAATTTTTATCAGTTCAAATGTCCTTTTACGCTACTCTCCTTGGGGAAATCTTAAAAATAATTTTTATTATTGGCCAGTGAAAGCAGCCACCAGACTCCCTGAGCATACAGTCTTTTCCCTGAACCATGACCAAATACAACACAGAGGTGAAAGGAGAGGAAATCTGGGGGGCTCCAGACAGACCCTGGTTGTGCAGCTTAGTGTGGCTGGTGGCAAGAGGTGAACGGGCACAAGGTGCAGAACCTGAGTTAAGACACAGCCCCAGGGAGCTGGGGCAAACTCAGGAATTTAATCCATGTCTCTCAAATCCTGGCTCAACATCCTCTCTCTGTAATAATAGATCAGCACAGCTAATGGCCACAAAATGGTCAAAAATAATCAGTTTTGCAGAGGTTGAAAAATTCACCACTTCTAAATCACAGCCATGGCAGGTGCAATTATAATAAAACTTCCTCATGTTCAGTGAGGGGAGGTTTTTTTTAAAAAGGTTTGTTGGGGGTATTTTAAGGTCTTTTTTTAAAGATTTTTTTCTCTTTATGAATTTTAAGGTAGATGTGGAGTCCAGCACAGAGCTGCCTGGGCCACAGAGACACATGCTGTAAGAGGATATTTGCTCGTGGTTTACATGGTAATACTCTTCCCTCTTACATGTGGTACAGGATGACATATGGATTAACCCATGGCTGGATACCTCTGCACAGATCAAAAGAGGTTTGGAGTGTCTGGGTTTCATTTTCCTAATGCAATTTTCCACCATTTGGCTGCACAAATCTCCAGCCCCTGGGTGCCTGCACGCTCCTCTGCTCCCACCCGGGAATATCTCTCCAATATTTGGCCATCATGCAGCGTGTTCACTTGCTTGTCCATCATCTCTGGCAAAGTCACACTTCCTAATGTTAACTGCCTGACAGGCTTTCCCCTCCATTCTTTCATAGACCTGTCTTCGCATAGAACTGCCAATGATCCCATGTCTCTGTGTGCACTGCAAGATGGGCACAAGCCGCCGCACCCGCCATCTACACAACTGCTGGAAAAATTAATGCAGTGGGCAAGCAACAAAAATGTATTACCTTTTAATGATTCCTTCGCTGTTCTGTACAATTCCATAGCTGAATCTTACAACGTTATTAAAAATCTACAGAAATCTGTAGAGATTTTATTTTTTGTTAAATTCTATAGGACTTTTCCCATAGGGATATTTGGCTGAGAGCCCTGGAGAATCACAGCAGGCAAAAATCAGTGTTAAGTTTTTCTTTTTACCACCTACCACTGACCAAAACTACTCCATCCACATGCCACCATGGCCAAAGAAAGATTTAGGAAGCCCTGCAGCAGTGTGCAGCGCAGCACCCCCAAACAAAATTTTAGAAGATGACTCCATGCAGCTCTGGTGGCTTTGTATGAGCCCTGCCACTCACGGAGAGGTTTAACCACACATCCATGAAAACTACAGCTGGGTGCTCACACCACACCTGACCAGGCGGTGGGCAGTAAAATGCCCTGCCTGGCTGGGAGCTGGAGACCCAGGGCTCAGGGCAGCCCCAACCTCCCTCCCAGAGAGCGACTCGAAGCAGGTCAGTTCGTAATCTCTGCTAACTCTGCAGTTTACATAATTCCACAGCAAAAAGTGTATTTATCAACACCAATTCTTGATTGCAGACATGGCCACAGTGAGTGCCACACTGTGCCAGGCTCCAGTACACCTGCATGGTGCTGCTGGATGGGCTCCTGCCTGAAATCTGCTGCCTGCACTAGCAAGCAGAGCCATCAGACCCCCAAAGTGGTCAGTGCTGCAGACTCTCCAGCAGAGCAGCAGCCTCAAATTGCAAGCAATTGAACACTCGGGGTCTCAGTACAGGTACCTGAAGCATCACGTAAATAAACAATGGGTGAGAAGGAGGGAAGAATGGCCTAATAATTTTCTATTGTGTAATTACAGTAAAAATAGCTAATCATGAATAAAGTTATTGCTTCATTGTTGTATCCATGGCAACAGAAATGGAGAGCGACTGTTAGACCATCTGCAAATGAAGGTGGCTTTCTTCTCCATCACATAAAGGGCTTCAGCCTGCCTGAATGCTTCGGCAGGTGGGCGAGGAAAGGCTCAGTCTCTGTGCTGGGTGGTCTCTGCGCTGGGGCGAGTGGCCCCACCAGCACTGAACCTCACACCCACCCTCAGCAAGATCTATATAAGCCCATTACCCTTTCCAAGCACCCGAGGCTGCTCCCTTGGGCCTTTTCTGAAGGCCCATGCAGGGAAACACAGGGAAACGCATGGCATGAGGAGGTGGCGGCTTACCCCCAGCCTTTCCAGCCAGCCCTTCACCTCCCAACAAGCTCCCAGGCTGCCAACACCAGCACGGGCAAACATGCTCGGCTTCTCCTGGCCTTTCCTTGCCCAGCCATCTCCAAGGAAAAGGTTAATGACGGTGATTAAGGAGAACAGGCAATCCGTGTGTCTGTTCATCTATCTCTCCTGCTGCTGATGCTGAGACACAAGACCTGTTTTTGCTGAAAACATTTTTGCATCATACTGTGTTAAAAACAGAAACTAGTCATACCTCACAACATCTAATGCAATGTAAATAATATGAGTTTCTTAAAATTATTTCCTCTCTATTGTGGAGTTTTCTTGTGTATTTACCAGTCCTGCACTACAGCTGTTCACACACAAATTCAACTTCTGACCTTGTAGCAGTCTGGAAAGGAAAAACCTGTTGCTCTGATTGTACAGACTTCTAATGTAGCTCTTCCATGCTACGGCAAACTCTTCACCATAGATTTGGTCTTGGATGCTTGGTTTGATGAGGAAGCTCTTCTCCTGTCATCAGGCATGGTCACTGGCAAAGCTACAGGGTGGTCCACAAGTATCAAACTAGGCAAGATTCCTGTGCTTATACAGAAATAGTGACAAATGCTGACAGAAATGGCCAAAAATGGAGCATAAAAAATAGCATTGCAATCTTCCACTGTAAACCACCAGACTTCAAATGTCTGGTTTCAGACCCGAAGTATGAGAATAGGTTTTTTGGCACCTGCTTATACTATTTAAGGCATTATGTTCTCCAAACTACTTTTGATTAAAATGGCTTTTATGGAGAGATTAGTTGACTGAAATAACTTTAGCTTTCCCATCATTGCTAATACTGATACTGTATTATTCCATCTCAAAATCACAATTAACTTCTTGCACAACATCCAGAAGAAGTGAGATAGGAATACCCGTTACTGTGTTGGATGAGCTCGGACAAAAGAAGTACGTTGTAACTCTTCAGCATCAGGGTCTAGAGAGGTATGACAGAAAGTAGTGTGAGAAATGTCCTCTAGTGCCCATAAGGGCTCAGTGATGGCCACCTACTTTACACATATATCCTGTTCCAGTCTTCATTATTCTGAACTAAACATGTCACACTGCTCTGCTCCTCTGGATGGCTTTTCTCCACAAGTTTTTTTCTGCATTTCTAGTAAACAGACACACCTGGAAGTTGTGTGAGGCTTTAACTATTGCTTCTGCTTACACTTTAAATTACAGTCTTTGTGCAAGACATACGGTATGTACAGCAGAGATGGAAATTTCTTGGAGCAGAGACCACACAGACCACTTCACACCCAGCTTAAGTGGTGGATCCCCCTTGAGATCAGTTGAGTAGAGACAAAGGAGTTCATACCAGTCCAGGATCTGTCCTCTCTTTCTTCTCATTCTCTTATTGATACTTCAGGCTTACTAAATTTGGTATCTGAATGCTTCAAAAGCAACTAAAATAATGATGACATTTGAGCCAACATTCGCCGGTATCAGTGCTAACACCCCACCTAACAGAAACATAGTGGAAATTTGGCTTAACTGGATCAGCCACAAACTGTTAGCTTTCCAGCGATTAAAAAATGTGAATACTGTCTTTCTCTAACTGTATATGGATTAGTTCACACTTTTTTTCTTCGTCTTTTCTGTGCTTAAACTCAGAATTGAGCTTGATATGCTTTGGGGGCAGTGCAAATGGGAAAGTTCATTTTATTCAAGTGTTATCCAGTGACTTCTCAGGCTGGTGGCTGCAGTGTCGCACCCCAGATGCTCAAGAAGTGCCACCAAGCATCTCTGTATAGAAAAGGATGACCAAAATAACAGCGGTTCTGAAGTGCAGCTACACAAATGACTAAAATACAGGCATGTGTTGGTCTGTGCTCCACCTCTCACCCTGAGCACAGGGCAGCTGTGCTGGGGAGCAGGATGAGAAGTACAAAGTGACTCCATAAAATAGATTAAATAAACATGGAGTCTCCAGCCTGAAAAAGTCATGATTGAGGGCAGCTGCACCAGGATCCTAGAAAGCCAAATGTAGAAATAGGAAATAAGGAGTGCTTGTTTATTTTTTGTAAAGCAGAATTGAGATGACAGTCTAAGAAACAGGAAGGTAGGGGTTTCAAGCAAACTCCAGCTGAACCCATAGGCATTGGGTGCTCAAGGGTAACACCAGGTGATACTGCTGGGTATCATCTGTATCCTTCTTCACAGTGAGCGGTACTATACCCATCTTGTGTAGTTTCTCCTTGATGTAACAGGCATTTATGAAGTCCTGCCCAAGCCATCATTCCAGTAGATACAGTCTCGGAGAGCGAGCACCTCCCAGTGCACCAGTTCTTAGCGGGGTAAGAATTCACCACAAAAGGAGCCGACACATTCTCTAAAGTGACAGTGTGACAAGGTGGTAATTTGTAAGCTAGGAAAGAAACAAGTGCAGTTCATTAGATCTTGTCAACTAATTAACAACCACCTAATCAGAACTGGCTGTAACAAATGACTTGAAAAAATGGTCTGATGATTTATGTCAGGATCATTCCAACTTGCTGGAGAGTGTTTTTCTCCTGCACACAATAAACACCAAGAAGAAAGCAAAAACTTGTGAAACAAAAAGCTTTGTTTTACCCTAGCCGTAGTCCCTTCCCTTCCTTTCCCTCCACTACATTCATAAAACTTTTATTCAATTAGTAGCAGGAGGAAATAAAATTTATATTTTCCCAATTGTTGTTATTTGGCTCATGTGAAGGCAGGGTACTTGAGTTCTCGGTCACAAATCAGCAAAAATTAAACGATAAATGACCAGTGGAAGTGGACCAACACTTCTCCCTGTGTAGTAACAGGTTTCAGTGCATGAGTTAGGTGTTAACTGAAGTCAGTTGCTGAACGGGACAGTTTGCACTCTGAGCTAGAAAGGGTGGTGCATTGCTGATAATCTGTAAGTTACTTATTGACACTAGTACTTCCTCTGTGAAACTTTATACATATCACTGCACACAGGTGAGTAGCAGATCAGTGTTAGTATCTCCATTTCAACCCCATTGAGTGTGTTGAAGTTACATGTCCGTGTTGATGAGCCCATCAATATTGTCTGGAAAACAGTAACGACCACACCTTTACAGAAGCATACTTTAAATTCCCAGTTGGAAAATATCCCTTCTTTCAAGTTCTATTGCCCGATCTAATTTTTATTCTACATGTGGATTTAAATCCAAGAGATTAGCACTGGGTTACAAATTCCAAACGTCATGCCCAGGCAATGAACTGCCACAAGTATCGTATCCCAGTCACATCTGTGTTTGCTTGCATGTACTCATCTCCTGCTTATAATTAATTGTTGGTCATGAAATTCCTCCTTGTGAAATGGATACCGTATTTGATTATAACCATCAGTTTTCATTTCATATTAATGTTCCTTTAAGTACAGTGAATTCCACTGCATTTTTAATATAAAATCATATAATAGAAAAATCTTATAATGTGTATGTACTGGTGACATAGCATCAGAGGCACATAAAGTTCTTGCAACTTTATGTATGAAGTAACAGCTTTTCTAATAAAAGTGCTGGCAAAAAACCCCAAACCAAACCAAACCAAAAACAACAACAACAAAACAAAACAACAACGACAACAAAAATAAACAACAAACCTTTGTAACATAATAGTATCATGAGCATTGTGAAAACTGTGAACACTGAGCCGGTGGAAAAATAAAAAAACTTTACTATATTTTTCAGGTCAGAAGAAGGGTGGGTGAATAGTTATAGCTCCTTATAAGAAGTTAACTATATACAGAAAAGGGTGTCATTTTTGGAGAAGAATAAGTGCACAAAGTAGGACATAATTTGTGTGTACACAATATTTTTCAAATAAATACTCTTCATTTTTTCTGTTTGCAGGTTGTTGTTTGCTGGTTTGGTTTGTTTGTTTATTTCTTTTGTTGTGATTTCTTTGTTGTTTTGTTTTGTTTTTCCCAAGGGAGGGATTCAACTGAGATGCAATTTCCAGTGGATAGCATTTCTATGCAGATTTTTATTAATTACAAGAAACTAAGGGGAAAAAATTCTCTTTAAGGAGTATTTTTCCTACGTGAAACCCATGCAAAATGACCAAAGAGAACAAGTCTCATTTTTTATGTTGTAGTTCAACTAGCTTTCTGGAGCATGGCTTTCATAGGCAGCAAAGAACCATTCTGTAAAGAGCAGCCTTTCAGCTGCTGTCCTGACACCTGGAAATGTGAATTCTTTTTTTTTTTTTTTACCCTGTATGCTACATGCACCCTAGAGAATAACCCATTCCATGCCCGGAACATGGTCTAGGTCGGAGGTTGAGTGTCATGTCTGGGCTTGCACCCACACAGCTGAACTCCGCCAGCCCCAGCACCCCTGCTGCCCATTGGGATGGATCCTGCTCACCTGCATCCCATGCCCAGGTGCTGTGTGGCAGAGCCCGAGCTGCCCCGGGGCTGTGCCAGATATGTGCCAGCAATCCCACAGGATGGACACTGCCCCATATCCTCATCGTCTTTAGTTTACTGGAATGGACATAACTTGTGTGGCCCAGAGGGTGCTTAGTTTTTTACAGCAGCTGCTCATCTGAAGGTTTGCAAAGAGATCTCACTGTCACACTTCACACTGATGCCAGGAGTTAATCCATCATGTACTGTTTGCAATTTATCTAAATCACTGGTGTAACAGGAAGAGGCATGGATGGAAGCAAAAGAGAAGGACTGCTGGTTAATGTCTGCTCCAAAAATATTTGCCTCTGGATTCCAAGGACATCTGCATGACAAATCTCCTGTTTTCCTCCATGCCTTTCAAGTTTATCAACGTGCCTGCACTGTCTCTAAAACCCTTTGCAAAACCTGTCACCGTGTTGCTTTCATCTAGTGTTTCTGCAGCCTCTGCCTCTTTTCAGCCCTGAGGAGAAGGACTTGAGGGTGCTGGTTGATAAGAAGCTCAGTATAACTTGGCAACATGCGCTTGCAGCCCAGAAAGCCAACTGTATCCTGGGCTGCATCAAACGAGGCAGGTCAAGGGAGGTGATTCTCCCTCTCTACTCCGCCCTTGTGAGATTCTACCTGCAGTACTGTGCCCAGCTCTGGGGCCCCCAACAGGAAGGGGGAAGGACATGGACCTGTTGGAGCAGGTCCAGAGCAAGGCCACAAAAATGATCCGAGGGCTGGAGAACTTCTCCTGTGAAGACAGGCTGAGAGAGTTGGGGTTGTTCAGCCAGGAGAAGAGAAGGCTAAGGGGGCCTTATAGTGGTTTTCTAGTACCTAAAGGGGGTCTACAAGAAAGTTGGAGAGGGACTTTTTACAAGGGCATGTGATAGGACAAGGGGTAATGGCTTTAACCTGAAAGAGGGTATACATATTTTTAATAGATACAAGGAAGAAATTCTTCACCATGAGTGTGGCGAGGCACTGGAACAGTGGTGGTAGATGTCCCACCCCTGGAAGAGTTCAAGGCCAGGTTGGATGGGGCTTTGAGAAACCTGGTCTAGTGGAAGGTGTCTCTGCCCATGGCAAGGAGGTTGGAACCAGATGATCTTTAAGGTCCCTTCCAACCCAAACCATTCTATGATTCTGTGATTCCACTGCCATCTTCTCATGCATCTTTAGTTTTACTGATTGTCTCCTTTGACAGCTCTTCTTTTCCTCTGCTGAAACCAGCCACATCCATGTTAGCAAATTGAACATTGTTAGGTAGGAAGGTCATCTTGATAGAAGGGTTCCAGGTGCAGTTTTGGACAGGCCATCTACCACCACCCCAAGCAATTCCTAGGAAGATGTCAGGGGTCAGCACAGTGAGATGTGCAGGAGTTACTTCCAGCAGGTGATTTCAGTGCAGCTTCTGTTTCAGTGCAGTCTCTATTTTGAAGCAGAAGCGACCATGACATTACTGACATGGCCAGGCCATGCTGTGCTATTGCGCTCTCATGCTCCAAAACTGGCTCTCCTCCTCTCCAGACACAGAGCAATGTCAGCATTGCACACAAAGCGGGTCCTGGCACCATTTAGCTTCTCAGATACGAGCTAACAAGCAGAGGTAGCAAATGTGATTGCAGTGTAATGGTAGTTATGGCATTTAATTCCTTGCAGCAAAATTTTAGGGCTTCAGTTATTGCCAATCTACTCTCCTAATGTGCTTATTCACTATTTGGACACACTGACAGAAGCCCTCTATCCCATTACAGTGGAGGGAAAGGTTTTCTTATCAACATTGGAAACTGGAAACATGGAGGAACAGCCTGAATATGTGACCACGTTTGGTGGAAACGGGTGATGCCCTGAGTACAACAAGAGCTGCCAGGGAGGAGAGCATCACCAGGACAGCGGCTGCACCGGGCAGCAATGGGTCCCGCTCCGTGTCCTGTCCAGTCATAGCTGCGCTGGTAGAAATGCCTGACGCCCGCCCCCCCAAAAGCTCTCGGCACACACCGGGGAACCATTCTGTCATCCAGCTCCAGCAAAGTACGTATTACGGACAACACACAAGGGAAATTACTGGGTTTTGCCTACAGAAATTATGGTGGCAGAAATGAACAGTTTCCCACTATTGTCAAATATTTCCTTTGACATATTTTGATTTTTCTTTCAAAACAACAACAAAATGAATAAATATTTGCCCAGAAGCAGTTTCTGAAATTTCCTCCTATGTGTTTTCGTTAATGAATGGTTGTTTTTATCCCCATTTTCCCCAAACAAAATAAAACATATTGCTAAAGAAAAAAAATGTGTTAATAGGGATGTCCTGTTTACTACAACAGTGAAGGGCAGTGAGACAGTATGGTTGGACTTGATGATCCTGAGGGTCTCTTCCAACGGAAATGGTTCTATGATTCTATGGGATGCAGGACAGCTATGCATGCACAGCCTTGTGATAGGATTGCATGAGGCTTAATCTTGTTTTTTGAAGCTGAATCCTTTCCCGTACAGTGTAAGTGAGCTGGCAAGTGAGAAGAAGGGAAATCCTCCTGTTAGCCACTGTGGTGCTGGGAGGATTAATAGTCCCAGGCAGTTTGGAGGCAGTTTGCGAATCACCCACCATTTTTACACAGTATGGCTCTGCCAAGCCATGTTTGCAAGCATAGTTCATTTTCAGGGGCTATTTTTTTAAACCAGTTCCAAATTTTTCCAGTTGAAGCCTTTCCTGCCTAGGTTTGCTGGGGTTCAAAGCCGTTCCTCCCAGCATGGCACTGGCAGAGATAACTGGGCGTGATAGGAAGCAAAACTGCTGATGGTTTCAGAGACATGGAGTCACGATTGTAGATGAAATGAGTTATTTTAGAGACGGCAACAATAAGGCAATACAGAATCTGGCAATTCACACATATATCTAATGCTATAGCATCTGATTGAGCTGAGAGGGTCAGAAAGACATGCGGTTTTTACATGAGATATTTTTATGTCTTTAGTGGACTGCCTCCAAAAAGAGACCCATTTGGGGCTGGGGGGAAGTGTAATGGTGGGGTTGCTTTTAAAGAGAACCCACATACCATCTTAGTGCAATAAAACTGCATTACTAACTCCTAAAAGATATATGCTACTGAATATATTTTAAAAATATTTCCAGATTTCCATAAAACAGTTAGCAACATCATGATCTGAATAAATATTAAGTTTCTGGGAATGTTTGTGTTAAGGTACAATTTTTTTCTTTTGTTCAAGTTGTAAGAGTAACTATCCCTGCCCACAAAAACATTATAGTTGTAGCTGAACAAATGACTGCAATGCATAATTTATGTTGTATATTTATTTCCATTTGTGAATCATCTAGCTATAATTTTTGCTGTTTACTCTTTGCAAGTGTTTTAGCATTTTTAAGTTATTACATTTCACCTTGTTGATAAATAAGCAGCTGCTCATGGCAAGATGTGGATATGTATTCAGTGAGCAGGCACCCAAGTCACCCGGTATCAGTTTTGCTACCAGACTTGAAAATCTTGCTTTCAGTAGAGCCTGAGCCTAAATAAATAATGGGTTTGGTATCCTCAACATGGCCCAGTTTGAGAGAATGAGGTGTGACAAGTTTGGGATGTTTTAAAGTCTTTCGCTTTCCCAGTTACTTGATGTGTTTTTGAGCACAGTAGAGAGACCAGATTGACAATTCAGAGGCAGCAAAGTATTCAGCTCACAGTAAAGGAGATGCAGTAGACCCCAAGATACAGATTTCAGTTTTGCAAAACAGCAGTGGCCTGTCTCTCGCCAGATCACTCTGGTGTTACCGTGCCATCACCTTTACCCTGAATACCGTGGATGAGACCAGGACCCATCGGGTGCTGTATAGACACAAGGCTTGCAAGCCAATGGCTGTGAACTTTGAGGAGCTTACAGCTAAACCAAAAGGAAAAAAAAAAAAGAGCCGCAGCAGGATAAAGAAATTCAGCCACAGACATGGGTGAGCTAGAAGCAGCAGTAAATAGAATCCAGCCTGCCTTCATGGACCATGCCATGTTGCCTTTTGCCTTTCAGGGACTAAAAGCAGTAAGTTGTGCCGCATCCATTTATTTTTTATGGTAGAAAGGCTGTAAATAACCCATCTGGAATCAATGATATTGGTAGGACAGTAACATACCTCACCACCACTACCACCTATAGAAACATGTACATCTCAAGAGTCATGTCAGGATTATCACATCCACACGATTTCTGTGACTGCCTTCAGACATGTTTTATCAGTTCCTCTCCTTGGCCACTCATTCTGGCTGGTTTTGACCTTGAACTAAACCTTAGGTCACAGTCACTACTTGAAATAAACAAAAAATGTATTTGGCATGACTGTCAAGGTGGAGTTTCTCAGAAAATGTGGGATCTTTGCAAACTCTTCTCTAACAAAAATAGGAGGGGTCTAGGTTTCAAATACTGCTTCCAAACCTCCAGCTAGCCACAGACAGACTTAATGCTGTAATGTTGCAACTATTCAGACATCCCAGAGCCACAAAATAAGGTATTGTATTGCCTGAGAGCACAGGACTGAGCGACATGCAGCCCCAGGGAATGTGGCTCTGTTCGTAGAACAGCTCTTACTGCAACGAGCTGCGGGGGTGTTTTCACCTCTTGTTTTCCCCTTCAGTTCTTTTCCTCTGCCAATGCTTGTTCCATGTCCTCAGTCTTTCCTGGGGGTCAGAGACCACATGCTGAACAGTTTGCCAAGGTCTCCACTGGGACTCTCTCTTTATAATCTTCTTTTTGCTCTTTCAGACCCTGGGAATCATTCCAGACCCAAGGGAACCATCAACCTGACACCGAGGATTCTCGCTCTAATCACAGCTTCAGAAAATAAGCCTTTTCTAATACTCTTCTGTACCTAAATGATAAAGCTCAGTAAATCCTTTGCCAGTCTTACACACCCATCAGCAGTATTTGTGCTATTTTTCTCTAAACTCCCTGCTGAGCCTTTTGTTTCTGTACTTGCTGCTATCTCAGGTGCACCTCTTCCCCACCAGCAATGGCTGTACCCGGAGAAGGACCCTTCTCCCACCACACCCCCCACATCTGCCGTGGGACACAGAGAAGATGCCACGAGCAAACTGCTCCAGCCCCATGGTCAGATGCTGCCTCAGGAGACATTCAAAGAGAAACATGAGATGCTCCCCCAGCTCTTTTTGGCAGCTTAGAAGCTGAAAGCTTGCTGCAGCCACCAGCCACCAGCTTCTGCTGGGACCTTATTGGCAACCTGGAGCTTAGAAACCTTATTATGTCTATAGATGCTTATACAGAAAAGCATGAATGTACACGTTTTCATATCACAAGGAATCCCTGTCCTAACAAACATAACCTCATCCAGAGACACAACTGTTCTGTTCTGGCACGGCTGCTAAGTGTACTGCCACCAGTAAAGATGGGGAGGTGTTTGAGACCCTCTGAGGGAAGGCATAGTACCTCCAGAATCATAACTTCAAAGCTGCTACTGCAGGAGGCAGCCACTGGAGCTCTTCTTTCCAGAGACACCATGCCAGGAGGGCAGTTACCTGCCATACTGTGCATGGAGGAACATCTCCAGCATTTGATGTCTTCCAGAGTATGCTGCAGGTTTAAAGAAATAGCATCAGATTTTACCAGTGTCTAGATTATTTGAAACATGTTTAACAGTCTCCAGATTATTTGAAACATAAGTCATGTTGCATCTGTTGTCTCTGTCCAGTAAATTACGATGGACATTGTAAAACCAGCCTGATTCCACAGGACCCCAGTGAAGCTATACCAGTGAAATCCCAAACTACCTATTAATTAGTTCAACTACAGTTTGACTTTCTGCAGCCTCTGTATAACATGCCTCTTCACACTTTCATAAAGACACTAACATTTTATCTAAAGGTCCAAGGCACAATTTCAACTATCGCCAGCTATCCAATATTTAAAAATAATCATTTAAAATATGCTGATGAATAGTATTGTACACATCAATTATTGTTTTTTAAAAAACCTCCATTCAGCCTCAGCAGTCACAGTAGAAGAATTGGTGCTCATTATCAAGAAAATTAAACAGGAATGTACTCTCTAACGTTGATCATAATTGTACTAGTTCTAGAAAGTGACAAGTCTCCTGTGAGCCTGTACTGGTGGAGGACACTATTAATTATCACAGTGGAAGGAGGAATGATTTGGCTTTGCCATAAAAACAAACCTCAGCACTTGTTAACTCAGGAAATGAAAAAGTACCAAAATGTGTTAATTTGTCGTATTGAAATGAACCTGGAAGGTCAGAAGAGTGTTTTGATATTTAGGAAATGAGAAAATTTAGCTTATTTGTGAGATTAGATTGGTCTGACACTGAGGACATTGATATTAATATAAACTTCTGCAGCACAAAAGAAATGTGTTAGAAACTACCTTGAATGATCCAATTGCTTTACAGAATCATTTATTATTGTTATTTGCATGCTAAGGGCACGTGGAAACTTTTTTTAAAGGTTTCTGCATTAATTTAATATTTCACATTTAGGTTTGGTCTTCTGTGGGTCACAAAACACAAAAAATAATGGGAGCCAGGAACATTTTGTGGGTGTTTTTGAGCAGCCAAACCTGTTCCAGCATGTTTCTGGTAGGCTGTGAAAAGTTAACATCCCAATTCCCTTTTCTAGGCAATGCAATATAAGGGATAAGAAGAGAAAAATAACAGGAGAAACACTTACAATATGCCCAATCCTCCTCTCAGATTTCTATCTTGATTACAGTACTTAAGGAGTTCCCTGAGGAAGAAGTTGCAGGGACTCAAGGTCTCATTAGTCTGGCAGGAAAAGATGCAGGGAAAGATCTGAGATAAAGGAAAGGCTGGAGGGTGCAGCTGAAAGGACACAGGTGTAGCAAGTCCGGTGCTGCCCAGAAATGCTGCCTTCACCCCAGAGGTGCAGGACACCTGCAATAGCCCAGTGTCAGCAGGGCACAATGAGCACTGGACACAGGCAGCCCATTCACAAGTAGATGAAAAACCAGAGGGGGAATGGAATGGAATGGAATGGAATGGAATGGAATGGAATAGGATAGGATAGGATAGGATAGGATAGGATAGGATAGAATAGAATAGAATAGAATAGAATAGAATAGAATAGAATAGAATAGAATAGAATAGAATAAAAAATTTCAGTTGGAAGAGACCTACAATGATCATCTAGTCCAACTGCTCGACCAATTCAGGGCTGACCAAACATTAAAGTGTATTGTTAAGGGCATTGTCCAAATGCCTGTTAAACACTGACAGGCTCAGGGCATCGACCAGCTCTGTAGGAAGCCTGTTCCAGTGTTTGACTGCCCACACAGTAAAGAAATATTTCCTTTTGTCAAGTCTGAACCTCCCTTGATGCATCTTTGAATCATTCCCACATGTCCAGTCACTGGGCACCAGGGAGAAGAGCTCAGCACCTCCCTCTCCACGTCAGCTCCTCAGGAAGCTGTAGAGAGCAATAGAGGTCACCCCTCAGCCTCCTTTTTTCCAAACTAGACAAACCCAGAGTTCTCAGCTGCTCCTCATAGGACATGACTTCTAGCCCTTTGACCAGCTTTGTTGCCCTTTGTGAATAGCCAAAACTAACTGAGCAGAGAAAAGCTTAATGGCCCTGGAGGGAGTCCTGGAATATTGTTTTATTTATATTAGAAAATAATCCTTGCTGCAGCCATGGATTTTGCAGGCTGTCCTGCACAAATCAGAGTAGAATCATAGAATGTGCTGAGCTGGAAGGGACACACAAGGATCAAGTACTTGAGCCATCAGAGCCAGACTGCTGCCAAGCTGCCCCAGCAAGCAAGCTGTCAGCCACAGTTTGAGCACACACCAGTAAACTGAGCTACTTGTACAACACAGGGCAGCACACAGCAAGTTTTGTTCAGAAGTGCTAGTCTTCCATGTACCCAGAACCATCCATGAAAAATAAACCCAGGAAAAACAAGAAAATGAAAAAGCAAATTACCAGCTGACAGCAGAAATTAAACTTCTGAAAGCAACATTCCTTCTGTCCTGTCATCCTTTGAAATTACTCTGAAGACTACAAAATAAACAAAATAAGCAATACAATTTGCATTGTACCTCTCCACATGCTGAACTTCAGGAAGGAAGATCTCTGCTCATCCAGCTGTGGTTTAATACAATTTGGTCCCATGATCTTTTGGGTTTATATTTTCTCTGCCTACTACACAACTGACAATAAAGTGGGGGTTTGAAGGCTGAACTTTTATTTAACACCCCTTGGAAGCCCTGGTGATTAAGGTGGTTTGGCAAGGTCACAAATTCTACAATGCTGAATCAGGACAAACAAGGGAAAATACACTTGGGACTTTCACCCAACTTCTGCTGCTGTCCCTGGCAGCATTTGGGAGTTGTTCGGTTAGGAGACAAGTATTTTTAACAAAACTTTCCTTTATTTCTGCAAGTTTCAAGGGATTCCCACATGGCATAATTCACAATGATAATGAGATAAAACTGTTTCAGGAGATTCCTGTGTAGGATGGTGGCCAGTTGTGTAGAACATATGATTAAACGTATATTCTGGTTTGATACATAATGATTTTTAGTTTAAAACTGGCTTAATTCACGTATTGCTCAGAAAATTATTTACAGGTCTATTTAGAGAGACTGTCATGGATAGAAAATTGTGTGGAATATATAATAGAGCAAGGGCTGAAGAAGAGTAGATGTCAGAGAAAGGCTTGGACTCACAAAACACAGTATCTCCAAAATGAAAAAAGAAACTTTGACATGATGCAAGAAAAGCTTGTATAGGTAACCGAATCACCTCTGCAGCCAAACAATTCACATTAATTTGATCTCTGGTTCATTTGGTGGCTCCAAAAAGCAACAATGTGCTGAAACCCCTGGATTTTCAAACAAGCAAAACTAAATTTGTGTAATGCTCCATAGCTTTTGGAAAGATGACTCCATAAAAGATAATGCAAGAGGAATTCTAACTCAGGTAAAATGGAACTAGCCCCATTGCAGAATGGAGTGCTCAGTAGTCTGTGGATAGATAATACAGGTACACCAAGCTGAATCAAAATTGTGTTGGTTTGTTAACTTTAACTGCACCTACGTGCCTAATAAAAATTTAGTGCTTCTTTAATTTGGAGAAACACTCTAAGCTCTTCATCTCATTAATTTGCACTTACTTTAAACTGCGTGACTTACTTTCCATAACGAAAAGAGTCTTACAAGGTGGAAGTCTGTAAATATTTGAACTCCCAGCATCAAGTCAAGACACAGAATCAATAAACAGTTGTCTTTTAACCTGATATTGATGTTCTGTGAAATGTAACTCGTTCCCATATGGCTGGTCCAGAGTGATAGGCCTGGTAAAATTTAAAATATTCCTACAATAATGAGTCATCACAGATGCTATAATAACATCCAAGATTATTGTTTGATGGCTGGCAGCAGAGACATGGCCAAACTGCCAGGGAGATTCCTCTGAGAGTTTATTAAAGCTGCAATGTAAAAAAAAAAAAAAAAAAAAAAAGTGAAAGTCTGGCTCTAGAGATACAGTTTTACAGTAGTACTGATGCAGAACCAGACTAGCTAGGAAGGAGAACTGGAGAGAAATCTCAGTACACCTCTATACACTGGTGGGTATTTCACACAGGAATCTCAAGGTCAAGGCAGGTCTTTAAAAATCTTTTAAAAATATTTTGGTCATGTGGCTATGAATCTGCACTGAGCAAAAATCCTCAGTCACTCACATTATTGTGACCTGAATGATAAAATATAACTGAGGTTACAGCTGCGCAGCCGGAGCCTGGCTATCACATGAGGTCTGTGAGCACTCAAGCCTCCCAGTGAGGGCTCATGTGAACAGCCTCTTTCTGCTTTGGAAGGGTCTTTTTGTTTTACAGGAGACCCAAATTATTGCCTTTTCTTGTTTTACAGTGGTGCAGTCACCCAGTCATTGCTCAGCCACCTGCCTGACCTGTGGATAATGAAGCATCTCAGAGAAATCCCTCTGAGCAATGAAGAGCAGCCCAAAGGGAGCTTAGAAATGTATCTGGAGGCTCATTCACAGTTAGTTCTTGAAAATCTGGCAGAAGGCCTTGTGATTATGGGTTTTTTTCAAATATTTCCATTATTTCCTGGTTCATTTGAGGCAAAAATGCTCAGGGTGCTTGAACCTGTCTTGCCAAAATTTAATAATCCTCAGAGATGAGGGTTCACAACTCAAAATTTGACTCAGTGCTGACTTCATCCCCACTTCACTTTGCAGAAAACACAGGAAAAGGAGACATAAAGGCAAATACATTTCTAATATGAAAAATAGTATGCATTTTGCAACCTGGCTTAACCACTTGTAGCAGCTAAATATTCAAGTGCAACCTTTTTTTTTCTGTTAAGAATTTTGTTTTGGATAAAGTGGAAGAAGGCATTGAGAAAAACACAGCACTTTGGCTCATAACAGCCTACAATTTCATTTTCTCTGAACAGTGACATGATTATTCTTTTGTGCTCTATCAATTGTGGCCCACTGAAGGCACTTGAAAGGCTTAGTCAACCTGCAGATAAAGGCGTTTTAACCTGCCTTGAGCAAATGACATTTGCCCCTTAAAAAATCATCTGCAGTGCACGAAGAGGGGAGCTAATATTATTATACTTTCCAGAAGGAATGATGGGTATGAACATTGGTTTTATTTCTATGTATGTGTGTGTCTGTGTGTGTATTTGTCTGGTTCCTGGACACCCTTAAACAGACCTCACTTTGAGGAGAAAGAGGGAATTTAATAGAGGGGCAGAAAGCAAAAGATCAGTGTCTTTATTCTTTCCCATTCAGCATGTTCACTTTGACTTTCCAGAGCATGGTTCCCCTGAATAAAAGAGGAGTTAGAAAAGCTTGTCTGCAACAGGAAAGTCTCTCCAACAGCAAAGACGAGCCCTTACTGGTGAGGTCAAAACCTGCAGCAATCCAGGCAACCAGAAGTGGGTCACTTGATGCTTCAGATCCCGTCCTTGATCTGAATGGCTGTGGTGCCAGGAACCATGTCACCGGCTGCCGAGACAACCTCCACAGCCCTGCAAGGGAACGGTTTAGTCCTTCAGCAAAGCTACCCGAAACTGTGTCTCCTGGGGAGAGATGTCCTGCCAACCTCCCCTGGGACTGGCGAGGGCAGGGGAAGGGCTGGGCAGTCACCCCTGCTCCCCACACCACGGCTGAGAGAAGCACTGCTCCGTCCTACTCTCCGTATTGATGACCCTGGTATTTTGGGATGAAGCACACCCTGTTCCTTCTGAAATACTTTCCTCCTTCTTCCAGAGAAGCAGCTTTTCCACCTTCCAGGCACAGCTGGTTTCTTCAAAGCCTGACTACAGCAGGACGGCGTGGTTTTAAAGCAATAATTGTGGTGTTTAGTAGAAGTATCCTACCAAATCTCAGAGAGTAAGTGCAAGTCTGAAAATAATAATGACAATAGTGACAATAATAATAGAAAACACGAAGGGAACACAGCCTTCCTGGAGCTGCAGGTAATTTAGGGATGCTGACTGCTTGCTCCTATAAAGCAAATGCCGCAGTCCAGCAGTCACATTTATCCTGGTCTGAGCAAAGGCTGGGACACAAAGCTCTTCCATGCCATGCGATATGTGTACAGTACTTCGGTTCTCGTTTGCATTACACCTGTGATGAGATTTGTAAAAAACAACAAGCAGGTATCCTTCAAGTCGGTAACAGAATTTTGCTGCTACAGCTGGAATTTAGGCAACACAAACATGGAGGCAACCACATTGAAGTCAGAAGAAACATTACACTTCCTCTTTGCTTGTTTTCATTTTTTGTTTTCCCTTGTAGAGGTGCTGAGATCTTGTGCCTCTACAAGCCTGAGCTCTCTGAGCAGCAGGGGTTTTTTACTATTTGTAATATAGTGGTTATATCTACACAAAAACATTGCGGTAGCACTACATATAAGAGACAGAAAAACCTTAATCAGACAAGGCAGAGAGAGGGAAGAGAAGATAATGCCGAAGATTAGATGACCTCATAGGGCCCCTTCCAACCTGTGATCCCATAAAGTCAAGCCACCATCATTTTATAAAGGACAGGCTGAGGAACAGCAAAAGCTGAGAAAACTCACTGCCCTCAGGCATAGGGGCAGCACCAGAAACCCACACCTGTTTGTGCTCATCTTTCTCCTGTTAAACAGTCATTGCTCATCCTCCTCCCTCCTGCTTTTTGATCTGTCCCCTTTCAGTCTTCCACTCTTAACCTCACTAATCCATATTCTTCACCATCCACTCCCAAAGCCACTCTCACCAATATTTCTGTTACTCCCTTCTCCCACATCGCCTCTCTCATTTTAATAAGTGCTTTTGTGAAAGTGCCACTGAGAAAGGCTCGTCCTTCCTTTCTCCTTTGATGCTGTACAGTATCCACAGACCCTGGATCATCTTCATCCCTAATCAGAGCTCTTCGCTCCATCAATCCCACCTATATTGCTGGAGCTTTTCCTGTCACTTCCCTCCTGCCCTCTGCTCATGCTGGGAAAAGGAGCATGATCTGTGAGCAGGGCAGGGTTCTTCTACTACCTCTTAAATTTAGCTGAAGATTGCAGGCTCTGTGCAGGCTAAATTTGCTGGAAAAATATCAAGTCAAAAACTCCCTCAACCAACTGAAGAGAAGGCAAGAGTCATCACATAAGCGAAGGACAGAAACAGCCAGCTAAATTACATTTTCTGGTCCATTTAGGTCTGGCCCTTTATGGTTTGTGATAAAAATGGAATATTCCAGTAGAATAACATTAGCAAGGACGTGATTATCAGACATGCAGCTCTCTCTCAAGATCTTGTCTGTAATGTTGGTTCATTAACTTGCTCTTTTATTAAAGACTCATTTAGAGCCTCAGACAGTTTTGTGTCATGTGTTTTCTAGCATGAAGTGTTCGAGGCATGAATGTGTACTGTTCAGTATTTGGAGAATTCATGTATATTTATGCCATCAACACATCACTTTTAAATTTCCCAATTCACTAGAAAGCCCACTCCCAGCACCTCCACAACACAGCAGGAAACTAAAAATCGGAGCAGCTGGGGCTGTGCAGGCAGACTTTCATTCATTCATTCCTCTGCAGCTCATGCTTTCGTGCAGTGAGCAGAGATGGATGCACAGCCGTCGGCTCCCCTCTGCTGGCTGGGACCCTGGCACAGCAGAAACCCATGGCCAGACCTCCCTGGAGGCTGAAATCCACCAACTGCAAAGCAATGAGGGTCCAAACTGCTAATAATAATGAAATTATGACAACTGGCATAGACAGAGCTCATGTTTTTCCAGGCAGGTGATCGGGACTTACATGGCTGTGCAAGGACAAGCACACCTGAAAACAATCTTCACAAATTCTTTAAGCAGACACCCGATAACCCATTGCAGAAGGACCGGCTGTCCTGCCTGGGGTCAGCATGTCTTGACCTTCCCATTGTAAACACCAGGTTTGCTGCGATTATAAATATTGTGATTATCAATTTCTGTGATTATAAACTTTAATCATTATGCCAAAATATTTCCCTGCCAGAGCTCTACCTCAGATGAATTCTTTTTAACTTTCCACCAAAACAGCTCAGCAATTTCTGAAAATTAACTCAGGGAAGAGCGGAATTACTTTCCCCTTCATATTATTTGCCTGTTGGTTTAGTTTTTTTACAGTGTTTTCCAGCAGAAACTTGAAATTTGGCAGCATGTGTTTGGGAACTGCTTTATACCAGCAGCTATAAAGTACGTAGCCAAGTTATACAACTCTGGATCAAAAAATGCCTCTCCACCCACGAGCAGCAAGAGCCTTGAGTTTGGCAGCAAACTTCTCCACAGGGCCTGTCTGTGCAGAGAGTACACTGCTGTTTTTAGCCCTTCTGTGAGATTGCATATCCAGCATCTTGTCAAAACACTTTCCAAAATGAGCTAGTAACACTCTCCCACCAACAGCAGCAACCCAATGGACCTGCTGCGAGAACATGGGGCAGTGACCCCCACCCAGTGAAGATCCTGGTGCTTTCGGTGGGTGACCCTGGGACAAGAAGCCCAGGATCGCTCTCAGGTTGTGTCTTGGAAAACAGCACAGCACATTCAAGGCTTGACTCTATCCATAAGCAACAACTACAACTCAAGCATGCTTTTCTTTTACATTATCTGGTAAGGGATTTGACTTTTTTTTTTTTTCTGATCATGCAAATTCTACTACCGACTTAAGAGAACGGGGCATGACTTTTTAATAAGGAAAGTACTTAAAGTCTACTGTGCATGCAAGGCATTTCTTTCTAAGTATGGAAGGTCTGGTTTGAATCAGTTCTGATACCACAAAATTAAAGAAGTCTCATTTACCTGGCTTAATGCCGAGAAAGGAAGCTGCTTACCATTATTCATGTTATTACTTTTATTTGTATTAAATTATGTATGCCCTGAATAATAGACTCTTAAAACTTTTAAACACTGGGGATAAGGGTGTCTTCCAGAGGCACATAGTCGCAGTCCTGAGCTACAAGTGTGTTTGCCCAGCATAAGACATCACCTTGCAGAACAGAAGTAGTCAAGATCTGCCCCACATGTGTCATGGTTTAACCCGAGCTAGCAATACAACCGTGATAGCCACTCACTCATCCCCCTCCCCAACCCCAAACAGGGGAGAGAATTAAAAGGGAAGGGAGAAACTTGGATTGAGATAAACAGAGTTTAAGAAAATAACAAAATACTAATACACTACTAGTAAATACATATCTAAAATAGAAATAGAATATCAAATATACTCAAGGCAATTCCTCATGAACTCTGCCCACACCAAGCAGGCAGTCCCAGGAAGCAGCACCTCTCCCAGAGAGAGAAAAAAGGCAGAAAGGCCCAGAGGCCTCTGCAAAACAGCAAAAGTCTGAACTAAATGTCCCCAAATAGAACTCTCCTGAACAGGTCTCCAAGAGCAAAGAGAAGAGCCAGAGAGAGAAAAAGATTGGTAGATCTCAACTCTCCTTAAATATGAAGCATGATGCTAATGGGATGCAATACTCTTATTTATCAGTCTGGATGTCAGTCAAGCTCTGCCCCATCCATGCCCCACTTCCTCGGTGCCTCACACCTGTGGGCAGAGCTCAGAATGTCCTTGGCTCTCAGACCAGAGCAATTAAAAACATTAACTCTGTCCTGGGGTATTGTCTTCTTGTTCTCATACTAAGTCCAAATAATGACTGTGCTAGCTATGAAAAAGAAAGGTTTCTAACTGTATGCAGAAAATTAACTCATTTTCAGTAAAACCAGCACAGCGTACCAGGAGCAGAGTCCCTCAGAGCAGCATTCTACCTTGGGGAACAGCTGCTGCCACTTCAGCAGAGCTTTGCAGCTTGGGAACACACCTGTGATCTTCATCTTGCACCTGAACCAGCTGGTATGGTCTGCCTGCAAGGCACCCCCATGCTCAGTGAGCATCTTCTCAGTGGGAGCACAAATCTACAACCCAAACAGCATGCAGGCAACAAAACTCAGGGCTGCTCATACACCCAAAGAGAAATGAGAATAAAGGCTGCTTTGAACCCAGAACCTCCTTAGATTTTGGTCAAAACCTGGTTTGTTTCAACATTTTTGTGTAATATAGGGGCATTAATGCAAAATGCATGTGACCAGATGTATTCATAGCACATGTACGTATTCAATTACACATACTGAGTAAATGACATTTTTTTAAAAGTCCTTAATATTTTGTCAAGCAGGGAGAGATTTATTACATTGAAATTACAAAGAAATTTAATTTGACTGCTTTCCTGAACACAAAATAGGGCCAACATTATGTACAAGGAAACGAGGAATGAAAACAAAATAGTACAAAATTCTGAGGTGGTTGTTTGAACCAAGTTTTCATTAAAATGATCAGATTTATGTAAATTCTTAACTAAGCTACAAATCAAGCACCAGCATAAAAGCACACAGAAATGCAATATGATAAATGGCTGGCCATTTGGCTCGCTGTGTCAGTCACACAATTATGATCCTCTTATCAATTACAGGCAAAATACACGGTACGGTCATAACAAACAGTGTTGTTGATTGATAAGATGATGTGTTTCAAAAAAGAGACACTTTGCATAGTAAACAGAAAATAATGGAAAAATTGTATATGCGGAGAATATTCTATATACTGTAATAACTGCCTCTAATGATAGATCTCGCAGTAATTTCAGATCCAACTGCACTAGCTGCTGACCGCAGCCTCATGGCTGATGATTCGCCCAATGTGTTACGTGATGCAAAGTCTATTTGTAGTAAGTATATAATTCCATCCTCCCCTGCATGCTCAGCGGTGGGTATGGACATGCTGTGAAGGGACTCAGACCAGCACGGGAGGAGGAGAGGCCAAAATAATTAGAAAACCTCTTGTATCACCCTAAGTGGCTCTCAGGACTAGCAGCCATTGTGGCGATGTGAAAACCATTTGGCTTCAGGGACTTTCCTTCAGTGGCAAAATATTTTTCAAGATGTTTCTGAACATCTGATGAAATTTTATTCAGAGAGGGTTTACAGAAGGGAGGTTCGCCAGTGATGACCAACTTGGTTCTTCTGGTGATTACATAATACAGTAAGAATAATGTTTTCTGTTCTTCCAAACACCTACTTAAAAATGGTTTATTTTCAGTTTCATCCAATCTGCATCAAGACAAGAGACCCAAAACCTCTCTTGGACACAAACCTGGGCTGTTCATAGCCTTGTTACTGGGATGACTGTTCGCAGCTCTCTTTCATGCTTCCCTGGGGCTGTCAGACATGATTTCCAAATACAAGAGCTGCTTGACACCCCAGCTGTTACTCTGCACAGGGACATTTTAAAATAAGGCTGTAATAATTTTACTTAATCTTGCACTCATCCTCAGTAGGAAGGAGAATAATTGAAACATTTTTTAAAAAACTCATTACAAATTAGCTGTGGGCTGCCAATCAGGCAGGGAGGTGTTGTCCTTTCTGCTTCACATACTACTAAAGCTACTTGAGAAAAATACTTCAAAAAAATTAGGGGAAAACCTGCATTTTCCATCAGCTTTGGGAAAGGGTAGACAAACACATACAACCCCAACTTTAACACTTCTGCTTGTTGTGTGCACTAGAGGCTCCCAAGCACTTGGACTTGCCTTGCACTACCACCCTGAATAAATCTGACCTGGCATTTTTGTCTTGCAATTCCCAACAAAAGTTGCAGACCAGCCAGGGGTATCCTAAACTTGTCAAAACCACACACAGGCCAGTTCTGCCAACCTGAGAGACCTGCCTTCCCAATCCCAGCCTCCCAGGACAGCGCTATTTTCCCAGGGACACCACAATTGTCCATCAGCTGAGGGCAACAGGGGACACAGAGACTTTGGGGTCAAACGTGAGAACCTGAGGGAGGGAATACCCATGGGTTGCATGCTCCGTAAGACCAAAAGACCTCTCTAGTCCCACAACTAAAGCCCAAATCTGATCTTTTGCTCAGTTTCCTCTAAAAAAAAGCCCCTCCTTCTCTCTGGTCTTCCTGTGCTTCTCTTTGTACAGTAATAATAAGACTCAAAAAGAAGTCTCCTTTCTTCCTATCTACAACTCAGCAGACGTTCTGAGCTGTGGGGCCATAGGCTGCTGCTATGAGAGGCTGCAGAAATAGCACAGGACATACTTGCAGCCACTAGTTTAGGTTCATTTTAACCATCACTCCCTGTTTATCTGTACTCTCAGCTTTCTGATTTAAAAAAAAAAATGATTGCATTGATCATGGGGACACAGCCGCCTCAGGCCCAGAGCACCCCTTCTCACAGGACAGAAAAGGAACAGGGGGGAAAAAATCATCATATTAAAATTTTAACTCCAGGATCTGCCAGATGGGCAGCTTTCCCCCATTCCCTGGTGTGGTCCCATTACCCTGCTCCTCCACAGAGCTCCAAAGACCCCACTCCCTGTGAGACTCTGTCAGGGAGAAGGAGAAAGAGGAGGAAGAAGAGGAGGAAGAGGCAGAGGAGGAGGAGGAAGAAGAGGAGGAGGAAGAGGAAGCCTTAAGCCATCTGCTCAGCTGCTAGTTCCACAGGGTGAGGGGATGAAGAGTCCTTCTGGCTTCCCTCTCTCCTCCTGCTATTGCTTCCTCGGAACTGTTTGTCAGGTCTCTGCCACTGTCCTCCCTGTCCCGTGTCTCCTAAGGTCCATCCAAGAGACACTGCCATGTTATTTCCCAAGGCTGCCAAGCAAACCTGCTCTGGCCTGTGGTTAAAAACAAAGGTCCCCAAAGAGCTCCTGATCTTCCCTGAACACGACTCTTCACAGATGCATGCTGCTGGCCATCAGCAAGACCTTCATCACCATCTCACTCACCTTAAAATTGACAAGGACTAATTTTCCTGGACTTAGCAGTCCTTTCTTCTCATTTCTATCTGCATCAATAAGGCAAAGGAAAGCATTCATATACATGATTACTTTTATTTAATGTGCTTGTTCCATTTCCCTCAGCGTAGCTTTTGTTATATAGTTTTATGTCTAGATTTCTGCATCAATAAATGTTACGGTAAACCAGCTGATTTTGACAGTGGTATGTGTGACATCAGACATCAGCTCAGTGAAAAGACTTATAACCTGTGATGCTGTTTGTGAGAGTTTGTTAAGAAGACCAATAAGGACAGGAGTACGTTGACTTAGTATGGTTTCTCTGGCAACCAGAGGAAATACATAGGTAAAATTATAGTCCCATCACGCTCCATGTGCTGACAGTACAGAATATATAATTGAATGCTTCACGCCAGAAAGCTTGCTTAGTATAATCCTATAAAATCTTTTCTCTCACACTGCTTTAGGTATTTCATCATTTCCACAGCTTGTAAAGCTCTGAAAACTTAAAGAAAGAAACAAAACCCCTTGAGTTGGTTTCGCTATTGCCTGGCTTTGAGAGCTTATGACAGGACTAATTTAGTTTGTCTGGCAGCAATAATCCTGGGTTATTCAAAACTAAGAAGAAGTGGGTGTGTAAATCATGCTGTCTTTCTAGAGAGACTTCATTTTGCAGTTTGCCAGAATACCCATCCTACTGTAGGATGATTTCAATATTTCTAGAGTATCTTTACTTCTGAAAACACCTGACAGGCTAGTGATTTCAAAGAGGTGGTGGGTCAGCATCCTTCTTTCAGCATTCACTTTCCTATAGCTTGTGTACAGCAGCTTGTCAACCCCACGTGTCTGCCTGTGTTTTGAGTTGTACTGGTCTCACAATTCAACACTCTGGGCTTGCAGAAGGTACTCAGGAATAACTGGAGAAGCACCTACACTTTGCTGTGACATTTTGTGCCCTGTGGCGCTTCTTCCCCAAAGGGAAGGCTGCTGGGCATATAGCACAGCCCGTCCTAGTGTTTGAAAGGAGAGGAACTGGGTAAAGCAATGTAAAAGCTTGTAGAATTAGTTTCTAACTTGCAGAAGTAGAGGTCAGGATTCGAAGGTCTCATCCTTCCCCTCCACAGCAGCTCCCCAGTCTCCACACGCTGTCCCTGCCTTGACTCTGTCCCACTCAGTACTTTGCCAGTGGGACAGTGGATTTCCTCTGAGATGACTGGTTTGGAACCCAAAATCACAGAATCACAGAATCACAGAATGTTAGGGATTGGAAGGGACCTCGAAAGATCATCTAGTCCAATCCCCCTGCCAGAGCAGGAACCCCTAGGTGAGGTTACACAGGAAGGCGTCCAGGCGGGTTTTGAATGTCTCCAGAGAAGGAGAATCCACAACCCCCCTGGGCAGCCTGTTCCAGTGTTCTGTCACCCTCACTGAGAAGAAGTTTCTTCTCACATTTAAGTGGAACCTCTTGTGTTCCAGCTTGAACCCATTACCCCTTGTCTTACTGTTGGTTGTCACCGAGAAGAGCCTGGCTCCATCCTCGTGACACCCACCCTTTATATATTTATAAACATTAATAAAATAAAAAATAATAATAAAATAAAAAATAACTTCAGCCCCTAAACCTGCAAATGAGTCTCTGACAAAATAAGCAGCCTAATTTCTTAAACTCTTTACAAGGCTCTTTGTGAGCCAAAAAACACATCAGACCATATGAAACTGCCATTGCTCGGGGCTATAGAAGTCAAATGCAAACTCTTGCTGAGGCCAATGGCACAGCATCAAGAGCTGAACTTTGGCCACTTACCTCTGGATATTAGTTTAGGACATCTGAAGAAGAAAGAAGTAGATAATAGCAAAATGAAGATAAACTTGCTGTAAGTGCAAGATTAGTTCTATAGAAAGTAAAAATCCTCTGGAGGTGAGTGTGTCTCTGTGGAAGGGGAAACAATAGGGAGAGGAGCAAGTGAGAGCTTTGGGTACTGCAAAATACTTGTAAAAACCTTTAGGGCTCTTTTTCCTCCAGTGCCAAAAGATGTTCAATTAATTACTTAATGCTGGAAGCCAAAGGAACCATGGTGCTCTGCAACAAGCTTCTGTGTGTGTTTCTGCGCAGCGTCCTTGTGCTAGGTCAGGGCCTTCTCCTGTGAGAAGTCCTCAGGGTAGCAGCTGTGTTAATGCACCCAGCTGGATCACAGGAGGAGGCTTTGCTCAGCCAAACAAAGGTGGTTCCCCCTCCCCCTGTCCCCAGAGTATCTTGCTGACACCACCTGCCTACAGCTTCACCGCCGATACTCTAGGATGCTGTTTTGCATGAGTTAAGCATAGTGCAGCCATTGGAAAAATCACTTAAAAGGGAAAAAAATTGGTTGGCCTCTACCTTGCTCTGTCCCCTCTGCAGGACAGAGTTGGCTATAAGCCAACCAGCCGTTTAATCCCTGTCCTTGTTGCCTATCTTCACTTCCCTCTCCTTTGCAGAAAGTTCCTGTTCAGGTTTCCTTGACATCTGTTTTCAGTGAGGACGCACACCATGCCGCTACGCTCAAGACAAGCTAACCCTGGTCACTGAAAGGAGAGCTTTATTTTGTACTGTATCTTCCATGTTGGTTTTTTGTTCTCATCAGAGTATTTATTTGCAGATCCGTTTCTCACGTAAATGCTGTTGAGATATTGCCTCATCTGTAACATCCAGAATTTGGGTCTTAATAAAGCAGCTCCCTTTTTCTTCATCTTGTAATCTCTAAAGAAGCAAGCACACGTATTGCTTTAATACACTTCATGAATCCAATCTCCATATTACTTTAGCAGAAAGCACTTGACATATCTTTGCGCTGTTCTACATTTTTTTCTCTCTTCTTGTTGTTTGTTTTCTAGTGACAGAAATTAGAATTACAGCATTAGCAGGATTGCTCTGTTGACTGAGGATCAATACTAGCGTTTTTTTCTCCCCTCATAGCTGACTGCTCCATCCTCCTCTGACTTCAGAAATATTCATCAGAGTTACAGTCATTTTACAGACTTTTTATCTTAACACGATCACAAATGGCTTAGCAGACACAATGCTTTCCATATATCACCTCCTTTAATGCTGCCTTTTCTTTCCTGTTGGAGAGACACAGAGATGGCCGATAGTGACTTTCTAGGGAAAGTTACAGCCATAATTTGAACCAGCAGAGGCTTAATGTCATCCGCACATTGCAACAGACTTAAAATAGCAGATAAACCTTTCTACTACAAAGCTATGGATTTTTTTTTAGCATAAACTACTCCTGAGGTTTGGTGTTTTTATTTCCAATGTTGAAAAGCTGCATGCTGCAAAAGTGAAAGACACACAGAGGTTCAGAAGGCAGCCGAGCTTTGGTTGGAAATACTGAAGACTGACAGCACAGGTTACAGCATCCACTAGTCCAGAGCCGCTGCGGCTGTGCCTCCATGGCAGGGCACGTTGTTACGGAGCTCGTGGTTTCTATAGCAGCAAGTGCTATATAAAAAGCTTGACTTTTTCCTCACCTAGGTAATCTGGATGTGACGTAAGGAAGCTGGGAGAGAAGAGGCACAAAACTGCACCTGTGTGTGTTGCAGGCGGGCTCTGAGCAAGCATCGCACTGGATGCTCTGTGGGGATCATTTTCTGCTGATGTTCTGTAGCTATTACATTTTTCTGATCATTTCTATCAGAGAGGAGGTACCCTGAGGATTTCATGATGTCCCAGTCACTCTATATTAGAACCACCTCTGCTCCTCAGCTCCCTGTGCCCAGGGGGGCTGTTCCCAGCGCTCACTCCTGCAGGCACAGCCTCCCCACAGGTGCCACACACCACATCCCCCAAAATATTCATCAACACCAGCCTTGCTGCAATACTACCCCAACACCTCCCCACCTCCTTCCCACCACCCATGTCACACCTCGCCCCACTGCTCCCCCCGGCTCTCTCGCCCTCCCCAGGGCTGCCCCATCCTCTGCCCCACGGGCTCCCCACCTCGCCAGCACCAGCCAACACCCCCTCTGTGCCAGTACTGCACAGACACACTGTGCCCACCACCCCCAGCCGAAGTCATAACCCCACTCTGCTGAGCTCATTGGGGTGTGCAGATACAGAGTATCATATCTGGTGGCCCCCAGTTCCTAAATACATAGTCCCTCTGCTCTGTATGCTGTCCAGAATGAATTCAAGGGTTGCACCTGACTCTCAGTTCTTCACCCCAATACAGAAGAGGTAAAAAATCATATTCTACAAGGTACATTTCATCTGGTTCATTTGAGGATCACAGATGTCAGATTTGCCACTTCGATGACATTTTGAAATTCCAGCCATGCAATGGCACATTGCTACATTTAGCGTGTTGCTTAAGAACACCAAACAGCACTGCAAGACAACTTCTTGTGCTAAAGCAGCCATTTTTCGTACAGTGAAGCCACCTCACAACCACCGGCCCTGTTGGTTGGCCCAATTTAGTTTGGGATCACACACGTTTCATTTGCCCAGTGACGTTACTAGAAGTGATGCCATCAGCTGGGCAGATGCCACATTTGTGTTCAAATTAAAATATAGATATCCCACAACACAGACAGATATGAGTAGGAACCAAATCAGAAACAAATCATGACATATGTAATCCTGCCCTTCCTCCAAATCAGCTTCTCTAGCCACTCTCCATGCCAAAGCCCATAAGGGCTTCACCAGATACAACATCGTCCAAAACGCTGACTCCGTCCCAGACGGATCACGCTTTCTGCACCACTGGCCAAGTATAAAGGCAAGCCAGCTGAAGGACCAAAATGTATGGGTGAAATCTGTCAGGAATTATTACCCTTTGGAATAAAATCTTACCAATTTGCAGATTATAAAAAACAACCCGAAGCACCGCTAGCAACAGTGTCTTAGTACCAGTTGCAGAAAGGAAATATTGTCCTTTCCTGGCATATCCTTTAAAGGCCTAAAAGCCCCCTGCAGCTAGGATTTTCAGAGGCATATAACTTATTCCACTAGCTTTTCTTGAGCCAAACATCCAGCTCAGTCAATAGAAGTTTTGCTTGAGTAAAAGCTTCTTTAACCAAAAGGGGAAGAAATTATAAAAAGAGAAGTTTGGATTTTGAAAACATACCCAGAATTGCTCCCATAAACAAAGCAACTTTTAATATTGATTTTAATGAGAGAACTCATATTCTGCTGACTGCATATGTTAATCTCTCCCTCAGAACTGTCATGCACTTTCTTCTACAATAAATAAGTAAAAAAATATCCTCTCCCTGCTAAGTGGCTGTGATGTATTATTTACTGGAAGCTTTTAAAAAAATAAAATTATTCGCCATTTAAATATGGAGTGTAAATTTGTCTTCAACTTATCTGCATTAATCCTTTTGTTATTAAATCAATTAGTGTACTGGTTTAGAAAATTCCTCGGGACATAAATTTCCACAGCACAGACGTTTATTTGAACTGTAAATAGAAGCTGAGGGTTGCTATGGTGTGATCTTTTGCTCAAAGTCTATTTACTTCTCCCAGCTAACAACAGTACCAATAGTGGAGTCCATAAAACAGAAAGTACGAAGTAAAGTAGCCGTCACACACCATGGCGCTGAGAAGTCCTTATTCTAAGGAAATGAATTTGAATGCTCACCATAAACAAAGGTATGTAGAAAAGCAAAAATTGTTTTTAGGTGAAAAATGACATTTTAGTCTGTATTTTGTGAAAAAAAAATCTTTAAAAAGAAGCAGCAGTTGAGAAGTCTGCTTTGATTGTTTTTATGTTCTGGTCCTCTTACAAAATCATAGGTTTGTGCAAGTTAAGGTATGCAGCATACGTGAATATTCACATTATGGCAAGTTAATGAGACCCTGGAGGAATGGGAACAGGCGAAGGGCAAAGAGATGGAGCACAGAGATGTTTCTTGCTCTATCCCTAAATTAGCCTTTTGCAAGAGTGTGGTACCATTTTAACTACAGAGCTAGCGCAGGCTGTTTCCAAAATGGATCATTTTAATCCACCAGCAAAAACTTCTAGCTCCTATGAACTGCTGTCCTACTGGAACTACAAGCATAAGAAAGTTTCTGCTTTTTATTTTATGCTGATGGCATAGGTGGTTTTCATAATCAGACTTGCAGAAAACGCAGTCCAAACACATCCTTAATCCTCCAGTTGTCAGGTTCAATATCTGACAAATTCAAAACTCTTACAAAAGAAGAATGGCTGAAATTAGGGATATAAACTGAACCAGATAGAGGAGAAAAAAAACACATACTCTCCTCCAACACAAGACTGGAAATTTATATTATTTTTTCTATGAAGTCCCACACAAATTCTCCCTTTACTCCTGGCTAAGCCCCTTTTTAAACAGTAAATCAGTAACAGAAAATATCATGCAATATAATGCAATCACTTAATAATAAACTTCTTCCACTCAGGTGGGAAATCCTTCCGATTCCCACCCCGAGAGCGGGGCCAGGCACTATTTTCCTAGTGTGGGTGTAGCTATACCTTTATATTAAGAGACCTCATTTTTTAACATCTGCACATAGAACTCTACGAGGTCATCTCCACCATCCTTACAGGTACCGGAGGTCTCAGGAACAGATCTGCACTAGCAGGTAGTGTGGCTCTGTGGAGCAAAGCCAACTGCTCTTGAGGACTCACAAGGATGTTTAACCCACCCTGCAGGCCATGGGCTCCTGGTCTCTCCTGGTCCGCAGTGTTGATGCCCATCAGCAGCTGGAGATCGGGTGCTGCTTGCCTTCCCCAGCAGCGGCCCAGCCGTCCCCACAGCCTGCATGTCCCAAGGCCACCCCATGGCATGACCCAAAATACAGTAAGTGGAGATGCAAATATTGATGCACTCGTAGTCATCCAGTGCCATCTGACAGCCAGATGTTCCTGCCTTTACCTCCTGCTGTTGCAGAGACATTGGTCTCTTGCAGGTTTGCTACAGATGTGCTGGCCCTGCATGGATTTCTCAAGCATCCTAAGACATTCTAAATGGCAGTAGATGCCTCTGTGACTAACTCAACTGATCCAAATAACTTTGCACAGGTTAGTCAATTTTAAACAATTTAGAATACATTTAAATTATCCTCAGCATGCACAGCAGACAAGAACCAAGATTTTTAGGATGTTCTTTTCATAGTTTAAACTACCAGCAACCTGGGATACTGCAGCAGATCATCAAGAATGAAAAAGCGCATCTGAACATCCCTATTTTGGTTGCTCTCTTTTCCACTCTTTTAAAAACATAGGGAAGCCTCGACTAGTCAGCCCAGAAACCAAGGATGTAGGTAGCCTAATATCCAAGAGCTCTGAGATTCCTGCTGTTCAGCAGTAGGAACACTGGAAGCTCTAGGAGACCTTACCTGACATGGGGTTCTCCATGCTGTCAGGCTGCTGGCTTTATTCTGCTCTCTGTCACAGAATCACAGAATATTAGAGATTGAGAAGGGACCTCGAAAGATCATGTAGTCCAATCCCCCTGCCAGAGCAGGAACACCTAGATGAGGTTACACAGGAAGGCATCCAGGCAGGTTTTGTCTTGGGACTCCAGATCCTGGAAGCATTTTGGAAACCCTGGTTCTTATTCATCAAAGATTCACTGATCTCATTATATTTCAAGATGAAATATTTCAGGTGAAACAGGTCAACAATTATCTACAATCTCAGTTTTGCTGAAAAGTTCTTCATTATCTCTAGGTGGAAGAGGCTGGTAGGTGCACTTATGTCAGTGCTGTGATCAAAGCTGGATTTTTAAAGAGAAGTATATAATCCACATACTGCACATGTGTAGATTATGTGTATAATTCACACAAAAAGTAGGATATGGTCTTGCCCTTTTCTCATTAAGTGGTCAGTTGTAAGCAATTAGGATTTTATCCTAATTCTGCAACTATATTTTTAATTGCATAGCTGTCTACTGTTTTGGAAGCTTTCTGAACTTAAGCAGTAACCTAAGAAAAAGGTTTCCTAAAAACTAGGACCTGTCCTGGAAACTGGAATATAGCCCATCCTAAGAGCCAGGCTCTCATTCTCTTCATTAAGCCACAACAGGATCTTTAATGAAGCACCTGATAAAACAAAAGTCCCATCTGAAAGCTGCTCTGGCCATAGGGTCTCAAGGCTGACTGTTTTCCTTTCATTTCTGCCTTACGGTTTGAGTATTTTCATGTGAACTGTTGCACAACTGAGCTAAAAATACAAAGCTCAAAACACATCCAGGAAGACTTCACATTGTTCTGGCTGTCCATTTCTTCAGGCAGCAAAAGTTTCCAGCTCCATGGCAAAACAAAGAAGCTCTTGGGAACCGTAGAAGGAATAAGGCTGAACTGAACTACAGAACACTGCAGTTGATCCAAGAACAGAACGGCAAAATGGACTGTACTTTCCTGGTACACGCTGCTATTTTCTTTTCTAGGTCTCATGGACTCATTGGGCATGTGTGTATGTGGTCAAATCAGGCAGGGATTGAGAAAGGAACAATTTAGGTATACATCTGATAAATCTGTGTAACACACTCTGGAGGTCCCTTCAGAGGGACCCTTCAGGGGTCTGGAGGACTCTTCAGACCTGAATTCTCCTATGATCTCAGGAACCTCACCCCCAGATTATATGTACACAAAACCCCTACATCCAGTTATAGAAAAGAAGTAGAATAGAATAATTTCTGTTGGAAAAGACCCTCAGGATCATCAAGTCCAATCACAACCCTGCGGACCAGTATCCCGTGACCTGGCCGCTCCTCCACAACAATCCCCCATCATGGGAACATCCTGCATTCAGGAAGAACTTCCTTCTAACCCCAAACAGTCAGAATTGGCCAAACATCAGCCTGAAGTGTGATTTAACTTCTTCAGCAAGGCTTTTAGCATCTTCATTGCAGCTTTCTATCAGTGTAGGTTTCCGTCTTAAACGTAGAAACTGGTGTTAAATCAGTACACAGATGAAGCTTGCAATTGACATGCTCGGACAAGGGTTCCCAATTTTAGACTCTGACACTTATCTTGAAAAAAAACTAAAAGAAGTAGTTCCGTTCTCAGCCAACAGAACTTGCAAAGGTCAAGAATATTTGCAAAAACAAGTCTCTCTCATTTAATAGCCAGAGACGTAATTTAAAACAAATTTTAGGTACCCCAATTTGAAAACTTTGCCTAAGTGGTAGCAGAGGATTTTTGTTATCTTGCATCAAAACAGAAAAGTAATGTCCTTTCTGAATATGGTGAGCAGATGGTAGACGAAACATTTAGTGTATTTAAGTGCAGATCAAGAAACAGACTCTTAGCTGCTGGAGGAGACAGCGAAGAAAGAGAGAATAATCAAAAAAATAACTGAAAAGCATCTTGAGCATTGAACTATATAGTGATACACACCTGGAATATTGTAATTCACATGATAAAATATTTTTATAAGTACTACAGTGCCCTGGGTAGCAGAGATAAAACTGAGTCTCTGTAGAATTTGTGAAGCAGCTTCTCCTCAGCTGTTACAAACTGACCTGTAAGCTGGTCCTGTTAGCAGCTGCCATGGGAGCACAGAAAGCAGCGCCACGCCAGACTTCAGAGGTCAGACTGCCGCCTTTGGTACTTAAGCAGCATGAAGCACAGCCTTTACAGAAGCACTTAATCACTTTATACACTGAAATTCTCTTAGACCTGCTAACGAACTGTGCAAGAAAGTCGTGAGGACAAACAGAACAGAGCCAAGCTCCACAATGCAGCTCCCAGAGCTCCACGCCACAGCAAAGATGTGACTTGAACAACTCTGACTAATGAATACAGCTTTGGCTGTC
Organism: Caloenas nicobarica; assembly: GCF_036013445.1. Classification (NCBI taxonomy): domain Eukaryota; kingdom Metazoa; phylum Chordata; class Aves; order Columbiformes; family Columbidae; genus Caloenas; species Caloenas nicobarica. The sequence goes on along the minus strand of NC_088247.1, from coordinate 15,729,303 downwards.
CATACAATATGGCACTGCTTGACAGGATCTAGCCTTTAAGACCAAAATTATGTGAAATACTAAGGGAAAACATTAATAACACTCAGCCAGGGAGGAATGCGTATTTATAGATCTTTCTCCTCAAAACAGATACTTCACAGAATCACAGAATCACAGAATGTTAGGGATTGGAAGGGACCTCAAAAGATCATCCAGTCCAATCCCCCCGCCAGAGCAGGAACACCCAGATGAGGAGCCCCGTACTTCTGAGGCCCCAGAGGAACTCAGGACAATGAAGGAGTTTGCCTTAGTTGATGAGGACTGGGTTAGGGAGCAGTTAAGCAATCTGGACATCCATGGGTCCAGATGGGACGCATCCGCGGGTGCTGAGGGAGCTGGCTGAGGTCATTGCTGGACCACTCTCCATCATCTTTGCCAAGTCTTGGGAAATGGGAGAGGTGCCTGAGGACTGGAGGAAAGCAAATGTCACTCCAGTCTTCAAAAAGGGCAAGAAGGAGGACCCGGGCAACTATAGACCGGTCAGCCTCACCTCCATCCCTGGGAAAGTGATGGGACACCTTATACTTGGTGCCATCTCAAGGCATATCAAGGATAAGAGGGTCATTAGGGGTAGTCAACATGGCTTCACCAAGGGGAAGTCGTGCTTGACCAACCTCATAGCCTTTTATGAAGACATAACAAGGTGGACAGATGATAGCAGAGCGGTGGATGTGGCCTACCTTGACTTCAGTAAAGCATTTGACACCATCTCCCACAGCATCCTTGCTGCTAAACTGAGGAAGTGTGGTCTGGACGATCAGGTAGTGAGGTGGACCGTGAACTGGCTGAAGGAAAGAAGCCAGAGAGTCGTGGTCAATGGGGCGGAGTCTGGTTGGAGGCCTGTATCTAGTGGAGTCCCTCAAGGGTCGGTACTGGGGCCAGTATTATTCAATATATTCATCAACAACTTGGATGAGGGAACTGAGCGTACTATCAGCAAGTTTGCTGATGACACCAAGCTGGGAGGAGTGGCTGACACGCCAGAGGGCTGTGCTGCCATCCAGCGAGATCTGGACAGGCTGGAGAGTTGGGCAGGGAAAAATTTAATGAAATATAACAAGGGAAAGTGCAGAATCTTGCATCTGGGCAGGAACAACCCCAGGTTCCAGTATAGGTTGGGGAATGACCTATTAGAGAGCAGTGTAGGGGAAAGGGACCTGGGGGTCCTGGGGGACAGCAGGATGACCATGAGCCAGCACTGTGCCCTTGTGGCCAAGAAGGCCAATGGCATCCTGGGGTGTATTAGAAGGGGGGTGGTTAGTAGGTCAAGAGAGGTTCTCCTTCTCCTCTACTTTGCCCTGGTGAGACCGCATCTGGAATATTGTGTCCAGTTCTGGGCCCCTCAGTTCAAGAAGGACAGGGAACTGCTGGAGAGGGTCCAGCGCAGGGCCACAAAGATGATGAAGGGAGTGGAGCATCTCCCTTATGAGGAAAGGCTGAGGGAGCTGGGTCTCTTTAGCTTGGAGAAGAGGAGACTGAGGGGTGACCTCATTAATGTTTATAAATAGATAAAGGGTGAGTGTCACGAGGATGGAGCCAGGCTCTTCTCGGTGACAACCAACAGTGAGACAAGGGGTAATAGGTTCAAGCTGGAACACAAGAGGTTCCACTTAAATTTGAGAAGAAACTTCTCAGTGAGGGTGACGGAACACTGGAACAGGCTGCCCAGGGAGGTTGTGGAGTCTCCTTCTCTGGAGACATTCAAAACCCGCCTGGACGCCTTCCTGTGTAACCTCACCTAGGTGTTCCTGCTCTGGCAGGGGGATTGGACTAGATGATCTTTTGAGGTCCCTTCCAATCCCTAACATTCTGCGATTCTGTGATTCTGTGACCCTCCTTGTTAGTGAGGATGAGAGCCAGCAGTGCACCTCTCCTAGTCGGCTACTCCACCATTTGCATCAGAAAGTTATCATCAATGCACTGGAGGAACCTTCTAGACTGAGGCTGGCTGGCTGAGTAGTCCTTCCAGCAAACATCAGGGAGGTTAAAATCCCCCACGACAACCAGGGCCTGTGACTGTGAGGCCGCTCTCAGCTGCCTGTAGAGGCCTCATCAACTTCCTCACCCTGATCTGGTGGCCTGTGACAGACACCCACAACAGTATCACCCCTGCCAGCCTGGCCCTTAATGCTCACCCGCAGACTCTCAACTCGCTCCTCATCCGTGCCTGGACAGTACTCAATACACTGTAGTTGCTCTCTCACGTAAAGAGCAACTCCACTACCATGCCTGGCTGGCCTGTCTCTCCTGAGAAGGACATAGCCATCCATGACCACATTCCAGTCATGTGAGCTGTCCCACCGTGTCTCTGTGATCGCCACCAGATCATAATCTCCCAACTGAACACAGGTTTCTAACTCCTCCTGCTTATTCCCCATGCGGCATGCATTGGTGTACAGGCATTTCAGGGAGCGAGCTGAGCACACTGATTTCACCCCAGGGGTATGGGAGGCCTCCTGGTCTTCATCAATTCTAGAGTGCTGCCCCACTGATGCAAGTCTAGCTACAACCCCATTCCTCTTCGAATCTAGTTTAAAGCTCTCCAAATGAGCCCTGCTAATTCCTGTCCCAGCATCCTTTTGCCCTTGCGAGATAAACCTTTCCCACGTGTCACTGTCCAGACTGGTGTCTTATAAAACCAGCCGTTATCAAAGAATCCAAAGCCCTGCCTGTAGCACCAGCCTTGAAGCCAATCATTTACAGACTGAATTTTTCTATTCCATCCCACGTTGTCACCTGAAAACGGAAGGAGTGAAGAGAAAATCACTTGAGCCCCAGACTCTTCCACCATTCGTCCCAAGGCCTTGAAATCTTTCTTCATTCACCTCAAACTGCAGGATGCAGCTTCCTCCCCATCTGGCTGGAAGATACTTCCACACATCCCTGCTCACACACCAGCCCTGCAGCGCTCCCTCCCTGAAATCCCATCACCCTGATCAGGCGGCAGGTTTAAGCAGATGACTCTAACGTAACAGGCCTGCATGTTCTATGGAATAGCTGCTGTTGCATAGTTTTTTCAAGTAAATAATATATTTTCAAATACATCATTTTTGTTTCAAATTAAGCAAACAGCATATCAGTAGCTAACAGATTTTGTAACACTAGAATTTATATTAAAAGAAGGGGACAAAAAAATTTCACAACAGATTTCTTCCAGTCTGCATTACAGTTTTGATCTTATTTTGAAGTGTCAGACTCTGTGTCACTGGAAGCAGACATTCCCTTGGTGGTGTTTGTACGCTGCCGACGCAACAGACGCTCAACTTGCCAGGCTCTCTCAGCAGAAGTCCTTTAAGACAAGAAAGAAGTTCATATTTTTTTAATGAAAGCTACAGCAAAATTTAACATGAAGCCTTTAATCAAGCAGCTACATAATTGTTTAAAAGGAGTTTTGTTCCAAACTGATAGTCTTCAGGATTTGGTTTCATTTTGGCTGCTCACAGCAACCCAAGGCACTCTGCTCCTGATTGTCAGCAGGATGTGTCACCTCTGGGCTTCCCAGAGCTGGTTAATGCCCAGGAACGGTGACAAAGTGCCGCAGTAACGCTCTACCATCCATCACCTCTCTGCTGGGTGCTCAGCATCTTCTGACCGATCGATCACCTAACATCCTGCTCTGCTAAACATTGCCATGACCCATGTTCCAGCCTGCAATCTCGACTGACTTGACTGATCTTTATTCATTTGAATAAGATGATGATGACAACATAAATGTCACCACTTGAGGCAGGCAACACTGCTCATACCAAAACATTCACATGGGGGTCTCCATCCCATTTGTGAAATGGCAGATCTTCGAAGGTGACCTGCCCTGAGAAGCTGGTCTCCGGAGAGCTGCCCTCTCCTCCAGCTGCCCATCTTGCTCCTGCCTCTTATTCACACATGACATATGCATTGCACTTGTCTTTTTAAATGTGTGTGATCCTTAAAACTCTGCAATATCTCACAAACACGAACTTTCTGATATGAAAATTGCTTCGCTGTCCGTCAAACCACTACCACACCCCTGGAAAATTTTCTTCACAGGTAACGTGAGGCAGCTGTGATCTTTCTTCTTTTACGGGTGGGCTTGTTGACAGACAGGTAGGCACACCATGCATCTTCTCCTTAATTTGGCAGCAGATCTAAGAATGGAAGAATCCAGAAATCCTTCTAGCTCCCTCTTCCATGGTCTGAACTGTACAAAGCCTGGCATCAACATTTGGCAACACTGTCCTTAAAGTTTAGAAGACATGACTTTTGTAGGAAAGTATCCCAACACAGTGCTGACTTAGGAGGGAAGTGCAAACTGACATTGGATGTATACCATAGAAGACTTGGATGTAAAGGAGAAATCTGGGAAACAAAAATGAGCTAAAAAAAAAGAGTTCGGACCTTACTCCTGCAAATAGGACCACATGGGAAAATCAGATCAGAGTCTCACCGACTTTGACAGCCATCCTGGACCAACGTGCATTTCCAACACTCCTCTCCTGCTATTATTTCCCTTCTGTAACTGATGTATTCTTGCTTTTAACCAAGCAATGTCCATTAGGTTTTTCAGTGGTTTGGAATAAGCCTCTGAAGTCCCTGTCGTCCAGTGAAATCAATGAGAACTTTTCAAGCCTCAAGAAGCTTGTTAATATAAAAAACAAAACAATTTTTAGAAAAAACAGCTCACAAATTGCCTCTGTAGCAGGACATAAATAATGCCATACAAAACCTAATCTTCTGAACTACTGATAATTTAAATAATCAATTTCTAGAAATGTGTATTTTAAAAAATAAGGCACTGCCTATGATTTCAAACATTAGCTCTACTCTTGTATAAGTGATACTGCAATACCCTCTTGTGGTCAAATAAAAATTGTTTATTGAAATACCTGAACTTTCTCCTCCAGAAAAAACCTCTCTAGACATTTTTTTCCTTTGACGGGGCAAGTAAAATATTTTTCACAGATAAATTTGTAGTGCGTATCATCACTTGTCTGGCAATAGCAAAAGACTAACAGCAGTAAAGTTCCTCCTCAGAATGACCGACACCAACGCTGCTTGTCATATAACTAATCCCGGAACAAACTCCTAAGCAAAGACACGATCTCCTACAGTGATATTCATAACTTTTTTCAAGTTTCGTGTCCCCAATCAGAAAAAGTAAAGATGCTATAATCAATTTACATAGATATATACGGCATGAAGCCACAATAAACATCAACCTATTCTATTACACGATGAAAAGAAGTACCCAGTAAATCAGTCGTACCAAATTCAAATGAGCTCCCATCTTAAATGCCCTGAGTTGTTACAATAAACAAATAAAATGCTAAACGGGCAGATGATAATACGAGGGGAAACAGTTTGGTATCTGCAGCTGTTCTGCTGAGCTGTTAATCTAGTAAAAGGCCTAAATGGGCTACTAGTATATGCAGTAAGGAATTTAGAGTAAAGCTCAGAAATATCATCCTTGCACTCACCTTTATGTGCTTTAATGGTGCATAACCTCTCTTAATGACTTCTGGTCCCAAAAGAAAATGGGGTCATTTTCAAAATACTAGCTCTTAGTGATCGGTTTTTGGAACAGCAACTACATTTTAAAGTCATATTATTATCATTAAAAACAACCAAACAAACAAACAACCAAACAAAAACCACCCACAAATTATTTAAACAGCCATGATCCCATTCCCAGTTAGTATTTCTAGAGAAATGGCTTGAACAATGCCTGCATGTAAGTAACTCATTTAAAGCCTAAAGAAGTCCTAAACAGTTAAGACTTCTTTCTTTTCTAAGACTGTGGGGTCTCAGACGAACAGATCTGTCTTTAACCTACGAGTTCACTTTCAGTAAGATGTTCTGAAAGGCACTTCATAGCCCCACATCAAAACCAGTGGAGTTACAACTCCTACATCTTTGCAGACCCCACGCAACGGCATAAACTTCAAACACGTGATTTTAATTTTTCCGTCCAGTTTATTCAGTGGCTACAAGTAGTCATTTGGAAACTATGTACTCAGTTCAATAACCATTTTTAGTTTATTATTATGTTTAATTTTTAGAAATTGACTTGAAGAAAGGACTAGCATTAAAATAAGACAAGAACTTCATAAACAAGAATTACAAAGTGTTCCATGCATCAGAATCCTTTCCTGACCTGATCAGGAGCTAAAATCCCATGCACACTGAATAACAGACTGGGTCTTCCAAACGTGCCTCAGCTTCCTTTCAAAGCAGTTAGATGCCTTCAAAACCCCATCCTCCAACCAGCTGCACACGCCCCAACTTAGAGAGGACCCTGGAACCAATGTAGCAGGATAAGTAGATTCCATAAGAGGAACAGAGGAAACTAGCAGGCCAGGCTGCCAAACTGCTCATTTCTTCAGTTTATGATAATGCTGTGTAGATACAGGACATTTTTTGCTTTTTGGCTGAAAGAGATGAAAAACACTGTTTAGGTTTCAAGTATCTCAGAAAAACAAGCAAACAAACAGTCTACTAACATTTCATTCAAACCCAAAGCAAACATCGTGATTCGAGGTGGAGTTCACCTCTTCTTAAGTTATGTTATTTCAGTCTTCAAAGTCAGAATATTTTTTCCAAATATAGAAGTATTTCTTGCTCAAAAATGTCTACATGAAGTGTTTGGATGGTTGTACAGTTGTAACTATTCTAAAAGAAAATATTTGCCAAATTCAGCATCTATTTCCCAATACTGCAAGCAAATAACTTTGTCAAAAAAACCCATTAAGAAGTAGATTCAAAGTTCATTAGCATTTATCAGAAGGATGAAGCAAGAAGCTGGAATTCATGTGGAGCTAATCCACACTACTCAAAAACAAGTCAGTCAAGAATTTCAGGGGAAATTTATACTTAAAATACTCCATTTTCCTGCAAGATCACAAATACTTGAGGAAGGGACTTCATATCACAAAAGCCCAAGAAGATGACTCTAAAGACAAACACGGACATGTTGGACACTGTTTTGAAAATTATCACTTCGTATACTAGTAATCCTTTAAAGTTACTTAAAAACTACATTGCACAGTTGCTTAATACCTTCTGCAAAAATCTCTAAGTACTCAAAAGGACTTTTGATTATCTCTAGCTGCTCTTTTTTTAAAATCTGAAAATAAGGAGCTTTCAAAGCACAGATTCATTGAAATACCTTACTTTAGACAAACAAGCTCTGCCCCAAAAGAGTTCAAGGCCCCAGCAGCTGTCCCACTGGGTCTCTGCTCCCTTTCCGGTGAATATTCACAAGTCAGACTCGTTTCCAATGGAGACAGTAAACACTCCAGATAAACCAGCAGCTTTCAGGAGATTTTGCTTCTGCTACATAACCAAAACAAAAGTCATCCTGATATACTCAGCAGCAATTTCCACAGCACCCTTTGCTACTAAACTAGATTTTATTGTTCTGAGGATTTTGAATAGAGGGTGGTCTCAGCTGCAGGCAGCAGTAATCGCCTCGTAAGCTGAGAGTTTGCTGGTTACAGCTGGAGATCCAATGGCTTTCGGTAATAGTTGTTTCTTACAAAACTGTTGTTACCATGAAAACTCCTTCAGTGTTCAAGCCACGAAGCAACATAAAGCAGCAGGAAACGAGAATTAAATAAGAGGGAAGTAAAACAGCACTGAACACTGCCTGTCAGTGCTGCTGTGCACATTTTTGTTTTCTGAAAGCTCACCAAATCAGCAGCTGAAAGAAAATGTTAGGAGAGAAGGAGCTTTGAAAGTGCAAACAATAGCAGGTTTAACTTTCCTAACAGTCTTAATATACCTTACAATACTGGGGATAAAACGAACCTCAACATGGACAAGTTGGGAAAGGGTTCTGGATTCAGGAGAAATACCTTGGTTAGGTCTCGGCAACCAGCAGCCACACCTCTGGGGCAACCAGCCTCAGCTCCACCTGTGTCTCTCGGCAGCACTCAGCCCAGAAGACCTGTCATTGCACAACTGGCTGCTCGGGCCTGGGCAGACAAGCAGGCAGCACTGCAGCAGGACCAGGTTCAACAGGATAAGATCTGGAGAGAGTCTGTGGAGGCTGAACAGAGAGGAAGAAAAATCTGGTAAGTCATTTGTTCCAGTTCATCACTCTTCTACTCATCTTGACAACGGTACTGATGCTCCCTGACAGTCTTAGGGCTTGATCCAAAGCCTACACTATCACAGGAAACGTTCTGCAGGGACTTTGGATCAAACCCTAACACTTTTCTTTCTAAGACTGTATTATCTCTGTTTTCCTTCACTTGACAAAATCTATGCTAGTATTTCCTGGCATGCTGGGCTTAAGCTTTAAGAAAAGTGATGCAAAGAATTGCATGCTAAGTATCTTTTAGCTTGATGGAGATTTCCACAATGAAGATATAAATGTGCCCACCTTCATAATTTATTGCAGCTACGCTGATATTGTCACCTCTTCTCATATTCTTGGAAATGGCTGACATGGAAGCTGAACACAATGTTCTGCCAAAATATGATTTTGCATTCCCAATCTGTAAACCTGCTGAACATGCCCCATTGTTATAGTGTTTCAGCAGGCTGAACTGCACGCACACAGCCTAAGCTTTGACTGTGTATACACCAGTGACCTGAAGGAACCCGAAATTAAGATCCTCTTGGTCTCTGCCACATATCTTGAGCATGTGTTTACATTCATACTTCACTACACAGTACGAGCGTGCCTATTAGAATATCCTTGGCAAAAGTAAAATCAGATCCAGTTCTGACTGAGCACTAGCCAACGTGAAGGGAGGAAAAAAAGCATCACTCTTAGGATTTTTTAGAATGGAAAAAGAAACCGTCTGAAAACCCTTGTCCTCCTCAGCCTTCTGGCGGGGATACAAACCACGGCTTTGATTTCCCCAGAGACACATTTGCACCCCTGTCTCATTCCTTCTACCTGAGAGAAAGGCTGATGCCAGGACTCTGACTCAGGCAAAGCCAAGGCTGTGGTGGCAAAGTTACCCTCTCCCAGTTGTGCACTCAGACTTTTCCCAAACAGGCCCAGCACGTTCCATACCCATTCCCTCGCTACAGTAGCAGGAGGGAAGTCAGAAGAATGAACAGCTTCAGCACTAGATTGATGAGCTTAGACCCAGCACTGCATAGACACAGGACACCAGCTCAGAGTCAACCCAGATGTCCCTTGCTGCTGCAAATACAGCTGTAGAGAATTATTTCCTCTCTTGACCTCATATTACTTTTACAATAAGCAGGTGAATTTTAATTTTCTTCAATTCAGGCCAGGGAAAGCAAAGGACAGAAAATTAAAGGACTTGCCTTGTAGTCCCACTACCAAACATAGAACAGAGCTGAAGAGCAAAACTCAGGTATTCCCATTCAATTTACTCCTAGCACAGCTGCCCACCTCCACAAAATACTCCCATGGGTGTTTGCCTGCAGCAAACATGGCTCTAGGAATTCCTACCAGGGACTTCTGCCAGCAGAATACCGGTCATTTGAAAAATAAGCAGCTGTATCTTGCTCAAGGCATGGGACAGAAGTTTGGTAGAGTGACTCAGGACTTTGCTAATTTATCTGCATTTGCACAAGGAATACATTGTGGACACACCATCCTTGTCTTCCTTTAGCAAAAAAAAAACAACCAAACCCACTCCTCATGTAGTATAGGCTCTGTATGGGAATAAATAAAATCCTTGGCTTCACCACAGAAACAATGGTTTCAGAATCACAGAATCACAGAATGGTTGGGGTTGGAAGGGACCTCTGGAGATCATCTAGCCCAACCCACCTGCTAAAGCAGGTTCACCAGTACAAAGAGTTTGCAGGTCTAAGAGCTTGGCTGTAAGTATCAAATTGAGCAGTTAAATAGGCATTCAAATACAAGCAACACTAACTATTTTATTTAAAGATGGAAAATTTTACACCGCATTTTTTACTTCTATTCCAAGGTACCAGAACTGGAGTTTTCTAAAGGACTATGACCAAATGGTAAGTTTTGAACAAACATTCAACTGTAATCCAGGCTCTTCTTAGTTTTGTCAATTTGAGCTAGGCTAATATTTCAAAATGAAGCACACTTAGGCACAATTGGCACATGCTTTAAGACTAAAATCTTTAGGAAAAATTAAAGAGAACTGAAGTGCCTTTCATCTGCTACCTGTGCGACAAAGAAATACAGTACCTGTGTGTATTCAATGTTTCAATATTAACAACTCCATAGAATGACAAGCGCCAGAAGAACCAACTTCCTAGGAGAAAATTTGTAAGATAATGTCATCCTTCAGAAATCCAAACCACTCGCTAAAAACGAAACAAAAAACCTCCCACATCATGACCACTTTAGAACAAGCTGACTTCTGTCCCAGGTGACAATTTATGCAACACATTTGAAAATTATCCATTTCTGTGTTATCCTATTCCCATGTAAGACAACAGGAAAAAACAAACACTTTTTGTCAGGGGAGGTTTAGATTGGATATTAGGAAAAAATTCTTCACAGAAAGGGTTGTCAGGCATTGGAACAGGCTGCCCAAGGCAGTGGTGGAGTCACCATCCCTGAAGGGGTTTAAAAGGTGTTTAGATGAGGTTCTTAGGGACATGGTTTAGTACCAGATTTGGGTTATGGTTGGACTTGATGATCCTGAGGATCTCTTCCAAACAAAATGTTTCTATGATTTATTGCTTCAACACTTTCATGTACATTCAGTATGACATTTTTAAGTACATTCAAATTCCAATTTCAAAAGCAAAAGTGCTGATATTATAAATAATCTCAGTAACTTGTATTTTTGTAACAAGCAATGGATGTAATTCTAAAAACTTATTCATGGTCTTTGTTTTATCCAGGGTAAGAAAAAAGAGCACAAGCCACTGCCAAACTACGTGCCTGTGTTCTCAAGCAAAGGCCCCAACTCGACCAACCAGACTATTGGCAGTCGAATCGATACTGAGCTTGGCAGGGCTCTGGTAAATATGGATTACTTCTTCAGCAGTGGTGCACGGAAAAGGAAACTTGAGGGTGAGCTCCAGGTTTCCTAGTGCTTCAGTAAAAACACAGCAGTAACAAGCAAGTTGAATGGTTCTAGCCAACAGACTCCACAGCACATAAAAAATTCCTCAATCTTTCTCTCAGAGAGACCAATACTACTGTCTAGCATGGATTTTCTTTCAATGCAAAGAAGGATGTCATCCAACAATGCTGCAGGAGACAATCCTCTTCATATTTGGGGTGAATGGGCCATGTACAGAGTCAGCACTACAGATCTCATCCACCTTCCCATGCAAATCTACAGTAAGGTTGCCTCTAACATCAGAAAAAAAAAGATTACTGCCAAAAAGGCAATTTCTTCCTGAATTTTTATCTCCTGAAGATAAACAATTCATGGACACCTGCTCCGATGAGTCCCAACACAAACAACATATTTTCAGTTCTGAATGTCAGCACAATAAAACACAGCAGCTTTCTGTATTTCATGTAGATAGCCAAGGATTCATCGGCCTCTGTCACATGCAGGTTTAAGCTTGCTTTGAAAAATAAAATCTAAGGCACATGAGATGTGTTCTGTGCTTTTTTGCCCCTCCCTGATGAGGGAGACCAATTTTTTTCTAAACTAGTTTTGATTTTTCTTTCTTTAGATTTGCTGCTCTCAAATTCTCTTCTCTTTTTTTTTCCTGGTTTGGCTGATGGAAACTCACTGACAAGGAAACAACCTTTCACATTTTGCTCTGAAGGTGTGTTGGCTCAGAAACCCGTTTTGCAATCTTAGGATCACCAACCTTGAACTTAACGGGCTTGTAGTTCCTAAAATCCGCGGTTGCCCGCGGAAATTAAGATCAAGCTAAACAGACAAAATACCTAAAGAACGTTCACTACTGCATCTTCATTACACAGATGCAAACTTTGTTTATGACCTGTTGTTCTGCAAGGAAAAAGCACTAATCAGCAGAGCATGGAGAGTGTATATACAACATCTGTTTTTTGAACTGTGTGTAGCTTCTGCAGGACCATGCTCAGTCCTACGTGGAGATCAACATAGGAGCCATCATCATTGCCTTGATACAATGGGTAGCAATCTGTGCAGACATGAATTGCAGCGGACAACTGTGTTCAGACACACCAAATGAGAACCTACTCTTTAAAAAAGAGATCTTCTTGTTCAGCTAAAATGCTTTTTGTTCTCTCCTGTGAGCAGAAAACTGCACCAGGAACTGGTTTGTCTTCAAACATCTGAAAGAGGAAGAGGAGAGAGCAGATCAATCCTTTCCTTGTCCCTGTGTTGTCCAGAGCTGCTTCTGAAAACTGCACAGGCCACTGAGAGGCTACATATTTATTGGCAACTGCATAATACTGGAAAGTCACCACACTTGCATGTCTTACTCTGAGACATACTGAGCAGCCTCAACTCTTGCTATGGGTCACAAACTTATACTGAGTGGCAGATGTCCAGTATCTGTCAGGCTCCAGCTCCTATTCACATAAGATTTATAAAGTATGGGGATTTTGTTTTTCAGCGTGAAAGCATACAGAGCTCGGTGCTTCCTAACCTCCAGATGGCACCCACTCCACATCAGGTAATCCACTGAAAGGGACACTAAGTCATAGCAAGGCAGTGTTAAACAATTCCTTTTCAGTTTCAAGGGACATTAAATAATTTCAGATTCTCGACCCTTGTTTGCTCTGTGTGAATGCTGAGCATTCCTCTCTCAAAGAATTCCTGCAAACTGGAGGGTACGGGAAGCGGGATGGTTGAAGCATTGCATTATTTAATCCTTCCATTTCACAGCACTTGCATTGTTTCAGCTGAAGCATTTCTCCCAGTTTTGGACAAGGCCTTCTCTGTCTTACCCTGAAGATGTGTGCCACTACATAGAGACTAGAGAAACAATGATGGTAACTAGGGTACGGGAATATATGGCTTATGAGGAAATATTTAAAAGACCATTAAAGTTTAACCTGGAGAAGAACAAGAACAAGTAGTCTGGGAAGAAGATGACAGTCTTGAGATACACGTATAGCTCTGGAATGAGACAGGGAATCATCCATATTTTACTTGAGTGACAGAAAATAGCAAAAATAACAGGCTTAAATTATAGCAAGAAAGAATCATGTTAACTTTTTGGGAAGCTAGTGGTAAGGCTAATAGAGTAATAGATTCCCTGAGGAATCTCCACTTTAGTAGATTAAAAATACACATTCATCAAGGATTACATAATAGGGTTTGTCTTGCAGTGTATAAATTGAATGACCACCTGAAGAGCTTTTCAACAATTCTTTGATCTACACCAGAGTTGTTGGGAACAGAACACAATTTGCAAACATGCTTTTCAAACACATTCAAAAACAATAAAAAAACCCACCCAAATTTCAGTCACACCAGGTTTAAATAGATTGCACCTCTAAAATACAGATTAATCACCTAACTTTTTTGATAGAAAATATATTTCTAATTTTTCTAACTAGTCATATAGAAAATGCTTTTTACAAAGTCTAGACGTGACTCTTCTAATCATACATGTCTGAGAGGCTTGACCTCCTGACAGCCACGTAAGAACACATCTCAAAGAGCATGTTCATGTCATGTCACATGTACAAATGACGATAACTAATTTTCTTTCAACAATTTCGGGAAGCCTTTACTAAGGAATTGTACTCCTGATCGTGTCCTTAATCACACAAAGCACCTGTTGAGATGGCAGATGGTTCCTGCAGTGGGCACGTGCAGTGATTACATGTACACAGCACAGTTACACGCCTGCACCCCTTCTCAGCTCTACTTCTTTGCACAGGTCACTTCAGATCACAACAAGAAAGCCGGTAGGTATACCTGAAGTGGAGCCAAAATATGCAAGAAGTTTTTGTTTAATCATCAAAGTGTGCATCCTTGGGAAATGTAGCTCTGTGCTCTGTTGCAAGATCACAGCAACCCACAACTGCACTGCTTCTTTTGATATGGAATTAAGTTAATACCTTGACGTTTGGATTAAGCTAATTGAAATGACTCTAAAATACTGGTGGGTAACAACTGGATAGGAGCAGCTCTGTTCATCCCCAGAACTCCAGTTCATTCTTATTTCACATTGAAAGCATCACCAACTCTTAAGCACTTGACATCTTAATGACTACCTCTAAGGGGAAAGCGACTCTTCAGAGAACAAAAGTTTCTCATGTGGAACAGACCTGATAATCCATGTGATATGGGAACACTGTTGAACTGGACACCTTATTTTGCTCAATTATTACACTTTCCTTGGAAATGCAAATTATTTTATGCTGCTGCACTTAGCCCTCCTCCGGTACCCACTGTTATGTTTCCAAAGTTAGTTTGGATTTCTCTACCACATACAGCAACCTCCAGAAAAGACCTTTGGGGAATATCCAAGATCCTAATCAAAACTGCCTTAGCATCTGTGAGTAGAAGGCAGCAAACAGATATTACCTAGATGTCATTTTCATTCCAAATTTAAGAATAATTTTTCTTTTACCACAATTAACTTTACCAACTAATCCTTATTTACATAAGCATAGTCTCTTATAAAGACTGCATGAGATGATAACAGCATTGAAATCTGTAGACGATCAGCCAAAATTCCATTTATTTAAGAGATTGTGTAGATACTAAACTGCGTTGCAAGCTTCTTGTAAAGACTTCTTATGATGTATCACTTGTCCTTCAGTTTTATAAGCTTTTTTTCCTTTTGCTGCCAGAACTCAAGCAAGAGATTATACATGTTTAGACAATTCATCTTCTGTATTTCTTTCAGTTAAAGAGCACAAGTGGGTAGCTACATTAATTTAATTCTTCAGAAAGATGTATTGCTTTCTCTGGTAGACTTTTGAGGATTGTTAATATTAATTGTAACTTGGTGTATGGATGTTTCCAGGGCCTCCTAATTTTATGTGTTCTCATTTTGAGTTCCACTTAAAAAAGTGTGAAATACATTTTTTAACAAAACATATGTAAGGTCATATAAATCTGTATTTCTCATACTTTTAGAATAGTCTTTGTATATATTTCCCGGCCAGCATCTTAACTATAAAGTTTTGTTTTATAAGATCAGCAACAACTGTAAATCCAATTGTGTTTCTTAGAAACTGTATTTTAAACTATTTGGTTTTTTGACCTTTAAATTCCTCTGAAGTAAACAAAATAACTAAAAGGGCTTTCCAACAGAGAAGGTTTCATCATGCTGTGAAAGTTACTGCATAAGCAGTAAGATTCCTACAATAGGAATAGGATAATTGTGTATGAACATTAGATGGACAACGCTGACAGTCCTGGCATCATATGTTTGTATGTATAATGTACACACACATTCATAGTTTGCTTTCTATAAAACTGTTTGTTTTCTATACAAGCAAATTTCTAAATTGAAGTTCATCTGAAAGCAGACAAGTTTTCTGAAGTGGAGTATTTTTTGGTTTGTTGGTTTTAGAAATCAACACTTATTTGTTAGGGCCTCAAGCTGCTTTTCCTAAATCCTGCCCAGACAGAAACCAGTAAACCTTTCCTAAAGTAGGATGTCTCTCTTAAAAACTCTACCTGCTACTCTGAATCCATGTCAGGTATACTTTTCCCTCTTCAGAAAGCTTCATGTTTTCTTGGATGAATTCCTCGAAACACAGATGCTCCCCCAAGAAACTTAGGAGTTCTGCCAAAGGCTGAAGAGGCGCTTGCACAGTTCTGTCAGTCACGGCCTTACCCACAGCCCTCTTCTGTCAGAGGGCACAGACGCCATAGAGCGACTTCAGCTTGTAGCCTTCTCAAAGCCTCTCTCAGAAGCTGTGTGTATCCACAAAACCACCAGTATTAGAAATGGAATTTCCGAATATGTGGGGTTACAGCCTCACCCCAGCACAAGACCTTCCTGCCAGGCTGATGGCGCAAAATCGACGAAAATGTCTCTTAACTGTCTCTCAACCCAGGCAATGCCAAGATGAAACTTTCAGATGGCATATACCAATCAATAAATTGCATTAAGAAGTAATCTGCAGATATACAGGTATAATAGCTATTTAAAAAATGATGGGATTTGGTTTCACTCTTTGACCTGTCACTTCAAACTGCATGTCTATTTTCCCCATTTACTAATGAACAGTTATCATCACTGGCTATATTTTATACAATCTGTGAATTAACATGTATTCATGCAGTAATTCTTATTTCAACTACAGGTATTGTTGCAAAAGAGGAAAAACCCAAATCAATGATGTAGCGTAGAACCATCTGCAACCATCACTGTATTCATTAAATGATTGTCTCTCTTAAAAGCCAAATGGACTGAAAACATACTGTTTATATAAACTCTTCTATAGCAAAACTTAACAAAATGCTGACATATTGCTCGCACCATCTTACCAGAGGGCTACCCAATTGCTTTTCACTGAAAAACATAAAAGCCATGAGGCAAAACCACCGCATGGTGGCATTTCAGATCTGGTGAGCCCACTATCTTCTTTGCTGGAACAAGCATGATCATACTGCAGCTGCCCCTCAGTGCTGGCAGATCCATTTGCAGGCTTTGGAAGAATCTTAAGACCTGTAGCAAGAATGCAGGAGTCATCACACACCAGGACCTCAGTAAGGGCTGCCATAAGGTACTCACACTCTTAACTCTTACTGGAGCCTCTTTAAGTAGTTTTGATATAAGTATGGATCAAGAACACCACCAGTTCCAGATCCAAATATTACAGCTCAACCTCCTCCCTGGGATACAAACTCAAAGTAGATTTTCTACACAAAAGGGACAATTCCAAATTTAATATGAAAATCAATTTAAGGACTCTCAATACAAACTAGTTAATATATTTTCCTTCTCTTTTGCCCCTCCCAGTTCTCTGGCTTTGATAGGTTTTGGGTTAGGTTTTTAAGTATGTGTTTGGTATTCTAGGCTCTTTCGGTATTGCTTTTTAGCTAATCATATTATTTTAGATAACATGGCATTACTCAGAGTGGCCTTCAGGCCTTCAGTTAACTGAATAAACTATTTCATGGAGCAAACACTGAGTCAACAGGTTTTTTTGCTTACAGTACTTTCATTCCATTTAATGATGCTTCTGTTCAGCCTAACATCAAACAAATCTTATATAAATACCGTCATGTTTTCAGTTTGCCACAAATATATATAACATACTGCATGCAAAACCAATGAACTTTATACTACCACGCACTTGTACAACATAACCTCAAACACGAAGTACACAGGGATCCACTGGACTTCTTTTGTAAGAGGAGGTCCTTCAAATACAAGTTCAAACACTGTCATTCTGTCACCAAGGAGTCTCTCGGCCCAGAGATGACCTCCTTCCTCATGGCGAGCTAACATAGCTCAGGATGAAGTTGTCCATCTTTGCTGGCAGACCACAATGCTGGCTCACATTCAACTTGTCGTCCCTTAGGACCCGCATGTCCTCTTCTTCAAAACAGCTTTTGGTCCTGTTGGCCCCCAGCCTTTGCTGATGCATGGGGTTACTCTGTCACAGGCTGCAGGCTTTAATTTTTATTAAACTTGATCACTTTTATGTCAGTCCATCTTTTCAGCCTGCCAAGATCCCTCCGAGTGGCAGTTCAACTGCCCAGTGTGTCGAAGGCTGCCTGCAATGTGGTGTTGTCTGCAGACCTGCTGAGAACCCGCTCCAACCCTCGGCCAGGTTAATGCAAAACTTAAAACAATACTGGCCCCACTGTCTGCCCCTGAGAACCACCACCCACCATCCGGCCACCCAGTGGGTGTCAGCCTGCTAACCACTGTTCTCTGAGCCTGGCTGCTCAGTTTTCCACCAAGCTTTTGGTCTTCCCACCCAGCCTGTATCTCCTCACTTTCGCTACAGGAATGCTCAGTGAAATCATGTCAAAGGCCTTGCTAAAGGCAAGGTAAATGACATCTACTGCTCTCCCCTCATTCAAGCCGGCTCTCACAGAGAAGGCAAACAGGCCAATGCAGGTTCAATTTGTCCTTGGCAAACCCAAACTGGCTGTTCCAAATCATCATCTTGTTTTTCATGCACCTGAAAAGGGGAGAAGAGTAGGCCATTATGAAGGGTTTGCTCCACAATTTTCCTGGAAACTAAGGTTGGATTGACCAGCCGATTGTGCTCCGGATCCTCCTTCTTGCCATGACAGATCTGCCTTTTTCCAGTCATCTGGATATCTCCTCCAATAACCACAACCTTCCAAAGATGAAAAATGGTCAGCAGCCTTGCAGTAATAAGGACCAGCTCCCTCAGCACCCTCAGATGCATCCCATCTAGTCGCACAGAGCAGTCTTTGTCCTGTTTGCTTCTGTAGTCCCCAACTCTGTCTTCCTCTATCATGGTCAGTATTTCACTCCCTGACTGTGCCACAAGGATCAGGGAACCTGAGACGCTTCTGAGCAGACCTCACTAGTAAAAACTGAGACAAAAAAGGCACCGAGCACCTTGGCTTTTTCCATGCTATTCACCTACCTTGTCAAAAAGCGTGACCACATTTTAATTCATCTTTCTTTTGTTGCCAGAGTTATTAAGGACACTCTTCTTGGTGCTATCGACATCCTTTGCCAATTTCACCTCCAAGTGAGCTTTGGTCTCTCAACTCCATCCCCGCATGCCCGAGCAATCCTTTTGTGTTGTGTGGGCAGCTCATCCCTGCTTCCACCTCCCAAGCCCTCCCTTTTGGTGTCTGTGTTCAGACAAGCATTGCCCATTTGGCCAAGCTGTTCGTCTGCCATACCTGCTCCCACATCAGCTCACTGGAGAGACTGGTTTTATGCAACGAGCATACTGTCTTTGAGTATCACCTCACTCTTCTAGGCCCCGTTGCCCCTCAGAGCAATTTCCTGAGGGATATTCACAGGCAGGCTTCCTGAATAAGCCCAATTCTGTTCTCCTGAAGCCCAGAATCTTTGTTCTGCTATTTGCTTTCCTCGCTCCTCTTGGGATCTTAATTCTAAGGTCCTGTAGTCACTGCCACCAAGGCTGCCCTTGACCTGTACATTGCCTTCTAGTTCCTCCCTGTTTCTGAGTAACAAATCCAGCTTCTGGGTCAAAAAACAACAAAACACCACCAAAAACCAAAACAAAAAAACCCCAACCAAAACAAATGCTCTTGATGCCCCACAAAAAATTGCTTGGACTGCCTTTACCCAGGCAAGTGGCTCTTCCAGATTGCAGAGCGATTTTATAACCCTGAAAAAAGCTGGGCCTACAATCATGAGTTTTTTTCTACTTAGTTAAGGCTTCATCTGCTTCCTCTTCCTGATCAGGCAATTTGCAGCAGGTGCCCCCGCAATGCTGCCCATGTTGGTCTCCACACTCATCCCGACCCATCAGGTCTCAGTTGACCAAGCTGACCAGCGACTGCTGATCCGTCTAATCCCTGCAGTTTCTTTCCCGGGCTGCGTGTGCTCACACAGTGCCACAGCCCTTCCAGGGGACACCAGCGAGCCTCCCGCAGCCCACTGTCCCCGGCCAACTCTGTCCACCCCCAGCCTTCCTCCACATGTCTCTTGGGGGTTGTCTCTACCCCCCCAGATTCCTCACTTGTGGAACTTCCTCTATTTTAACCTGGAGCTTAAAACACCAATTATCTATAAAATGAAACCTGTTAGCATGGTAGGTTGTGGTAATAATGAGCAAGAGAGCACTCCATGCATTCCCTGCAAAACCATAAAATTCAAAGCCTTATTTTGCTTAAAAACTCAGCTATAATAAGCCTACATCATTATTGCAAATAAAAAAAAAATCTGGTTTGGCTTCTTGTCTTTGGTTATGACACAAAGATTATTTTCCTTCTCAATTTTTTTAAAAGGAGACAGCATTTGCATTCTGATTTGAGGTGCAGCAGTGTTAAACCACTGCCCATCTGCTGCAAAACAGGCAATCTGCACTGTAGATTCGAATGTAACAAATGTATTAACTGAACTGTAATTTAAAGTGGTTCCGCATTCTGCTGCAACTTACCAAGTTAAGATGCTGAAATTTGACATAAAACTAAATAATTTAAACAGAATAGGAACAATTTCTTATACTCTTTTTGGATTTTTTTTTTTTCTGGTCATAACCCTGAACAGGGCTGTCCAGCACTGTGAGGTCTTCACTCCCTAAGCTGCTAGATAAGCAGCCTGTAAACAGACGTAGAGCAAAATCACATAGACAGGGCGGGGAAGGACAGTAAATCATTCTGCTTAACTGACTGCTTGCAGTGCAAAGCAGCACGCGCTTTTTAAAAAGCTGAAATGCTGACTAAAGGTAAACACTTCATGTCTTTTTTAAATACACAAATATGCTCAAGGACCTGCTTAATAGTTTGAAGTCAGTTCAGGTTCTTGATTATTCTAGTAGGATATTTTTACAGCATTTTGTTTGATCAGCATCCACACAGTAATGGAGACACACAACTTCTACCTTAAATAATTCTCTACTATTCTCAGATTACCTGAAATGACAGACACATCTATACCTCAGACCTAAATTAGTTAATGTCATCTTGTGTGATGAGTTACTCAACTCTTTATCAAGTACTTTATACTCCCATAAGGCCGAGAACTCAGTTTGTCAAGAAAATCTCAGAGCAGTTATAAGGTAACTTCAAATTTTCTTCTTTTAGAGTTTATTGTCTTTGAAAAGCTTATGTAATTAACAAATACATTTTCAAATTAAAATTCTGTATTAAGGGGGCATTTTTTTCAACCAGAGTTTTGAGATTTTATGTACTCCTATGTACCCGCTTCTCTTTTAATGACTCAGTTACACACAAGGCAACATAATATACAAATAAAGCATTAGTAATGTTTTTAAAAATACCACTAAAGGTATGTAGAATGAATGAAATAAACCTGTTTGTCAAATCATGTTATCAAAACAACAGAAAACAATTTCTGAGAAATAGAAAAGAACTGAAACTAAACTGTGTTAAGAATTATTCGTCATACAGAAATACAACTATTCAAATGAAAAAGAAGAAATTTGATGCCTGCGAATAACTGCTAATGTTAAAGCAATCATACCGTAGGGAAAAAGCTGAACTAATGCTATGGATTTGACACTGAGTAGTCCCAGCCATACGCAGGCATGAAAGAGCGAAGCTTCTGTATGTGTGTGATCGGTACAAATGCATATTCCTTGGATAATTGCTCTTAGTTCTGACAAGCTGATAAGTACAAAAGCTTTAAAACCTGCTCTTTACTATTTTTGTGTATTACTATGTATGGTGGGTAGGTGTGTGTTCCAGGGAAGTTGCTCCATCTCCAACAAGCTGACAAGCCCAACATTCAGGAACTTTTAACTTTGCTGAACTTTTCTGCACAATCGAAAGCGACACTGTGAAAACTACACCATCCCTGCTGCAGGAATCAGCACCACAGCTATCATAGAACCATTTTGGTTGGAAGAGACCCTGCAGATCATAGAGTTCAACCATAACCTAGCTCTGGCACTAAACCATGTCCCTAAAAGTGTCTATATGTCTATGTCTATATGTCTATGTCTATATGTATATGTATATGTCTATGTGTCTTTTAAACCCCTCCAGGGATGGTGACTCCACCACTGCCCTGGGCAGCCTGTTCCAACGCCTGACAACCCCTTCTGTGAAGAATTTTTTCCTAATATCCGATCTGAACCTCCTCTGGCTCAGCCAGACAGTGTGACCAGAAAAACACAGGACCCAAAGCACTGGGCATCCCGCTTTGGGGAAGAAAACTGAAATCCAGCCTACAGCTCCAAAGCAAGATCTACACTACTCCTGAGAGAAACCCGTGGCCAGCCTTCTACACCAACACAGCGCCTGATGATTACTGTTTTGCGGGTTTTGTTTAAGGCAACGAAGCAGTTTCAGGACCAAGCCTCTCAACCTGGAGCTCAACGTTCCCGGGCGCTGTCACGGGGGAGCATCACCCGCGGGTAGGCCTCAGCGGCACGGACACGGCCCGGGACACCCGGGTACCCCGTCCCGCGGCAGCCCCGGGCAGCGCGCTCCGCCGCGGTGCGGCTGCTGCGGAGCGGGGCAGCGCCGCTGCCGGGCCCGGCTCCCCGCTGCGCACAGCCCGGGCGGCCTCCCCGCCCCGCGCCCCGGGCAGCGCGGGCGCCACGAGCGCCCCGTGACGGCTGCCCCCGCGCCAGCGGCGCCGGGCCGGGCCGGGCGGGCTCCCCGCCCCACCCCGCCCCACCCCGCCACGCCGCGGGTTCCCCACTCCGGGCTGCGGCGGGTGCGCAGCGCAGCGGGATGGCGCCGGCGCTGCTGGACCTGGCGCACTGGAGCACCTGGGCGGTGTGCGCGGTGATGAAGCTGCCGCAGCTGGCGGCGGTGCGGGCGGCGCGGGCGGCGCGGGGGCTGAGCGTGGGCAGCCTGCTGCTGGAGCTGGCCGGGTAAGGCGGGGCGGGGGGGGACGCGCACGGTGACAACATGGCGGCTGCGCGCGCAGCGGCGGGGCGCGCGGCGGGAGGGGCCGTTGGGGCGCGGCGGCGGCGGCAGCGCCTCGGCTCAGCGCGGCGGCGGCAGCGCCTCGGCTCGGGTTCGGTTCCTCCCGTCGCAGCTCCGGGCACGCATGGGAGCGCGCCGAGTGGCTGTTCGAAGGGAGCGGCGGGCAGCCCTTGCGCTCTTCGGTTTTAAAACTGCGCCTTTTTATGACACGGGCCCTCTCCGCCGAGCCGGCCGACTGTTCGGGTGCCTGTCAGTGCAGGTGCCGCGCCCGGCCCTGCCTGGGCATGCAAGCTGTTGGGAGCAGAAACCTCCTATTTTAAAGTGTTTCCGCGCTGTTGGTGTGTGTGGTTCTGTGCCGAACGACAGGGTGAGGGGCAACAGGCACAGACTGAAGCACAGGAGGTTCCGTCTGAACATGAGGAGAAACTTCTTTCCTTTGAGGTGCCAGAGCCCTGGAACAGGCTGCCAGAGAGGCTGTGGAGTCTCCTTCTCTGGAGACATTCAAACCCGCCTGGACACCTTCCTGTGGGATCTGCTCTGGTGAACCTGCTTTAGCAGGTGGGCTGCACTAGATCTCCAGAGGTCCCTTCCAACCCCAACCATTCTGTGATTCTGTAAAGGGAAACTCTGCTTTTTTAACTCGCCTAAAACCAACCCGGGCCACCTATGTAGCTGGAGAAAACACCTACTGTTGTGTTTAAGCCATGTATTTTGGTTATTGAATAGTCCGTGTGCCCGGTTGTGCAGGTGATTGTACCAGTTGGACAGGCTTCTCTCACCCCGATAAGTAAAACATAATCATTCTTTAACAAAATTACAAACCACGCCAAACTTCAAAGATTTGTCAGTCTATAATAAGCTTACATGGGCTAGACTTATTAAATCTTACTTAAAGAGGATTGTATGGAATGAAAAATAAATAAAACTGTGTGCATGTACAAGCAAATGTGGGTACAAGTGTGCGAGAGAAAATAGCTGGAAGAGCCTCATGTCTGTTGAACCCAGTGACGGAGGTGGCCAGACCATCCAGCCAGACGGCTGCTAGCTCTCCGCACCGAGCCGAAAAAGGGCTTTTTGTTCAGAAAAATCACCTCACAAAAATGGTGTGTTGTTTCTGAAGGCACCTGTGCTTCGTCTTCAGCCGGGGGCAGAGCTGTTGACGCTGGCCTGGCGCTGTGGAGGTTGGGCACGGGGACACCCCTCTGTGTGTAGCTGTTCCGAATCCCCGTGGGTCTCTGCTGCGCCCGTTCGCTGCCCGCATTTCTCCACAGCACTGAACCCCCGTTGTCGCTGCTCACCCTTAGCACCCCTCAGAGTCAGCAAACTGAATTCTAGTTCCAGCAGAGGTAACTTACCCCACAGCCTCGTGGGCAGCACTTTAAAATCAGTCATCTGTGTTGGTGTGTGTTAAGTCTTCAGGTAGTTTCAGATGAGCACAGGGAAGCCATAAATCTCTCCTCAGCACCTGCCTGATAACCACGGTACCCACACTGCTGCAGGTTCTGTATCTGCTCTGAGCAAAACTATTTTGGAAGAGTTTCAATGAAGCTTTTTTGAAATACTTAGTGGGAGTGGTTGTTTACTTAGTAGACTACTTATCCTGCAGCCTTTAAATAATTTGGTTCTGTTGCAGAGAGTTTTGGGGCTACTGGTACAAACTGGGATGGTTCTGCAGAGTCAGAATGCAGTGTCCTGGCAGACGAGTGACACAGAAGGATGGTGCTGATGACAAGGAGTATAATTCTCCACTACAAGAAATAAGACTTTGAGGAAGTTCAGATATTTAAATTCTGAATAGTGTAAAAGGCAGTTTCTTACAAGGCAGGCAGTTCCTTACACCATCTTTCTACACTGGAAACCATCCATTGTCCTTACATAAAACTATGCCCTAAGAGTCCTTTCTGTTTTCTCCACAGCCTTGAGGTTTCTGTCTAACCCTGTGGACTTGCGTGCAAGCTGAAGAAACTGAAGAAATGTGATCAAAGTTGAATTCCTTGTAGATACTATATTGTGGGGTAGCAGGGAGGAGAATTGCCATTTTTTGGTGCACTTAGGAAGAGGTTCTCAGTCTGACCAGTACAGCTGCTTTGGGAAATCTTACAGCAGTGTAGTCTAGACAGCTTAGAAGATGTTTTCTGCTCCTGTAAAACCTGCTTAATGTACAGATTGAACTCCAGACATGACATAAAGAGAGTTAGCCCACAGGTGCCAAGACATTTGTAAGGAAAAGGTACCCCACAGGTCTGAAAGCCTTTCTTTCTTTCTCTCTCATCAGTTGTAATTAATAAAATTATGCCTTACACACTGTGATACAGACCCTGCCAAGAAGCATGGGCAGCTCTCTACGTCTTATTCTATTTGAGGGTAACGGAAACAGGCTACAGAATCATCAGGCTTGTACTTTGTCTTCATAATTCTTTTATCAGTTGATAGCAGGGGCTACACCTTTGGCACAACTGAAACAGCAAAAAAGAAGTTGTGAAGGAGCTGTCATGTCCCTTCATGCAGTCACGCTGTTTTGTGTCTTTCTGTTCAGCTTCCTTGTGTTTCTGAGGTACCAGATCTATTATGGTTACCCTCTGCCGACGTACCTGGAATATCCCATCATCATTGCACAAGGTAATTTCTTTAAGCCGTGTTTTGGAAATAAAACAGGGCTCATTCAGCACTCCAAGGCTTTGCATGTAAGTACAGTGCTCCACTGCAGTGATGTGAAGCCATCGACCAATTCTAGCTGGAGTTTGTGGAAAGAGGGAATGAACATCTCAAATATAATTGAATTCGTATAAATTTTATGAAAATAGGTGGTCAGGTAGCGGAGAAAACTGTAATTAATATACACATGGTGGAGCTGCAGTGTAAGCTTATCTTTTATAAACACTCCAGACTCTAAGAAAACCATCATTGTGGAGCTTGCAGTGTTTTAGACATCAATCAAATTTGAGAGACAAAACTGGTAAGAAACCAGTTCCCATAGACATGGTATCCAGTGGAACTATCTAGAATTGCATTTGGGCCCCTTTTCATCCTTCTCTGATGAGCGATCTTTTATTCATTTCAGATGTCATTCTCCTTCTGTTTATTCTGCGTTTCAATGGACACATGAAACGAGCTTTGTTCTATGCAGTCACGTATCCTTTGAAATCTGGGCATTTGGGGTTTTGCAGCTTGTTTGGTAGTTCTTTGGGCATTTGGGGTTTTGCAGCTTGTTTGGTAGTTCTTTGCATAGCAGCCATGTCGTCACTTGTTTTGTGCTGCCATTTTAAATAATTTCCAGCTGCCCCTCAACATTCATTCCACATTCACATGCTGATTTCTTGAGTCACAGTAAAATCTCTATGAGAAGCGAGCTTTGTATGTAGCTATGCTTTAGAAGGCCCACAACTGATAACGAGTAAGACCAATTCTTAATTTATGTCATTGCTAGAGATGCAGGGTGGAAACAATGCATCTTTTTTCTTTGATTCCTACCCATGCAGATTGTACTTGCTATGATGAACTTTAAAAAAAAAAAAAAAAGAACTTAGACATGAATCTCAAGTCTTGCGCTTTGGAGCAGCTCTTGATAAAATCCTGGCATTATTCAACCAAAGACAGTGTGAAAAATAGGAGCACTTAGTGTTTCAACCAGTGCTTAATAATGTTTTATCTAGATTGTATAGTCTGTTATAAAGTTTCAATGTGATTATTTCTAGATTTTTTTAAAAATACAGTTCCCCAGACCGTTTTGAGAGCTGCAGTATCCTAGAATTTTCAGTGCTATGAAACTTAACATAATTAAGATTTGGGGGGGGCTGGTACATGCTAACACTGCGGAAGTGGATAATAGACCTGGCTATGGTAAGTGCTGCATGGTTATTTGAAATTTGGTCCACATATAATTTTTTTTCTCTGAAATCTTGATCAGTGAAATCTCTTCTTGTATTTGTCCTTGGAAGAATTAATCATTTGGGTTAGCTTTCAGAACAATCCCAGTTTTCTCACTTCTGTGAGTAGTTGGAAAATATAGCACTGGCAATACTCTCTGAAAAAAAAGAAGTATGTTCTGAAGTAAAGCTGTTAATTGTGGTGCCTTAATTAAAATTAGCAAAGGCTTAAGATGTTGAAAAAAGATTGCCTTTTTAGTCCTAATGTCATAATCCTCATTATTAAACCTTTAACATGAGAGGAAAAGAGTAGAGCATCAGTCAAAGCATTTGAAATAGGGAATGTTAAATATTTAACGAGATTTTTTTTTTCCCCTTTAGTCCTTGAGTTTTCCAAGAAAAATATCATCTGATAATGGCCTACATAGGTTAAAGATGTCAGGAGAGAGAAAGTTAAAATTTAATTGACATGAACTGGCGTTACTCATGCAAAAAATGATACAAATGGGGGTAAAAGCTTCCAAGCCTAACACCGACCCTCACTTGCAAGAGTATTCCAGGCATGCCCCAGAGCCCCGCATCAAGGTCCTCTCTACCTGCTGCCTTTGCAAAATCCCCTTTAAAAGGATGACAGGGTGAATAGTCTGTTTCCTTCATTATTTTTTCCCACCAATTGGACTCATTTTCCACACATTTTTGTCAGTTTTCTCATTCTTTTATGGTTTTGTTTGCCAGACATAATGGTAACAGATGGTCTGGATCAAGCTTGCTGTTTAGACTAGATCAGTCTCATTTTAGTTAACTTTCATAAACAGTTTTATGTAGCAGGTTGAGAGGCTTTTTTTTTTTCCTTTTATTATATTCGACTCTATCAAGCATTTGCCAACAGCAGTAGCAATTCTTCTATTTTTTGAACTTCTATCTAGGCAGTACCTCAGAAATCAGTCTCTTGCTTCCGGCAACTTTAATTTTTTGCTTCGTGGTTCATTAGTAAAGAGCTGAAATGCTTGGGTTGTAAAATACTGAAACAGTCTTTTTCTTCATATTCTAAATGGAAGTTAAGTCTTGTTTTTGAGTAAGGTACATGCTAGAGCCATAAGCTAAAGACTCAGATGATACAGCAGTGGAGACAGATGTTCTTTCTCTCTTTTAACCTTCTTTTCAGAATTTCTGCACGCTGATCAGTGCAGCCAGTAAGCTGGCTCAGCTGCGGTGCCTCTGGCAGACAAAAGATTCTGGACAAGTGAGTGCCCTGACCTGGAGTATGTCTGCATACACCTGCGCAAGTAAGCTATGGGCAACTTAGTGTGAAGCACCGAGTCTTCATTTTTTAAAGCCATATCTCCTAATGCCTCTTTCACTAGGTGTTTACCAAATGATTATAGGTAAAGTCTCGCCTCATGTAGTTTCCCTTCGTGCTGACTATGGAGACTCAGACACCACTCAGTCTCTTGAAGTTGAGTTTTATCATTGACACCGGACACGATGACGCTTTGACTTAGAAAACATCCAAATATGGTCAAAAGGAACTTGATGCAGTTGAAAAAAACACGTCTTTACAAAGAAAATATTTCGATGTCGTAGGATTTATTACAATTACTAGTGATCTAGCATGAAAAGGCACTACATTTTGTAGTTAGACAGTCAGATAATGCTAATTCTGAGAAGTCATCTATAAATATATGCTTAACACTAAATACCTTTAACTCTGTAACTACATGTAAACACATTTCTCAACAGAATGTGCCAAGAACAGTGATTTGTGCAGCTCGTGTTAATTACTTAGTGGTCTGCATCAACAGTTCTTCTACAGCTAGTTTTCAGAAGTGCCATTGTCATATTCACCAAACTTGTTTAAAATATTCTTACTATAGAACAGAGTGATGCTGGATCTATTTCCCCAAGAAACAAATGTTTTTAAGTCAATAATTAGAAGTTGTGGTATGTTCGCTGAACGATATGGCAATAAACATTGTAAATGGTTTTAATGTGCTGCTGCAAATGTGAAATAATTAAGGTTTAGATTAGTGGGGGGGAGGAAAGCTGAATTCCTCATGTTTGCAGAAGCCTGAAAGCACGAATGTGAACATTTCCAGTGGTTAAGTCATGCCAACTCGATTGTGGGTGTAGCTCAGTATCAACTACTGAAGGTGAGGGCTGAACAGAGAAGCAGTGAACACTGACCACATCCAATCTAATGAGATGGAGAGATAGATATAGATATAAAAATTCTAATTATATCAGTGATTTTCACATTTAAAAATACCCCTAACACAGTGTCACTCAGCTTTGAAAGCTTGATCTCTGAAGCTAAAATAGTGAAGAGACTACACTAAAAGTGCAAATGTCTATACAGTATATATTTTCATGCAAGATTATCCCATTGAAAAATAGAATGTCATCATTTTTGAAGGTATAAACATGTTGTGTCTAGTCCACTAATCAGAATTCATTCAATTTACAGCAAGAATATTTACAACTGTAATGACTACAAATGATCTCGCAGGTGAGTAAAATACAGAATCACCCACCTTTCCAAGATCACAGCTGCCGTGGTTGTTTTTAGCTGTTTTGTAAAAGCAGTTAGCACATCTCAGACGAGCTAACACGGAACCTGGTGGTTTAGCAGGGTGAGGGAAGGAGTTATTACTAAAAAAGTAGCACAGGATTACAAATCAAATACCTGGAGAAAACAAAAGAAACCTGCTTATGCTTATCACATGGTGACATGTGGTCCAAAAGCCATTATTTGTTTCAAAAGGCAAAACCACTACAAAATCAGTTATGTAAATAGCAGAAAAATATTAAAAATATTTAATATTTAAATACATAAATGTAGTAAAATACAGCTTAATAAATCTATAATCATTGAGTGATAGCTTTTCAAATAATAAGTGTTTACTTATTATGGGGTTTATGCATTAAACAGTTCTATAAAGCTATTAAAAGTTCAGCTTAGTATATGAATAGTTTTAGGCACCACATTCAGATAGTTCATGGCAGGTTGAAAATGAAATGGTAGGCTTATAATAAACTACACCAAAAATGGGTTATAATATATAATTGTCAACTGATTTCCTTATAAAGCAAATTTATTTAACACCTTCTTACTGTTCTGCCAAAATGGAAAGAGTTAAGGGGTGCAGCAGATTTTTCAATAAATGGTTTGAAATCAGGACTTGGTGGATGTAAGAACAGTAACAAAATCACATTGTACTTCATTTGGTGGATCTTTGTTCTAGTTCAAAACTGGTATGTTATCAGAAACATGATTTTATTTTATTTTTTTTAAGCAGCCCTCTGCAGCATGATCAGGCTCTATTTGTACAAGCAGTTCAAGTGGCTCTTTCACTGAAAAAGGAAATCTCCTTTTCAATTACTCCTTTTCGCCCCTGTGCTTGCTGCTTTCTCTTTGCCAGAGTAAGAGTTCTGGGGCCATGCAGGCAACTGGATCACCAAAAAACTGACAGAATCACAAATTACCAGCTCAAAAGGGACCTCGAGAACCACTGGGTCCAACCTTTCTTGGCAAAAGCATGGTCTAGACAAGATTGCCCAGTACCCTGTCCAGTCTTAAAGGTGTCCAATGTTGGGGAATCCAACACTTCCCTGGGGAGATTATTCCAGTGGCTGATTGTTCTCATCAGGAAAAATTTCCCTCTTGTGTCCAATTGGAATCTCCCCACAGGTAACTTGTACCCATTACTCCTTGTCTTTTCCATGTGATTCCTTGTAAAAAAGGCAGTCTCCATCTTCTTTGTAGCCACCCTTTAAATACTGGAACATGGTGATAAGCTGATAACACACATGCCAAAATTTAGTCTGGATCAGATACTGAGTTCAGTTCACCCACAGCTACACACTCACACTGATAAGCAAGAGGGGTCTGTTGAGGGGAGGAAGGAAAGGAGGAAAACATCATGAATGTAAAATGCTGGCTCTTGAAAGTGTAGCTGGCTCTGGTCACAGCTGCTTCTTAAAATACAGCACAGAACACCTGGAACATGGAAGAGGTGGCAGCAAACACTGGTACTGTGCTGCTCTAATGGAGAATGTTTCCAGTTAACTACTAACACTGAACACTTTGGCATGTTCATCTTGGTTTCCTACACGTGTGGAATTGTCAAGTATCACATATTTCTGAAACAAAGTTTTGTGTACCTTCCTGTGAATATTCAATGTACCAAATAGATACTAGATATACCTATACTTCAAATTGTGGTTTCACAGGTAAAGATACTACACATATTTTGGTTTAAAAAAACGAACCTGACAGTTAATCAAGATACCAAAAAACTGCTTTTTTCTTAGTTGTCAAATTTCCTCTCATTAACATCTGACAGATAGAAGTATTTCCTGTCTCCCTGAAGTCTAAACTTCACAGATGGCAGTAGAGAACAATCCCTTTATTAGAAACACGTCCAACTATAAAGGACACATGAGCTGCGTCTCCAAGTTTAACTTTACGTGTAAATATAAATTTATATGAGCCTACTCAAACTTGTGCTATTCTCCTGGTTTTGCCAGAAAGGAATTAGAGGTACTGTAGTGTACTGTTTTCAGATATCAGTTGCAAGTGCTAAATGTTCTTCTCTGCTCTATTTACCTTGAGAATTACTGGGTTCTTGAACATGGTAATTTAAACTAATTGGCTGAAAAGACTTGCAGAATGGGAGCCAGCCTGTTTGTGTGGCAGTGAAGGTTTACAAATCAACGTGTCTTCTGAAAAATGACAGCAGTTGATTTTCTTGGATTTACACTTACAAAACTTTTTTTTCCCTTTTAGTTCTCATCCGTTTCATAACGATGCTCATTCTCAATATTTGGGTCACAGCCACAGTCCTGCACTACAGGAAAACTAAAAAGACTGATTAGAAGACACTCATCAGCAAATGCCATAGTTACCATCAAAAAAACCTGACATGATTAAGCTTAAACAACAGAGGAAAGGTTAAGGAAGCACTCGCTGTCTTAAGCCTAGTATTTATCCCTAAACATCCTTAGTAGTTGTGTGTATTTTCTCCTAGAAATAATTCTGATAAGATACTTAATTTAAGCAGCATATTTTTATTGGTTAGTTAAGTTTTACTGATACCACATTTTATCTGGATTTTTTTACTAAATGAACAAGGAATTTTGTACTTAGACGTTTATGTATTCTCATATCACTTCAGTACTTTCTGGTTACATATAAGCCATTTTCTTCAATTACACAAGAGCAGTTTTGTACCAACATATCAAAAAATCTTTCTGCATCTGCTGCAAGTTTGTAAAACAACAGATGTTTGTCTTCTTGCAAGCAACTCAATTAGTTAGACATTAACCATCCGTATTTTATGATGAAGAAAATCTGAGTCAAGGCCCAATCCAAAATAAGTTTCTGAATGTGCTTTACTAAGTCACAAATCCAGTTGGGATTGTGGCACTTTACATGCAACACTTAAATAGTACAATTTATTATATACAGGATACCCACAGTCACTTTCTTCAATATACCCAGTTTTTATTAGGATAAGAGCAAAAACTCAGCCATGAATTCTGCTTTTTCAACCGGAGCTCTCAGTCACTGAACATGCTGGTTTGGGAAGAGCGGAGACCGGACCCCATAGAAATCAATGAAACTTTGACCAACAGAGTTAAAAATCATGTTCCAGCAGGAGTTCCTGAGCGAGTCCCCAGACACAATCCATGTGACAGTGACCCTGTGCACCACAGCACTCGTCTCCAAGGGGGATCAGCTGTTGATGACACTGCTCTGAGCTTCGTTAGTTTTTAGCCTGTCTGGGCTGAAGAATCTCAGGATTTCAGTTTTTACTTTGGAGATTCTAATCTATTTGTAGTAGGTATATTTAAAAAAGGGGAAAGGATATTCTTGAGAGCTAGGGACGGGGGATTTTGCTTTTGGAAGTAACACCTTTCCGACCAGAAGTTACAGAAGTAATCACATAGCTTGCCTTCATTTCTCATTCATTCTCCAAAATGAAAAGAAGGGCTCTTTCAAAAGTTCTTACAGTATTACAGTTGATTGGCACATTAAAACAAGGCACCCTTGATCCTGACACCCTGGAAAACTGGGAAGACTGCATTGACTACCCCTGGGGCAGATTTTCCTTGCAGCGTGCTAAATCACGGGGCTCTCGTGGAAGAACAGGGTCTGCAAAAGCAGCTGTTTCCACCCATGTACACTCAGCAACCGGAGCCAGACCTTCCCCGCCGGCAAACATGGCTGCGCTGGAACTCCTCTTTTAGAGTGGGAAGGGCTATGTCTGTGGACATACGATTTCATATATCTCCCAGTACTGAGAGCAAGTTCAAAGATTACTATTTTTTTACTGCTCCACTAAAATGTATAAATGTTTTTATATTGAGAGAGTAGCTGTAAACATCCTGTCACTGATTTTACCAGAGCTGTGTAAAATATCTGAAGTGGTCTAGATGGTGGCAAGTGATACATTTTCCAGGTCGTAATAAAAAATGCTATTCTGCACGACTGACTAATATGATTCTTACAGTTAACTTTCATTAAATTTATTTTTTTATTCCATTTCTATATATGGAGAGAAAATGAAATATTCATTACAGGTCATTCATGGGTAACTTTCATTTTCACTTAATATTTGAAGTATCAGCCTGTAAAGTGCTAAAGAGCTCCAGCATCTTAAATGAAAAAACCCACACTTCTCGTCTCATTTTTTTAATTAAAGCCTCTTCTTGATAGAGGAGGATTTTGTATAGAGGTCAAACCCTGTCTGTTACTGACCTCTTTCATACTCCTGAGTGGTGCTGTAGCAAAATGAAGAGACTCCATTTTCGGTTTGAGGATCAGCACTTCAAGTTGGGTTTTTTTTGTCATAAAATGCTGAAAATGCATTTAAGAAAAGTTCTTTACAGGTTACTTAACATATTTAAAATAAATCAGAAACTTGTGGAAAAAAAGAGAGACTGAGGAAAACTAAGCTGGACAATTCACAAGCTTAAGGTAAAGTTCTTTTGTGGACTTGGAAAGCTGGAGCGTGAGTTCTCATTCAAGCTGCACAGGACATGGAACAAATCAGAAGTCAGCAGTAAATGGTTTTGTGCACTTTCCCCTCCCCCAGAGAATAATTTATTTCAGTTTTGTCAGGTACAAGTGTGGTCACAAGAAATGCAGACCCCGTGGTTTCCCAGCACATAAACCACGATGTTCTCAGTAGCTGGATTAAAGGCGATCGCTTTAGACAAGATACACGGGAGGAGGAATCTTGTTGAACTTGTTGTTCGACAGTACCAGGGCGGGCACAAGCGCGTTCGCTGCGTCACGCAGCAGTGACCACAGACGGGCAGGGAAAGCACCTGGGACTGACTGCAGCATGTGTAAGTGGTGAGTAACCTCTGTGCACCAGGCTGGCAGCAACACGGCTCTGCTCACAGATCCTCTCAAGTGCTGAATTACACACTCGGTGTCTAACGGCACCGCTCACAGCAAGCTCATGGGGTAAAACAGCACTTCTGTCCTGGCTGATAACGCGTGGGTCCTGCCAGGGCTTCCAAAAAGGATGAATTCTCTTTCCTGTGCAGTACAGCCCACTGAGTAACCCTGAATCTCTCCAGCTACGGACATGATGAACTACGACTGTGCATTTGGGAACAGGTAAGCTACAAGATGCACTTAGCCACAAAGTTCAGTTTAACAGTATGAAAGAGAGAAAAAAAATCATGAAATTCACTATCTTCCCCCCAATAATGAGGACATGACTCCAGAGACAGCAGCTTGCAGCTCTGAAAGTGAGGATGTGGAGAGGAAGATGTGCACAGTTTACGTTTCCCAAAAGCCTGTTTCTGAACTGTCCTCAGTCAGCAGGAACGTCGTACGCAAACGCAAAACCATCATCTCCCCGGCTCTAGGGGCCTCCTGATGCTGAGCAGTTCACACAGAGCAGAGCTCCGCAGGTGTGGAGGTGTTTCTTCGTGTCACCATAATCCAGTAAAGGATCTTATTGCCTGGACTGCACCAAACATCATTATCCATTTAAAGATGTATGTAATAGGGAAAAAAAAATAAAAAAGAAAGAACACCTCAGAGCCAACAGGAAGAACTATTAAAAATGAAACACTACACAGACATGGGCATCAACTCAAGTGAGATGGTTTCCCAGCAATAACAATTATCTCCCTGCTAATTCTTTTCAGGCTGGCTTGTTCCCTTCCCTTCCAGATTCTTTGATACTTGAGATGCATATTTATGTAGGAAGCAGAACATAAAATGTGGTCTTCATCACTAATAATGATCTAAGAATGCCCCAGTCTGGAATGTGAGGAAGCTGGAAAACAAAAACCAAAAGAACTCAAACCTTAAAAGAAGATGTTATTAAATTCTTGGTTCATACTGAATTTAATTTGCTTGGGTTTGAGATAGAGTTCTCCAAGATACTTAGGAGTTCTCAGAGATGATGTGTCTTCCTGTCCAATAGGTGTCTGGGAGCCACAATAAACATCCCTGCAAGAACCTGCCAGCATGTCACTCGTGCTGGATCTGATTGCAAGACCTTGGCAGTCCCACGGACTAAGATAGAGACATCTTCAAGTTAAAGATACCAACCATTCCCTTCCACCTTGGAAGTGGTTTGGGGCAAGCACCATCTCTGGCTTGGAAAAAAATCCAATCTTTGGACTGAGTGTAAAATAAGAGGTTTTTTCCATAGAATCTTTTCAGTTGGAAGAGACCCTCAGGATCATTAAGTCCATGATACGCGACATGATAATCTTGGTGAAATTTAACTGTTGATACCTTAGGGACAATTTAAACATTTCTCATAATTTTGTTCACACTCTGCTTTGTTTTCTCAGCTCATTATAATGGTCTTGTCAGTAGCCTAAACAAACACCTCTGTCTGTTATGTGGCATTATTGACTGACGGGAAGGGAGCTTTAAGAGGCCAGACATCTTGTTCTATCTGTCAAGATCCTGGAAACTAATTTAAAGGACAGAACCTGCAGCAGCCTAAAAAGTGACAAGAGAAGTCAGCCAATCATGATTATGGTTCAAATTGAATAGTAACAGGGCTCCATGATGAAAATAAATTCTACTTACCGCCTTATTGTAATTACAAGTCACGTGTGTAAATGCCTACTCTGGGACGTACGTGGTTTCTGCTTTTGGAGGCTCTGGCCAGCAGGACCAAGACGCTGACCTGTCTCATGCTACGCGAAAAGCATGAATGGAAGAAGACACTTCGTGTGCCTCAGTGTCCCCTGTGTCAGGTACCTCAGGTGGTCAGGACTCTAATGAAGCACGAATTCAGTTTGTGTAAAGCATCTGTTCAGTTACCCAGTTACTGTGAAGAAATTTTGTCACCTTTGAGCAATTGACTCCATACAGATCCCACTGACCTGACTTCCAAGCCGGTGACTTATTGTGAGAGATTTTAAATCGTTTCCCCTGAAAGGAACCATCAGCACCATCCTCATGATCTCGCTGAGCTCAAGGGTATTTTCCTCTCTCAGTGTTGATGGTGACACAGGCAATGTGAGGCCATGGGATGCAGCAAGCAGATGCAAGTCCTGGAGCTGCCGCCAGATCCGCACCAAGCCACAGGACCAGCTATCGGAGCCTGTTTGTAAAAGGGAACGCAGCTGAGATAAGAGACGACGCTAGGGCCAGTGACTGTGAAAAAGGGTTCAGACCCTGGGGCTCCTGGCTCCTTCAGCCTTAAAACACTTAAGGTATTAGATATCTCAGATACCTCCAAAGAAAGTTTCCACCAATTCACTCATTAATAAAAAGCAGCACATACCCAAGGTACGTTGCTAACATGACAATTTAGTGCTTAAAGCCTGAGCAGCTGTCAAGCCAAAGGGAAAGAGGAAGATTAGTTACGGTCCCACAAGCCCGATGTAGTTGTTGCTGGGTGGCCATGCTTCCCAAGTGCTGCAACAGCATCTTGGGCAAAAAAATTCCCAGAGAGCTGGCAGGGGTGTTGACAAGAAGAACCGGATGGCCTAAGCAGCACCCTGGGACATGACCATACATGACTATCCATACAGGTAGGCTCACATCCCTAGAGAAACGCTGAAGGCCTAGACCTCAAAATGGGGTGACATGACTGAAGCATCACACGCAGTTGCCTTGGCTGTGACGGCATTTCTACGTGGCTTCTCCAAGCGGCCTAAAAAGGGCTGCAGGGACATGCAATTCCTGCGTTCTCTGCCCTTTCTTTTCAGGGTGAAGACGTGTCTTTCCAGATTTCTTTGAGGTATGCAGGACTACATATACTTATAACTCTGTAACTTTGCTGCCTTTCACTGTGACTTCCATTTTGAAAGATCACTTTAATCCTGGAGCTCCTGTGAGATTACTGGAGCAAAAGCAGCCATGGTCAAATCCAGCTGCACATGTGCAATAACTTGACTTTCTTACCCTTATAAAAGAACACCTCCTGCCTACAAAGAGGCAAAGATTCAAAACCCCCATCTTTGTAACAAGGCCTGCTAATTAGCATCCCCGTGCTCAGTCGCCACTTCTTGGAGCAATGGTTTTGCGGTGAGCTTTTCCATTTGTTTCTGGGGAGACCTAGATTTGATGTGTTAATACGGTATTCTTCTGCCACTGACATCTCAGTAGCCATGTCTTACTTCTCAGATGAGCATGTCTGAGTGCATCATTGTCCAGTTTATAGGCAACTTCAAAATAAAACATGGATTAGTTTCAGAACAGCTCCATCGACATCTTTTACAGAGATCCAACAACTCCTTCCCACTCTCACGAGGGATACTTCAAAGCACCAGGCAAAACCCCATGAGCCACGGGACACCGAAAATCCCCTAAGTGGTTTACAGGATCATCTTAAAAATGGCAAATAGTGTTTTTCAACCTAAAGTGTAGTATGTGCCCATGTGGTAGTCCACAAAATATTCTGAATATCAACTGTAATCTACTGAAAAAAACCAAATGAGCGACTATTTTAACGTAAATGCCAAAGAAAACTATCCAGGAATGCGGAGGAGACGGAACTACTCCAATTCCCTGAACTGTACCATGGACTGTTACGTTCTCCTGCCTTAGGAACAGAATCAGGAGGTGGTCAGGGATTGTAGGAGTTTCCAGGTAAGACGTTTGTTTTCACACAAGTTCCCCCTTTTCACAACAGCATCCCAAATGCGACCTCACAAGCATACGATGGGTGAAGGCACTTGAGACCAAGATTTATAAATCCTCTTCCAAGGATGACTCTCTCAAAAAGCTTATCATCCCTAGCAGCAGCTTTCCTGGCCTTGGTGGCTTCAGAGCTGCTGAATGCCTGTCAAAAATGTAGGAGGTTCAGTGTCTTCAACAGAGGTAGTAAGAGATTTACACTTGCAGCGAAACTTCGGTGACATTTTAAATTTGGCCACTGTCACTGACAGCCAAAATACTTGAGCCTCTCGCAACTTCCCAAGTCCCGCGTGGTGCCATGGTCCGTGTCACGTTTGGTTCCAGCATCAACCCTGCTAAGAAGCAGAAGAACCACGTTTCCTTCACTTGCAGACTTGGTGCTGGGTCGCTGGCAGCACTGTGAGGGGTTGAGCTTTGGCAGGAACCACTAGGAGTAGGAAACTGCAGCGCCCAGCTAGGACAGAAATGGAAGTCTCCTTCCAGAAAGGTCTTCATGACACCTGACACTAACTCCAACGGGGTCTCTCTGTCCAGCTTCTGTGCTGGTGAGCTCTTGGATGGGAACCAAAGAGCAACTTCCCTACAAGTGTCTTGAGCTTCTGGCTCCAAGTCTGACCCCAGCTCTTCCAGAAGGTTAATTTGCAGCTTGGCTATGTGATTTGTTTACTGCCGTGAAACAAAATGACCTGCAAGGAGAAAATTTCTATAGATAAAAGTCATCCAGGCCATAAAAATGTCCTGTTTGCTGTTACGAAAAGAAAGTGTTTACACATCAGTGACTTCGACACAAATATTCCTTACTTCAGGAATATACTCCTCTCGAAAATTTTAAAAGGTTACCATTGGACAATAAGGAAACAACGCAATCTCCAGGAGCTAATGTTTAAGAGTTCTTTGCATCAGCAGATGGAAGCAAAAGCGAAGAACAGAAGAGCAGCTTTGCCTTTTGTGTCCTAGGTACAATACGAGGTTCGTGCCCATCATACCATTGGGCAGGTGATCTCCACGTTACAGCCCAAACTGCACGAAGGAGCTCTGAGCAGTGCTATGATCTGGCCAGCCCCAGAGGCACCGAGAACTCAAAAGCCTTGAGGAACCCAGGTGGAGCTGGCCCAGCTTGGCGGCAGAGGTCAGAGCAGCGACCTCCAGCGCTCCCCGTCAACCCGCATCATCCTGCGACCGCATCCCAACGCAGCTGCTGTGTGGCCAGCTCAGAGCTGCTTGTGCAAGCACAGAACGTATAAACCATGGCCAGTACACACCGTAACACAGTATATTTCCTAAAATGTCAGACTGACAGGGTGCCAGGGATCCACAGTAACCGAGGACAAGCCCAGGAGAGCACGCGTGGCAGCCCCGGCACGTGGTGTCCTGGCCGAGGGCCCCCCGGCCTGTCCGGCCCTGGCGTCCTGCTGAGCAACCCCTGCCTGCCCCACAGCTGCCCCAGTGCTTGCCTATGTATTTAAATATTTCAATTAATTACCAGCTTCTCGAGTTCAGGAACTATTTTACCTTACTCAAATAGTTTATTTAAAAATATATATATAATATTCTCCAATTCAGAAAAGGATAGAACTTCCCACAATGTAACATTTTTTATATATATATAAAATATTTATGCATTCAGTGAATGGAAACAGTTTTACTGTATACATTTTTAATGTTGTACTCTATGCAAATCTGCATTACCTAAAAATATACCGTACTTTAAATCAAAACAAGCAGGGAAGAAACACTGTAGCTGTGCGCTGGCTTATAACACCTCACAGAAATGATATGAGAGTTTTTGTTTTGAATTTAAGAACTCACAAACAGCATTTTACTTTGCGAGTGCATAAACAGAAGACTGAATACATTCCGGCTCTGTTAAACTGAACTGTAGCAGAGGTTACAAAATGTAAATATATTTATTCATTTTCAGTATTTCAGTGTTTCCAAGTCCACCTTTCATGATAGTGTTAAATAAATCATGGTCCTATCCTTCCAAACATTTCAACACTCTTTAAAAAACAAAAACAAACAAACAAAATTTTAAAGTGAAATGTCCTCCTTCATTGAAGTGTTAGATCATATTTTAAATTACTGCACTCCCACACAATATTTTTAATATATATATATATTTTAAATATATATATATTTATATATATAAAGAGACCAAATAGGAGACTACATTTTTTACTGTCAATATGTTTAACATCGCATACTGTAGTTGTATAAAACATGCATTTTCTGGGATAATTATGAACACATCATGAATGAGCCCACATAAATTATATTTTTTGTACAACTCCAAGTTTAAAAAAAAAGTGAGATTAAGCGCCTCTGAGGCCCTTTCTTCCCAGCTATCAGTTCTCAAAACACACTACTGGAATATTTATCTATGCCTACAGCTATGTGCTAGAGAACCAGATTTAAAATTTTAAAATACATCTACAGTATGTTTTCATTTTCTTAAGGTTTGTGACAGTCCTTGGATATTGTGTTGTGAAATGTAAAAATAGTCACAGATTCTTTTTTTTGTTTTTCAGAAATAAAAAACACATCAAGGAGAGTAAGCAAAAACAAGGCAAAATGAAGTTTCATAGCACTTAATGAGGGTTAATATAAGTCATTAACTAATACTGAGGTTTGTAAAAAGGGCTGGATGAGCAGTTACATGTACAAGCAAATGGTCTGGTAATTCCCACGGTAACAGACATCGTTTCTGTAACCAACACCTCTCCACCCTTGAAACCAGTCGATATACATTCAAAATAGGCTGACATTGATATACTTATTAGGTGTAAAAATAGTGCACTATTTTTTCTGCCACAAAGCAAAATTGCATCCTAAGAGCTGGTAAACCTTCTTTTTTCCTTAAATAGAAAGAACGGGAAAAAAAACTTGGAAAAAAAATTAAATTAAGGCAATTAGACAGGTAAAACAGGACTGCCCATGATGACGGAGCTGGAACTAGTATATACTTCAAACTTATACTGGCTGCTGAACACTGACATGCAGCTTTTGATAGACGTGTATGAATGATATAAACTTCAACATTATGGCTTTATACAAGTGCATAGTTGCAACTGCAATAAGTAACGGTATCTGATTAATAAGCATAAAAAAATAAAGTGGAAAGATTTTTAAAACCCTCTTGCAGTATTACAGTACAATATATATACACAGTATAATGGTCACTTCTTACAGATGCAGTCTATATCACTGTGGCGGATCTTCCTCCTGTTCTTCTTGCAGACATGCTGGTGGCATCTTTACGAAAGCTGAAAAGTCAGTTTCTTCCATTTTAACATTCATTCCTCTCGATCCTTTTATGAAATGTAGTGTATGTGTCTTGCCAAGAAAGCTTTTGTGTAACAGAATTCAGAAAGTTACCTAACATATCCTTTTACTATTTACCAACCATTCCTCATTTGATCAGTCACTCAGGAGAATACAGGAAAACCCTCAGAGATTAGTAATTTATATTGCAGCAAAAATGTAAACCTCTGATATATATAGCACAATCTCTCAGGAAAATATATATTTTTAATATATTTTGGGATATGTTTCAGTCTTGCTGTAACAGGAAGAAAATTATCACCTTGAATTGTGTGTGCATTCACGGAAAGCAGTTAGCTGAAAAAGAAGCAGGAAGTTTGGTCAGTAAATGCAACAGATGTAAATCTGACAAAAATATACTTCCTCAAAGTCTTCATTTAAGCTGGGCTCATCGCACACTTGGGAGAAACGTCACTCCTCTGTATTCAACAGCATCGTTACTTAAGTATAGTACATCCTTACGCATTATGATCCCAGATCAGTTAAACCCCCTTGTAATGTATGAGGGTAAAGTACAACACACACAAGGTAACGGTCACTTCTAAAACATTAGTAACTTGTAAGCTTTTAATACATAAAGATGCAATATATTTAAGTAATGTAATGCTTGTTACTGTAAACACTTGGCCGGTTAAATTCTCCACGAGCTGGTATCTCAGTGACTGGAGCACACGGCTGAGGTTACAGCCTTGGTGCTGCTGCCATCGCCTGTTCTGTAAGGCTGAGACATGCCTTAAATACCATTTGAAATAATTCTTCAAAATTTAACATTTCGGAGTTTTTTCTGTGTAAACATAACATTGCATCAACATGTGAAATGATTAAACATGGAG
Source organism: Caloenas nicobarica (assembly GCF_036013445.1). Taxonomy (NCBI): domain Eukaryota; kingdom Metazoa; phylum Chordata; class Aves; order Columbiformes; family Columbidae; genus Caloenas; species Caloenas nicobarica. The sequence continues at coordinate 15,687,770 of NC_088247.1, read as the reverse complement.
AACTATAAAATAGTTATCGCTACTTCCAGTACGTTCACACTACGTAGGTAAGTGAGCCATGGGACAAATGAGGTCAATAAAGCGGCCGTATCTTTTCTACAGCGGTCAGTGAAACCGTGTCACAGAGCTGCACAGCCCATTTGCTGTAGTTCTCAAAGGCGTGGTTAGGTACCCAAAAAGCACAGCACTGCAAAGGAAAGCCAAGTCAAATCCACTTCATAACACAGGTAGAAAAGCAAAATGCAGAACACCAGCGATTTCATGTCTGCTAGCCAAACACCAGTATTTATGTTAAAAGTTTCAAAATGAAAAGTATTTGTAAATACCAAAACTATTTCAGTTAAACATCCAACTGCTACAATCTCCCTTTTAGCCTTCCAAAATGATCCGCAGACATTAGCAGTATTAGCACTACAGATGAGCAACTACTCTGACAGCAGCAGATAGTTTTTGGGGGGGCAGGCAGACATGAATTTTTTTAAAAAGATCTAAAATTAGAAAGATAAAAACACTAACAAAGGCAATAACTTTGTTTTAATGAAAATAACAACTCTAAAAAATTCGTCAACATCATTAACAGAATCTCATTTTTACTGTTTAAAATATTAAAATGAGATCTTGTATTTTCTCTGCTTTGAGAAGCAAAATCCAACATCGCATGCTGTATTCAAAGGCAAACAAATCCATTCCTCTCTATTTAGATTTACCCCTTATACTTCTTCAGAAATCAAAAACATCGTCATCATCATCATCATCACCATCAATATCATCAACATCATCAAATGACCAATCCCAGTCCTTAAATGCCAGATCAAGTAATCTGCAACAGGAGGGTTTGATGTTTAATGTGTGTATAAAAGACTTCAAATTCCATTTGTTATCACTGAACCTTTTTAAGTAAAAGACTGTTATGGTAGGTGGGTTCCTTCCTTCGCCTATCATGGAACATGAAGATTCAGTCAGTGTTCATGTAAGCCAGGAATATTATATTCATTGGAAATCTATCTCACAAATCATACCATTCTATAGAACACTTACCATACTGATTTTTCCTCTCAAAATTTTAGTAGAAAAGACCAACATGTGCATTTCATCAAATGAGGTGCTTTCTGTTTTGGTGCCGTTCTTGTTGACCAAGGTGCCGTTTTATACTCTCCCACTATGCCTTTCCAGACAATAACGCAAAGCTAACAATTTCGCCAATAAAATCAAATCATTTTGGTTGCTGAACAGAACATCAAATAAAATAGCGCCATCTGGATTTACAAACAAATACAGTAGGATTTTACTCTATCCCAAATACAGTGGGATTACGCTATACAGCTATCCCATAGCTCATTATTTAAAGCTAAGCCATGCCAAAAAAGCAGATATATCACTTTGTTCTCTAGGCATCGCTGCCTGTGCTCCTTCTATGGTCAATATAGAACAAGGCGAGGCAAACCTTGTCAGCAAATGAGTCAATTTTACCTATTTTAGGCATGTATTTGGGAGTGGGATGAATCATTCACTAGAAGCATTCATCTCTTTCTGTTGTTATTGGAGGATCTCAGACAAATAACTAACAAAGTACTAACTTCTCAATTGCTACAGCTACAAGAAATGAAGCCCGGTCTGGTCATCTCTCCAGTGGGCTCGATGGATTTTAAATAGGACTATCTGCCAAGCATAAGAAACAGAGATAGAAACCTAACAGAACGTCCAGTGTGTTTTAGGTAAGACATGCTACAGTGTTTAATATAGTCAATCACATGCTTTAAACAAAATGAGTTTCAGCGTTTCTTTGGGTTTTTAGGTTTTAAGGTTTTTACTTTTTTAAATGTGATATATCCCTGAAAAGGCTCAGTATACATTTATTATACGAACTACAGCTATTGTAATTTTTAAAACACTTTAAAATTTATTCGGTATTAAAATATATTTAAGTTGATTTTTTTTTCAATTTGGAATTATCTTTTTGGCACAATCCAGCAGAATGGATAAGTAGAAATTGTATGGTCTGTATCAAAAACTGCTTTGCCCTTTCCTAGATGATCACGAAGAACAACAGCCATGAAAACCTTGGAGAAACAATCACTGTGTGAAGTTCCTCGCAGGGACAGCATTTACAGGACAATGCAGGTTGGAAGGGACCTCAGGAGGTCTCTAAGCCCAACCTCCCACTCAAAACAGGGGCAGCTGCAAGGCCAGCCCAGGCTGCTCAAGGCTTTGTCCTGTCAGGTCTTGAAAGTCTCCAGAGATAGACATGGTTTTAAACTAGAAAAGGAGAGATTCAGGCTAGACATGAGGAAGAAATTTTTTACAATGAGGGTGGTGAGACACTGGCCCAGGTTGCCCAGAGCGGTGGTAGATGCCCTGTCCTAGCAGACATCCGAAGCCAGGCTGGACAGGGCTCTGAGCAACCTCATCTAGTTGAAGATGTCCCTGCTCATTGCAGGGGGGTTGGACCTTGGAAGGTCCCTTCCAACCCAAACTATTCTATGATTCTATGGAGCCTGCCCAGCCTCAGCAGCCTGCCTCCCTGCCCAGCTGTCTGCTGTTGGCTTTTCCTTTTCTCCAGCTGGAATCTCTCTTGGTTCAACCGACCCCTGGTTTCCTACCCTCCCACCATGCAGCACTGAAGAACCTGGCTCCATCTCCTTGATAACCTCCCCACAGGCAGGGGAGGAAGCTCTGATACCCTGCTGGAGCTTCCTTCATCCAGGCTGGACAAGCCCGGCTCCCTCAAGCCTCCGCTCTGACCACCCTGGCGGCCTCCGCTGGACTTGCCCCAGTTTGTCAATGTCTGGCTTGAATGTGGGGGCCCCAAGGCAGAAGTAGGATCCCGCTGCAGACCAAGGAGTGACCAGAGGGGATATCTCTGTCCTCAGCCCTCTGGGTGCCATCCCAGAGCTGCCTCATCTCCAGCTTCTCAACAGCCACTCCGTCCCCACCTCACTGGCAACTACATCTTCATTCTTAATAAAGTTCGTAACAGAAAATTAATTATTCCACATGGTAAGCCCTTGCACAAAAGCCTCACGGAAGCACCAGTCAGATGTAAATTGGCCATAGCAATTACAGTAATTTATAAATACGTGGTTTCTTATTAAAAGTGTTTAAATCCATAAAAATTTCCACCGGTTTGACAGACCTGCATTAGTAAGGTGACAGGTGACATGACCTCACAGAACTACACTTTTCCATCGAGTAGGTACATTTGCAAAGCTAACTTGGAAAGTTTAACTGAAAAAATAAAATGGCTTACACACAAAAATATTCCTCCTCCTCCTCCTCCCACCATTACAAAATATACAGATAGAGAAAAAACACATTCGAGGCTGATTCGTAGTGGAGGATGATCACAACTAAAAAGAATGGCAAGAGTGAACACTAAGTTATGAAAGCATTTTGTAAAAAAGGTCACGAAGATTGAAAGAAGGGTGTTAGAAGGAAAGAAATTATTTTCAGAACACCTAAGAGTAGCTGTGGAAAAAGAATCAGGATTTATAATACACCCTTTATATGACAATAATAAGAAACAGAATAACCCTACTGAATTAGATTGTAAACACTATGCAGAAGCATTCTACTTGTCCCTCAAGTTGTCATAAATGTTTCCTCAATTCATGCTTCAATCCAATCATGGATATTTTAGTTAGTTTTGCACAAAGAAACTCTTTGATAATCAGTCCCTAAAAAGTGATTAAAAAACTTTTTGCCTTCACGGTTATAATAAAAAAATCTAATCATTTAAAACCAAATTATGAGGTCTTTCTTTTACACATATGAAGTAAAGCACCAAAAATTAGACTGTATGCAAGTTAGGGGGAAAGTGAAATTAAGTTACTTTCACTATGCATTTCCACACATTAAAATACCAGCATTTTTTTAGGATCTAACTCTTCACAGCATAAGGCTGGTTTGTGGTAACAGCGGTATCACCGCCAGATCACAGGCACACTGCGTTCCCCGCTCCAGCTCCAGCCGCTCACCCAACCCAGTTTTCCAGCAGCCAGCTCGGGCGCTGGTGGCAGCCTGGTCACAGACCCGAGGTCACGGTGCCGTCTGCCACTGCCAAATTATTAATGTCTCTCTGGGGAAAAATGTGAAGCCTTTGCTGAACTGCCTGTTGCTGCTGGAACACTGCAACAAGAACAACAAGACCAAACCCTCCACAGGCTGTCCACAACTGTGCACTGATATAACCAAGTACAGCCGGTACTCTGGGTGATGGAAAACGCAAACTGAAAAAATCCAGAAATTGTGTACTGCACAATCACATAAGCACTACCCGCAGAATGTTATCACTTCCACAAGACAGCACAGGATTTTGCTCCTTAAAACTGACCCAGTAATAGATTACTGTTCTTTGTATTGTCATTTTTTCCCAAATCAGAGGAACCTGATAAGACTGTGCTTTTAGGAATCACAATAAACGATCTTGAGTCCTAGGCTACTGAATAAGGAACTGAAACCAATCCTCTCACCCCTTGGTAAGTGCTCCAGCTACCTGACCAAATGGGGACCCCCCACCTTCCCGCTCTCTTGGAAAAAGCGTGAGAGCTGCTCAGACAGGTGCTACCGCTGCAGCAACGGGCTCCACGCTGAGGAACCCACACAGGCAGAGACACAAAAGTGAGATCCATCTGAACAAGCTTTTCACTGTAGATGTCCAAGAGCATGCTGTATGCTCCTTTTCTGCACCAGGACGACATGAATCCTGAAAACAACTCTTCCTAAACATCAACTGTAAATGGAGTCAGACACAGATATACACATTTGACGAGATGAAACACACTCTAAAATACAAATCCGCAAACAGGTGTGTAACCTTAGAGCAGGGCAGGAATTCAAACACACGCCACAAAACCAAACAATAAGAAATGAAAGACACGTCGTCTTTTGCTGTGTGTAAGGCCTTCTAGACTGCTTTTGAAGGCACCTATTCTCTACGAGGTTCATTAGAACCACAAGCACCTAACTTCATTGCTCAACTTCAAATCGGGTAGTGGCCGTCTTGAAAACTATTAAACCTTTTCTTTTTTCTTTTCTTTTTTTTTTTTTTTTTAAATCTTCACATCCCTCTCACTGACTCTTTGCCTCGTTAAACTCCATCTTCCCTTCCAGCTGCCAGTTCTCAGGAACTATTTGGCTACAGACGAACACTGCAAATTCTGCCTGTTACATGTAAGAGCAATACGATACATTTTCAGTACGGCAAGGTTAACTAACAGGTAAAGCAAGGTCTCTTAAACAAGGGAACAAACATAGTGGCTCTTCTTTTAACGTAATTGAGGTTTATAGAAGATAACATGCTAGATCACACGTCAGTAGTCAACAATGTTTGTGGTCAATTGTCCTCATCAACATATACAACATTAATAGTAGTAAAATGTTTAAAACAAACGAAATAGCAGCTCTTGTGTCACCTCGGTTTGTTTGGAGGAAGCTGTCGACTTGGTCGTCTGATGGACTGGTTTGGCTGTACCTTCATGGAAGTTCTGGGAGAAGATCGAGCAAAGGGGTCTGGTGCTGGAGGCTTCTTGGGTATTTTTTTCACCAGTCGGCTCACCCATTTTTGCTGTTCTTCCGTAGAATTAGCTAACAGTAGTAAATTCTTTGCCGTTGAAATATCATAGTACACTGTAACAAGAATTTTTGAAATAAAGACTGTTAATATTCTAAACATGTTCCCACATCAACAATTAGTTGTTGGGTTACCATATTCTCACAGTCAACACAAAGACAAATACGCAGAGAAAACAAAAGCGAAGTGAACCAGGTTTTGCTGCTGGCAGGGCCTCATCCTTACATTTAGAGGGTAACAGTTTAGTGCACTACGGAAGACACACACTCACACAGAAAAGAACAAGGGAGGGTAAGACAGAATGGTGTGCCTGAGCCCAAAAAGCTATGTAACCTGAGTCACAAGGAGTAAACTTCACTGAATGTCATTTATTTCGTAACATGCACTAACGCTACCGTTTCACTTAGCAGTGCAGCACAACAGTGTGAGCAGCCTTACGACCGCCACGTTTTACTGCATGATGCTGACAATACAACAGGTACGTATAGATATTGGCCGCAGGCCATGAACTCACAGCAGTCAGCTGATCCTCGTGTAGACACCTTCAGAAAGGTTCTGACTGCTACATACTAATAAAAGAAAAACCTACCTGCTTATCTTTAGTTCATGTCAGATCATTACTAGAATCCTCTGATCTATTAGAATGCCTTGTGACTCTGGCAACCATATGAATATACACATGTGTGTATTCAAATACTTGCTATTTACCTTTGCAAGGTGCTATAATCTCTTCCTTTTTATCCATGTGATCTTTGTGACATTTGATATGGCAACGGCGACATTCTAGAGCAGGAGGAGGTTTAAACATATGCCACAGCGGCTTCATGCAAGCTTCACAATTGGTTGGAAAGTGATAAAGAGTAGGTATAAACTCATGTCCTTTGTGACAAATGTAATTTGACTTCTCTCCCATAGGCTCCACGGGAAATTCCTGTTCCTTTTTGCTCTCTCCTTCATTAGCATATAGGATCTAGAATCAAAGCACAACATTCTCAGATGACAACTGTAAATTGAGACTAATTATCTAAGTAGAAAGATTGAAGATTTACACTGGAATTGATTTTTTTTCAAGATTTTTTTAGTAAGTATTTAATTAGACAAAATTATGAAAATATTTTTGACAATGTGTGAAATACCAGGTTCGTTACACTAGAAATATTTATTAATGAATACCTGGAATATCCTAGGAATTTCCTTGGAATCTGCTCTGTACACATCAGTCTGAGTGACTGGTCGGACATGGAAAAGTTTGCTACAGGAAATTATTTCAAAAAGGACAAAAATTAATGTTACCAAAATGATAAATCTAAATTGACATATTAAGTTAGGATACAACATACCACATAAGACTTAGAGCCATTAAAGATTTGTCAGTACAACTTCCTAATCACTTGATTAAAGTCTTGTCTTTCAATCTGGCACATGAACTTCCAAAACCCTAAATAAAAAGACGTCACAAAGTACCCAGCCGTATTTGTGAAAAAAATGACAGCACTGAAAAACCAACATCACGTGACTCCAACGACTGCCTGTAGCTTTCTAACACACTTTCTCTCCCATGCTCCAACCTCTCAATATCCCCATTCTGTATTTATTAAGAAAATACATTAATTAACTACGCAACCCACCTGCAAGGACATGCTGTAAGTGAAAATGTACAAACACTGAAAATTATAGCTTATCTGCTACAGTTTCCTGAAGGTTTTTTGCTACACTGGGCAGGTGAGGTAGTTCTGGCTGAGCCGGTGGAAGCTGTTCAGTGACACCAGAGCGAGCACCGCACCACAGCCGCACCGCTGCTCACAGCAAACACGATTCTTCGTCACGATGGAGACCTAAGCTCCCAGTTCTGTAGTTCTAATTAGAACAGGACGTCCCACTTGACGTTATGCTCCCAGACTGCACATCCAAAGGCATTTTGTTTAAGTCTTTCTGACAAAGTTCACCTACAAATCAGAGGACAAATCGCACGTGATAATACTTACTCTATATCCAATACCATATAGGGATTAGATTGCTCTTTATCTTGTTCGCTGTCATAGAACAGGATCTTCTTACTGCTTACAATTACATACTGTTAGGAGACAGGAAAGGATAAAACATACATTTTAATCCAGTTCATCACAGATGTCAAAAGACATCACAGCAATTACTGCAGATGTCACAGCAGTATTCTTCTATAATTTTATTAAACAGTAGCTAAATGGACAATAGCAGCACTGTACACTGAGTCCATGATTTGCCAATAAATTCATTGCACAACAAACAAACTTCTGCTTACCCAATAAATCAATTTACATTTTCAAATTAATTTATATTTAAACAGATTTAAGTATATATGAAGAGATAAAAATTAAAGTCTGGAAGAAAGTAACAAGTTTTTCATTTCTATTTTACTAATTTAATTTTCACTTGGATGGGTACCAAAAGTAACTGTCATATTAGGATGCTTATTTTACACGTGCAGTTCACAACTAGTACAGCTCATACTCACAAAGACCACTGTTGTACTAACCAGGATTTCTAGCAACTTTAATAAAACAGCTAATTACCTAGACGACCTCCTATTGGCAGAGTTTTGTCCAGAATGAACAGTTAGACTGAGCAGTAAGTGAACTGGTATGAAACTGTGTATGTTGCAATGTGGGCAAAGACCCCCCAAAGAGGCTCCTGAAAAGCAGTGAATAAGTGAAGGCTGCACAAGGCACATGTGTAGTTCTTAGTTTTATTTCCTAAAGAATTTGTCAAGGGCATCTGCCTCCAGAATCCGCTAAATTCCATCTGCGTGATACTGCTGGGAATGCTTATGGATGAATGTACAAACGTTTGAAGACCAGGAACAGCTGTTCTCACCTCTGGCTGGACAAAGATGGGTCTTCACCTATTACAATCGTCTTAATCTGTTTCTCTGAGACATAGCTATACCAGCTAACGTATTATATTTTATACACTTAAGTAAATGAGTTTGAAACACATTAAACAAGATCATAATATGGTTTTCTTACCTTTTTAACCCATCCAAATTTTTTAGTGTTATTTCTAACAGGCAATGATAGCCAGCCTTCCAATCTTGATTCTGAAAAAAAGATACATAGTTAAGAACATAAATATTCTCAAAGCAGTATTTTTGAGTAATTGAAGACCAATAATAAAGCAACAGAGCAAACATGAGAATATTAACTATTTACAAGGTCTTGCAGAATTTATTACAGTAAATGATCAGGAATAAACTAAATCGTGTATTCCTGAATACAGCCAATAACAAACAATGCAATCACAAAACACTATTAGGCATGGGGAAGAAGGGGAAGAGCAAACTTGCAATTACAGCACACACAATCCCTTTAGTAATTTCTTCAAGACTTAAAATGCTTACGTCTATCAACCTTTACCTTTTAAAACAGCATCTGAAGATATTAGTACAGACCACACAACACCCAGTTCAAGACAAAAAAAGTCAAACTCCCAGTACAAATAACCTATATCCTCTATACACCAGGTAAAATTTCATAAGTTTAGTATTTTAAGTCATATTTTTTGTTCTGTAAATTTTTCTTTCTAATTCTGCCTAAATCTCCTAGGATTTCTAATACAAATTAAGTCATTTTTGGCTACTCCTCAGGCCTTCCCTAAATTCAACTGCCTTTTCACACACTTGCAATATTCTATATTACACTGGTACATTAGTCAGATTGGATTTATCAACAGTATTAACAGCTCAACTGTTGTTTGACAGACACGTTTCAGTAGTAACCAAAAGCCCACCAGCTCACACTTTCCTAGTGTTTGGTAGCACAAAGACTTTGATTCTATTTCTATAGCTGCACTTAATAACAACCATTTCTTTCCCCTATGTTTTATTAAAAGGAGCTACTCAATTGCAGTAATATTTTCCTAATGAGTTTCCCACCGTAGCAGAGGAGTTGGACTCGATGATCCTTGTGGGTCCCTTCAGGACACTCTATGATTCTATGAGACAACCTCTGCTGCTGAGGAACCTCCAAGTCAAAAATACTGAAGCCTCAAGTATTAACAAACACAAACCCACGAAAGGAGCACAAACATGCTCCAAAATTGCAAAAGCTATTTTCTTTCTCATCAGAGGGCATTTGCAGGCTCCCATCCATGTTAAACACAGCGTAACAAATAGTTATTAGATATTCACGGAATTCTCATTTTGTCTAGAGAGACCTGAAGCAAGGTTATTTATTCAAATATGCGCTCTCTTCAAAGTTTATTGCTCTGTAATCATTGCTGTTGATGACATATTTTAATGTACATATCAAATACATTAAGTATTTCTCGAATGCACATTTTGCCTCATACCTGCCACTTTAAATTGTTCCTTTCAACTACACCTGGCACAAAGCGTAGCGAGCATAATGCTGATGCAAAAAATCCTTCCCCATATCCAGAAAGTATGTTTAGTTTGTTAATGGTGTGAAAAAAATGCATTAATTTATTTCCTATTTTTCTCTGTAATCTCCAATATTATTGCATGAAATTTGAAAAAAATTAGAGCTGCTGATGACACTTCTTCATTTCTGGTGTCTATTATATACTAACAGATCAGAGAAAGGGCAGAATATTTCAAAATTTTCACAGTACGTGCTTATAAGCACTAGTAGGGAAAAAACCCAACAAAACACAACCATCATACCTCGAATCTGTTGTAACCATGTCAGTAAAAAGTCTTAGCTTAGGTATGATTTTTACTTTAGAACAAAATAAAACCATGCAGATACCACGACAGCAGCTAACAAGGAAAATACCATGTACTTAACAATTCTTTTATTAGAAGCCTCATAGAAAACCAAGAGAATGACAAAAATAGAGGAAACACATTATTATTTAGTCTGATGAAGTAATGTCAATATCCCCAAACAAGTTTTGCTTTCAGTGGAAAAGTGTACACACTTTAAAGGAATCTCAAGTGAAATACAAAAATTTGACTGTAATTAAAAAAACCATCTCTAAGATTTAGCAGAAGTCTTGTTCAGCAGTGTCTATGTGTAGTCTTATAAAATGAAAATAGAATTAGTAAAATAAAGCTCTGTTTTACCAGAGCCATACAATTCAATTATATGCTTTATGTATCTGGAAAAAGAACAAATTTTGCTTGCCTTACTGTACAAGAATCAAATATAAGATTGAAATTAAGGCAAAACAAAGTAATACTCAGAGGACAATTTCTGCAAGCAAGTAATGTAAATTTATATTATGGGGAGTCAGATGTCTCCACACTTAAACATTTGACGTTTTGGTACCAGTATCTCAGGGTCACACAGACAGCTGCAGATACTGGCTAGAGGCTACCTTGAAAACAAGGCCATAAGGCTTATTTATTCAATGCTTTAATAAAAACAGTGGTTTTATAAATGGCAGCAAGCATCTGTAAACATTTAGAGAAAACAAGCCAGTTATTTGTTCATGCAAAGTTTTTCATGTCTTTGCTGGCAATGTTTACTGCCACTGCCAGATTTGTTTTTTGTTTAATAATGTATTAATAGTGTTAGTTTTGAAACAGAGCAAAGGGACACAGTAAGAACAAAACCAAACAGTTCTCTGGGATATCACCTGTGCTATCAACTTCTGTAGGGCTGTGGGAACAAGACAAAGGTTCTTCCTCTGAGTCAGAATCAGAATCGAGAAGCATGCGAGAACTGGAAGGCTTAGTGGCAATACTGACAGAGGTGGAAGAGTGCTGGTAGGTAAAAGACATGGATTCCATAGTGTGGGATTGAGTGATATGGACTAAACATAAAGCATAAAGGAGGAAAAAGGTAGAAAAGAAGTCAAAATAGAATCTCTAAGAAGAGAGTATTAGTTTTACATTTCATCACATAACACAGTAATTGCAAAGTAACTACCACAATGAAGTGGAAAAAAAAATAGTTTTAATGGGGTACAACAGAATTTTAAAATTAAATTTCTTTAAATAAATGTGAGAAGTATGACTACAGACAGATTTAGTTAGTAGGTGGATAGTGATCACTATCAAAGCATCGATAAGATGGTAGAAACACATGAAGATGAAAAGCCACAGAATCATCAGAGGGATAATTTAATACTTCAGCTTCTATGGTAAAACACTGATATAAAAAAAATTAATGTAGAAATATTAATAAAATTAACATACCAGGGAATCCATCATCTGTCTCAGCATCTCCAGGTCCGCTGCCTATGCTGCTGTTGTCTAGACCGATGTGTAACGACTGGAGCTGTGAACGAAGCTGTTCAATGTCACTGTCTTTGCTGTCCAGAGTCATCTGGAGTTCAATCCGTATCTGACTCTCTTCTGCTATTTGCTGCAAAGAGAAGTGACAAGATTTCTTATTATCACAATACGCAGTTATTCAGAGAAAATATAAGTAGAAAATTATGCAGACTTTGCAGCCAGTCTCTCTATATATACACTTTCGGTCACGGGAAATTCAGGAATAGACTGTATATGCTACCTTAAAGCCTGTATCAATTCAATGAGAAATACAGAAAACACTATCAGTGTTTAAATTGCAAAAGGATCTTACTGCCTGCATTTCATTGATTTCCTTCTGGTATTTGATCATCATCTGGGTTAACTTTTCTCGTTCAGATTTCAGTTCCATATGCAGTTTCCTATTTTCCTTTTCCTTCCGCCGTACATCAGTGTCAGCTCCACGTTTGACTGGACCCTTCCGATTCATGATCTCAGCCAATTTATTCACAGCCTTCCCATGGTGAAGAAAAAAAAATGACAAGAAACACACCAATAAATACACAGAGTTATATTGTGAAGAAACAGTCCTCTCTCCTATCAACAGCCAGACATTTTTAACCCAACTGAACTAAGAGCCCTGCGTATCTGGTACTATAAAGTTGCTTTAATTCAATGTACTACTCAAAATTGAAAAGAAGGTAATGATGTCATTTTCACCGTAAGTGAGCATTTGCTTTGAACACTTCTATTCATGTAAATATTCTCTTCCATTTCCATTAGTTATTCCCAAAATGTATCTTTGGATTAAAATGTCACTTGTTCTAAAAAACAATCCCGATTAAAATCAGAATTATAATGTTTTATGGAATTTAAAGAGGAATATATATCAAGATGGAAACCAGCAAGATATGAATTCACATGACTGAAACGAAAATTTTAGCTGGAGAACTGCATGTGGATTAGGAGTTACTCTATAATGAATCATGAGGATGCAGTTTCACTACACTGAAGATCGACTTAGTAGAAGTAAAAAAAAAAAGACCAATATATTTTGTTTCAGAAGCAAAAAAGAATAAAGTATTCATGGCATATATAGATAGTTTACCGTGGAAAAGTTTTCTACTAAAAATTACTTGATTTATGAACACTATCTCTTCATTCATTTAGACACATTTGCTTACCTGCGTCTTCAATGTTCTTTCATTCAACAACTGTTTCTCAAACTGTGCTTTAATATTTCCTACATTTGCTTCTTCTTCCTTTAGTTTCGTAATTTCTGTAGCAAAGTAATAGGAAAAAAATCTATGAAAGCTCATTACAAAAGAAAGTACTATTAAAGAAAACTGCTTTCAAATAAAATTACATTTGGTTCAGAGAATACATACGTTCTTGCGCTTCCTTCAGTTTATTGTTTAGTTCTTCTTTCTCATTAGCAAGATTAGCCACATCACTAGTTAGTGTCCTGTTTGCTTCCTCCAGCTACAAAACAAAAAGCATATGTGACTACGTAACAAAAGACATTTGGCATATGAAAGCATTACAGGACAGAAGGAAATGCTTCAGAGTGAAACCAGGAGAAGGGTAGGAGGACTTGCTGTAGGAGGGGTAGGGACACAGAAGAAAGAATCACCAGAGAGACGCATGGAAGAAACGAGATTTTATTTCATTCACAGAAAACGAGTATTTGTAAAATATCAGCTATACTTGTGTATCACTTACCTCTAGGTTTGCTAAATAACAACGTATAACTCAAACTGCAAATCAAACTCAAGCCCACGTAAACCTCTGCCAAAATCACAATTCATATTACTCACAGAGGCTATGGTGGCATCTTTCTCAGTAAGTTCCTGTTTATGCCTGGCCATCATCTCTTTAATCTCCAGCTCTTTCATAATCTTCTCTTTTTCCAAATCAGAGTACTGCTCTTCAGCAATGGAACGTGCAAGTTGTTCTGAATCTGCTTTTGTCAAAGTAATCTCTAGTTGAGCAGCCAAGGAATCCCTGCAAATTATTGACATATACTATTAATTCTATTAACTTAAAAAATGGGAGGTTATGGCAGGGGTGGTGTGTGGGTGTGTGTGTTAAAAAACTACAACAACAACAAACAACAAAAAAATCCCACCAAAACACCAAAAAAACCCCAAACCACAACAAAACAACAACAAAAAAACCACCTTCCTTGTCTGCTACAAGTTTTTATACAACTAGTAAAAACCTACCTCTCATCCTGTAACTCTGGTATCTTTTGCTGCATTTCTTTACAAAGTTTGGTCTTTTCCTCACATTCTTCTTTAAGTTCTCGAACTTGCGTCTTGTACAGAGTCTAGAATTTAATGTTGTGAAAAGGACATGACTTGCATATTGTAGCTTGAAGGTACACAAAAAATTATACAAGATGACACTGCCTACAATTCTTTAATCACGCACTCAATTAGAGTATAGCTGTGCAATGGCTTCTCCAAATTTAACTCATTGTCATACCCAAAATGTTTTGGTTAACTTGTATGTCTGTGAATAGATAGATGTATGATATACATTTTATATGTTTGTAAATATACTGTTAAATACACTCTCAATGTGAAAATCACTATTTGATAGAAAATCAGAAGTCTCAGAAGCAAGGAAAAAATCACTATTTTTCTCTGCTATTTTTCTATACTATTTTAAATCTTTGTGTAACGTAGATAGTATGTAGAATTTAGACTTTACCCATATAAATCCATAAAAGCAACATGACAGTCGTAAAGCAAAAAATATAGGAGGAGGGGAAAAAATATTAGAAAAGCATTTGAAATTCAAGATTTTGTGAAATGGATACAGATCTAGAGGTATAAAGGAAATGAAAGAAAAATTATATTGCTCTGTACACTCAAACAACCAAATACAAGTGACATGACAGACGGCTGCAGGTGGATTGACTACAGGGCTTTGAAGACAGACCGTCTGTTTCTGGCCCATCCACAGCAGTCATCTGATCTCAAATCTCCCTTTCTCTCCTTGCACATGTGCCTCTTTTTGATCTACTGGAACTTCAGATAGTCCTCCTCCTCCTAATGTAAATACCACAGCAAAATCTTAAGTTTCCTTAAATTCAGAAGCAAGCCTTTTGGCTTTTACCTGCAGTGTGACTGGCTGTGCACTGTTAAAATAAATTAATCTTCACATGCTAGTGACGATTTCTAAGTACAATTCCTATTTATGCTGTTGTACTTTATCACAATAAAGCAAAATCTCCCAATGACCTCTACCAAGTTTGGTTGTAATGCAAAAATTTCCTTCCAAGCCTTAAATGCACGTTTTGTCAAACTGTGTGATTCTGAGAATACGGCTCTTCTCCTCCATACAGCATGGAAGAGACGCTGAATGCAAAGGGCTTGAGACAAGCAGAAGATAATTTACGCTGCGGAAAAGGAAGAATGAACTGCTTGACTCCACCCTCGCTCTATACTGTGTTTGGGATTCCCTTCCAAAGCTGGGACATTTCTTAGCATGAGCTCTTTCACATTGCTCAGTGATCAAGAATAAGGAGTCATGACAAGGCTGCAGACAAGACTGAAGACAGGAATAAGAAAATAATTAGTTTTAAGTCAGAGATGTGAAACATCTGACATCTGAGGAGGAGGAAGAAAAGCTAACATTGTACTTTACTAAGCAGATTAGTGTAAAAATAAAGCAGCATAAAACACACCGAGAAGTACTGTTCAGCTTCAAGTTGGTCTTGAAGCTCTTTCATTTGTCCATCTGCATCTTGACGTTCCCTAGAAAGGAATTACATTCTTTAAAATAAAAGATATGAAGATATTCCAAAGAAGCGAACAGAGAGTATTTGCACTCTTAAGATCTCCAGTCATTTCCTGATCACAGCGTGTCTGGCAGTTAAACCCGAGGCTTTCTCTGGGTACCAGCTCTCCTTTTCACCTGCAGAGCTGAGAACGCTACACTCACAGAGCTCAGTTTAATCCTGTTCACAGGGAGACTTCAGCAGTGTCACACACTTCAACTGGTACGAGTCACTGAGAGCGTCTTATTTCCATGTAAAACATCACTGATCTGACAGATTGCTTTAGGTCTCTCATTTGCTGGAGCTCAGTCTGTGAAAACACATCCGTATTCTTTGACACGCACCATGTATTAAAATTCATCTGTTATTAGAACAACTCAAAGTCAGTCCCATAACAAAGCCCAGTTGTGTGGCAGGAAGGATTTCCGCCAGTGTGTCACATCACAGCATCTGTCACATGTAGTCCTGATCTCGGTGAGTAACTGCGTCTTGCTGACAGCCAAGGTAAAGCACAAGGAGATAAACAGTCAGAAGTCACAAGGGATCTAAGAATGGGATATGTCTGATATATGCACTAAACTTGTTTTTTCAGTCACAAGAGTGTTGCGTAAAATTTCATTTATGTATTTATGAGCAATTGCAAATATTGCTTCTAAGACGTTGAAGAACTGCTGGGATTTAATAAAACTCGTGTTTGAAGGCCCAACAGATGTGTTTAAACATCCTTAGTACTGGATATTTCCAATAGGTACGTTTACAGCTCTGTATTAGCATTAGTGTCCAACTCTAATAACCTCTCTTGGACTAATGCTGCCAGTAACTTTCTTCCTCACTGAAGTCCTAAGTTGTTTTTAAAAGAAGTGTTACTTTAAATAAGTGTTTCTCTGAATTCCTCACACTCTGGTGTTTAAGCTGCACTTCTTGGGGGTTTTTTGTGTCAGATTTTTCAGGTAGCGAACACCTTCTACTGTACATCTACATATTGCTAAATCGCTAGGGCAAACCTCCAACCTCACTGTAATTATTTTAAACTACAATTCAGTTGTGCAGTGTAGAAAAGCATATTCAGTGCGGCAAATTTTAAACATTAATATGGCTCCCGCTTTTTGCCAAAAACCAATTACAAATCAGTTGACATTATTAAAAAAAAGTCAAGAGCAACTCTGCATACTTGCGGAGTTCATTATTTTGTTTTTCCAGACTTAATTTGATTTCCTGAAGGTGGTTATTCTCCTGTTTTAGCTGCTTCTCAGACATTTTCAAGGTGTTGACCTGTTGCGTTTGCATCTTGAGGTCATTTTGAGTGAGACAACGCTTTTGTGTTTCTTGCTCTATTTTTAATGTCAAGTTTTTTACCTGAAAAATAAACAGAAACCTGTGAATTTTACAGATCTGCACAGGAAAGTGACATGTAAACAGTCTCTCTTATTGACTTCCTCTACATTTTTGTACAACATGCTCACATCTTTTTATGGACAAAGCTGTTTCCTGAATGAAGGCATTAGCAAGCAATAAATAAGCTAGTTTTTCCGTGTCAATCTCACAGCATTTTACATGCCAGAAGAAAAACTTTTTAAGCACAGTAATGCCAAAATAGTTCAGAAAAATGAAACTACACTCTGTATACTTTTTAAAGCTCCAAATACAGAGAAGGAAAAGCTGCTGCCGTTTTCGTTCACAAACATTCCTAAATAGAGCTATAACAGGGAAAAATATTATGACATCGAAAACCAGGTTCCACTCAAGACTCCTTTTGTCATTGTTCCTTACATCTTCATTTAGTATATCCTTTTGCCTGAGGAGTTCATTGATTTTCTGTTGTGATTGTTTGAGATCACAGTCCAACATGGAGCGCTGCTTTTCAGCTTCTAACAACCGATTTTCTACTTTTTGCTTTAAAGCTCTCTCTTCCAAAAGTTTCTTCTCCATTTCTGTGAAGCAAGAGATTTAAGATGTCAGCCAGTGTAAAGCAGGGGATTTTAGAGGGCATGGGGAAGAGGAGGTCTACCCCATATTAACAATATTTAACCTTTTAACACTGAAGAGAAAGATTGCTGAAAAGTGATTTATTAAAATTTTCACAGTAAACCCACTCCCAGAGGATGCTTTTACAACCATTCCTGACTGATAGCTATTTCCCACTTTTGAGTTTCAAGATAACTTCCAGTTTATCTGCAGCACACCTGAGATGGATAAAAAAGGTGGATTTCAAAAAATGTTCCACATAAATCTACTGAAGTGTTGCTTTGACTATGATAACTTGAAATCATTTAAAGAGTTGAAACTGTTCGAGAACCTGATATGCCAACTGATTCAGCCATTATTACTGATTCATTTGTGCTTCTTTTGAGCATCTGCACGCTCCAAATCTTTGTGAATGCTTTGCAGTTGGAAGGACAACAGCTGAAGGTAGCTTTTTAAGTAGCTGCAATAAACATAAAACATTTAATTCAAAAGTAAGAGCCATTTTCTGGAGATGTTTGGTAATTATCCATCACTCCAAGAGATTTCAGTTGTGATGAGATGCACCAGAATATGCACAGTGACTATGGAAATGTAGCAAAGGCTTCGCCATTTCTAGCTCTATCTGGTCTACATATTTACATTGTTAAGTGGCTGACCTATATTTTATTTAGGAAGACACAAAAAGATATGAGTACACTAAGTACATAACACAGGGGAATCAAGGAAAAAAGCCTATACTTAGGCTTCCACTAAGATTAAAAGATTATCTTATCTACTTTGTACCATTTACACCTAACTGTGATGTCACATACCTTTCATGGCTTCAGACTTTGCCTCCTCAATAGATTCATAGATCTTATTTTTGTCTGCTAATCGTGCTTTTGTGGCTTTATGTTCAGCTTCTTCTTGTTCGAGGTTCTGCTGCATAACTTTGAATTTATATGTCATATCTATTTCCATGTTGCTCTTTTCCTGTTAAAGAAAAACATTGAATAAAACACTAAGCACATCAGGTTAAAGGCAACATTTCAGACAAGAGTAACATGCTGCTGGGAAGTATACTGAGAGTAGAAGAGACAGCTCAGACTCTAAGGAGTTGAGAAGCCTTTTCTACATATGTTTTCCTATGGGTGGCAAGGTGCTCCAAAAATGCACAACGACATTCCCAGTTGCAAACAATTACGGAATTACTGCCTGAACAACCAACGTTCTGTATGAAGAGCGGCTCAACGAGTAAGTTTATTGAAGAATTTCTTCAATACATTTGTTTCAATGACAAATTTGTCAAAAAAAATAACAACAGAAGCTGTTCTACTTTTAGCAATATTGAGAGTTTAAAAAAACCCACACGGATTAAATGAAATGTTACAACTGCACTATTAAGCTACACATTGGAGTACATTATTATGTACTTTAGAAGTATAAAGTATTATGATAAGGGAAATTATGTGGTTTTTGACGCTTCTCAAATTGGAAAAAAAAAAATCAAAGAAAAAGAAGAAACACTGAAAACAAGGCTTATTTTTTGCATAGATTTTTGTCTCTATGTCTCAGGTAATAATAGTGCAAATTCAAAAATTCCATAAGAATGTAACACCAATGTTCACTTAGAAATGCTGTTACCTTTTCTAAATCTGTAAGTTTTTCCTGCAATTGTCTCTTCTCCATTTCCAGTTTGGCTAATGCACTCTTTCCATTTTTTACTTCTTCCTCCAGGCTAGTTATTCGACCTAAAAATGACCAAAACACCAATGAGGCTGGGCAGCACGTGGGGAAAAAATAGTGTACTGTATCTGCTTAGAGGTAACACTTTTCACATGTAACAGCTTCTAATTCTCACTACTAAGGGTGATTTTAAAAGTTATCAATAACATTTTATAAATGTTATCACATTTAAAAAATGTTCTCCCTTAAATGTGTGTCCACTTACATAACATTGTATAGAGCAGCACACTAATCCAGTCACAATTTGAAGCTAAAATAACATCACCAAAACCTATTCTTATTTCTGAAATGAGAAGCAAGCTTTACTTCAGATTTGTGGGAATACCTTGTAAATCACTGATAATCTCTGATCCATGACTTCGATCTCTCCTTTCTGATTCTAGAGCTGACTGAAGATTGAGAAAGTCCTTCTCCAGTTTGAGTTTCGCATTCTCTAGCAGGCAGTTCTTATCTTGTAGTTCTCTGTTATTGGCTTCCAGCTGCTGGATTTGCTTCGTGCTTTCTGTCTGGTTCTTCCTTAACCTGGCTGCCGTATCAGACTCTGACCGCAGTGAAGAGTTGGCTTCATCCAACTAAGGATTGGTAAAAACATACTTCAGAAAAAACTGAAATATAACAACTCTCATTTCTACTACAGAATACTAGATTTTTATGGATTAAAGAAATAAAAAGGAGTATATATTAAGATTACTTTTGAAGACCAAAACACGACAAAAAAGAAAACTTTTAAAACTCCATTACACATTTCAATTCCGTCCTAACAAAGTCTGTACTTCAAACAGCTGTTATTTTAAAATACACATATATAAAGATGGCATGCCTGTCTTTGTAGTTGATTGATTTTCTCATTGGATATTTGAGAGTTCTGATTCCTCTTTTTTAAATCTTCAAGCTGGTCTTTCAAGCTGTTAACTGTAACAAAAACAATGCAACATTGTTAATCACTGTCATAAAAAGTTTCAATTTGAACTACAATTCATTTATATTATACTTCAAAAACCCACATCATACCAGAACCCTTCAAGCATTGTTCAACATACCCTCATTTTCTAAATTGCGTTTCTTATCTGCTTCATGTTCTGCTTTTCTCTGGTATTCTGTATTCTTATGCTGAAGAAGAGCCTTCTCTCTCTCTAACTGTCTGAGTGCAGACTCTACGTTCTTCCTTGAAGATATCTGGATATATTTTAAAAAAACACACCACTATTACATAGGGAAAATTGATGTTCTTTAAATGATAGAAAGACAGCTCAAGCACTCAGTTTAGTTTGCATTGGAGAAGGACACACTGTATTTCCCTGCAGCAAACACAGTGTATCAGAACTTGTGGTCACATCCAGCCCAGGATGACCAAGGCCAAGAGCTTTTACAATTTAAACACTGTTTGATCATTCGGATTTGACTTATCAGTTAAATCTGCTCAGCAGCCACTCCGGGAGCGCAAAAACATACATGCAATGTAAGGTCTTGACATGCACCTGGACGAGCAATACATTAAGTTTGTACAAGTCCACCAAAGAGATGACTCATCTGGAGTAGCACTAAGGTGCAAAGCTGGGCAAGAAATTGGGTCCTTGTACTGACACTGTTGGAACAGTGCAAAGACCAGCAGCCTTCATCTTCCAGCAACACGACTCCCACATCTTCAATTTTTAGAATAATCTATGGGATATTTATATCCAGCTGGCCTCCAAATAAAAAACATGGTAAAAAACAAATGCTGAAAACAAATGTGTAGTTGTAGTGCAGAAATCATAATGAAAATATTTCAGCAGTGACAACAATTTCATGCTTGTGAATATCAAGAAATTAACTGGTAGTACTTGCTATAAAAACACAGCTACTCAAAAGTAATTTGCTGTTTCCTAATGAAAAAAGCCACACACAAATGTTAAAGTTCTAACTCCAACAAGAAATAACTTACCTCTTCATCAAGCTCTTTCACTATCTTCTCTAAACGAGTGCTAGTAGACCTGAAGAAATTTGAAAAACATTTTTAAAACCTGCTGATTATATAGAAATTACCATGTTAGGATGTGACTCTTATTTTATGTAAAATACTCTATTTTCAGCAATCACATGAAATTCCAAGAACTAGGGAAATCACTCGAACAATGGAGAGATTCTTATGGAGGCTTAAGGGAAAAAAAAAAAAAACCAAACACACATACCACACCACAACAACAACAAAAAAAACAACCAAACCTGCTGTAGTCACAGGAGTAGCAAGAACTAAGCCAGCAATTTACAGCGAGGTCTGCTTGCAGGGTCAGGAATTCCTGACATGAACCAAAATGCTTTTAAGCACTGAAAAAAATGTAATAAAACTTCTTTATAAACATACCAGACATGTCGAAACAGTCTCACCTGTACTTCTGTTCTAGTTCATCTTTGGCTTGCAATTCGTTACTGAGCTGTTCTTCAAGCTTGCTTATTTTTTTCTGAAACTGTGTAAAATACCAAAAGCATGGTCCACATATAAAAATGCTATCACATAAAACAAGTGTAATTCATTTAAATAACAAAAAAAATGCAAAGTAAGGAAAATTAATTCAATCTTCCACTGTTATTTTAAAACCATCCTTAGAAGGTTATATCTTTACAGGTATTAACCCTGATGATTTTAAAGACACAGATCCCTAGCACCAAAATTTGCCACATGCTACATTAAATCAACTGCAGAATTATGTGCCACAGATTGTGAGTCATAAAATTTCTAAGAGCAAAGAATATTTTTACTTTCCCTTTGCTGTACTCGTTCTCTGCAGAGAGTGACTTTCCACTGCAGCAGAATTTTTGGGACTGTCTTTTCTAAATAAAATTAAAAAATAAAAAGGAGGGCACATGATGAAATTGGACAATATCCAGAGAATATTACTAAGCATGATCAATGACCTCACATAAAGAAGAATTTGTTAGTCTAACACATCCAAAAACTAATGAACACTTTTCAGGTTTGGGAATGCTTTGTTTCGCTTACTAAAATATTAAAAAGAAATAATCAGCCAAGTACTCAAATATTTATGAAATAAATGATAAATAATAAATTTTGGAATAATCTCCTGTCTTCAGACTTCCAAATGCATTTATTTTCCTCCCTTCCGTCTCATCCTCTACCGCCCAAACATAAAATGTAAAAAAGTGGTTTTCTAAACCACTGTAATTGTTACAATTAGGAGAGTCTCAGAACAAGGGCCCTGAAAAGGACACCAAGACCAGAGATGCACTGCTTGAGAAAATACAAATGAAAAAAGTTGTCAGAAGTAAAATGGAAATTTTACCAACTACTTGTACTATCACAACATAAAGCAAATATCACAAATGTTATACTATGTATTTTTAACAGCAAACTTTTAAAAGGGAAGTTCTGAAACTACTAATCTATCCAGCAATGTGTAAAACTATTCCATCTATTCAGCAATAACAGATGGAATGAAGTGGAGTCTAATATTTGCATTTCAATTTATGCTGGTCAATACATAATGCATTTCTTTCACTTATTTTTTAAACTTTGAAAAGGAGTTCTAAGTTTTAAGAAATATTAACAATACATTATCTACACTTGAATCATACAAATGTTTAAGTAACATAATGATGTAAGTAAGTCCATGAAAATTCCATAGCATTCTCCTGTCACTTGCAAATTTAAATTCAATTGTCAGTCTTCAAAAGCTGGATAAACGTAATCCAGATGCTAACTTCAACTGAGAGCACAATTTAAATATTCCTTTATCACTGTAGGTGACAATTTGCTTTTCTGAATTCCGAATAATCAGCCATGAATCACTCAAGCAAGCGTGGAGCCGAAATTCACAGCCTTCCCAAGAGCGATGCTGTTTGTGGCAAACAGAACCTTACACATTTGTTTTCCAAATAAATCCTAGATGCCAAAAGAATTCAAGAAAAATCTGTATTCATTCATCTTTAGACTACGGTACCTTAATGCTTGCATACAACTGTTACAAAATACAACCAGTTTAGTGTTAACAGTTTGGTGAATAGACATTTAAGATATTTCCCATTCATCCAAATTATGTAGGACTTCTTTTTATTCCTTTCGTAATTAAAATAATATACTCACCTCCTTGCTGTCCTGTAAAGAGAAAATATCTTTTCATTGAGGACCATTAAAAGACAAAAAGTTCACCCCAAAAATTATCGAAAACATTTTAAGACTTTGTCTTTCCTTAACAGACTTTAAAAAATCAGTTAATCATACCATTACTTACAAAAAAAGGCACTAACCTCATTTTTACTAGATTGCATGGATTCGTTTTCTCTGCAAGACTGAGAGGAGTCACTTAGCAACCTGTCAAAAACAACAACAAATCCCTCCAGCTCTTATTCAAGTTTTCAACAACTCTGGCAACCATGCCAGTCAAGTCATTTTAATTAATTCTCTCAGGTCTTAATTTGTCCTATGCTATTCTCAGAATCATTTTCTTTCAGTCTGAGTGCATCTTTCTGATTTGAAACTTTTCTTAAATAAAGTATAACAGATGTTTTCAAATCCATAGCAGCTTATATTTTAATGAATACAATTATTTAACTATTCAAGTTGAGTGCTAGAAAGCTATTATCTTGTGTAAACTTTTTTCTAAAGCTACTAATAAAACGCTGTTTTAGAACTAAATTACAAATCTATCAGTATTTAAACTCCAAAATATTTTAAAGAGACTATATAATTTTGTGCATATAAAAATATTGTGTTAAACACAGTTATCAAAATAACCAAAATAGTAGTAAATTATATATTCTACTTAAACTCTGTATTTCTTATCTTCACAACTGGACATAAATGAATATAATGCAATGAATCGATTATGTATCTTGAGTGAAAAAAAGGACACAAGAAAAATCTGGAGGTGTTGTTCTAAAAACGCATATTAAAGGATCACGTACAAATTGTCTCTATAGTAGGTAAATCCTATAAAAGGCAGTTGGTTTCCCACGAAGGCTTTGGGGATTGGAAAGGTTTCCACGTCTCCCTTGTCGTCCTCAATGTCATCAAAATTACTGCTATCTATATCACTGCTAAGCTCAGGAACAACAGGAGCAGCAGCTATAAAAAGGGAAGAAAAGATCAACTTCACTCCAAGATTCAGTCACTTGCTGTATGCTGGTATCTCTATAATGTTAAAAAGCCTATAATATAAGCTGTCCCACTAGTTAAATATGTATTAACCGTGCGGCAGATCTGTAAATATTACTGTCAACATTTTTTTTCTAGAGATATCTTATTTTTACATTAGTTGCACAATGCACAGAATATTTAATGTGCAAAATGTAAGGTAATCACATTTGAGAACAGAACTCTAAACATAATCATCATTTTAAGAAACTTTAGTAAATAGACGATAAATAACGATTGAGCTCATGATCTGAACTGACATACTGCGGTATTTTTGCCTAAAGCTATCAAGTTCACAATGCCTTAAATGAAAAGCAGTAAAACTGACCAGACCATTGTCAAACTGCTGTCCTAACTACAGAAGTTAAAAAAAAAACAAAATCAAAACCAAAATAACCAAACCAAAACCAACAAAAAAAGCCCAAAACCAAACCAAACCAAAAACCCCGCAACATAAACAACAAACAACCCCAAACAAAACAACAAAAGCCACAAAGAAACAGAACATACCGTGCATTCTTTTTAGTTAGAATTCTAAAACATCTGGTTCTGTTGTTCAAAACTGAAATCTATACATTGAAAGCATGATAAAGTTGAGGGTAATTCCAGTAGGAAAAACATGTATTTACTAACCCTTACTGATAAAGAGTTTTTATAACACAAATGATAAATACAGAAGTTCGGACAAATTCTTGATAGCTAAAAAATGCTTAATTTATAAAGCCTGAAGTTTTTTTCATTGTTTCTATTGCAAATTCTGAATAAAAATAGAACTTTTAAGGTAATTTACTTACTCTCTCGAATGTTGTCCCAGTTCCACTGATCACTCTTGAAAAAAGGGTGATGCTTTATTTCTTCTACCCCATTTCTCCCAAGTCGCACATCCCTGAACATAACAATTAAGCCAAATTCACATTAGGAAAAACAACACTTGGTTTTTGTCATTTAAACTCTGACTTACTCATAAGGAGCAAAGAAGCTTTCAGTAAAGGTTATCTGTGTTAGCCACACTAATAGTCAAATAAAAAAAAAAAAAAAATTAAAAACCACCAACCACAGCTCTGTAGTTTCTTATACAAAATGTACTCTGTTTCTTAGTACGCTCTCTCCCTGCAACTGCTAAAATGTCCAGAATTTGGAGGCTGCCACGTGGGGAGGGAAGCAAGAAAGAGCACTGAGGCAAAAACTAAGAAAAAACTAAAAACACAAATAAAAACCCAACACCCTCGGGGGAAAAAAAAACTGCAGAAGTTCCTTGTCTGCCAAACCACATGACAAAGATGCGAATGAAGGAAGGTCTGACTTACTGCACAGAACGGCTATTCAAAGCTGGACTGAAATAAATATTTTAAGAATTCTATCCTCTGCCCCATAACTAACCCTGACACATCTTCTGCTGATATTTACAGTGAAGTAAAGCTCAAGTGCAACGAGAAACTTCTAGTTTGGCCAGAATTCTCTCTTAAAACTATCTGCAAGAACAAGACATAAAAACAATGCGTGTAAGAGAAACAATAAATCATAGGGTCAATGCTTATTCCTCTTGTAAGTGCTCCGGCAGGGATCACGCATACGGAAAGAAGGCATCTGTTTCCAATAAATCACTCGAGCATTGTATTAAACATAAACAGGAAGATGGACACACATAGTGGAAGTCCACCTCGCCGCATTTACTTTATTAAATTCTACTCATATTTTCTTTCTACCCTTCAGCTACTAAGGGTGAAAAACGCTGTTAAAGCACATCCTTCCTGACTAACCGCGATCTTGCTCAACAGAGCAAACAATCTCTCTTCAAACGCAAAACCCATTATAACGCAATTTTTTTCCTAATCCCTCATTCTATAAAGGGTAAAGATTTTCTGCTGTAGCCAAGTTCAAAGGACCACAGCAAAGCATAAGGAGGCATCATCAGTCCAGATCTAACTATGGACCTACAGCATTCTTCTGTTCAACCTGAGAAACAGATATCTCTTCTTTCTGGAACTAAAGAAAAGTGTAAGTGCTCAGGTCAAGAATAAGGTTGCACAGCTTAACATCAATAAACAGCTCAGTTTCACAAAGGGAGACATCCAGGATCTGTTTATAGCCAAAACAACATCCTCGCTGGTTTGTCAGCTACACTTGTCAATTACTAAAACAAAGCAAATGTTTGAACAGTCTAAGAAAGCTTAAACACATCCAGTAATTACAGGCTTATTTTCATAAAAGTATTTCCTTTCATTTTTTTAACTAACACTCACATAGACACTGAGCACAATAATTTGGTTGGTCCCTGCCTTGGAGCTTACAGATTACTTTCAACCTTACAGTTTTGTCCCTGTATTATCCACCGCAATTGAAAGGATTTGTCTGGCACAAACTGCGTTGTCAACAAGAGCTGTCAGAACTGCTCATAGAAATAAGAGACAATACCTGGAAAAAGCATCCCAAAAGAAAAACTAGAGAGTGGGAGATTTTGCAGAAGAGATTTGAACAGAGATTAGGAGAAGTAAAAAAAGAAATTAAATTTTTACAACATACACGTGCTAATACCATCCAAAATGAAAACAGTACCAGAAAAATACATGCACTTACCTATCAGTTAAAAAGGCACAGATAAGGTTCTTTGCATGCTTAGAGATTTCCACATCATCTGGGAAATGTAATGAGTTTTTATGATCCATAATTTTACTGTATGTTCCTACTAGAGAGTCTGCATAAAAAGGAGTATCGCCTGAAAATAAAACAGTAAATTCACTGTGATTTTGAGTCATGTTCAAGTCATGCAAGTTGCAAAAGACAAAAGATAGAAAGAAGAGTCTACAAGTAATTTTTACCTAAAATAGTATTTTATTTAAATAATTTTTTTAAAAAAGGAATGCCAGTTACAAAATAATGTATACTACTAAAAATATTCCTTCCTCAAAATGCCCATGTTACAAAACTAAACTGCTTTCCATCCTGCGTATCACTACCAAAATTCTTCCCAGTGAATTACACCTTTTTTCCAGCTGAAGACTATCACTGTGTTTTCTAATTTACATGACAGCTGACACCTACATAAATCCCAAAGTTTAAGCGCTTCCATGGGTACGATGGACCGAAACTCACTGAAGATTTGCTCACACGCATTTGTTGGGGGGAATGCAGCACAGGCCGTTTGAGAGGCACGTGGCTCTGCGCTGCCTCAGGCAAGTCAGCTCTGAGCAGGAGCCTTCACAGCGTGTTACTGCACTGCTAAAGCCATACTAGTAAATCTTGCTGACTGATAAATTATATGCGCTTGGGTGCCCATATTAACATGGGCAGGTGGCTTTTAAAATCATAGACCTTTCATGCTCAAAGGTTTGCAGCATAGGGTTTAGTTGAGTCTGATTTCTTTGCAAATATCCTTAAGAAAGGTAAAATTGGGACAACTGAAAAGAATGAGCATCAATAAAGGTATTTGACGCTCAAGTTAACTGACAACATTCTGAATATACAAATGGTTCGGGTCAGTATTCAAGATGCTCCAATTTTTACATAAACGCTTTCTCACAACTAATCCATAGGTTTAAAAGAGAAGGTGAATAATCATAGAATCATTTTGTTTGGAAGAGACCCTCAGGATCATTGAGTCCAGCCATAACCTAACTCTAGCACTAACCATAAATAAATAAATTGCATGATCCAGGCTCTGCCCTCCGTCCCAGTGCGCTGCGGGCAGTCGGGCTGACCCGGCAGGGCAGTCGGCATCCTGACCGCATGTGTCCAACGAGGTACTAAAAAAAGCTGGGTACGTGAAAAAATGTACAAACAGACTGATGTACAAAAACCATTCAGCTTTCAAAATGAATTTAAATGGAAATATAAACATAACAATCCTGCTTTTAGCCTCTTTCTGTCATTTTATGGCAAAATAATGAATTCGTACACATCAGTTGGAATTAAACTTCTAGATATTTAGTAAATTCATTAGGTTGCCAGGCCAGTACATTGGATGCGGGGATCAATGTGATGAACTGATTCCACAGGTATTGCTGCCACCTCCCTTTCTCCAAATGTTCCCCTTCTCAGTTGTTTTTGGTCTCAGAAACACCTCAAAACTGCCCTAAGTCACTGAACAAAAAAGGATATAAAGCTACAGGAGAGGGCCACAAAGCTGGTGAAGGGCTTGGAGAGGAAGCCGTATGAGGAACAGCTAAAGTCACTTGGTTTGTACAGCCTGGAGGAGACTGAGAGGAGACCTCATCGCAGTCTACAGCTTGCTCACAAGGGGAGCAGGAGGGGCAGGCACCGAACTCTCCAGTGACCAGTGACAGAACCCAAGGAAATGTCAGCAAGATGTGCCAGGGGAGGTTTAGGTTGGACATTAAGAAAAGGTTCTTCACCCAGAGGGTGCTGGACACTGGAACAGGCTCCCCAGGGAGGTGTCACAGCCCCAAGCCTGACAGTGTTCAAGAAGAGACTGGACAAGGCCCTCAGACACATGGTGTGAACTGTGGGGTTGTCACATGCAGGGACAGGAGTTGGACTCGGTGATCCTTGTGGTTCCCCTCCAACTCAGGACATTCTAGTATTCTATGACTAAAGTAGTGTTAGGATTCATCCTCTGACCAAGATTTTAGCTTTCAGTTAAGCATACAACAAAAAGCAGTACCGTTTTCATGAGTACTGTGTCTTTACTGAAACCAGAATGTCAGAATGCTTTCTGTGCTTTCTTCGGAGTGTGAATTTTCGGAAGTCTATAGGCAGAAACTGATATGCAAACACAAACAAAAATAGATACTTTCTACCAACGTGTGGGATATAAACTGAGAAAGATTATTAAGAGAAAACCAAGTGTGAAAGTCCACAAAGGCTTTTAAAAGCAACTGTTGCTAATGGGATCTTGAAACTTAGAAGGCTATTTAAGAATGGGAATGATAATGCCAACATCGGTTTATGTCACATGTTGTTGAGGGTGAAAAAGAAGAAATCTTCAATAGTCAAAATACCATAGGAGGATAAAACGATAAGGGTTTCATCAAAGGTCAAAGTCAGCCTGTGTCAAATACTCCAAACCAGTTTATCAGTGCCCATCTCTTAAAATGTATGTGGGGGTAGAAGATCTGTCTTGAATAGTCTCGTTATTCCTAGTTCAAATACAAGGACCAGGAAAGTTCTGTCATTGCTGGAGAGAAGCTCCATGTTTTTCTAGACACTTTGTCAAATGAATTTGACCTGAGCCTCAAATAACTGTGTCTGTAAACAAAGTCACAGAAGGAAACGATGTTACACTATCAGACAGGAAACCCAATTGAGACTGGAATATGATGACTGGAGAACAAGAAATAAACCAAAAAATTACAGGGCATAACTAGGCCCTGTAACTGTAATTACCAGTATAAAGATGAAGCAGGTTTTAGCATTTCAAGAAGACTGCACAGATAGAAAAATCACATATCCATTTCAGAGAAAGGAAGAGGCTCATATTAAAAAAATATAGCAGGAAGACAGCTTCATGAAAAGCACAAAGAAGGACAACAAAATTCAGCTGAAAGGGAACAATGTTAATCACACGTATGTTACGGCATGGCTAAAACCAAAACAGAAACAAAACTGTTATTTTGCTCCCATCAGAAAAAGTGTCTGAAAAATCAGAGTTAATGAAAGTGAAGTTTCCTGTCTACAGTATACACAAGAAAAAAAATTATGATTACTAAGGAAAAAAAAGTGGTAAAAATAGTGTAGCTTCATATATTAAAATAAGACACTTTGGGAGGAAAAAAATATGTGAGACCGATGAAATATTAGGAATTTTTTAACACACAAGTCCAAACTCTAGGAATAACTACAGCAAATAACGTCCTTAAGCACAGCAACCCATACTGAAACATCAGAATAAGAACACAGTGTTGCACTGAAATCTAGATCAATTTTCATCCTAATTGAGTACAGGATCCTTCATACAATCTAGCTCCTGCAAAAACTGTACCTCTCCAATTTTGCTTTTAAAAATGTTTTCATTAGAAGGATAAAAAGGTGAAAAGCCTCTCAGCCTCTCAGATACAAGAAAAAAAAAATGAGTCTCTGAAAAAAACCACAAACATTTCTGGATAGTTATGTCCAGTATTTTAATAATGGAATAATTTTATTTATTGCCAAAATTGTTTACGAGACACTATTGATTATAAAATCACTCTTAAGTCAAAATGCCTTCATTGCAAAAGACAGAGATTCCAGTAGCATCATATATCTAAACAACTTTCCTGGCTCAGCTACCAGAAACATCACATCTGAAATATTCCCAGAACATGCTGATTTGGATTTTTAATAATTATATGCTCAATTCCATCTTTCTATAATCAGTATTTTGCTACCAGACTATAATACTGATCATCACAGTATTTTAAGATGCAGATGACTCATCTCCTTAACGGATGATATTCTAAGTTTGTTACCATAGCAGTCTGGTGTATTTTACTGAAAAATCCTGACTCAAGCATAAAAGAAAGAATCCAGCCATGCTTCCACAGTCATTTTGATCTAACAGAAGCCACTGCTGGTGCTGTGAGACAAAAAAAATAAAAGGGGAGGACAGGGAACAAAAGGAAAAAAGGAAGAAAAAAAAAGTGGGAGCAGTGCTGCCCTTCCTACTCCATTGCCACCTCTCCATCCCTGAAAACTCTGTACTGCCCCTGAGCTGGCACAACCATTCATGAGACAGTGAGTTAGCTGACCCCAGTTAAAACTATTCTAAGAACTAGTTTAAGATGAACCGAGTCAGGGAACTAATCCCTGAGCAAGCACGCAAACAGCTGTCGCAGCATTAAAGCGAGAGACAGCAAAGAGAACAGGAACGAAGCGACAGCATCAGCCGAAAGTCAGAAGCTTAGATACCGAGGTACTAGCAGCCTCTTCCAGCAAAGTACAGCTAAAGGCACAGTAAAGACAAAACAATAATCTCATTAGCAGAGGAAATCACTACTTACCAACCAGCATCTCAAACAGGAAGACTCCTACAGACCACCAGTCACATTCCCGTCCGTAATAACCGTCACCTCCCTGCGATTTCAGAACTTCGGGTGATATGTAGTCAGGGGTTCCCACGGCTGTATCGCAGCGCACCATACCTGTCTGTGCAACAGTAAGAATTCAAACAGCTCAACTGAAAACACTTCTGAGTCTTTAAACAATTAGTCCACTAGTAGACCAGAAAAACATAAAAAACACAGCTCAAAATATTTGGTTTGAGGAACGTGTTTGAAAGTATCTATTTTTTACTTCAGAAGCAACATGGACTGAAATGACAATTCCTAATAACGTGCTCTCCTCACCTACTCCATAGTGGTTTTTCTTGGTTACATCTTTCAAAAATTGACCAATTTTATGATTTTACCATTGGTTTCGATATGAAACTACACATCATACCAGTCTGCTCCTTATCTCACTGAATTCAGGGAGAAGCTTCTGAATAATTTGAACAAGCTATGAGTTAGGCCCTACATACCAGATACATAACAGTTCTGACTAATTAAAACAAGACACGAAACAATAGGTAAATGTTTATAGTCACATCTTGTTTTGTAATTAAAGACAGGAGAAAAAAAAATCCATTTTTAAAGAACAGTTATGAAAAATGAGGTAAAATATTATGATCTAAGTAATTTTTATTAGCATATTAACACACTTGTGTTAATGGAATGATTGTTCATCCTCTTTTGTTTCACACTGAGAGACTGAAAACGCAGGGGCAAAATGATGCAGAAGCATCATCAGGTCTGCCAGTGCGCTGGTTCAGACTTACAAACGTTGTTTCCTTTAATCCAATTCACTGCATTCATTCCAGAGAGACCAGATGGATGAATGAAATGAAATCCTGGATAAAGTTAGAGAAGTACCAAAAATACACTCCTCTTTTTTTCTGTCTCTCTACATCAAGTCTTTTCTAAGTCGTCTTGCAAAGTTATTTGTGCGATTTGCCATCAGCTTTGGCTCAATATTAATACAGAATTACAAGAATTATTTAGCTTTTAGAACTGTATTGCTGTGTAAAAATTACACATCAAATTGCAATATTTATTTTCACACACAATATGAACTGTTAAAAGCTTCTATTGATGTACAAACCCAGAATCCTGGAAAGTCATGAACCAGCAGACAAAAGCTGAAGTGATTAAACAGTGCAGACACCTAAAGAGTACTGCAGGTGTCCTCCTAGAAAATGCTTCTACATCTCCACGCTGAAGCTGAAGCCTAAAGGAAGTTTAACAACTTAGTTCCAGAATGAGGAGTAGGTTAACTTCTGCTTCCTGTACTATGAAACAGAGAGCACATAGCTTGATCATCCTGGAATAAGAAGATGAAGTAATTCTTTTCAGAACAACAAACACATTCTTGGGACAAAGTAGAATACATAAAAACACATTTTAACACTGGGAATAAACTAAACCCCAAAGGCTCCAAAATATAAAGTAAAAAACATTAAAAATTGTTTAATAACTGGAACCATTATTTGATTATTCTGCTTTTAACAGCACTCAGTGCATAAACCTAGAGCTCCTCACTGAAGCTTAAGCCTGTCTTTGCTTTGGGAGAAACTGTTTTAGGCTCATGTGATGCTGCTGATCTAATAGGACTGTGGCATCTTAATAAGGCCTTCAACACTGGTGCATGTCAAATTCTTCCTTATCGAAATGCAAAATTACAAGGGAAAGTCTGAGTCTTCACTCAGTGAAGAGTGGCTGATGCCACCTGAATCTCTCCCTGGGTAAGCAGCTTCTTTAAAAACAAAGTCATCAAAACAGTTCTGAAAGATTTCTCTGAAGGCCACAGCTTCAGTCACAGCCTCATCATCTCGACACCTAAGCACTTAATAACACCCCATCTGCCATTCCTCTGTAATTAATACATCAAAACAATAATGCTTTTTAATATGTTATACATGTAGATATTTTATGAAGTCTTATGCAATCTAAGCAAAAGTTGTGCCAAAAAAGTGCCAGTCCTACCCAAGTCTGATGGCTGGTATGTAGCAACAAGAAAGCTTTTTTCCAATGACATTACAGGTGCTAAAGAACTCCAGGTAACAATCACTCAAGTCTTCAGACAAGATGTCAAAGAATTGAACAGTAAAACCAAAAAGTATTTCTACAATTAAGATGGCCCTGTGTACTAACATCAGTTTTCAATTGACTGTATCTCTCTGAAGCACATGGAGTTGGTTGTACTCACTCCCCCTAAAACCCTCTACCTTCTGTCTCAGGAACAAATCTAAAAATGCATTCACAGGATCACAGACCAGTCCAGGCTGGAAGGGACCTTGAAAGATCATCTCACCCAACCTTCCATGGGCAAGTGAGCCTTGATCCGACTGCATGTTGAAAACCTCCAGTGACATGGACTCTTCCACATCACTGCGGGGTTTGGTCCATTATCACCTGAATAAAATATTCCCAGGTTTCTGTTCCTCTCATTTACACACTTGTTCTTTCAAAGAACTCAGACGTTGCTCTCTATGTATTTTTAAGTACCGGATACTCTTAATACCACAGTCAGACCAGGTTCTATGATCTTTGGCATCAAAGCCAAGTAAACAGGGAAGTCCTCTCTATGCAGTACATGGCATCTTGACAGTCCCTACATTCTGCATGATGGCTTCTGCCTTCTGTACTTCAGCTTTTGAAGAGATCTAAAGGGTGATGTTTTCTCCGGATGAAGTGTTACTCCTGTGTTTCAAATACGAAGCCTGTTTTACTATAGCAGTTCTCATCCAAAGCTTCCTTTCAGAGCTCTCAGGCCGGTGTTTTACCTGAGGCTTTTCTCAGCACCTCAAAAGATCAAGGTGGATCTTGGAGCTCCATCTCAAGGGAGGCTCCTGCAGCTCTGAGAGATGTGCAGTGCAGAATTTTTAAAAAGGTTGTCCACGAGACACAGCATGTTCTCATAGCTTACAACAACTTGGCAGGGAGGCCGTAGTGTTCCCCAGCATCACTCAGAATCATTATATTGCTGAAGACAAAGCAGTTCAGTTTTCATCCTCAGGAGGATCTCCATCAGACCTGAATGACTCACTGTCTTGGATCAAGGCTGAGAATCAGGTTTTTAGTCCCTCATGAAGTTCTTTTCAGTAAACGAGAGCTGGAGAGTGCTTGTAAGGAAAAATTAGGCTAGTTCAGGTCAGGTGTTACTACAGCACCCAGGTTTGCACAGCACGCTGCAGACAGCAAACTGAAGCAAGAAGGATCCAGCAGAGTCTTAGACAAGCTTCGACGAGAAATAAGTTGAGTTCTAAAAAGAGCTAAACTGCCTGAGCTGAGGCGATAATCCCAAATGGTAAACATCCCTCTTTCCAACAGATATCCTCTAAATCTGTGCTCTTTAGCCGCTCAACACAAGACAGCATTATGTACTGAGCCTGGCAGCACCAGCAGTTCCTGGCTTTACGATACCTACCAGAGCCAACCATGCTACTGTCCAGTGTCTTACAAAAAACCTGAAGATTAGAGTCTGGTAAAACTTTCCCTGGGCTACCTTATCATACCTAAATACCAAAAGGGAACTACAATTCCTACTGAACCTTTGAGGTCAACTCCATTCTTTAGTCAATCATAGAAATACCTTGTTGCAGATTTAAAAAAAAAAAAAAAATCCCAACATAAACCTCAAACCCATTACAACTGAGTTACCTAAACAGGCCAGTTCCTTTTATGTCAGAAAATATCACTAAAACACTTGGCAATTCCATTGGCATATTGGTAAGGAGGAATTCTGCTGGAAGTGTCTGGACTGGCCTGGAAGAATTAAGAAGACACTGACTTCAATTCCACAGCAAAGGTCAAAAATGACTCTGACCAAACTGCAGCAGAATTTTCCTGGGCTCTCAACAGCACACAGAAGATGCTAATGTGCACAACTGCTAAAAGAACTCCAAATCGGAAAAA
This sequence comes from Caloenas nicobarica, assembly GCF_036013445.1. Lineage (NCBI taxonomy): Eukaryota > Metazoa > Chordata > Aves > Columbiformes > Columbidae > Caloenas > Caloenas nicobarica. Next base: position 15,652,511 of record NC_088247.1, on the reverse strand, counting down.
ATAAGTGTTGGGGAAGCATGTATTTTCTAGATATCATCCTGCCGACACCAATATTATATTTACACAGCTGGGATGTGTTCATGTTTTGTAAGAAGTAGCATGAGATTTGGAGACAATCCAGAACCTCTCAACTTCTAAAGCTTCCTGTATGAAACATTTTTGCCATTCCACTGAGTCTGAGAAACACAAACTTAAAACATAATCTGCTAAAAAAGTAACTTCTTTAGGAGATCACTGGTGCATTGATGACACCCAGTCCAAACTAAAGCTCACTATAACTCTTTATGAGAAATGTGCATGCACTTCTCACATTTATCATATGATCAAGCACATTTTACTATTCTATTCTTGTAACAACAAAGGAAAAAAAAAGGCTTAGGTTCACCATTTCTGGGAGCCCTAAAACAGCATAAAGGATCATCCTTTTTTTGTAGATTTATATTATGAACTTTTTGATGCATTTTTAATTGACTGTTCTGATGAACATCAGATTCCCTTAAGACCTACAGTCTATTGGCTCAACAGCAAGATTAATTTTTTTAAGGACTAAATTAAGAGATCAAGTACTACTTTTGATTTTTCTATTAAAGTAAATGCTGTCCCCCAAAATACAGGGAAGTAAATCATCGAAGTAGAGGTAAACAATCTATCTGCCTTTAGAACAACAACTACAATATCAGCAAAACTAAGTAGACTACTGAACCTCAACAGACAGCTGTAATTGCTCAGTGAAGTGAAGATGTATTGTCACAGGAAAGGAAAAAATAACCCCTAACCAGAGACAGCACTTCTAGATACAGCCAAAAAAGACATTAACTTGATGATGCAAATGCAAATTAAGTGGATTGCAGACTGCCTAAACAATACAGAAAAAAAAAAAAATCTATCACATTAAAGCAAATAAGCTTAAAAGGATCATCCTTGCCAACATAATTACAGAAACCTTTTAAAGGCCAGGCAAATGATAACACACATTCATACAGGTTTTTTTAGGATCTGCTATAATTTTTTGAAGTAACAATAAATTGTGTCAATTACAGCATAACACTGTCAGGGAAGGATTTAAAAGTGCGAACTACAAAAGTTAGCTTTATTTTTAAGTCTCCTTTAACAATATATGGTATTACATCCTGTTAAAAATACATTGCTCTTCTATAATCTCATTAGAAAACTGTATATTTGGCTGTACATGGCAAAATCTGGACAGTTAAAATGCATGACAACCTGATGAACAGCTAATAAATTTTAATCAATATATCACATACCACTGTTGCCCTACTGTGACCTCATTTTAATGACCACTAGAGGATGCTATGAGAACAATTAGACAGTAAAAGAACATAGGGACTGTATCTTGCCTATGACATACCTTCATTTACAAAAAAATGTCAGTTTATGAACTGTTCTAAGGTTACTTAAGTTGAAACAAAAAGTTGTCTCATAAGCTTTTCAGACATTTGGCAAAAGAAACAAATCTCAGAAATTCATAAACACACGCGCTTTCAAAATAACAAAAATTAAGTTTACTTCCTTCTTCCATGTGCCAGAATAGTTTATTATATAGAAGGTTTCACTACCTAAAGTACCCTTGTATTTAAAACTAGGAGACAAGGAACAGCTTTCCAACCAAGTGGACCATTTGATGAATATTCCTTTGGGTATTATAATTCATAAGAAAATAACCTCAGAATTACAGTTTTACATATGATAAATTATTCAGTTGCATACTTACTTCATCCATTTTCATGCAAGTGCCAAAATCTGCCAGCTTCAGATGCCCGTGTTTATCTAAAAGCATATTGTCAGGCTTCACATCTCTGTGTATCAAGCCCATGGAGTGAATTGCATCAAGAGCAAGAACAACTTCGGCTGTGTAGAACTTGGCCCATTTCTCAGGCACATCGTAATTGCTCATAAGGTTTACAAGATCTCCGCCTGGCATGTATTCCATTACCATGTACAAGTATTTGTCATCTTGAAAGGCACAAAATAGCTGCAACGTTTTTTGAAAAATAAAAAAGGGAAAAGAAAAAAGAGCAATTACTTTTCAGAGACAGCTAGGAAAAAGAATAAAGCACAGTATCTTGATGTTTCATCAAACGTGAGCATATGTTTTCAAGACCGATGAACAGTAACTTTATTTTTTTACATTCAGATAATCTACATCTTCCATTAATTATGACAGTACACCAAAATTTACTGAACTTCAAAATCCCCTCATTTTCATTTTTTAAGAGAGCGGAAAAGATTTTCTGATTATTTTACTAGTATAAGCTTCTATATATCCATGTTTCTTGGCATTAAAAATTATCACTGAGTCAAAATGCAAAATATCAGATCTGAGAAAGGAAGCACCATGTATTGATTTGAAAAATAGCTCAAAGGTTAACAGCATCTTAGACTGTTTCTAGATTTCATTTATTATAAATCTCTTTATCTCTGTACATATTTAGAAAAATGCTTGTACTGATTTTTTTCCTAAATCAACATGCATATTGAAATAAGAAAAAAAAATAAAAGCTCCTGAAGAGAACTATAATATAATACAAAGAAATTATACTTAACAATAAATAACGGTCTGATATAGGTTGCAGGTAATATGTTGCCTAATGGCATGGTAGTGAAAGTAAGTTTAATCTCTTTAAAATGTATTTCAGACCCAGAGTGCTGAAGCTTTAGAGATTTCACCCAGCAACCGCCAGGTCTGAAAATGGCCCGAAGCAGCAAAAAGCATTGCTGTCAAATGTTCAGTGATGGGTGTTGAAAAGTCTCTGAAAGTCTCTCACCTTACTTCTCAGAGAATACTGTTCCTTTACACTCAGAACTAAAATTATTCATATATTTAAATTACCCACACAAAATTCAAAGGCAATTGAAAAAAAAGGATGAAAGGAGGAAATAAGAAACAGGAAGTTTGTGAAAGATAAAAGAACCATGAAAGGCAGGAATGTTATTAAGGAGATTTGATCATTAGATTAAAATTTATTACATATTCGTGACAGAAGACCTATATTATAAATACATTTTTTATATATATATATATATATTGCACTGTAGTTGTTTTCACAAATTGATGGTATATACAATATCTGATAATGCATTTGGTCATTAAAATCTAAATTAAAATCCAAAATAGTCTCTTTATTCTAATATAAAAAGACATTAATATAACATAGTAATTAATAACATTATGCCTTTATACAGCACTTTCATTATTGCCCTCAAGGGATTTCACTAAGAAAAAGAAATATATCTAGGGCTCTGGTTTTACTTGCTTTTTACACAAAAAAGCAAACAGAGAAGCAGTGTGATCTGTCCCAGTTTCTAGCTCAGAACCAGACCTACATTTTCTTAAAACCAGCTCACTGTCTTATCCCATGGGACCACATTACCTAAATATATCACACTAATACACTTCATCATGGAAGGCACAACTGCGACTACACTTTAATTCATTTGCTATTTACGAATACACACATACATTCATAACATGCTTGCTACACTCTTTTTTGAAAACTGAGTGTCATACATTTCTGCCTACTCTCAACTGCATGTGAAAAATAATGCCAGGCAACTGCTGTCATCAGAACAAATACGAAGAACTAAATAAAAATGCATCTATTTGGTTAAGTATTTCTCCTTAATATACGCAAGAAATAAAAAAACCCTTGAAAAACATTTCTTGCATACACAAGGTAAAGTGTTACGAAGAACACACAGAAACCTTAAGGCCAGTTTTTACTACTGAATATCCAGAAGCATGGCAATACACGTGAGAGCATTTAAATGTATTAATTATTTAACAAAATTAAGCACTAACAACTTCTCTAAGTATATGCTTTCACTACTCATTTTATTAATTGGTGTAATTTACAGGTTACAACAAATTGCAATATTTAGTACTAATTCTTCCCAAAGGCATAATTTGTATAACCAACATGATGATGTTACATGTCATGAGACAGCTACAAGTAACAGTGTTGGAGAAGACCAGCTGAAGAAGTCAGCTCTCCATTACTTGGATAATACTTCTGAGCTGAGATGCAGTAACTGACCACTGAACAGAAGGTGGTTTTCAGCAAACCACTACTACAACCTCCTGTCTCACGGACCAGAAGTGCGCACTCATCCACCTACCAAATTGCAGCTGACAGTAACTACCTAAAGCACTCTTCATACTAAATGCCTGTGATCAACTGACTGTATCATAAGGTAAGACTGGAAACAATGTTGACATTTGTTTCCACATTTCTATACAAAATTCTTCTTAGTTGCAAGGTAACCTCCCTATTATTCCAAGTAATTATGTGGATATTTCACAAAACTGTTTAATTCCATTAAATGCATTTGTAGTGACTAAAATGTAAATTAATCTACACAGCCAAATACACAAAACTCAGTGAAACTGCTGTAAATATGTATATTTAAAAAGTAAAATCTGAACCTAACCGATTATTTCAGTTTAGATGTAAATTCAAGACCAGCTCAAGACTGGGAAAGGTTTATGGCTTTATCATTATCATTATTTTACTCTTACATATCTTCCTTACCTGAACAACCCACGGACTATTGGCAAAGGCCATGATATCTCTTTCTTCCCAGAAAAAGGCTGAATCAGATCTCTTGATCATTTCAAATTTACTAAGTAGTTTCATTGCATACACTTTCTGCGTCATTTTATGGCGAACCTGTTGGTTGAGAAAGAAGAGAAAAACTTTTTTAAAAAGCCTTGTAAAACAACTGCATACCAGCATAATATACTTCTGCTACGTGCAAACCACTTTGTGGGATGTGATGCCTCCAGATCTTCATATATCCAATTTTCTACAAAGCAAGGATTTGAGAACTTCCAAACCTGGAAAGAAAAATCTAACAGCTGCTCAGAAAAAAACATTGCAGGGGTGGAACAAGAAGGATGGCAGATGAAAGAAGATGTGCCAAGAGCCTGGGCAACTGCTGCAGCTGTTGCTGCAGCCCCAGGGGAGTTGCAGGGCCAGGAGCAGGACGTGCCCCAGGGCTCTTAGGAGGTTGCTGTTTATTGAAGATGCACTGATAACAAGTGTTTGTTCTTCCTCGTTATGGCTATGAGTATAAAAAGGAGAGCTGACTCCACTAGTCTGAATACTCAAATTGAAACCACTAAAAACAAACAAAACAAACAAACCCCACCACCCTCCTCCCCGCCAAACAACCCAAAATTCAAAATGAGAAAAGCACCATCGTTCTCTAAAGAACTGGACTGCTCTTAACATTTTCTGACTGAAAATGCCCACTTCGAATCATCCAGGACACTAAAAAAGAAGATGACATAATTGTCTTTACAAAAGATAAAGGAAATTCTTGTCTATTCCCCCTTCAAAAGTTCTACCATGTAAGGAGAAATAAAATGCAACTGTTTCTATTTTCTTATTCTGAACACCATCTATCCGTTGCATTCACTCATGTTAAAAATTCTGCCAGCAGTCCACTTCAGCCTTTTCACAAAAAAGATTGCTCCTATTTCTTTTCTTAAGTGGTTCTTAAATTCACGTTAAATGGTGTAAAATTGATAATATAAATCTTGCTGGAAAACTGAAATTAAAACTTCTATGACAAAATCTACAAATATTTTGGAAGATTTCATCTGAATATGGACATGAAACAAAATCCTTAAAGCCATTACCCTGTTAATGAAACAATGTTAGATATACGCTGCTTTATGAAACAACTACTAAAGGACCAGTTTTTTAACATTCTTGAGTGTATCCTGCAGAAATCAAGGTGGGAAGTATTCAGCTATAAGATGCCAGAGTCAACAGAAAAAAAAAAACCCTGCATCTTAAGTTTCTGCATATTTTCTTCACATGAAAATAAAAATTTGAGTGGACTAATTTGCGAACTCAGAATGAAATGGTTATGACTTTCTGCTGCATTTAAAAACCTCACATTTAGCAAAATAAACCATATCCCCTAACCTCTTAGTTTTACATAACGTTCCAGGTCTAATTATGCTACTTGAAAGACTGTTTAATAGGCTCTCTTCCTGAAGAGCTGTAAATGCTTCAGGTCCATTATGTCTGCAGTTCAAAGCTTCAGAGAGGCACCTGTTTGGTCAACAAATCTGGGAGCACCAGTGTCCTGCTCCTAAGGAGCTGGAAACATTAATGTTGCTGAAGCCAACACGAATGATGTGTAGAAACAGAAGCGGCATTGGGTGAGGTAGTGATCTTGGAAAGAGAACATGAACAGAAACAGGATTATTTTTGAATTTATTGTTCTTGAAATTGGGCTTTTTAATCTTAAAATATAGGTACAAAAGTTTTAGGATTAGCATCCTGTATAGTTTAACAAGAACCAACAACCTTCTACATAGTTAGATCAAAAAACCTCTAACCAAATATCAAAACAGAAACACGTTATCTACATGCATTAACAACTCGATAAGCACGTATATTTTAAGACAATAACAATTAACCAGATAGTGAAGGTGTCCTAAAAAAAGGATTTTGAAAACTACCTCCTTCCCATTTACTAATCCCACAAGGGGTTATTTATATACTGCATGAAGTAGAGCTTTTGTAATCCTGCTCAAAATCACCAGCAACCTCAAAAAGATATAACTGAAGACACATTCTCTGTGAAAGTTCACATAAAGCACTGCAATGTATTTGCTAGTTTACAATTCCTAAAAATCATTGCGCACCCTTGCCTGGGTGTAGTTAGTACAGCTGCCTTCATTTACTACAATAATTTTCTCCCACTACTTGGGGAAAAACAGTTTCAAAAAGTCAGCACAGCCTGAAGCAAAATCCGTGGGGTGCCACCATATAAAAAGGACATAAAGCTACTGGAGAGTGTCCAGAAGAGGCTACAAAGTTGGTGAAGGGTTTGGAGGGGAAGTTGTGTGAGGAACAGCTAAAGTCACTGAGGGGAGAGCTCATGGTGGCTGCAGCTTCCTCGCAAGGGAGGAGGAGAGGCAGGCGCTCATCTCCTCTCTCTGGCAACCAGTGACAGAGCCCAAGGGACTGGCAGGGAGATGTGCCAGGGGAGGTTTAGGTTGGACATTAGGAAAAGGTTCTTCACCCAGAGGGTGCTGGACACTGGAACAGGCTCCCCAGGGAGGTGTCACAGCCCCAAGCCTGACAGTGTTCAAGGAGAGACTGGACAACGCCCTCAGACACATGGTGTGAACTGTGGGGTTGTCACATGCAGGGACAGGAGTTGGACTTGATGATCCTTGTGGGTCCCTTCCAACTCTGGACATTCTGTGATTTTATGAAACTCATGCACAGGAAAGCCAAAGTAACCAGAAATCACAGTGTTTGCCTCTCTATAAGGTAGTGCCAATAGGTTCAGCTGGCTAACATCTCTTGAGAATATCTCAATATAGATTCATTCTCTGCACATAAACAGAGGAACCAAAGCAACAACTGGCATACTGGCACACCCAGAGGTGAGTGGGTCTTGGCTGCCTTCCAGGTGAACAGACCTACCAGTGACTTTACTTCTCATGTCACCACCACGGCCCCTGGAGCCAGCCTGTTGAGCCACCAGCCACTGTGCTCTTCACCCAGAGCTATATTTGTACATACGGATATTGGCTCTTACAGCAGACTATTCATGTATTAAACTGTCGCGATGTTTCAATTTCTTCCAACCGTTTAAATGAACTGCCAAATTTAAACTGCAGCTCACCAGAGTAACTCTCAAAATAGGCAGGAAAATCCCCTCATGCCATCAGCACTGAGTAACGTGGCCTCGTTTAACTTACGAAAATGCAGTAAGAAACAAGAATTTCACTCTACTCTGCTTCATCAATTTAAGACTTTCAAGAAACAAGTATGTACAAAATACATCCATAATTTCTACAGCATTCATGTCAGAAAACAATCTATAGGCAAAGAAAAGGACATATCCCCTTGAAGTTATCAGATTGAGTACGTAGTAATGATAATGGTGCTGTCCCCATTGTGATAAAAGAAAATGAAGATCCTAGAGTGGAGTTGTGAAATTAATTCTAATATTTGAAGTAATCACAAATATCCTAAAATACTTACAAGAATAATACAAAATAACTACAGACAGGGTACCAAAGTTCATGTCCTGACAAATTTTCAGGTAACAGACCACAACGCTTTACTTGCGTTAATACACAAGTATACATCAGCAGTGGCTGGGGAACTAAAACCAATAAACAAAGCACTTAATGGGAAACAAACAAACAAACCCCAACACACCAAACACAACACCACCACCAACTAAACCAGCACCTGCTTACACAGGTTATGACAACCACTGGTTTGCAACACTAAGGAATCACATACTAAAGACCATCACCCAGATCACACTTTTCTACCCAAACACGAGACGGAGTAAGCCTTGCTTTAATTTTCTGTTCCAGTACACAATCAAGTCAGTCTGCTGTGCCGCTGCATCATTACAGTACTTTATGATTGGACCTGGAAGAAGAAACTGAGGATATGTTTCAATTTCAAATAAAGAGGATTTTTCCTCAAGTGAAAACAAACGAGGTACTCAGGATGTGCTTTCATAAATTACTGTTTCTGCATTAACCACAAGTAACATATTAAGCACCATAATTCAATTTTTCTGTCTGCCCTAGACACCCGTTGCTTCTATTCACGGCACCGTGTAAGAAAAGCAGCGATCTGGCAGCTGGCAATTATCTTCTTAGCTTTCCCCATCACCACAGACCCAGCAAAGCCAGAGGCCAGAGCTCAAGAGTAGAGTTTAATACTTCTGGAGCTATAGGAAATTGTTTTTCCACCAAAGTCAGATGCTCAGACCAGAGTCATCTGATCTCTCTTTACTGGACTGAATTTTTTTGGGGGGGAAGAAGGAGGGAAAAGCAAGGCTTTTTTCAAAAACCTAGGTGTAAGATACAGCAGTAGAGAAAGTGTTTTCTTTCTTGCCAGAACCCAAAAAGCTGATCTCTCCACACCACTTATTTCACAAGAAAGGGCTGTACTGGAGCAGAAAGCTTTTGGGAAACAAAATTAAACGAAGGAGATCATAGCTATTTTATGCAGTATGTTAACATACTCATTTTTGGCTTGTTATATTTAACTATTACAAATATTTAACAAATATTTGTGCTATAAATATTTACACACAATGGCTCACACTGATAACATGACATTCACGAATTTAACTCAGGTACTTAATCATGTTTTATTTATGGTTCTTTCTGCACTGAGCCCCTACTGAAGCAAATTTCTATTTTGATCACAGAATGTGTTGCAAAATACCCTGATTACTGCAAATCCATCATCTGCAACTATGGTGTTAACATTCTGAACAGAGTAGAAATAGATATAGCTTAGCTCAAGAGTTTAAACTTGTATCATACCTTGTGAGGCAAAACATCTAGGTATGTATGCCCTCATCACCAGCTAATATTAGTGCAGATGCACAGCTGTATTTATTAACATACTGCTTTTTATCTGTAAGACTACATAACACCATGATTTCTACTTGTATTTTTATATTCCAGAAAGAGTGTGTTCTTCCAAATTGGCACAAAACAAACACAGAAGTTCCCTTCTAGTACCAACCATTCTTAGAGGTTTTTTTAATTTGGGGGGCTTGAAGGGCTTATTTAAAGAATCCAAACCCCCCTAAACAACAAAAAACCAAACATTATTATATGACCAAGTTACTATGCATTTTACTGTTTCACTATAATGATGAGGCAAATGACAAGTAAAGTTTGTCTCTGAACTACCCTTTGAACTACCAAACTTCAGTATGTACACTGTGAAAAATCATCTCTATTTTAGAATTTAAATTGTGCATGACACAGTGAATTAAGGAAAAAAGTTTCCATTCTAAGCCAGAACAAACTGAAAACTTATATTTAAAATGAAATGTTAAAAAGTAAATGAAAATTATTTAGAAAAAACCCTTAAGTTCATAGAAATACACATATGAAAACAATGCATTTTGATTTCTGAAGCGCATTAGAAATACAATTCTCTTTGATGTTTCCAGCAAATATATCAGTGTGACATCCAAAAGATGGACATGACCTTTGTTATTGGGATCTTCTATTTTTCAACTTCCCCCCCCGCAACAAATGGACGAGGAACTCTGCTCCTTACAACTTGATTCTTCACTGACTTCCCATGCAAGTGCATGAAAAAAGAGCATCTCTATTAGCTACTATGGGTGAATATATATAATGACAAAAATGTCTTATAGAAGACTTCAAAATAAACCATTTGACATGACTGTCAGTGAAAAGACAAAGAATAGATGGCCTTCTCATAAAGATCCCTGCAGCAGCCCCTTCTCAAATAAGTAAGGTTCTGCTGAAGGTTTTGGTTGTGTTTTTTATGTCTTGCCAGTAAGGATACAAAAGCATTTGCAAGATATATATTTATTCTTTAAAGACTTACTGGAAAATGGAGATCTTTGAAAGTACTCTTCTCCATAATGCATAAATTCTTCTGGACAAAAACAAAGTGCAAATGACCCAGAAAGAAACAGTTGAGAGGGAACTACATTGTCATGTTGTCAAATTTGGATGAAGTTGCATTAAAAAAAACCCAAAATAAATGAAATAGAATTGCTGATAAAATGTTGTTAACAGCCACATGAATTACATCTAAATCTGCAAATAGCCCATGAGCCAAACAAATCGTGTTAGGCTAGTCACAGTTGGTTTCTTTTCCCCAATTCCAACCAATTTCACTAATACTAACATGGAAAATGTAAATATTTTTATAAATGGATAAAAAATTCATTGCCATTATATGTTGTGTATCTCCTATAAGCACTTCATAACTAAGATCTTGCCACACTCCTCAACAAAACTCAAGAAAATCTTTGTATTTTCCAAAATTGCTGAACATTACAAAAGACAACACAATTTTCCCAGCTTCCTAGTGCAAAGTTAGCACAGAACAACACGTCAGCTCCATGTCAAAAGGCACGAGCAAAAGGGTAATTTTTGTTACCTTGTGGTAACAAAAGAAGAAGCTTCAACTGCTGCAAAACAGTTGCCCCCCTTTCTATTGACTTCCTTCACATCTCTCCTTTAAAAAAGCTTACACAGACAAACATCATGGATCAGCTGATACGCACTTATCTGTTAGCTCCTGATAACCTGTCCCTGGTGTTTGTATTCTCAGATTCTATTCGCAGCTTTTCAATCCATCTTATATATATGCTCACATTTTTGTGCTATTTCTTACACAGTATGACTTGGAAATCCAGGAAAAATCAAAATTAAATGAAAAGCAGACTATGCATGATATAGTAAGCTAATTTTTGTATTTTGATTGCCTTTAAAAAAATAGAATTTCTCTGCAATATAAATTTTAAAAGTAATTCCATTCTTACATTAGATATTATGTCGGATACAATGTCAATTGGGCAATGTTAAAAGTGTCTTAAAAAGAAATCTTACATGAATCATATTGGTTAAATATAAAGCAAGCATCAGAATTACAAGAGTAAACCAAAAATTTTTGTTGCACTATTAGATTGCTCTTTCATACGTAAGTTTCAGATATTATTATACAGTGATGCTTACAGCCAAAAAAATTTAGAATTGCCATGAACTGCCTTTTCATTTCAATCAAAGGATAGCAAACTGTTTCCCAAGTACTTCTTTTCCAATCCATCATATTTCAAACTCGGATGTACTGTTCACTATGCAAAGAAATGACCTCGTGATACAAGAAAAATAACATTTAGTCTTCAAAAGAATGCATTTTTAGACATAAGGCATGCAAGACTGGGTAAGGTTTTGGCTAGAGCCATGAATCTGTCTAATCATTAAATCGTTACATTCTTACCAGCTGCACTTCTCCAAAAGCCCCTCTTCCAATCACCTTAACGACATCATAGTCTTCAGCTTTCATTTGTAAAGCTCGGATTTTTTCCACAATCTTCTCGTCTGAAACAAATCAAATAAAAGCAGTACTCTGTTAATGCATGCATTATCACAAGAATTTTCTCATTTTTCATTTAGAGTCAATATAAGCTACATTCATTTAAATATTTAGAGCCTTCTTGGTAATTCTCAAAATCTGCAGTCACTATTAACAGCCCCTTAACCATTTACCTTCAGCTGTTACAACTGAAATGGCTTTTGGACTTTGCTGACTCTCATTTCACACCTCCAATAATCATTCACAAGCTTACAGGAAGACTCTGGTAAGGAAGAGAACCAGAGATGCCTATCTGGAATTTTCAGACAATTATTCATTGCCACCCGCTGTGCTGCCAGGACCCGCTGCCACACCATGGATGAGGCAGGTGTGAAGCACCTGGCACACACGAAAGCGCTGCAGCTGTGACCTGCTCCTGCACACCTGGAGGGGTCAACTGCAGTCAAACGGCGAGGAATATAACTCAAAAACCTTCATGTACAGCTTCAGATCATGCAGGGATATGACTTCAGATCCACTCATTCGTTCCATTTGAAATATTAATTCAAGGTTACATATGCTAGTGTAACTGCTGGCCATCTCGAAGTGCTTTATAGTGTTCACTCTGTGTGTAGTTCTACACTTTTTACAAATAGGTCTATAATGATCTGTTCAAGTATCTTCTGGTACAATATTCTGGAAATAAGCTCTGTCTTTTCAGTATTTTTCTTGTTGGCAGTTGTGGGAATCTATAAGGGGAACCAGTGAAATTCTGACCTCTGACAAATCATAAAACCATGCAAGGTCCTAGACTCTTTAATTTGGTAAATGTAGCGTTCCTGGCTAAATGCATTTTAAAAATCTATTTTTATTACAGGGACAAAAGATAATAGGAGCAATGAATGGAATCCACAATAGTGGAGGTAATCTTTCTTAAGTGACAAGCTTTGACGCTGGCCCCATACCGGCCTAGAGGAAGAACAAAACAAAGCAAAACAGGTTGGCTGGAGCAAGACCTCTACAGGGAGGAGCCTGAAATTGTCCAAAAAGCTGTGGAAGTTTATATTCAGAGAGCAGCAGATGTGTGTATTGTGAGCTCCCTGCTTTGGGTCAAAGACCATGGAATTTGATCCCAAGAAACGCATTAAAGGGGATCTCAGATCTGAATACAGAAAAAAAAAAAAAAAAGGATCAGAGATACAGTTAATTCAGTATGACATTAAAGATGACATCGTCAGCAGGGAGTTAATGATAATGAACATCTAGCAAATAGTTTAACCATTCCTATGGATTCACAAAGAGCAACCTGGCAGGCTACAAGCAACCCAGGAGACGTCTGACCATCAAGAACATTTTTGACCCAAGAGAGCACCAAGGCCAATCAGGGAGGCACTCGGATCTGTTACTCACAAACAAGAATGAACTGGCCAAGGATGACAAAGTCTGTTGGCAGCCTTGGCTGAAGGAACCGTGAGATGCTGGAATTTAAGATCCTGAGAGAACTGAGGAAGGAAAATAGCAGACCTTGGACTTCAGGAGAACAGATGACAGCTTGTTCAAGGACCTCAGTGGCAGGATCCCATGGGATGCTGCTGTGGAGGGTAGAAGAGTGGGCTGATCTTCCAAGATCTTCATAGCACAGAATGGTCTGTTCTAGTTAGCTAGAAATGGAGCAGGCATGGCAGAGAGCCAGTTCAGCTGAATGGGAAACCTTGGCCTCAACTCAAGCACAAAAAACAAAGGTTTGGAACAGAGGCAGGGAGGGACTACCCAGCAGGAATCTCTCAAGTGTGCACGGATGGAACTGGGAAAGCAAAGCTCAGCTGGAACTGAAACTAGCCAGGACTATGAAGGGAAAAAAGAGCCTTGATAAATACACTGGCAATAAAAGAAATAATGAGACAAACGTGGGCCCGCTGCTCTCAGTGAGGTAGGGGATTTAGTGTCAAGCGAGATGGAGAAGATAAAAGTACTCAATGCTTTTTTTTGCCTCAGATTTCACTGGCAAGCTCTGCTCACAGGCCTCCCAGCTCCACAGGGCTAATAGGAGAGTGTGGAGCAGTCAGGTGTCCCAGTAGAGGAAGTCAGAGTTAAGGACCAATAAAGCAAACTTGACATACATGGGCCATGAGACGACACAGGATGCATCTGAGCATGCTGAAGGAGCCTGTCGACACCATTGCCAGGATGTTCTCTATCACCTTTGAAAGGTCACGGCAACTTGAGGAGCCTCCTGATGACTGGTAAAGGGCAAATGTCATGTCCGGGTTCTAGAAGGACAACAAGGAGGGTCCAGAAAGCTAGAGGCTGGAACAGAAGCCTAAACTCACTGCCTACAATGACCACAGAACAAATCCTTCTGGAATGCACTTCCAAGCACCTGATGGACAAGAAAGGATGGGAACAGCCAGAATGCATCTAAAAAAGACAAAGTGTGTTTCATTAACCTGATTGTCTTCCATGAGGAAACATCTGTCTTGGTGGACAAGGTGACAGCAGTAAGTATTTCCTTTCCTTGACTGTAGCATGACTTTCAACACAGCATCTCAAAGTATCTTTGTAGCCAAACCAGGACGACATGCATTGCACAGAGAAATTACAAGGTGGGTGGAAAACTTGCTGGTCAATGGTTCAAAGATCATACACTGGAGGGCAGGCCTGCACCTAAGAGGGATCCAGGCAGGATGGGTAAATGAGGTGAAAGGAACCTCACAAAGTTCAAAGGCAAATGCAGAGTCCTGCACCTAGGGTGGACGGACACCACACTACAGTACAGGATGATGCTCACCGGTTGGAAGGCACCTTGACAAAGACGACCTGAGAGCCCTGACGGACAACAAGATGAACAAAGAGAACGAGCAGCAAGCCTTTGCACCAATTGCATACAGGGCTGCATTGGTAAATGCATAGTCAGTAGGTTGAGGGAAGCGATTTCTCCCCTCCGCCACTTGTGAGACCACAGCTGGAATGCTAAGTCTAGTGTTGGGCTCCTCAGTGCAAGGACAATATCAAAACATTCCCTTGCTTAATGAAAGGCCACTAAGATGCTTAGAGGGTGGGACCACATGATGCTCACAGGGAAGGTGAGGAAAGTGGGATTGTTCCGCTTAGAATAATAGAATAGTTTGGGTTGGAAGGGACCTTCAAAGCTCATCTAGTCCAACCCCCCTGCAATGAGCAGGGACATCTTCAACTCGATCAGGTTGCTCAGAGCCCTGTCCAGCCTGGCCTTGAGTGTCTCCAAGGATGGGGCATCGACCACCTCTCTGGGCAACCTGGGCCAGTGTTTCTCCACTGTCATTGCAAAAAATTTCTTCCTCATGTCTAGCCTGAATCTCCCCTCTTTTAGTTTAAAACCATCACCCCTTGTCCTGTTATAACAGGCCCTGCTAAAAAGTCTGTCCCCAGATGTTGCATCTCACAAGAGAGGGGAATCACATAAATTTATTTTCAATTGTTTCTGAAATGTTTTCAGATATGTGAGATGAGATAGCAGGGATTTAAACATGTTGAGAGAGTGGGGTGTAGTTTTACATTGCTCCATTACTGGACAGAAACTCACAGGAATAACTGTTCAAAATACAATACAGAAATCACAAACAATTTTAATACAGCTCCAGTGAAACTGTTTAGGCATCGGACACTGCAGTTAAGCAGTGAAAAATCCAACAATATATGCAGTAAGCAAATGAGATACCACCTGAGGAGGTACCCGTTTTATCACCCCTGTGAAACACCGAGGATGAAGAAATCCTACTTGCTCTACTGAGAGATTTAATAATCTTAGTTAAAAACAATATTATCATCTAGGGATGCGGGTATTGTGGAGGTATCAGTTATACAGATGGATTGCCTATTTTGTTATAAAATGTAACAGATATGGAATAGATAACCAAAACACGGAACTAACATGAAACAAAAAACAGGCTGCAACAAGGCAAGCTCAGAGAAACCCTGAAGCAATGTCGTAACTGCAACATGCTGGATCATATTATTTAGGTCATATACCACATAACATGATCTAATTCAAGGTATAGGAGGCCTTTCAAACACTATCCTTTTACTAGAGGAGTGAATTTTCAGATTTCACACAAACGAGTTTGAACATTTGTGGTATCTGTATGCACTGGTACCACAGATTGTGTAATATCTTACAGCCTCATGAATTTGCAACAGCACAAAGCCCCGCAAAAGAAAAATGTCAGGTTTAAAGGAAGGCGCTAGATGGACTGCTCAGCCCCAGAATATACTGGAATCTTATAAAAATATTGTGACATTCGAGTAAAGGTCCTAAAATATGACAATGTCATCACATATGACTCAGGTTTCTTCTTAACACAGGAAGGACCAGGAATGCTGGATAGCAGGACAGCTTTTGATTTACTACTTGAAAATGGCACCATAACCTTTAAACAAATGAAGCTTCAACGTTCTGAAAGGGCAGAGTGTTTGGATCAGTCACTGGCAGCTGGCAGCAAGAATGTGGCTGAAGGTTACAAGTGCTTGTGAAAATGCAACAAATACCTGACTAGAAGAGTAAGGGGGAATAGGGAAGAGGAGAAAACCAAGCTTTCCTGCTCTTTAGGAAAAAACGTGTTTATATCCAGGTTATTTTCTTAGAAGTCAAAAGGAACATGTATCAGGCAGTTCTGGAGTGTGTAGATATGAGGAATAAAAATGTAAAAGTGCAATTTTATCCCCACAGACCAGAGGCAGTCAGTCAATGAGTGCTGCTATGGAGTACATCAAGTCAAAAGTTGCTGCCCTAGGCAAAAGCCTAGCCAGAAGTTAAACTGAAGTTCAGCCAGGAAGTGCTGCAATCCCACACCCGCCCAAAAACAAACAAAAAGCACAACAGAAAGACTGAAGTAATTAGGGGTGCATACTAACACCTGGCCAGAGGTATGCAAGGAATAAGAAGCTGCTGGACATCTTGCAGAAGCAGCAGAAACTAGCAGGCATAGCTTCAGACAGTGGAGTGTTTCCCCCTCCAGAGAAAAGAAACGAGGACAGAAGTATTTTGTCTTGCATCGTGAAAGGAGCAGAAGACAGGGAAAGAGAAAGCAGCAGTTCTCTGACTTGCAGGGGACAGCATCCCGGATTTAATGAATGCAAGCTTGATGGCAGAACTGGATTGCATTATATCTACCAAGTACCCAAATGGAAAAGTGGTTAATAACACTGACATATAACTTGTTTATACACCTAAGACATTCTACCTTAAACACTGTGGCTCTAATTCATGCTCTACTTGGGAAACTTTGCTTATTTGATACCTCTCCCATCACTTCTCTTACCAGAATATCATTAATAATGGAACCAGAGCCCAACCTGCCAAGGTGACTGCAAAGACCTGGCAAGGAGTGGCCTTAAAGAAGCCAAGAGAAAACCAAAGGGGCAATTACCTCATTAACTCAGTGTAAGATCTACATTGCACTACATTTCTAAGATTCTTCTTGGCATCTGACATTTCATCTGTGTCACTGACAGGAAGTACGGAGCACGGAGAACTACAATCACAATAGGAATTAACATCCACAACCACGCCAGGCAACGCATTTCTGTTGGTAACTGCACGGCTGGCATATGATTCAGCAACTTCAAGAGGTATAACAAAATATAAGGAAGGAACCAAAACTGTTACTTTTGCAAGACGTTAATCTTAACAGATACATCTAAGAAAGCAGTGTCTGCTTGGAGAGGAAAATGGCAAAAGCAACTTCCCAGGAGGTTTATTCAGGGGGTTACCAAAGCTGCCGCACGAGCGACATATCTGTTCTACAAGTTCCTTCTACTCTCAATATATCCACTGCCATTGCACTCTAGAAGTCTGCCAACCTCCAAAACATCAGCAAATAATTTTAACAACAGAAGTTTCCAATTCTTGAGTGATACTGGATAACACATAGGAAGTCATTGATCCATTTAGGTAGTCAAGGCTTCTGGATTGTACCAGGCCTGCTGAAGGCACCACTCCTTGTGCTGCTCCTTGGAATTCCTCAAAATCCACTCTTCGTGCCCTTCTATTCCTGATAACATTATACATGACTGAATATTTTTAACTGTTGCTTAAAACTGTTGCTTAATTATTAAACTTTCTTCTCCCAGAAGTTAAAGCAGCTAAGAGGTTATGTAGCACCTGAATGGGAGACTGAAAAAGGCACAAGCCACTAAGACATGATTGAACACTTGGCAAATCTCAGATGACAGAAAAAGTGACTTGGAAGAATTGATTCAACCTGTTGTCATAGCCTAGATGACATAAAAAAAAAAAAAAAAAGACCAATAAAGATTTGTTACATCAAGCCCATGCTGGAAAAATCAAGCTTCTTTTCTAAAATAAGCAAGTGGGTTTTTGCTCTCAGAGGACTAGAAGATTCCTCCCATTGTTTTGGGAATTAGATGTTACGTTATGCTTTCCTGTCCCATGAACACTCCAGAAAAGCAACAATTTAACCAGACTCCTAAGAGTTGATTAAAGCAATACAGAAGGCTGAAAAGGAATAGTTGTACTTTTATATGAGATCCTTATGTGCCTCTTATGATAAACACATGCTCTGCTTTGGTTCAATGTTGTAGAGAAAGAGGTAAGAAACCAGAATAGTAAGGGGAAGCAGGCAATGAAAACGTTTCCTGCATATTAAACATGCAAAGAGGTTGATTCTGCAAAGTGGCCACAGAAACAGGATATATGACACTCCTATAGTACAGGCAATTAATAAATTGTAGCTTAGTGAAATGAGTTAAAACATTTGAGTTTCAGCTTGAAACTATGAGTTGAGCTGAATATCAATTAAAGTCTCAGCTGAGATGCAAACTATTTCATTTTCAAATTAAAATAAGCTATTAATAAAGCATTGACCTGATTAGTAACAGTTTGCAGTAGGTCTGAAGTAAGGTGTATTCAAACCTTTGGGAATATGGTAGAAAAAATAATTTCCTTCTCAAAGTGTTAGTGTGGAAGAATTAAGTGATTAAATTGAGTGAAAGCGCAATGCTTATTGCAGTGTTCTCCACAATTTTTGAAGATTTGTGTAATATGGATTAAAAAACCCATCAGCACCGACCCTGTCTCAGCGGCTTCACCTGGTACTGCAGTGTCACTCGCACGGCAGCCCCGTCACCTCCCTGCGCTGCCTCGGGAGCCTGAAGGGGGGACACGGGCTCCAGGCCCCGGCACACACCGCTCATCAGAGTCTGTCACAACCTTTTGACAATAATTCTCATCCAGACATTTCCTACAGCTCTTCAGATGCTGAGAAAAATCGGAAAAGACAAGAACTCACTGTTCCCTAACCTAAGAGAGCAGCAACTTACTGTTCCATAAATCCTTACATTAGTTGACAAGTCTTTTTCCAAATCCATGCTAGTAAGAGGCTTCAGCAAGCACCTGTATGCTCTTCATTTCCACTGATACTTGCTACCCCCAGAATAGTTTCCAAAAAAACAAGAGATAAGGCTTCAGCAACTTTAAATCACATAAAATGGCAGTGCCAATAAGAACCCAACTGTCCTCCTGCACCTGAGCAGCTCCCTTTGTGCTGGCACAAATATCAGTGAAGCAAAAGGAAAAACAGAAACTGGTCTTTGCTTTATATTTTGCCTGACTAGTTTTAACAAAAAGAATCGAACAAACTAACCACTCCACTCCTTGCATTCATTCTGCTCGGTTCCCCAACCTGGTTTACAACAAACCACAAAAACACTTGTGTCAGAGAGGACTTTGAAACAAATCGCTGTGGCAGGACTGATTCTTTCAGTTGCAATGCCAAAACAGTAACAGCTTCAAGTGTTTACAAAATTCTCATTTCAGAAATATATATTAAAAAGGTGTACATTACAGAAGATACGCCATGCTATTTTAATTCTCTCCCAGGCAGTACAGAAACAGGAGAGAAGTTACATGGGTGACTCTTAAAAGAGATGAACAGCCACTATTTTGTGTGAACCAAAATAGTCAGCTCTTACTTGCTTTTTTAAAGTTCAACAGGTAAGGATGAAGTGCACCACTGAAAACTCTTAATTAACTACTGTGAATTTTTTTTGTAACCCATTTTCTTTAGCTAGTAGCTGGTTATTTCAACTGTAAAATGTTGGCTGATTGTTAAAAAAAGGCATTAATAAAACTGTGAACCAAAGTATATTTTTGGGTTTCTGCCATTGCTGGTAGCTTGCAGGTCACATCAGATGCTTAATAATATTTACTACAATAATGGGAGGGAACCTAGAGTAGAAGGAGCAAAGGCCTTCTAAAAAGGGAAGACAGACAGCAAGAATGTTCAGGGGCTGCAGGAAAAAAAATAATCAAAACACCCAAACGTGTTCCCAAGGTTAAATTGTTTTCCCATAGTTGCTATTTTAATAGCCAGATAACAGAAGATACTGGTCTTCTGACTGGAAAAAGGTTTCTAATTTTGTCCTACTGCAAAAGTAGTATTGTAATGTAAAGGCAAATTTGAACAGCTCATAAAAGTAACTGTCATTTAAGTCATTTTCATATTTGCCGTAGACCGGGCTTTTCCCTCGCATCACATTTAAAATGCACAGTTGCAGGTAACAAAATTACTTAAAATGCTGTTCCTGACCCTTTCTTTCATAAATATCTGCTTTAATTCCTTTGTACTCAAACTGAGAAAAATCCCAAGGCACGCCTCTCCTTCCTAATCCACTGTTTCTTACTTATTCTGTTTTCAGTGACTTCTCCAAATGAGACTTTAGCGGCAACTGTAAAGCCCCATGTTCAGCTACAGAGCTCTGCTAAACCTCACGGAGAAGCACTGAATTCCAAACATAAGAACTCAGCACAAATGACTATACCAGCCACCATTTAACTGAGGAGCATGAGTGGGTATTAAAAGGAGTCCCAGTGCAATGGAAGGCAGACACACACAGCTCTTACCAGTAAAGAATCAAAAAAGGAGTTGGGTATTTTTAAAAAATATATATCTCAAAACAAGCTCACTACAACGCACAGTTGTTCCAAGAAGGCTTACTCTCTGCAACGCACATGTTAAAGCAAATCATCCATTATTTTTACAAGAAAAAAATAGTTTATATACATGGACAGAAAACACTTTAAAAGACAAAATACAGCTACTCTGATGTAAGAGACTTCCATTTTCACACACTCAATAAACTCCAAGATTCTGCCTACAATTAATTTGGTGGGAATCACAAACATTTACACAAAGGTTCAAAAATGCACCAACAGATTTTAAGGTACAATAATTTAGAACTAAAAGTCAACAGATGACTTCTCTGTTAGATTAAATAAGACTGTATATACAATGTTACATTTTGAGTAATTAATTCATAAAGAATAATAACTAGTATATGCTTTGCAAATTATGCCACTGCACTCACTTAAAATAAAAAACAACATAAAAGGATTTTTCCAACTGTAGTTGGAAAAATTACAACCTACAGTTAGTGTTTTCCAATATCTTTTCAGCAATACAAAAATGAAACTTCTCTGTACCAAATGGTCCTCCAAAGCCTTCTGAATGTAGAAGCTCAGTTATAAAAATTAGTAAAATGAAAACCAGTAATTCATTTCTGACCACTCAGCTTCCTATGACTGAGATCACAACAATGCCATTGTTTAAGGGCCACTGGCAACTTACATCTGTTTAAGAAATTATCGATGTTCTTGTTCTTTCTCAGTGCTGGATAATCCAGATCAAGGACCAAAGAATTCAAGCCATCCTGAAAAGAAATAAAAATAAGTTAATTGAGTTCTAACATTATAATTAACAGCTTTCTTAAAAGTACTACGCTGAGACTGATTACATATTATTCAACTCACGCATTACATTCCTAGTAGGCAAACCAAACAAGCGTTCAAGTATGTTTATAAAGCAGTCACTGCAAAGGAGGTAACACACACCACTGGCTCCAAGTTGGTCTATAAACAGTACAGATACATTACCACTGATTAGCGGGACTGGGACTTAAACTGCAGTAGTAGTTTTAATCTTAACCAGTAAGTAATCTTACTCATTAAACACTGATTTGAGGTACTTAGTTCAGTCAATCTGATTTACTTCTTTCCATTATATTTTTCCTGCATAGTCAAAAGCTTTGTTTGTATTATCCATATCATTGCTTTGATCACAGTCTCTCTACCTTCTCATTCTGGGTATTCAAACAAAAGCTAAACATTTTTCTTCCTGGAAGCAAGACATGACCTAAACTGAAGAAGACAATTCACAACATAATTCAAGCTCACAAGACTGGATTACTTTTTTTAAGTGACTCAACAGAAGACAAGCCAGAACTCTACGTGCTGTTCTGCTACCAAGTATCGATGCCTCCATAGAAAACAACTGAGACTGCTTCAAATGGCAAGAGACGAGATCACCAAAATCTAAACTAAAAATAGTTATAAGACCTAACTCAATTCTACCGTTCAGCAACCTAGAAAAACTTAAAAAAAATACTCTTCAAAACATGAACCCCTTTCCAGTTACACAAGGACAAATAAAAATTAGTTTCAGATACTAAGAAGATCCAGAGATTCCATTCACAGAATCACACTCAGCATCTCCAGTGTCCTGTCTGAACTGGCAGCTTTATTAATTGTTCTAGGAATAAAACCCTGCGATGGTTTCTTCTTGACAGGGCATCACAGAGATTTAAGTCAGAGACCACATCACTTTTATTGATAGGCAGCCAACAGAACTAAACAGCTTTTCAGTCTTCTTAATAACTGAGGTTATAGCTAACAACCTGCTGACTTCATTTTTTTTTTCTTAATATATCTGGGAAGGGATCATTAGTTGCAAATATCACTAAAATTATTATACTCATTCTAATAACATATGTACCTGCATAGAGCTAAAGACAAGGTCCAAGATTATTTTGAATGCCAGACTGTCCTAAATACATACATACACAAAGAAGTCTTTCTCATCTGTGGAGATATTGTTTTTCACCACAAAAATCATTAATGATTAAGCACATTTTCAAAATTAAGATATTCAACTGCCTTTTTTTTTTTTTTTAACCTCCTAACAAATTAAATTGTCTTGGGAAGCATCATAGACAAGCTGACAAAGTATGGGTCAGACAAATGAAGTAGATTAAAAACTGGCTGAAAGACTAGGCCCAGAAGACTGCAATCTCTACCCCGAGAAAGGTAAGGATGTACTGGACCGAGTCCAGCAATGGGCCATGAAGATTAAAGCACTGGGGTATTTCTCCTAAGAGGACAGAGAAGCTCAGAGAGCTAGAACTCTTCAGCCTGGAGAAGACTCAGGGCAGGGGATCTCATCAATGAGTATAAGTACCTGATGGGAGGGAATGAAGAAAAGGTAGTGCTTGCTGACAGGGCAAGAGACAACAGGCACAAGGTAAAACACATGAAGTTCCATCTGAACACAAGAAAACACTTTTCTCCTGTGAGGGTGGTCAAACACTGGAACCAGTTGCCCGGAGAGGCTGTGGAGTCTCCATCAGTGGAGATACTGAAATCCTGACTGGACGTGCTCCTGGGAAACCTACTCCAGCTAATCCTGCATTGAGCTGGGGGGTTGGACTAGGTGATCTCCAGAGGTCCTTGCCAACCTCCACCCATCTGTGATGTAACACCTAAAATACTTCCACTGCCACACAGAGAAAAAGTGGAATTTTACTCTTGAATCTATGTAACACAAATTGTGTGGTAACGGTCTTACACATCACATTTCAGAACTTCCTTATAAAAAGAAACATAAAACAGTGTTAATAAGTAAAAAGATAAGTAAATGAAGAAGACACAGTATCAATCGTTAGTTACTTTTAAACCAACATTTACAGGCATTATTTCAGTCTTGACTACAACTGTTCCCACAAGACCCATTGCGGATAATGGAGTGATGCACTAGGACATCGTACTCAGCTTTCAGAAGGACAGAAAACTTAGTACCTATTTTTAAATTTGAAGACATTTTTACAAAAGATGCAATAAAACTAAACCAAAGTAACCAAGTTGTTAAATACTCGTGGATTAGTCATTGTATGGATTGCAGAGGAACTGCCCAGTAAGCTGGACAAATCCAACGGAAAGTACTCTGACTCGAGGTGATTTCCTGCAAAATAACGTAACAGAATCTGTAATACCAAACTCTTTATTTAGCAAACACTGCCTTCCAAAAAAGGATATCTCATTCAGTAGCACAGTGTATCAGCAGAAATATGGATCTTCACCTTTTCACATACAGAAAAGGA
Source organism: Caloenas nicobarica (assembly GCF_036013445.1). Classification (NCBI taxonomy): domain Eukaryota; kingdom Metazoa; phylum Chordata; class Aves; order Columbiformes; family Columbidae; genus Caloenas; species Caloenas nicobarica. Next base: position 15,628,428 of record NC_088247.1, on the reverse strand, counting down.
CCATACGGAATGTCCTGATGGAGAACAGCTGGGTCACCTTTTATAATTTCACCCAGCGCAATGAAGTCTCAATTCTAATTGCCTGGTAGTCTGCACACAACACCTAACTCCAACATCGAATTCACTACACTTTCGTTAATATATTTGCAATATAACTGCATTAATATATGACTGTAGTTCACAGTATTTATTTACAGTATCAAGAGTCTTTCTTACTCTTTAGAATCCCTTAATGCAATTAGAGTTTCACAACTGGTCCTGAGCATGTTTCTTTCCCATTAACGACAGTTCTCGTTTCTACTCCCCAGATTCAAAAATAAAAACTACTTCTCTAGAGCTGAGCACCTTCTTACTCAACCTTTCTTCACAGTCTAATACCTTATTTATCACTCTTTTCACATTTTTCTTTCACTGCTGTTGAAACAATATTTTAATGATCACTAACAATTGGGCAGACATTTTAAGGCAGATGTAAGAGCACTCTGTGCCAACACAAATCAATGAGGCATATTTGTGTTCTTCTTATTTTGGGGTGGAAGGGGAAAGAGAGGCAAGGTCACCTGATATTTTAATGCTTTTCATGCATTTTAGAGGTTGGCCAAGTAAAACATTTACAGTGTGCACTACTTATATTTTACGCACAAAGTCAGGGAAAAGAATAAAGTTATCAACCCCAACAGTCCAACAGTAAAGGTGGATTACAAGATCCAAACAATAATAATTTCCAATATAAACTGGACTGTATATTATCATTTCAGATGGCACTGTTTTTTTCCCATGTCATTCTGATTCCACGGCCACTTTTTGGGCTGTAAAACCTGAGAATCATATTTACAGCAATTTTTTAATCAGCTCTTTCTGTCTCCTTTTCATGGACTTCTGGTAACAATTTTCACAAGTAGCTATGAATGAACAGAAATTTGAGATGAGCAGAACTGCCTATTCTTAACTATGTGGAAGTGCCCTAACTCTTGAGGACAGTCAGCTGCAGTTGGTATCAAAAAGAGGTGACTAGTATCAGCATCACGAGGAACAGAAAGTGACAATTTTTTTCTTATCCCTGACAAAACTTACTATCAAACTCTTAAAGACAAGATTTTAAGCTCTTGAATGTAATTTTTAGGTAAAGGATTTTCAACTTCTTATCAACATGTAGTTTATAAAAGACTTGTCTTGCACATTAGCATTTTGCCAAAAGGTGTTTCCTTAAAGCTTTACATTTTCATTAAAAGCCCTAGTTTACATTACTTAACATGAAAATTGTACTCCAATTAAGAAGCTGGGTCAAACATTACACAGTAAAACAGACTGTTCAAACTGAAGAGAAGTAATCCAGGAAATGACATCTCCTCTGTCTAGGCCTCACAGATAAGTCACTTCAACCAGGAAATATGTTATTAAAGTGATTTCACTGTTCGCTTCCTCCTTCTGCCATTACAAAAGGCTCAGAAGCGAACAGGCCAAAAATAGCAGCTTCCAAACAAAAGCACTGTTGGCAAAGACAGCTCTGGCCCCATCAAAAGCCTTTTGCTCCCAGCAAACACGCTAAAGCATTCTCCACAGATTGTTCTCCAAGAGAAAAGTCCAAACTAAGTATTTTCACAACACCCTCCTGCTGGTATAGAGTTCCTGGCCATTTTGGCAGCAGCAACCACCTTTGGGGACAACACAGGGCCCGGCTGCCCCAGCAAGCAGCTTGGACTGTTACAGGCCTGAATGAACCAAAGGAAAAAACAGGCAAGTAAAGTTCAGGAGGTACAGGAACTAAATGTTTATGTTTTTCTCTCTGACAAGATGGGCAGTAATAAGCAAAAATAATGGTAGCTTCTCAATAACCACCTCCAAGCTAATGCCAGGCAATCCCACTGCAGCCCTCACTGAATTAAATTGTGCTGTGCTGATACTAATTTCTAAAATTAAAATAGTTATTTGACCCGTCCAACATTGATACGTACACATAAACTCCACAGCATGCCACAAGAGCTTTGGCTGCTTGGAATTATTCCTCACTCTCATAATGAGAAAAAAGTAAAACTCCAGACCAAAAAGTAAGACAGCTGAACGGGTATCAGTTGCTTCCTTAGTACACACGAGAAACAACTCATAATCCTGCAGTAACTGGAAAACCTAAGAAGCCTGATTTACTGAAAGATGCCCCTGCCCATGGCAGAGGGGTTGGGCTAGATGATTTTTCAAGGTCCCTTCCAACCCAAACCCACATGATTCTATGAAAAGTTCACTAAACCATTACATACAAGAAAACCTAAACACAAATCTTTTCCCTTTGCCAGCCTTCCAAATCCTCAAATAAAATTTAATAAACTACGCTGCAGTGGACAGTAAGGATAGAAAAGCCTGTAACTTCTGATCACATTTTCCTAACTTGACATACATCCTTTTTAAAGCAGAACTTCCTACATCTATGCCCACAGGCACCCACCATCTAACGACTTCACCAGGATCAAACCCCTACTACGTTCTTCCATATGTCAAATGGACCTTTAACTAATTCTGGTCCTTCCTGAGCGATTACTTCTTTCAATATTATAGAAGCTCCCTTTGGATACAAGGAGAACAGCTCAGTAAGAACATACAATACAAAAAACAACTGAAAGGCCGTACGCAAGGGAAATATGCCATTTTCCCAAGCTTATTCTACTTAGTGTTCATGAGGATATGCTGCAATTCATTTTTCTCTTTCTTAAGCATAATCAGGATGTGGAAGAATAATTCAGGGCACAGGAGATAATGCAGCCAACATTTACTGTTGGAAGGTCTTGCTATTCTAGTAGTTCTTTAATAGTTCTACATTAATTAACAGATTTAAGTTTTAACCGTATTGAGTATGTACAGTTTAGAAACCTAAAAGCAGCTGCTCTCCACAAATAAGTATGTAAATACTAAACAACAGGTTTTACTTGCAATCTGGTTTCTGTATATGAAGGTAAACAAATATTGAAATGATTCAAATGACTGAAATGATTTTAATATTGTCTACTATTGAATAAATGCAAATTTTTCTTCATTGTACAAGCAATACTCAAGGACCATCATCTCATGTGCTCCATCCTACACGCCTGTTTTAATGGTTTTATACAATTTACGTTGCTATTTGAAAGGCACAGTGCCAAACTGTTCCATTGTAACAACAGGATGATAACAGACAAACCAAGCTTCACGCTTAAATACTAACAAAAGAATAATCACAAAATTGTTCAAGATGCAATAAGAAAAACTTTAAGGAACAACAATATGGAACAGCAAAAGCATGTAAATAAAGATCAGAAAGGCGAAGGTGTATAATGAGTTGTAGTTTACAAGAAACAAGATGAAAAAAAATGAAGACACTTTACGTAAGAATGATTAAAATAGACGTCCATTAAGAGTTAAGAAAGGCAAAGAATGCGCTGAAGTCTTTCATACCTTCTTCAATATTTTTTTTGATGTTACATATCTAGACATATTAACAAGGCATAAGAACAAAAAAAATAACCCTAAAGAAAATCACCGTACATGAATGTGCTGAGGACAGCAAGATCAACTGAAATTCACTCTAAAATACTTAAGGAGACTGTATTAATCAATTTTGAAAACTCAAAAGAACAGAAGACGTCACCAGGACTGAAAAGGGCAAATCAAAGCACTGCTGTTAAAAGGGGGAGGACTTTCAAAACTACAGATCATAATAATTGGGGAGAGGGAGTTGGAACAAGATGTTAATCAGTTTGTAAAGACCTAAAAGATTAACATGTAAGATCCAGGGTTTAAGTCTTTTTGTATTCTTCTCAAAAATGAAACAGTGTCATGTAACTGATTTCTGGCAGAATATATGATGTAATCAATAAAGCAAAGCATCTGAACATAGTAATAAAACACGAGACTCACCATTCTCATTTGCAAACTAAAAAAATACTGTATAGGAAATCATGAAGAAAATGTCCAAAAGGTAATTATCACAAGTTTGGTAATTATCAGGACTTGGAAAAGTGTGTCAAAAATAAATTCTCCTGGGTTTGTCCTGTTCCAGTTCTACCAAATATTTTCCTTATGAGAATAAAGCAGAATAAGAAACTTATCTTTTAAGAACAAATTAAAAAATCAGCAAATGATTCCATGCTCAGAGTTCTGAGCATGTGCTTTTTATTGCATTTAAACCTATCTCAAAATGAAGGAAAAAAATCTGGAAAAAAACCCACCACAATCAGATGCAACTCAAAGGATAAGCACAAAAGGAGGGGGAAAATCCCCACTAACATAGGATTTTGAAAGAAATTAAATGCACGGAATATGAAAATGGAAATAATGAGTAAACAGGAAGATAACAGCAAAAGATGTAGGGTTATAGCAGAGCAGAAGTCCAATCTGGGATGCATAAACAGGAGGTGCATTGTATAAGACCTCACAGAAAACTAATGTTCTTTTTTAAACAAGGATTAGAAATCATTTGCGGATATTGTTATAGCCTAAGGCAGAATATTGTGCCCAGCTTCGTAAACCCCTATACACAGGACTGCAAAAAACAAGCTAGAAAAGAACTGAAGAGAAGTTAACAAGAGCAGGGAAGTGATAAGCGATTTGTACCATGGAAGACCATCAAGACTAGAGACTTTAGTCTTAAACGACGTCAGCTTAAGAGGAGACAGGAAAATATCTTTCAGAACATTAAAAAGCTGTTCTGAGCGATGATAATGATGGAAATTTCCTCACATCCCCAGAAACAGTGTAAAAAATTAGCTGAATTAGAAGTGAAGATTCAGGTTACAGAATAGGAAAAAAAATCTTAATAGCAATAGTGAAGAATTGACGTAATATACCTACCCAATGAAGGTGAGAAATCATCTTCACAAGAGATTCAGAAGTTAGAGAAATATTTATTACAGTAGATTGAGCTGTGGATCCTGCCTCTGTGAAGGGGACTTTACTAGTGATCTCTTAAAGTCCTTTGAAGCCTACCTGGAAACTCTTCATAAATCAGTTGAAGAAATACACAAAAGCATTAAATTAAGCCAAAGAGAAAGAACTGAAGAAGAGGAGTAAGCCAACAGCTGTGAATATGCAACTTATTCTCTAAAATAATATTCACTGTAATAAAACAATGTATTAACACTTAACCATTTTTTAAAAATGCCCATTTTCTCCTCCAAATCAGTTGTTGCTGTTTCCTTAATAGCCTTAATAAAACTGGTCTTGCATGTCTTGCTGGTTATCAACTGTAGCCATGGAAAATTCAGTACTTCACCATATCTGCTTTCATCTGAAGTCACTGTACATTTCCAGGTTCTTTAGTTACCTTTGATTTTAGAGATCATGTTGCTTTCAAAAAAAACCAATGTTCACCAAAGCCCAGTATTGCAAATCTGTCAAAATAACACTAGAGAGAATTTCCTTTTAATTAGAAGTCTCCAAGGCCTTCGATAACAAGCTCAGCTCTTTAGCAAGAGAGCCAAGTCAGTCTGGTCATTCTGACTGTTACTCTCCCCCAACAAGCCACTCAGGCTTCAGCTCAGATGAAGATTTCCCAGACAATCAAGCAGAATAGTAAAAGTACTATCTACAAAATATACAGACAAAGCCATGCCTGGAATTTTTTCTCTGACACTCTGAAAAAGTGGAATTACCTACTGTTTCATAAAAATCCAAATGCAAGACAGAGCTTTTAATTAATTTCTCCCTTCCTAATCAGGACTTTCAAAGGCTACAGCTGCAGGAATCAGAGGTAACGCCAGGAACACAGATAAAAGGCCAGTGAGCTTTTCTGTGGTTGAGGTAGGAGACAGATGTATGGTCTATTCTTAACATCATGTTTTGACCACAAGGCCATCCTTGTTTCCTATTAAATGAGAGTCCTGCTTCTCTATCATGAAAATTGTTCTATTTATCCTCTTGTAGCCTCAAAAGTTCAGTCTGTAAAGTTAGTTCCAGCAAGAAGCCATTGCACGTTACACCCTCAGTCATTTATCCCTCGATTCCACTGTGAGCTTATTTCTGGATAAATATATTTCTTATATATTCCTTCATATAATGCAAATAGTTGCCTTATATATTTTTACAATTAGCAGTCTTGGATTAGTAAGATGCAAGAACACAATCTAATAACTAAAAAATGATACTTATTCAAGTAAATAATAAAGATTCTAATAATCAGTTTTACAGTAACTGGAATTGCAAACAATGAGGCTTGAAAGGAAGATGAAGATATCATCTAGCATCCTCCTCCTGTAAAAGTATGATTGACTAGAAATAATGACTTGGTTTTTTTCTAATCACTTGTTTAGATCAAATGATTACAAAATTTCCCTGTACCAAAAATATCAGCAACTGTTTAAAATCTTTCCTTAGAACATTTCTAAGCCAACAAATAATAGCCTGCCTACCATGTTATCACCTGCATAACTTCAAATTTGATATCAACAGCATATTCTAACCAGCTGCACCATGTATTTCTTAAAATCTAAGTGTTGTAGTCCACCACCATCCCATGATCTCATATTTCCAGTTAAAGTGATGAACAGAACTGAAGCAATCAAAAGCATATCTAACTTCTGAATACAGAATTTGGATACAGTATGGAGAAATTCAAAACACTTAGTGCTACAGATTGATTTTTTTTAAAAATTTTATTTAAGGTCAATATATCAAGACTAATCCATCAGGTATCAGGATGCGCTGATCCATACGCTAGCAGGAAAAGGCACTGGTTCTACTCCAGGAGAGAAACAATTCAATTCAAATAGAAATACGCAAAATAGAGTCCTACCATTTAGCTCCTGTTCACATAGTAAGACATGCATATGTTTTGTGGATGATTTCTGGAAAAGTCAACAGTCGTAAAAATGACTGCTGGAAGAAAGGGAGCTTGCAGGTAAGAGACAGCAAGAAAGATTTAACAGACATGGGGGGAAAAAAAAAAAAAGAGGGAAAAAAATTTTAAATAATGATGAGTCAAAAGACTTTAACTTTAAACTACTTTTGGTCTATTTGGAAAATTATGGAATTTAAACAAATGAATATGTATATCCATTTATACCAACCATCAATATCTAAAATAAATGAGGCAGAAGAGTATTAATATCAGGAAAACAAGTTTTTATTTTTGTGATAATATATATACATTACTGATTGATAAGATTATTTTTTAATTGAAAGATAAAAAGGCTAAGCAGCCCTAAAAATGGCTTTCTCACAGAAATTGATGTAAATAATTTCCTTCACTGTCAAAATAATTTTAAGTTATTTAATTAGTATACAATATTTTATTGAAATTGGAGTCTTATTTTTAAGTCTAACTGAAGTTCTAGAAAGTAATTATATCTGTTCACAATCTTAGTTAACACAGAACTTCTCTATTATTGACAAAAAGGGCATAAAACTTGAAAAAAAAAGAAGTTTTTATGGAATCCGTTTGAAGAAATGCTTTTTAGGTAGTTCCGTAGAACAGTGTGTTCACAGAGCGTAATTCATAAATACATAACATTACATTCATTTGGTGTTTCAAATAAACACATTGCAATACACTGTTCTGGCACAGTGCACCACTCATCCTAGAAGCAAATTTCCCCAATGACCCCAGACTGCCGACAAATTCACTATTAACTTTGTCTCTCAAACAGGTAATGCAGTTTCCCATAAAATAAGCCTTCATGTAAATATGTTAAAATATGTAAATGTTACGAAAACATTTTAGGTTTTAAAGAACAAGAATTTTTCTAGATGATTTCTGCTGAAACTCAATATGTATGCTTCTAGGGATTGGCTAAAGTTAATAATTCCATCATAGGTAAAATCCATGTTCATGAAATATTATCAAACAATTGAAGTTTTTGCACCAACTTCAATAATAAAAAGGTATCTAAGAGGTCACTAGCCTCAGCCTCTAGGATTGGAAAGGAACATGTTGGATTTCCTGACCAGTCCAACTAGAAGTGCTTGATTTCCCGTGTTTTTCTCTGGAACAAAAAGATTGTTGTCTGAAATAATTTGGAGAAACCTCCTATTCCTGAAATACCTGTGAGAAAATCAAAATTTAAAAAAATAGGGAAGAAAAACAAACACACAAACAAACAACCCTCCCCTGGCTATGAGACCCACCGAACTGTCTGTCCTGCACAAGAGATGGGTTCACACTCAGGACAGACACGAAGCAGCTGCCTTGAGCAGGGGTTCAACCTAGGTGACCTCCTGAGGCCTTCAAAGCTGAACCATTCTGTGCTGCTACAGTTACCTTTGACCTTTAGCAGCACCAAAATCAGTTTTTATATGGACGAGTCCAAAAACTTCTGGACTAGCGAAAGATAAAGATAGTCCTTAAATAAGGAATTTCTGTACTGTAAAGAAGTACGAAGTAGCAAAGAAGTGTGGCGGGCAGGAGCTTCCTCTCAGCAGATTTTGCGAAACTGACTTCGGGAAGCCTGAAGAAGCAAGAGTCTATTGCCACCTGCTCCTGTAATTTCTCGTTTTCTAAATCTCTAAGCAAGAAGTTTGTTCTGCGCATAAATCTATATTAATTAGCTATTTCACCTACAAGATCAGTCAGGACTGACATCACAATCAGCTGCTCCCCAGAGCTGCGGGTAGGCTTTGTTGAGATCTTTGGCCTTCTTAGAGAAGAAGGGGGTGCAAAGGGCCACTGAAGAAGGGAAAAAATTTCTTCTGAAGGATTTTTCAGCTATTTCGTCAATAAATTAATTTAGTCATGAAAGAATAGCTACTTCTTTAGTCACTAAAATCCACGTAAGGTAAGGTTTAAAAGACACCAAGGGAAGTGCTGTACCTTGTTTTAGAAGTTGCTAGCAGAAGAACTCATTACAAAATTGAAAATCTCTACCACAGTTCACCACAAACTGGGGAAAATAACAGCTCTGAACTGTTCATCTTGCCCTAACTTCTAGTCAGTGGGTGTTGTTATATCTTCTGCTTTATGAATCAATTTGCAGAAGCTTTTAATGCTAATTGCAAGTTACATCAGAGGGAACTGCATTTAAAAATAAGCTAAATGTTACATAATACTAGACATCCAAGAAAAAACTCTGAACTATTGCGTCTTGAACGAACCATAATGAATAAACACTTTTTGTGTTAATATACAGCACCTCAATTTTGCTTTAGTGAGAAGAAAACATCACCTTATCAATGTTTGTGAGATATTTAAATGCCATACAAGATCATAAAAAAGCAAGCATATTATGTCACTTTACCGTAACGCATTCTATGTCAAAAATAAAAAAGCAGCTAAATATCTGAATGACTGTGATTAAACCTGTTTCTCTTAAACTGGGAAGCATTTAGAATTGCATTGCCCCTAGAAAACCAGAATATACCCACAGGTACATCCTCGCACGCAACGGTGGGTCCAGATCCTGACAATGACGGGGTATGCAGGGCAGGCAGGATGGCTGCTATGAATAAATCAGTGGCAAAAGCAAGTAAATGCGGGCACACTTTCTCAGTGGGGTAGGAGACCTAGGGACAGAAGACAGGCATTCGATGCCTTTTTTGCTGCTGTCCCTTGGGACATACACAGCTCCACTCCAGGGACCCTGATGGGTTCCATCTGAGGAGGGTGAAGCAGCCAGTGAAAATCATTTCCAGGCTGTTCTCTACCACCTCTGAGGGTCACGGCATCTGGAGGAGGTTCCTGTTAACTGGAAAAGGGCACACGTTGTGCCCATCTTCAAGAATGGCAAAAAGGAGGATCTCCAGAACAGGTCAGAATTCCAATTAACTTCAGGTCCCTGGACACTATTTCCAAATACCTGAAGAAAAAGATAACTGAAAAAATTCATTACAAGCAAATTGTGCCTAATCAACCTGATTGTCTAATGAAATAACTGTTTCAGTACCCAAGGAATGAGCAGTGTATGTTGTTTATCTGGACTTCAGCAAGGTATTCAGCACGGATTCCTATAGCAATCTTATAGGCCAACTGAGTAAGTGAACTATCAGTTGAGTGTAAAGTTGGCTGAACCATCAGGCTCAAAGAATTATCCTTATCAGTATTATCAAGTCCAACTTAGCAGCTGGTAACCACTGGCATTCCCCAGGGACTGATACTGGGACCAATATTGTATAATGTTTTTACTAATGAGCCAAAAGTTAGGACACAGTGTACCTTCAACAGCTTCATGGATAACAACAACGAGAGGCAGCAGCTGATAAACTGGAGGGCAGAGCTGCTGTCCAAAGAGACCTGAAAAGGCTGGGAAAACAGGCTGACAGGAGCCTCATGCAGTTCCAAGACACAGGCAGACTCCGACACGAAGGGTGGAACACCACCACACATCAGGAGATGCTAGCACTGCCTGGCTAGACAGTGGCTTTGAGGAGAAGGATCTGAGGGTCTTGGTGGCCAAGAGGCCAGCTGGGAATCAGCAGTAGGCCTGTGGCAGAGGGGTAGGACAAGAGGCAACAGACAGAAGTGGCCACTTGGGAAATTGCGACTGGCTGTACAGAAACATTTTTTCCACAACAGTCAAACATTGGAACAGGTTGCCCAGAGAGGATGTGGCATCTCTGTATTTTGGAGATTTTCAAAGCTTAATTCTTAGATGTCATAGAATGTCCTGAGTTGGAAGGGACCCACAAGGATCATTGAGTCCAACTCCTGTCCCTGCATGTGACAACCCCACAGTTCACACCATGTGTCTGAGGGCGTTGTCCAGTCTCTTCTTGAACACGGTCAGGCTTGGGGCTGTGACACCTCCCTGGGGAGCCTGTTCCAGTGTCCAGCACCCTCTGGGTGAAGAACCTTTTCCTAATGTCCAACCTAAACCTCCCCTGGCATATCTTCCTGCCGCTCCCTCGGTAGGAAGATTGAACCTGCTTAAGAGCATGTCAGTGGTTATAACCAGACCTCCACAGTTCCCCTGCATCCTAAATTAACCTATGATGGGTATTTTTATTCAATTTTGAAAATAATTTCAACCAGAGCTCAATTACTGACAAGATGCCATGTAAAGCTCCAGAAATATCACTAATTATTTGGCTAGACGCTGCTATTAGAAGAGCTGACAGGTTGTTTTGTGAAACCATATTTCGTCATGCACTGGATTATCACAGTGCCATCGATGATGGATCAGGGCCTGTTTGTGGAAGATCATGACTGTTTTGTTTAGTACTGCAGTCAAATCTAAGATAAGAGATGCCTGATGGATTGAAATAAGCAGAGACAACATCAGACAGCATCACTGGCAATCAACTGGCACCTGGTCTCCAACGTAGGTGGTGACTCAGACTGTGGCTAGCTGGAACATCATTAATAGGCAGACGGAAGCAAATGAAGCTCATGTGCCAGAGACTCAAAACAGAAGGAAGGGGGATTTTTTTTCACATCACAGAGTTAAGCTAGAACGTATTGTCACGGGATATTTCTGCTGCCAAGAAGTTTACACCGAGCTGACGGCTATTCGATTCAAGGGAGATAAAGCTGTCAAGAGCTAGGAGACAGAAAAACACCACATCTACCTCACAGAGTCCCTGAGGTGCCTCGTCTCCATGGGCTGAGAGAATGAAATGGGATGGAATGGGAAGAGTCTGTCCCCTGCACTCCATCCCAGGCACTTCTGAGCTATTGGCTATTGCTGGAAACAGGGTATTTAGGCTAAACAATCCCCTCACTTGATCTAGTTTCCATCTAGTGATCCATATTCATGTTATGACTTTGGGCAACCGTCTTTTTACATCTACACAACCTGTTTCAATCCCTATGTCCTGGTTTTGTTAAAAACAAGACCAGTTCTCTTTTAGCAATTTTTCCTTTCAGATAAGTTCTAAGTAACTGCACTTTTCTGAATTTAGCTACATGTTTTTTGAGACACTGTGCTCCAGACTGATAAGAGCAACCAATGGAATGCAGAAGCAGCTCATGTTTAGATTTATTGCTATAACAACCAAGAATTCTGATAACGTTCCATAAGTGAGAATGGCGTATTTGCAAGGAGGGGCGAACAGAACAAGTGACTAAAACTGACCAACTGAGTATTCCATCCCATCCACATCATATACCCTATAAAACAGGGAAATCACGAGGGTTTCGCTCTCTTCAACCATGGCCAGCATCTGAAGAAGACCCTGCCTGTCGTCCCTGCAAATCCCAGGCCTGGTTCCAGACCCTGCATCCCTGAATCCAGTTCCAGCTTGCTGTGAAGCCCTGCCCAGGACTTCCGGATGCCTGCCCACTCCACATCGGGCAACCTTGCGCTACCCCAGGATATTCAAGATTGGTTTTATATATTTCGTATATTTTCTCTATTTATTAGTAGCATTAGTAAAGCCTTTGAAACTTTTTTCCAACTTGCAAAGCCTCTCTCCCTTTATCCTTCTATCACCTTTTTCCTATGCAGAGAGGGCAGAAGGGGATTAACAGAGAGCATCTGCCACGGTTTATTGTTGCCTTGCATTAAGCCTTGACACCCTACAAGTAATTACAGGGAAATAAGACAAAGACTTCAGCCTCAGTATTACATGCTCTCGACAAAAGAGGAATCAGGTGTCAAACTCAAAATTACACAAGGAAAAAGAGAAGAGTTTCAACAACTGAGACTAAGAGAAAGCATTCTGAAACCAGCAGTACATTGTATCTTGCCTCAAACACAAGAAAACGGAGGCTGGGTTCAAATGCCAGCTCTGGCAACAGCCAAATCAAGTGTCACTGCTATAAAGCAGGCTATGAGCTTGCAGGAAACATCTGAAAGGACTTAGTATTAGCCCTATGTGGAATAAAACAGATTTTGTAGTCTTTGCAATACATAGAACAAGAAAATCAGTTAACATTTAGTGTCATTTTAAAGTCATACTGCATCTATTTTAGGCTAACTTGTAAATCCCGGAAGTGGCATTACAACTACATACACATACAGCTACATTAAGAGGAAGAATTTTCAAAACTTAGGATATAACAGAAGTGCCCAACCTTACTTCACTTCCTCTTCCTCAGTCTGATAATCCTTTCAGCACGGAACGGGTGGCTGTGCAACACTGCCCTGTGTCCTCTTTCCTGGACGCAACTTCATCTCTCCCTCAGTGAAAACAAAACCAACAGAACGAAGTGTATAAAGTTTCTCCTTGGCAGTATAAAAAAAACCGATTCAGGTACATACAGTGTTCCAGGAACTTGATCTCCATTACTGCACAGACCATGCAAAAACTACTCACGCTGCAGTTTCTGAAATACCATGACTGATTATCAATTTCACAGCTGGTTAAACCTCATTCTAGTTAAAAAAGGCTATTTGTTGTGGTAATCGTCTAGATTGTAACTCTGCAATAAAGTGGGACACTTGGTCTGGCATTTGCATAACGAGTTCCCAGAACACTCTTCTTCCCAAGAGTTCCAGCTGTAGGTGTAAACCAAACAGTTGGGTGTGCTTATGTATACAAGATACTTTTGTTTGCATTTCTGAAAAGGAATCACATCAAATTAGCAAAGGAAACTGTAGTCTTCTTAGAAGAAACTTGAAATCATAATGCGGTACCTTATTCTTTTACTGCTAAGAATGAAAACAGTTGCAAGTTCTGGCAATATTTTAAATTTAAGATCTGTCTTAAAGAGAACTCCAGTGTCTTTTTTTTTAAAGACAAAATGACTGTTTAAATTTTCAATTTAGCATTATGTGCTCAATTTTACCAATCTAGGAAATTAGTAATTTCAAATCCAATTCAAAGTAGGATTTATCTCTACTAACACAAGCAATATTATGAAATTGTTCTGGAATTAGAAGTACTGGAGTAAATACATTTTCTTCACAGTAAAGAAGATATTCCTGAGGTATTGTACACTCCCTCTTCTGTTCATTACAGATGAAGTAAAATTAATTTTTTGCTGTACATACGCAAATTGATCCTTTTAGCCATGAGAGCTGAAACGTGATTTTCAGATGGACATACAAGTTTTCAAGCTCTCAAGAAAAAATCCCATCCAAACCCACCACATTTTGAAATCAACACGCATTTTTACCTTCTTTTACTATTTAAGAGCACACGTGGTTCCTAACTTGTGCATGCAAATCAGGAAGATAAAGGTGCCGGTGATAGATAAAAAGGATTCCCTTTTTACTTACAAGACTTACGAGAAAATATTTCAATACTAATGCACAAATCCAGCATTATAAAAATTCAAATCCAGCATTATAAAAATTTAGTGTGTTGATTTTAATCACTTAAAACAAAGGTGCAATAATCCACTATGTAGCTTACACTCTAAAACTTCTAAATTTTGATATCACCCTGTACTACACACTACGTAATTCTATATTTAAGCCATCTCTTCACTCAGAATGCCATCACACTGTGGAAATACTTGAGTTAGGTACCAAAATAGAACTCCTAGAAGCAGTAATCCTTTACGGTGACTCATTTATCTGAAAATATAACTTCGGTTCTTCGAAAGCATATACCTAACTTCATTACGTGCTCCAATCACCAATGTTTAGGTGTACTTTTCAGAAACACTGAATTATGGTTATAACAACTTCCGTGAAACTTCACGAATGTTCAACTAATCCCTGCCATTTTGTCTGATCCTACAGAGACTTAAAAAAATCTGAATAATAAACTGACCATGGAGTGCCTGTTTGAAAAGTATGTATAACTCTATTTGCCCAACATCAGCAAGATAAAATCCCTTGTCCAAAGGATAGGTAAAGAATTGTTAAAGATGCTAAAAAATACTGCAGTCATCAAATTAGGATGTATCTGAGACCCGAAACGTTAATCATCCCAAATACTGATGAAAGTTTGGCTTGAAAACCAGATCACATTTGTTCATGTAAAGGATTTGTAAGAATGAAAATCCATAGACAGGTTTTTATAGTCAATAGTGGTACTGAAAATCCAGGTTTATAGTAAAATGACTAAAAAAAGAAAAACAGGCCAGAGTTTTAGCAGATATAATGTAGACCAGAAAGGAGGTCAACAGTTAAAAAGATGAAAGAATAGAAAAGGATTACACAGGGAAATACCAGAGATCATTCCAAAGACATTTTGAAAGGAATTCTAAATATTGTTATCACTTGGACTTGGGCAAAAGGAGGAGAGGACCAGATAAAATTGTGATGACGTTTTCAGTCTCAATTGTTTAATTGAAATTATAAACCAATGTTTCTGCATCAACTTTAAATCCCATATATGAAAAATTGTAATTAGATATTAATTTTTTTTTAAAGTCAGCAAATTAGTTAAATGGAAATTTAACTCCTCAGCTACCATTGATCCATCCTGTAGGAGAAACTGAAGCTGCTTATTTCAAAAGTGAACTTTCTAATAAAATTTTAAAATACTATTAACACAAACTAGTGTTAGAATTCTAGAGCTCATTCTAGAATTTACACTTTTTGTTCATAAATTTCTTTATCAAAAGGACCACATAATTTTTTTGCAGGTGCTCCTACATATATACACAAAAAATATCACACCGATAAAGCATCATAAATTGACAATCAGATTTTACAGCCTCTTATCTGAGTCCTTCCCAGTTTCAACTGGGGAAAAATACATGTGCCTTAAAGTTGCTTGTTGAGCCAGTAAGACAGATTTCTTTCATGTCATTCACCACTACATGTCCCTCACACAGTATATGATGTGTTATTCGTAAATGGTTTCCAGGACACACCTCATTACATCCATGGGAATAATGTGCTGATAAATCATATGGAAATGGAAGTTTGTTGTTTTGAAATTATCACTTACGGTTAGACTTGATGATCTTAAGGGTCTTTTCCAACCTAAATGATTCTCTGATAAGCAATCCAGTGGGCTTAAAGAGCAACAGTTGGGATGGCAGCACCTCAGCCACAAGGGCACAGACAAATGTGATGCCTTTCAGGTAGACGGAACAGGCTGCCTATGGTACAGGTCAAATAAAAACCCCTCAACTTTCAAAGTCCTGTCTTCTGCCAAGACAGCCCTGATTTCAGAATCACAAGTGCCCCAAGTTCCCAGAGAAAGGAACTTTACAACACACCAATCAAGTCTTCCCCGGTGAATACCCAAGCAGTGACTCAGCCCCCATGCAGACTGTACAGCTGTGATTTATGTCAATACCTATATCTAACTATATTTCAGAGCAATGCCAGCAGTGAAGATGATGCCCGGAGTCCAGCGCAGCTTTATCGCCACACTGCAAATGAAAAGGTGGGTGATCTCACGGCTGTTACTTGCACTTCCCGTTGTAACGTGAAATGCCACCAGACTTTGAGACAGAGAGTTCTGCCTGGAGTAGCTGCACAACCACACAAGGTTACCGACACACTTCTCTTCTCCCTCTTACTAATCTTCTCTCTACTCACAGCTGATATCCACGCTGCAAACTCAACACTCAGGTAAGCAACTAACTTCCTTTGTTGGGAAATAGGACCAGTTTAACAAAAACACTGCATTTCCATCCATTTATTAGCCAAAACCAGCAGAATGTACACTGTGAATGAGAGGCAAATGGCCTCAACATCACAGGTAAGTTTGTGAGGCACCATAAATTAACATAAACAAATGTTCAGCAATATCATCCATTAGTGAGAAAACATCTACCTGTGCAATGAAAGCAACTAGGGCAGCTTAGTAGCATCATTTTCTGCTGTATCACCTGCTTATTCCCACTTTGGCAGGAGGTCCTACAGCTCAGGAGTTACTCAACACTTGGAAACCTTGCACTTATTTGAAGTGTCCCTTGTCTATAGTTGTGTAAATACATTTGTTAAGAGTGCTAAGTGCTGTATATAGTAAAAGTACTTCAAATAAACCAAGAAAGCATAGTGTCTTTTTATGAAGTATCTTTCAAAGTAATAAAACCTGTAACTTATTTTAAACTTGGGAAAAATCTTCATGGACCACCATCACTCAGAACTGTGCATGGAAGCTGACCTTCTTACTACATAATTCATCTGTAATTATTTGGCTCCAAAAAACTCAAACAACTTGAAACAAATATACAAAATGTACTATATCCAAACACATGCTGAAAAGGGATGTATTGCTTTACCCTGACCAAGCACCCTCAGCAAAGCCAACAGCCGTTGCCCTGCAGAGCCGGGAGCAGCACCGCGTCGTGCAGCCGGCCGGGCTGTGAGACCCCCGGCGCGCGGCTGAGAGTGGAGCTGGAATCGCGGCCACCAAGAGGGGGTCAGCCACTCGGGTCCCCTCCCTCCACACCCAGAGGTGCAAGCAGAAGTGTGGGGTTTATGTCCCGTTAAGTGTTCAGGAGTAATAAGCAGAACTTCTCCCCTGTGCAAGAAGCCTTCAGAGCTGATTCCCCACCAGTATTTGCCAACTCTTCTCCTCTAACTCCTGGCAACATCTGCCTGTCTGAAAACTGCAAAGGAGAAGAAAAAAACCAACATCTCTAAACCCACAGACGGGCATTTTCAAAACTAGAAGGTTGTCCTTCAGCTACACATGAAAGCCAACACTGCCCTTGGAGCAGAAGCTTTATCCTTATTTCTGACACAGAATTCTGTTCTAGTTGAAGAAACATTATCCTTCTTTCCCAAAATGCAGTTTACCAGAAATCAGGGTTTTTTGCTAGGACATGCTGTTTTGCATATCAATTTTACATTTACAGTTGTGCTATTCAATGAAGAAGAATGCCAATGAAGATATTAACTCACTCCCTTTGTCATGGAGAAATACTTAAATATGAAACTTCTTACTAGTACTATATTAGATTTTTTGTATTAAAAAAAAAGACTGCTAGGAAAAAAAAAATCTACTATAGGACAACTAGAAATAACTATATAGAAATCATACTGAGAAGACATTTTCACAAGCCTCCCATGTTCTGAAGCTCCCTATAAATTTGCAATCCAATCCTGCTTTATAACTCACAGGGAAAGAGGCAACCATGCTTTGCTGCATATTAATTTCTACCCCCTCAAGTTGCTGCAATTCAGGTTGTACGTGCAAAGTCAACAGTATGATGTTTTCATCTTCTAAAATGTTTAGCAAATCATAATCATACTTTGCTTCATTTTAAATATATCTTCTACCCACTATGGAAAGTAGATGATCAAAACTACAGCTAACTGAAAGGAGGTTGTAGCATGGAAGGTGTTGGTCTCTTCTCCCAAGTAACAAGCAATAGGACAACAGGAAAATACTCAAATTGCACCAGAGGAGGTTTAGATTGGATATTAAGAAAAACTTCTTCACAGAAAGGCTTGTCAGGCATTGGAACAGGCTGCCCAGGGAAGTGGTGGAGTCACCATCCCTGGAGGTGTTTAAAAAGATGCGTAGATGAGGTTCTCAGGGACATGGCTTAGGGACTTTGCAGCGTTAGGTTAATGGTTGGACTTGATGATCTTAAAGGTCTTTTCCAATCTAAACAATTCTATGATTCTGTGAAAAGCAGAATAGGGCACCTGGCCACCCCTATGGACAGCTGCCAAATACTATCCTCTAGTAAATACATAATTAGATTTAATTTCCTGATTTGCCTCAAATTTAAGAAGGTGCTACATAACACAGAGCCATCTGCATGAGCTACTGTGTGAGTGTTTTTGTGAACAGCAGATTTTTCTAACACTATTACAATGACTTGTAACTTATCCAAACTATGCATATGTCAAACTTAAAATATGATATCACACATTTGGTAAACTCCGACATTCGCAATAGAAGAAAGTGAAGCTACACTCAGTGTAGCTGTGACAATGTAAATCACAACACTCCATGCAAACTACATAATCTTAGTAAACCAACTCCCTCCTTTTAAACTTTCTTACCAAGTCAAAAAGGAGGAAGCATCCAGAGACCCTCAACAACCCCTCCAGAAGCCCTGTGACACAGCCGCCTCCCAGCTGCACAACCATCCACTGGCACTTCATCTTCCACTTAAAGATCTAGGTACTGCCCTGGACAGAAATGGACTGAATGCACATTTTAAAGTAAGACAGAAGCATGAAGATCAATGGAAATTTATGCTGTGATTTTTTGGGGAACTCAGAGGAACTCCCTGTAAATGCAGCGGTGAGCTACTCTGTGCAGCAGGCATGAAAACGAGATGAGTGCTTTTGCAACTTCCACTTGTAAACCAAGTTGTGGCAGGTCTTTATGCTACAGAAATAAGGAGGAAAAGCTAAAAGTTTCTTACTACTTAATGCTGCAAAAAGGCATTTGAGTCAAGATTCACTTTATTTCTACTGAAGTCAGTGGAGCTCCTTGACTTTAATATTAAAGGCTTTTTAAAAGGTGGCGCTTTAACAGTGCCAGTAATACAATGTCTGAAGTAGTTATTTAACCAAGCCATGTTCCTGTGTTCCTCTTGTCTCCTCTTTTTTAGTTCTTGGGGTTTCTTTCTTTGCTATTGCTCCATCTCAGTTTGATTCCCAGACTAAATTTCTTTCTCTCAAAATTGATCTTGCGTTATTTCCATAATGTGTCATTAATTGATCTTAATATGCAATGCTTGACCACAGTCTTATGACTTTTCAGAGGTGCAATGTCTTACTCAGCCAGCACATTTACAGCTTTACCTACACAGTCCAGTTGCTGTGTCATTTTTTTCTACAGCTATTTTTTTTCTTCATCACATGTGAAGAGGTCTGCTGTATTAACAACGCATGTCACTCTTCTCCTCAGATCACACAGTAAAAGATCTTTCCAAACCTTCAAATTGGAAATACCACAAACTTTTGAAGACTGGGGACTTTTTTGGGGAAGTCAGGCTTTTAAACAATAGTTCTCAGAATTCCGTTTACAAGAATTCCGCTGTCCTTTTTCCCCTAGATGCACATACAGACCTGTGGAAGATACTAGGAGTTTTTCCTTGATCTTAGTGCCTTCTTTAGATTGCTCTCTGACGGTTTTTCATGGTTTAGTCTACTCAAGGGCAAAAAACAATAGTCAAGCCTACCTCATGGCTAAGCAACTGCAATCTACCAACTTCACTGAAGCAGAGAAATCCTAAGTAACTACTATCCACAGTCATCTAGAAAGAGGTTCTGGAGGTCTGTTGCATGGAATTATACCATCCCAGCATTTTCTGTGAAAGTATTACATTTACCACACAATTTTAGTTAAGTTGTAGCTTTATTAAAAGAATTTCCATGTGCTTCAAAGACAATTTTTGAGTGAGCAAGACTACACAGTGCCAATGTAACTGAAAAATGCTGTCAGTAAATTACCAAATGTTTGATAGAAATGTTATTTAAGAGCACTTCAAAAACTTGACTGGGGAGCAAATGAGGGTCTAGCCTGGCACCACCTAAGGAGCCGCACATCACTGCAGAAACCGCTGGCATTTTGGAACACCAACATCGACAGAGCGCTTGGGTGGCCACATGAAGTTGCAGCTTTACATTTGTAGTATTTATTTTCCGTAATTTCTTGGAATGCAGTTCGTAGTTTAACACAGAGATCTTTCCAATCTTTAAGTTTTTGCTGTGTGGTGTCATTTCACCTCTTTAACAAGAGACAACTTTTGGCCAATTAAGCCTTTTATTAAAAAGATTATGTAAATGAGAACATTAATATTACAATAACATCAACAATATTTCCCTAACCTGACTATAATGCACCTAGGAGATTAATAAATGAAATCTATGCACTCTATCCTTCCTACATTGCCTGCCTCCAGGTCTCAACATCTCTAAATATCTGGCTTATACAAACCAAATTGTAACAGATATTGCAGACATTAACTATACAGAATGTATAGAAGTTATTTTAAAATCCAAATTTTAAACAATAAAGTTAATAAATTTGGAACTTATGTCTAAACATATTATAGTCTATTAAAATCATTTAAACAGTGTTGTGTTAAAGGTAAAATGAGAAAAAGCCTTCAGGTTGTACCAAGTGACTCTTGGGCTACACGATGTAGTAGTTATTTGCTACATCTTTTAACAACGCCTGAAGGACTTCCACAAATAATAAATTTGAAATGATCAATCTTTGAGAGGGGTGCAGAGATAGAATTTTGTGTTAACGGCTTGTACTTTTTAATAAGACTGACCAATTCTGGTAATTTTCATATAAAGTAACTATCATTATATGGCATCCTAATATACATGCAGTATCAAGGACAAGTCTAAAAGAACCTTTTGAAGCTTATTTCTTCCCATTTGGCTCAAATTGTATAAAACAGCCATTACATTGTTGACACAATCAAGAAGCATTTGAAGAAAAACTGCAGAGAAATCAGAAGCTCCAGCCTATGCTGGAGTTAAGCGGGATGTGATGTCCACAGCAGTTCAGATGGATGTCTCAAGAACTTACTCCACCTGACTCTTCTCAAAACAAACTTCGAAAGCTGGTTAACATTATCATTTGCTTCCAAATCTGTGTATGTTGCAGGCACCTAACAATGAGTAAATCAATTACAGCAACCCACAGTAATTTTCAGGGCTGAAGATTAACCAGTCAAGCAGCATACGTTTGCATACAGCAATGATCTATTTAAGGTCTGAGGATGAAGTTCCAGGACAGTCTAAACCAGTCTCCTCACTCTTTAAACAAAAATCCCCACCCCTCCTTTGACTCAGCAGCGATGCCTTTCTCATCCTGAGCGAGCCAGTTTAGGGAGCTGAACTGGACAGGTCTTTTCCAATTTTCATTTTTGGCCACTTAGCTCCTTAAACCTGATCGCTGCAGGGTCAGATAGTAAAATAATCCGTGGAAAGGCAGCAGAAAGAATACAGCAACTGAGATAGATCAGTTAGATGCATGGGGAATTACTCCTATGAAAATGTAGGTTTTTTTCAAACTTGGAAAACCTGGGGGTAGACGGGGATGGTACAGGACACAGAAAAACACAAAACCCCCAAAACCGGAAAGAACTTATTTTTTTTATTGTATCAATATAACTTCGTTTGAAAAGAAGATGTATCAAGTCTTCGGATCTGATTGTATCTGGTCATGCTAATAAGTCTATTTAAGCACAAAAACTATTTTCATAACTCTAAGAAAAACATGCTAAACATACTATCAATAGCTATTAGTTTATCCACAGAAAATGTTTTGCATTTCGCTGAGTTATGGTTCACATCCAAGTGCACAGGAAGATGTGTCAAGAACTAAACACTCCCTACATACTTTAAAGAGTCATCTAGTAAGTTCATCCTTTATTTCCTGACAAACAAGAAAAAAAGAGGCAAAATGTCAAAATAGTGCATATTTATATAATTAAATATAAAACTGCTCAAATGGGAATATAGTACCTTCTTTTGCTTAGGAAACTGAGCAGAAAATTTAGAGAGAAAGAAAAAGAGAAAGGTAATTTGTAAGAAAGTCATATTTACATACTGCCCAAGGGTCACATTCAGCTGTAAATTAACACACATAGCTATATCAACAAGTATATATCTTGGGAAAAGATTAATCACAAACTGTTGTCATTTATGTAATTCTATTTTAAGTTAATCCATCCTCCATAGAGAAATGGTAGCATCGTTTCAGCTCTTCAAATAGTTTTTCTTTCTCAATTCTTCTTAAGACAATGGTCATGACCCCTCTCATAAAAGCGTTGTTTGGATTTATGTTAAGTAGTTCGAAAAAAATGTTTACCCTGAGTTTCACGTATCTGCACTGCCAACTTGAAAACCTCTTCTGTCCCTACCCATCAAAAACCACCCTGAAAGCAACCGAACAACAGTTTTCCTCAATTTCCTAACCCTGCTCTGCAGACAAGCCATAGTTACTCGCTTATCTTGGCTGGAGTACTGCCATCCAGTTTTACAGACATGAAGACTCCTGGAGCCTAGTCCTGCTGTACCAAACACTGCACTATTCTTCTAGAGACAGGCTACCCCGCTCGATACGCTGCCCTTTGGCTTCTGTGGTTGATTTAGACTTCGAGGACTGACCTTAGCACTGCACGAGAAACACTGTGTCCATGAGCTGCACCTTAAAGTATCAAGACATCAGTGAAACTCCCACCTGAAGATCCTGGTCTATAATTACATCACTCTTCAGCAAAGAGGTTTTCTATAACAGAGATGAGTTTTATCATCTCCATCTAGAAGCCTAAGCTTTTCAGAGACTGCTCCAAAACCAGGGAATGAAATTCCACACGAATTAAGGATCACAGAAAAGCTCACCAACCTCTGCCAGTGGAAGGTGTATGTCCTAGTCAGATGCTGCTTATTTCCTACAAGATTTGTCTCCAAATGTCACAGGCAAGGAAATCAGCATAACAGCTTATAGAACAGCGAATACAGTTCCCCAAACTAAAGACAAAGAGCCTGCAGGAGCTCTGAGGGCAGCCAGCCCCACAAACCTGAGACAAACTGCAGTTTTCTTCACTTATGTCGAGCTCATTTTTCAAATGCATTTCATAACACTGAAGTGTGTTCCTTCAAAAACATTTGAAGTTTGTTGCGGAAAGTTTCTCCTGCATACAATGAAGAGGTTAGCAGCTACCACAATTACTTATAAAATAAGCGGTTAGGAAATACAGTGATTTATCTCAAAATTTTAAAATATATTTATTCTTTAAAGATGGCCTGTGTGCATGTGGAGAGAAGGGGGTAAAAAAGGAGGTAACAGCTGGTTATTACTTGACAGTTTGGGTTGAAATTGCTTTTCAAAGACTAGCCTAATAAAGGTAGCACAACTCACATTAAGATGAGCAAAATGTATATAAAACTGAAGTAATTTTCACTAAATGCTACGCAAAATGTGATCAACGGGACAGAACATCTGTCTGCCAATATTACTTGATTAAACTTGCTGAAGAAAGAAAAGATAGGTAATGTATTTCCTCACTAAAAATATTGAAAAAGGAATTTTTATTATTATTTCCAGTGTTACATATTTATTTTTCTCAAAGTGGAATAACAACTCAGAAAATAAACAATTACTTAAATAATCATATGGGATACGAAGAGTAACACATTTTTGTAACTACTCAAGTTATGCATGGGAAACAAATCTCTGGCAAAAATTCCTATTCAGTCCTATAAAGAAATATTACATTTCAGGCACACATACATATATATAACCAGATACACTGTTAGCTCCTACCAAGGATCTCAAAGAAAAATCAGACAGTACCACGGAAAACATCGGATGTCTTTAAAATACATCCCCTTCAGAAAAACAATTTAAAAGTTATATCAACCTGTTCATATATAAAGATGCAATAAGTCAGTAATTTTAATTCTGTGATTTTCATCACAGTGACACAGTTGCAAATATTCCAGTTACACTCCAGTTCAAGTTTCACACCAATATTCTAGTAACAGAACAAAACATCTGGAGTCTGAAAAAAAAGAAAATAAAATGATCGCTGGGCCCAGGATGTCTGCCCTTTCCTCTTCCTCCAATTATTTCTGCATACAACACACAACACTCACTCCAAAACCACAATGAAATACCTGAGAAAGAAGGAGCAGTATTGCACGGAAATAAGTTGAATGTATTACCAAATTACTCAGTGTATTACTAAATTTCACATAGGGTAAACTGTTTTGCTTCAAAGCAGTAATGACTAAGCTCACAGAACTACATGCTAACAAAACACACATTCAAATGATAGGTCTAAAATGTCAGGAATCCATTTAAACAAAACATATTTTTATTAGGAAACAGACTTCATTTGTTAGTCTCAGCTGAAATGGCTCCACATTGCTCTAAGATGAGAAGAAAGATTAAAATGAAGTGGGTACAACGAGTATGTTACATATCAAACAGATGTCCAAAAAAAAAATTACACAGTCCCTGGCGACAGTCACCAAATCCACAGTCTTCTGGACTAAAAGAGCTTCATGCCTAATTCAGGGCCCACAAGCAGTCCTACCCACTTAATTGCATCTATTAAATGTTTAAAGTTAAACATGCATGTAAGTGCTTGTGGAACTCCACCCTAATAATACTTCTGAAAAACACCCTCCCCCCCAAAGTGCCTTTCAAAAAACACTCAGGAATCCATCTCCCTAGGATCCATTTCGCTTTCATGATTTGTTAAATAATAAAAAAAAACTAGTCCAGCTGTCTAATCTCTTCATCTTGGAGAAAGGAATACATAATAAATGCAAGATATGAGAGAACATACAAACACCCAAAGAAACACCTCACTGTGAGAGAGCAATTCATTTCACCTTTTTTTATAAACAGACGTTAAATTCATACGTTGGGGAAATCCACACTATAACAATCCAGATTTTGGATTTGCTGTATTTGATTTTCCACATTAGGATTGTCAAAAAAGGAACTTTTATGAAAATAAGTGACTAATATCATCCCCTGGGATACATTATTCTCTGAAATAAAATTTCCTTCAGCATGTCTGACCAGGAGATCCAGTAGCTACAGAAAGTGATCCCGTCACCACTCCTGCACTCTAATGGTGAAAAAAAAAAAAAAATTGTACCACCCTCAATCTGTTTTGTTACCAAAACAGGTCTCTGAATTGCTCAATATGAAGGAAACAAATTGAACATAAAACTGACTATGGTGATGCTGCAAGTGTCTGTTCCCTCCATAAATCATACTTGACATAGTTTTCTAAGATGTTCAGCCAAAGAATCAAGAATACCAATTCTAGTCGTAACTCCAGTAAACTATCGACCTATGCCTTCACATGAATCTCATGAACAAGGCCAAGTGCAAGATCCTGCACCTGGGTCAGGGCAACTCCTGGTATCAACAGAGGCTAGGGAATGAAGGGAT
The DNA here is from genome assembly GCF_036013445.1 of Caloenas nicobarica. Classification (NCBI taxonomy): domain Eukaryota; kingdom Metazoa; phylum Chordata; class Aves; order Columbiformes; family Columbidae; genus Caloenas; species Caloenas nicobarica. Next base: position 15,602,835 of record NC_088247.1, on the reverse strand, counting down.
GGAGATCCCTTCCTGGATCCCCACCTGGATTCCTGTGTCCAGCTCTGGAGCCCTCAGCACAGGACAGACATGGACCTGTTGGAGAGGGGCCAGAGGAAACCACAAAAATGATCAGAGGGCTGGAACAGCTCTGCTGTGAGGACAGGCTGAGAGAGTTGAGGTTGTTCAGCCTGGAGAAGAAAAGGATCCGGGGAGACCTTATTGCGGCTTTTCAATACCTAAAGAGGATCTATAAGAAAGACAGAGAGAGACTTACCAGCATCTGTAGTGACAGGACAAGGGGCAATATTTTTAAACTAAAAGAAGGTAGATTTAGATTTAGATATGAAGAAATTTTTTACAGCAAGGGTGGTGAGGCACTGGAACAGGTTGCCAAGAGAAGCTGTGGATGCCCCATCCCTGGAAGTGTTCCAGGTTGGGTTGGACGGGGCTTTGAGCAACCTGGTCGAGTGGAAAATGTCCTTGCCTATAGCCAAGGTGTTGGATGACATGACCTTAAAGGTCCCTTCCAACCCAAACCATTCTGCGAATCTGAAAGAAAGACTTCTGTCACCAGCACTGAATCAATAATCAGCTATTTTCTTTAAAATCTGTAAATGGTACCCATCACTAAAAATACTTTTTTCTTTTACCAACTGTAAAACTAAACTTCTATGTTTTGCGGTACCTTCAGAATAATTTTACTGTGATAAACATATCCAGCTGTCCATCAACAACCGAGAAGTAACCCCTTTTTTTCTTTAAACAATCTTGATTCAATAGAACATTACTAATGTAGTAGATGTTGTTGCGCTGGTGTAAGAATATGAAATCTGAAAATGCTGCATAAGCTTAAAGTCAAATCAGTATTTGTATAATTTAATTCAGTTGGGTATCAAAGCAGGCTGCACTGCTATCAGTCTGCTTTGTGCCAGTGTAACATAACATGCATATTATAGATGGAGCAATAGCAACATGGCACTAAGAACAATTTCCAAATAAGCACTGGCAGCTAAGACCTCAAATTAGTCATTTTGGCATTTTGTATGCTGATGGATTCCACTATTTTCATCTATTTGCAGAAGAAAATATGAGCTAGTATTCATCTTTAAAACAAGCTTGTTTGTTTAGACACGCAGTCCTGTCATCTCCTAAAACAGAGAGAAAAAAAGACAGGTTAAAGCAACTGACTACAATACAAAAAATAGGTTTAAGTTACCTCAATTCAAACGTAGACAAGTACTAATAGGAATTGGTCTTTTACAAGTTTCTTTAAAAAAAATAAATCCAGCTTCCACAATTTTCTCTGTGCACAGGCTAGCGAGATGGTGTGCTATTGCCCCGTTACTTTCTAATATAGGTCTGAATGTGACAGCAGAACTTATTTGACTCTTTTATCCTAATTCTCTTTTCTTCTAAGTTTATATTAGTATATTCTAGCTGAATTGAAGTTCTCCGCAATTTTGAAAATAGCTACCATATCCTGCACAGCAGCACACAGAGCTTTGTTCTTGTCCCCACACTCCCTTCAAAATTTCATTACCGACATTGTGGTAGGACACACAGATGATGACCTGCATTCAAAAAAAGTAGGTGGCATATTTTAATTAGTAAACACACCATTAATTTGAAACCTAGATCTTTGAGGAAAGGATTTAAGGAAAGGAGCTACACTGAAATGTCATAATGGTAGTTACCATTGTGCTCTGCAAATCTGCCAGGATTAACTGAGAAAATTATTCAGGTTAGTTTTAATGCAAAGCAGTTATTCAAGTCAATTCACAACACATCAGCACAAACATTTGTGTCACCATCAAGGTGGTGCCCCATGGGAGCAAGTGGAGCTACTTCTTTAACTGATAGTGAAACTATTTGTGGAACTCTGTTAGCCATTTGTTTTTAAATGGATCCATATAACTAAGGAAGACAGACACAGGTTAAAAAGTTTCTGAGATCACTCAGGTTCAGTTTCTCATACTGAAAAACTTCTGCCTTCCTCAGATTACTTAGCATCTATTTTCTAATATTAAAAGCTGCTTGGTATCTCCCTCCAACAGTGTATGATTTTATCGGTTCAGTTACAAACTCTTGGCAGACAAATATATTTTTGTTAAATATAAAAAAACTTGAATCTGACTATCCCCAGTGACTGAAGCCCTTAAATTAATACAAAATTAAACATAGCTTAAAAAAAAAAAAATCAAAATCTAGACTATTAAAGAATAGCCCAGAAAATCTTAATTCAATTATCAAGACCATCATGTCTATTCTTCTTCTGAACAGGCTACTTCTAAGGCAGAAAAACCAAGACGGGTCCATTAATAATAATTTTTGTACATACATGCCCCTAGGAATGCACGTCTATCCTCTGCTGTGCCCACCTTTTTAAAAATAAAAGGGCCACCTCCTTTGTTGCATCTTCCTTCAGAGCACTATAGACTACCTGAAAACAGCTGGGTAGTCTCCATTACTGCTGTATTTACCTTCACGTTGCAGACCAGAGCTGTCTACACAAGGATCGCACACACCTATTTAGTAAATTTCTGTCCGCAAAAATCTCATCTCCTTCTCCAAGTCATTCAGAAACAGATACTGCATCCTACAGCATTTTAAGGTTTCCCTAATCCCCTGAATACTCACGGATCTTAAATGGATGACGACAGAGCTTATCTGAAAAGACAAAAAGACATTCTAGAGGTCTTTGTCTACAGCTGATAGAGATCTTCACAAAGGAACCCACATCCCCAGGAACTTTGGTCTCAATCTGACAATTAAGTACCTTGTCTCTTCAGAATTGTAGGACTATTTCACAGTCTTTTCAAGATAAAGCTCTTACAAGGAAGGATTCCTAGGAACTGTAAAACTTAAACCAGGCATACAAATTTTCTTCCAATAGATATTAGCTTTGCAAGGCAGTGGTATTATCTCCATACATTTAGGCAATGAAATGTTGCCCTAATCACCATGTCATTTAACAGCAGACATGCAGCCCTGCCTTTAATGAGACAGTTCAATTACAATTCTCAGTATTTGTTTACATACTGATATTAAAAATGTCAGCTGAGATGGTGGCAGCTAAAAAAACCCCTTTAAAATGGAAGAATATTTTTCAGTTTATTTAGTTCGTGTTTATTCCAACGTGGTCAGTTTCTCCTTTCTGTGAAAATTTGTCTTTGGAATGCAAAGAATAAAAAACCCCATGATTGTGAAACAAAGATATGGCAAGAAATTCAGGGCTAAGTGAATATCCTAAGTTACTTGGGAAAACAAAGCAAAACAGATTTCAAGTTGGTCATGGTTTCATAGGTGGAAAATAGTTTTCTCACAGATAATAACTTGATGTTTCCTAAAATTTCCTTAAGCTTTGGCAACAAGTGATTCTGGTAGACAAACACTATCTTGCCTTTCCATTAGACCTGAGCAGAGCAATTCCCACAAGAGCCATCTGAATCAGTTGCTTCCTCAAAGAACCAAATTTTTCACATTTGAAGGAAAAACTGTACATTAAGATCACTACAGGCCGACAAGGTGTATGCACTTGTCTAAATGTTGGGGGGGAGAAGAAAATTTACACGTCTCTTACAAGAATATTGCGACACACATCCTGGATGTATATGCACAAATCTAGAGGACAGAGCCATGAGCTGACCTAGGAACAGGACAGCCGCACAGTGTGGCACTGCCCTGCAGCAAGCAGAGACTATTGCTGGCTGTCTACTAAAGCAGCATTTAAATCTGGGGAAACAGAGGCCTTACCTCAACAAAAAAACAGTTTGTCAGCTTTACCATACATCATTTAGGTAAGAGCATGACCCTAATGTTTCAGGCCATTCCAGACAAAGCTGTGTCCCTAATTGAGTCAGATTTCTTGTCATTCCTTACTACCCCGCACGGAAAATGCGCATACAACTAGTTACATGCACCTCACTGTCCAAGGGAGTTCAAATATATACAAAGAAATTGATTACGGAACAGGGCTACGTCCATTTACTCATAGACCAGCATTTTCTGAAAGTGAACAGAGGAATAAGACCAGATAATCAGAGTTGCGTTATTTTAGATTAGAAGATCCCCTGCTGCTGCTTTACTGCCTCTTGGTCTACTGAATTACCATTTCACCACAATATTTCTTAGCCTGTTCCATCACACTGTGTCTAATGTAGTAATTAAGTCAAACCCAGCAGCACAATCAGCAATTTACACTTAAAATGAACCTTGACAGTGCTCAGGGTGAATGATGGTTCCCAAGGCCACATCTGTAGCAGATGGGACACAACAGCAGCACCTGAGCCGCTGTGTGAGTCCAGCCCCAGGCTGGAACTGCAGCTTGCGGAGCAGACAACTACAGACCAGGAATTTAGCGCTGAGGACAGGGCAAGACCACGGCAGGCGGAGCACAGCAGGACCCTGACACTGTCTGCTTTACTGTTGGAGGTACAAACTATAACAATATTTTGCCCTCACAACTATCTTCCATGCAATCAAACACGAAAAAAAAAAGTTCTGATCTTCTTGTGATCTGTAGGTACTTTCAGCATCAGTGACCCTATGATATTAGAGCATCCAGCACGTTTGGTTCTCGCCCCACCCTGTTCCTTTCCATTTGAAGGGACAACTAACTCAATAGTGGTAAGATATCATATATCAGAAAATAAATCAACACACGATGGCAGTAAAAACAATAAAAATTCCACAATTCAGAAAACTATTTGGCATACAAAACCAAGAGCAATTCCTATGTCAGTCCAATCACATGGTAGCCTCTTTGGATATTTATGCTCTAGAAATTAAGTTTCAGATCAAAATATAACTAACAAGTTTTACCTTGGAATAAAATGTTTGTAAGACTTTTCTTCAATCCTGCTTTCTACATACCACAAAAACACAAAACAGCTTACATATAATGCCATTTCTCTGCCTCACGCCGTTCAGCATCCACTTGATGTAATGTTGATTAACAGAAATAACTTTCATTGTACATTGCTTGGTTTTGATTTAATAAAAAAGGACTTGGATTGCAAGTATATTGAAACTTCATGAATATACATCTAAGTCTGAAAGACACACTGTGCATCTTCCCTCATAAATTTAGACAGTGTAATTTCAAAAAATGAATACTGTATTATCAAACACAAGCAATACAGTCTAACCAAAACATACCATACTGTATGGAAAACTTAAAATAAACTAAAGTTAGTATCAATATTGCCCATGGCTTTGATTCAGTGCAATAGAGTAATCTAAAATGAATCTAGGAGGGGTTTTTTTAATAATGAACAATGTCATACTTTACAGAATTGGTTTTAAAAGTATGTTTTCCATTTTTAATATGGCAAATTTTGACAAAGATGTTTTCACAGGTATAGAGGGTACCACCATTGGGACTTCTGGTACTTAAGAAAGACTGCAGGGCATACATGAAAAAAAATACTGGTATTTCTTCTCAAAAACTGAAGAGCACTGAAATAGTTTGACACTTAAATTGCCTTTCTTCAGAAGCAGCCAACCATTAAAATAGATGAAGTGATTCACACCTCATAATGCTACCATTTCAGGCTTCTACACGCAGAACTGTTCATCATACTGTCCATATTTAGAGGTTTTCTTCATAATCTTAACAGAAATTATTTTCAAAACAGAGAACTAGCTGGATGTCTACAATTAAAAAGATTTGCCAGCATAGTATTTTTCAGGTGATGCAGCTTGTTTAGTATAATTATTATTTTTTATAAATTTATCTTCTAATTCAAGCTTAAAATATTCCCAAAACAGAAAAAGCACTACGCACATACAGAACAGTGTTTCTACTGCCTTATTTGCTGCTACATTCTCATTTTGCCACCAGAATTTTCACAGCCGGAGTTCTGTTGCTCCCCACCCTCACTGGCATAAACGTCACCATTTCCAGAGTCAGGACAAACCCTTCAATTCTGAGGAGATGGACACTGAGGAAACCCATAGGGATTAAGGAAAATAAATTAAAAATAAATAAATAAAAAGAAGCACATTTCATCTAACTGAAAAAATTTATTCATAGTAATACTGAACAGTGAACTTGTCAGCAATTAAAAAACAGGACTTAACAATCTAGTAACAGGAATTTTTTTTATCTTGAAAATGCAGTTATTTTCAGCCTTCCCCACCCCATCTATAGTTTAGCTCAGGTGTTTATAATACCAGCATGGATGCAATTCTTAAGTTTAGCAAAATTTCTAACTACTTTGTACTCACAGAGAAAAAATTAAACATAATGTTTAAATTAATAGCAGTAGCTGCAATACAATAAACTGTCAGTACCTCCTTGTCACATGAGTAATTCAAGTAGCTGTTTCCAGTCACTTTTCAAATACAACAATGAAAAAAAAGGGGGGGGAGGTACTTCACAATCTAAGCTTATACACCCTAAAGTGGTCATTAAACTGAATAGGCAAAAAAAAAAAATTATGGCTTAATGCCTGAGTGGGCTGACTTTTACTGTTGCAGGAAGAGGTCCTGAAATGTTCACTAACAGAAACAGATAGTCCATGCATACAGCTGGCATTACAAAGGTTTTCATTATTCACTAAACCAACAGCTTCCAACACGGTATTATTTCCAGCTCTTCTCCATTTTCTTGCACTAATAGAGGCAATCATTCTGCTCCTGAGGCAAGAGACTTCATAGTTATTCCACCACAAAAGTTAAAAAATTCCACAAAAAAAGCATTCAGAAGTCAAGCAAGGTTATAAAATTGTGTAAGAAGGGACAGTAACTATACTAACCCCATAACATCTTGTATCTACTTACTACACCTTGTTCCAAACGACTTTAGCTGCACATACTAGAAGTCTACCACAAGATACACTGCCCTGTAAATCAGATGGTGCTAAATGTCTTTCACAAATAAAAACCTGTGTCCTACACATGCAACCAGCGACAAGGTTGTCTCCCTAACCTTGCACTCAACATAATCAGTGCTGAACTGAAAATGGAGACCAGAACAAACCAGTTTCAGAAACCACAGGGAAAACCAGTTTAAAACTAGTTTCTGTATGAAACAGAACATTTTCATAGCATAGGCAAGCCAAATGATTGTATTCCCCTCAACCAAAGTCTCTGCTATTATAGTTTTTAGAGCACAATCTCTTTGAAGATACGTAGGTACACACTACAGTGAATTTATCGATGAAGCACTCTTCACTTTGAAAAGAAAAGCACAGAGGATTAATCTGTACAGTTGCAACAAACACAAGTAGACTAAGTTTTCCAAAATCACAGCTCATTCAATAAAAAGTAATTTCCAAGCAACACCCAAAGGTATTTATCTGTATCTACACCTTACCGGGGTAAATCAACACTGTTGAGAGAGCAGTGTTTCATATTTAATGAACAACTAAGCTACAGACTTTGGACAACTACCTGTAACAGCAGTGACAGACACAGACAAAGAACAATGATGCGCTACAGCCTTTAAATAGTAATCAAGATTTTAGCTAAACTTTAAATACCATTTGGAAAAAAGTGTGGAACTTCTGTATTTTTTCCTTCTAGTTATTTATTTATTTGGTAATAGTAACAGTCAATATTACTTGTTATACATTTTATTATTTTTTTAATCTCATATTTGGTAAAGATTAGCTTTTCTTCTTTCATCACAGTTCAAACCTTCTTTCATGTCTGTATGTGACCTCCTCTTCATTTCCTCCTGAAGAAATGTATAAAAAAAATTCTTGTGTTTAGATGACTCACCCAAACTTTATCCTGCTTTATGCAGGATGCTGTTATTCTGTACTTTAAATACAGACAAATAAAATCAGTACCCAGGATTTAGAAAAGCCAAGAGGCAATAAAGCAACCACCCAGTTATCTGAATCCTCAAGGTTCAGAATTAAACAGTTTGACATAAATTTTCCTCATGATAATCTTTTTTATATCACATAAGTCCATTCTAAATACAAAATTCTTCTCCAGTACAGATTTGGTTGTTTTGCTTCATCATCTCCATTTCATACAGTAGGAAACAAAGAAAGATTTGTCCGATGACATGCAGTGCCAGCACTAGATTAGGGTTCAGACCCTTCTGCACACCATCCTTTTTATTTACCCCTCCACCTGTACCCTCTGAATGACACTGTCCTTCTAACAAAAACGAACAATGACATGACTATGGTATTAAAGCAGCAATGCTGCACACTAACATCAAAAACTCAGTTGCCTTCATCTGGGCAGAGAGAAAACAAAAATATATAATTGATGACCATTGGCAAAAGATTTTACTTAGATAAGACATTCTACACAAAATAAAATTAAGACAGGCATAATGAAAAACCACTCGTATGCAGCACCCAGATTGTTTTCCTTCTCACATCTATCATCTTCCAGATCATACAACAACCAAAGCAGAGATTGAACAGGAGGGGTGTTTCACAAGCTAATGAAGAAATCTGCATCCATCCCTTCATGTGAAACAAAACTATTAAACTCCATATTTCATAGAAATTTCATAGAAAAAAAAAAAAAGGCTCTTCTCTCAGTAGCTGTAACCATAGCAGATGAACACAGGAAAAAAAAAAAAAGCTAAGTTGACACCATATAAGCAGCTGTTACTGACTGAGACTATCCAACCTAGTAAAATTTGGACAAAATTCACAGAATCACAATCTTCCAAATATAGAGAGCCTCTGCACATTAGGGAGTGGCCAAATCCTTGTTTTAAGCATAGTGGCTTTAAACTTTGTTAGCAGGTAATTAATACAATGTTCCAAAATAAGGATGGAAGTGATGCTTCTCCTGCACTGAAGCAGCTCAAATGTCGCTGGCTGTGAAGATGTGTGGCTGCTGGCAACACAGGAGTGTTCTGACATTTCACTGCTGGAGCACCAACAGCTTCACGTACAGTAGGTACGGCTTTGGAACCGAGCACTACATTCAACGTTCTGTTTACATAGCGAAAGACTCATTAAAATAAGTTTATTACTAGCAAAGGCTGCCAATATAAACATAGTATTCTCATTCTTAACCAATGGGATGTACTGAGAAAAAAAGAATTATAGATAAATTTGTTATCAGAAACATTTAGTGCTTTTCAGTACAACAGTTTAGAACAACTTTGGACACAATACAGCATCCTCCCACCCCCCAAAAAACCCCCATCCTTATGGGTTATAAAAGCACACAGACACATATATATATATATTTTTTTTTTTTTTTTTACATATTCTTTCATTGTGTAAAACTCTACTACCAAGTTTCTATCACTTTCATCCTTAAAATCCAAGGTCAGTTTCTCTGTGGCAGTGATACAATTCCAGTCATATTTTGTAGATCAAACACTGGCAAAAAGTCATCAACTGATAGCTGCAGGGATTGGTTACTGTGAAAGCAGGGGTTTTTTCTTTTTAAATTAGGCAGCTTTTGTTATGGATTGCATTACTAGACAAATAGCCAAATGCTTTGGCATTGCTCTGCCATTAGTTGAAAACTGAAAACGCACTTTTAAAAAACAGATTTTAATCAGCATTTGCACACATTCCCCAACGGACATAGACACTACTAATACTTGGAAAAGTGAAGAGTTCCTGAATTTTTATTCCATCAGGTATAAGGCAGAAGTGAACTCTGCTAATTTGATAGTGTGGCTGTCTTCTTTTTTCCCCTCCCCTTAAATTGTTACAGAGACTGAACAACTAAAGGATACTAACGACTGCAATCTGATCAATACAGGTGAAACATTGGGAGTCAACATTCCTGTTGTGAACACACACACAAAATCCGCTCGCATCTCCTGTGTGGCAGTGAAAGTATTGAAGTTCAGCAAACTGGCTTTTTTCCTTTCTTACACTAAAAGTGAAATGCTTTAATCCTAGCATTGAACAAAACAGAATATAAGAACAGGTAAAACTGTTGGAAAATAGAACTCTTATTTTCCAGTTAACTATAGTGCTATATATAAATCCATCACGCAGGAACAATGAACAAAAGACAATTCTGTGGCTTTAGAGCTTTAAAGATGAGCTTATCTTTTTCAACTCTGCAGTAGATGTTCTGAAATTACAGATCAAAACCAGAAAATTTATAGAAAGAGACAGAACCTCAGAAAGAAACAACAGCCCACGAACTATAATAAAAAAGAAAAAAAAAATTTCTTCAAGATCAGAGAATCATTTGGCTTTTCAACTACTTACCGGACAATGAATTTCAGATCAGATCATACTAACAGCTACATTTTCAGCTCTTCCCTGTGCTTGCTGGTCCAAATTAACACAACAGAGTGTTCTTACTGAATCAAAATTATGTGGCAATAAATTTAGGAAAATGAGACAATTTTCGTATTAAATATGAAACACTTTAAAAGCTCATAAGGTCAAAATTCTGCAAAGGGATATATGTGTGTCAGTCATGATCACCTCAAGACCCTGTATTAACAGAGCTCAGCCTAGTGATCTGCTAAATTAGCACTCTTGGTATAAAATCGGTATCTATCCAGTTTGATGAAATTGCTATGGACAGATGCACCTATTGAAAGAATAAGTGTCACAGCTGCATCTGCAATGCACTTTTCATTAGGAGTAAAATTCTAGGGTCTTGATGGCAAGGATCAACTTAGATGAACATCTGTTCATGTTCAAACAAATACCTGCCAGCCCTATTTTAACAAACAAATAAATAGCAACTTGGTTCATGTTTTGTTTTGTTTGTTTTAAGTTTTAAGGCATGTATATTCCAAGTACACTTAGCACTCTCCTGCTGATCATCTCTTCATTTCTTAGTCTACCATGAACACATTCCCAGCACAGCGCTCCCAATTTCACTGCTACACCGCCTAATTAACAGTTTTAACAAGTCCTTTCAAAGGCTGACACAACCATAGCAGAGCAGGTAGAAGAAACTCAACACTTCACATCTCTAGTGCAACGTCAAGGTTTAACTCAACGCCAAAATCCTAAGGCTTGCACTGAATGAGAGCAAGGGCGGAAGCCAGTTCCTTTCTCTAGACAAGTGCATTCGACTGCTACTCCAGCAGAAGGACCAGGCAGACAACTGCAGGGAGGAGGATGATAAGATTTATCAGAGCTGTTCGTCACCACCATAAAACTCTAAAGTTGAGTTCGGCATGTGCTGAAGTGATACAATTACACACGGCAAGGAAGTGGAGGTCTAGATTAGTTTAACACAACCTACGTTGACCTATCTGCTCTAGTTTTAGAACACATGAAGCGTTCAGCTAACACCTAACCAACACACCTTTAAATAAAGTGTATTTCATACTATATAAAACAACTCCGTTAATACGGTAGATAGACCATATATGCAAAAGAATACACAAATGTACATGAGAACCGTTAAGCTGTTCTTAAATGTAGCTGTCAACTAGGAACTATTCGGTAGGAATGTATTTATAGAAGGGTTTCTTATAGATCATCCAAGGTCAAATACCAGTTAGCGCTATCATCAATGTGTACATGCAGTACACATAAAAATGTCACTTCATTAAATTAGCAGATGACACAAACTGGCAGAAGAGCAAACAATAAGAATGCAGTTTTATGAAGTGATCTGCACAATCTGAATGTAATACACAAAACAGGTTTTCATAACCACTAATGCAATGTTACATGACCAAAAAGACCAAGAGATGGTATCCCAGAAAGCTGTGACAAGAAAAGTTACTTGTCTTAGTATAAGCAACCTAACACAGGCTTTCAACATGATACAATGAGAAGAAAGAGCATCCAGTGGATGTCTGAAGAAGGCTGCAAAAACCACTTCCCTTTGTAGATGTCTTTGCTGAAACCTCTCCTGGAACAGCACATACAGCTCCAGTGTTCTCATTTCCACCTCTTTAATCAGACCAAACACCAGAAGAAACCTTCGAGTGCAGGCTATATCTTTGAACCACACTAATGAGTAGAAAATCTTCTGATATATATAATTTTTTAATTTAACAGGAAAATGAAAATTATAAACCTGCTACACATTTTAATTTATGTTTTTAAAATTTCGCCTTCATAACTGACTACCAGGATAAACTAAATGGCGAGTTCTCCATCTCTTAATGCCTCTGAAATGCAACTGCATGTCTTTTTCAAAGATACATTTTAATCAAACACAAATGATTAGGCTCAACACTGGCATAAATAGACAAGTGTTAAGGCATACAATACAGCAAAAGTCACATTATAAAATCTAATGCTCTCTCTTGAGCCCTCAAGGGGGATAGGAGGAAAATATTCAATCAATGTATTTGGCTTCACAGATTCTCCTGCTAAATAAACAGATGGATGTGGTCAGCCATCCTGTGGTCAGGAAGGTAGACAAAGAAAAGTCTCTTCGTTTAGAGCCACTGAATAAATTATCTCCTGATAGGCAGTGGAGCTGGTATCTAGAGAAAGACAGCTTATTACCTCAGCTTTTCACGTCTTTCAAATTTGCACCATGTGTTGTAGATTAACGGTTACTTTTTTGCTTTTTACAGCTTCCTAAAAATAAAGCATGCACACAAAATGCAGAATAGCAGCTGTTTATGACTTTTTACAGTGTAAGGATGTGAATTCCATTTTGAATTCCATTCCACATTTTTAGTTTTGGTTATGTTATTTTTGGAGGATGAAATAGTGGCATTCCAGCTAGTCTTTTTAAGACGTTTTTCCTGACTGTTAGTGTCTGTTGCTGTATTTCTACTTTTAACTGAAAACACACTTCCACTTATGATAATTTACACTCAAACTGAGCTGTTTAGTAAATAAGTAAATTTTGCACTTTTGAATTTTGTTTTCATACCCAAACTGCCCAGTAGAATGCCAATACAAAATTAATGTTAAATAGCATAAAGCAACAATACCAAAGCCCAAAATGAAAAGCTTTTACAGGAAATCCGTGGCAAATTTCCTAAACAAGAATAATAAATAAATAAAGCTTAAGTTGTTCATTATTTCATACACAAACACGTAGAATACACAAGCTAGGAAATTTGATCAGCATTATATTTTACTTGCTGTTAATTTTTTTAACAATACTTACAGAGAGAGTGCAGAGAGCAGAGTGATGACCTTTACCATAAAAATATGCATTTACTATCCAGCTAACACTCTCCTATGGTTTGCTAATTTGTCCATTGTATTACATGAAGTGGTCTACATTGTAAGCGTATAAAGCATTAAAAAAAAAAAAAGATTGCTAGGCAGCCCAATTTTGCAAATAGAATTTCTCTTCAGAAACATAAACAGTTTTTAGTGTATCTAATCTATGTCCGAGGCAGGAGAGGCAAGAGAATAAAAGAAACACACTGTTGAGTATAAAAGCAGGGAGTGTGAAAAAGTCTACTGGGGTTAAGTATTAACCCGATGCATTTTTCAGAATGACTGTACTATTTTTAACTGCTCTTTTTTGGCCACAGGTCAAAGTTTTCCTAGCAAAATACCAAAGTGAAAATGCTGGGAGCGAAGCCCAGAGGCAGCTCTCTTTGCTTTGGCCTAGGCAAAAACTTATCTGAATCCAGTTAGATATGTAGCACTGTTTCCCACTCCCCTTCGTTGGCTACTGTGGCTGTCATTATGCCTCTGAACATCTATGAGAGGAATAATACAGTACTGAAGCCATGAGAAGAACATTTTTCAGATGCTATAGGAAATTCCTATATTCTCCACACAGCACAGGCATACATACTGTTCAGTCAGTTCCTGTGTTTTTGGCCAAACAGAACTGAGTCATTTGAAAGCAGAAAAAAAAAAAAAAAAGACTCAATGTAAGTGCCTTGAGCAACTCTTGGAAGGGCTGGGATTTTTTCCCCTCTATTTTCTGTACCTCATAACTGGCACACATTGGAAATCTTGGGACAGACTGGAAATATAAGGTTTGAAGATTGTGAAGTTCAGTTTATATATATATATATATATATATATATGTATATGTATATGAAAAATAGCCCTTTCCAGGATTTAGATGTTTTAAATGGGGAAATATAACTCCCTTCCCACTCCTTCCCGAGGGCACAGATTTCTTACTAAAGGAAATTATATTTCATACACTCACACAGAAAAAATGGTATTTGAAATCGGAGACACACAAATCAATTTGCCCTAATGCACAATAAACGTGACCCCACAGGACCACCCCCCCGTTCCATTTCTCCCTTAGGTGTGTCCTCTTCCTGAATCATTCCCACGCCGCACAGCAAACCCCAACTTTACCAGAGGATGGTTTTACGGGGGGGGTGGGAGTGAGAGGACGGGCACTGGGTGCCTGGCAGCGAACACAAAGGCAGGTACTTTGGGAACGGACACGCTATGATTACGAGGCGCGAAAGTAAACGGTGTAAACGATGCTGGGGCGGGGGGGGGAAGGCACTTTCCTCCCCCGGTCAGATCTTTCCAGAGGCGTTTCTCACTTTCCCCGAAGTGAGTTGTACCTGAACAGAGAGCGCTGGCTCATGCCGCAGTCCCTCCACACCACCCGCCCCGCCAGAAACAGCCCCCGGGGGCGAGGGCCCCGCCGCCCCGCTCCCCGCCCGCCGGGCCCTCCCCTCAGGTGCCCGGAGCCCCTCGCCGGCGACCCGTGCGGGGGCGTGGAGCGGCGCCGCCCCCCCCTCACCCCCAGGGAAGGAGCCTTCGTCCTCCCCCAGGAAAGCTCCTCCAGGACGCGGGAGCCCTTTCCTTCCTTCCTTCCTTCCTTCCTCCTTCCCCCTCCCGCCCGCCGCAGGCGAGGGCAGCGCTCCCTTTGTTACCCCGCCGAGCGCTTCTCCCCGCGGCGCGGCCCGGCCGCCCCCCTCACCAGCAGGCTCTCCACGTTGACCGGGGAGCGCGGGTCGCGGATCATGGACTCCAGCTTCCTCTGGCGGCCCTCGAGCATCCCCGCCGCCGACTCCAGCGCCTCCGCCGTGAGGGCAGCCGCCGACATCTTCACCGCCGGCTGCTGGCTCATCCTCCGGCCCGCCTAGCGGCGGCGGGAGACCGTCCCCGCTGCCGGGGAGGAGGAGACTGAGTGGGGTCGCCCGGCGGCCGGCTCGGGGCCTAGCGCGGCGGAGAGCCCGGGGAAAGGGCGGGGGCCGCAGCGGGCCGGGCCTGGGCAGCGAGGCGGGAGCACAGGGCAGCGCGCCGCCGTTGGCCGCCTCGCGGCCGCCCGGGCATGAAGGGCGCGGGGAAGCGGCCGCTGCTCCGCCCGGGTGCGGGGAGAGGGAGGGGAGAGGTGGGAGGGAGGGAGCGCTTCCCGCCGTGCCCCCGCCTCTCCCCCTGCTCGGGGCGTCCCTCAGCGGCCGCCGGCTCACTGCCCGCTCCCCGCCGCCGGCCGGGCCATGGCACGGGCTGAGCGCCCGCTCCGAGGGCGGAGGGAGGCGGGAAGGGCAGGGGGGAGCGGCTGCTGCGGAGTCGGACTCGGAGCACGGCTCGTTCTGCTCCGCCTCGTCTGCTGCTCGGGCGGGAGCTGCGATCCCCGCCGGCCTTCGCCTCGCCGCTCCCGCTCCGGGCCGCCGGGCTCACTCCATGGGGCGGCCGCCGCCCGCCCGCGGCGCGTTGCTGCTGCCGCCGTGCCCGTGCCCGCCCCCGGCCCGGCCTCCTCCCCCGGCCCCGCGCCGCCGAGGCGGCCTCCCTTACCCACAAGGCCCCGCTGCGAGCGGCGGCGCATAGCTCAGCGCTCACTCACCGCCTAACTATAACCCTGAGCTCAGCGGCCGGGAGGGGAGGCCCGGGGTCGGGGCTGCCCGGCCGCGCTCAGTCCACCGGCCGCGCTCAGTCCACCGCCCTCCCGCAGCACCAAGGTCACCTCTCGCTCCGCCGGCCCCCGAGGCAGCCGCTGCGGAGGGGCTGGAGAGCGAAAGGGCTGTGCGGCGGATGGGTGGGTTTTAGCTGAGGCGCCATCCTACCTTGTGTAGTGTGAAACACACCGAAAGAACAAATAATAAACGTTTGAGAAAGCAGGTGCAAAGTGTTTCAGGTAGAGCGGCAGAGCTCAGGGCACGCAGTAGAGGGAGGGTGGCGAGCTGGAAGGTGCGGAGCTGTGGCAGGGCAGATGCAGACCGGCCTCATTCACCCCGAGGAGGATGAACCTCCGCTGGCCTGCCGGACACGTCCTGCTTGGCGGGCGTTTCGAAGAGGGCCGGACGCTGTTCATCAGGGCAGGCCGCAGCGGGGAGAGTGCGGCGGGTGGCCGGAGCTGTGGCTCTGGGGATGGACGAGGCGAGTGGGATGGAGGGGACGGTCCGTGGGACCATGTGGTGAGGTTGTGGCCACGCTGTGGTTCCGGCAGCCCGGAGGTGCCGCCGGCATCACTGGGCAGAGCGACAGGAGCCACAGAAGTGCTGCGTGCAGAGGTGCAGTGACCTCGGGAGGAAAGGTTAACATTTCAGTTTTATTGTGTTGACTTCCAGCTGATAGCTGGATGTCAGTGAGCTGATGTCAGAAAAACAGGCCAATATTTTAACTTGAAAGAAGAGGAGAGGGAGTCAAAGAGAAGTAAATATGTGAGTCACTTGCCTGGTTTTGAGTGAGATCATTCTGATATTCTGAGTCAGGGCCCTGGTGCTGAACAGCCCCCAACTCAAGGGAAGGACAGGTCTGAGTATCAACCCAAACCCCCTAACTGGATTCTGTTATACCATCCACTGAATCAAAATCCCTGAACCTGACAGAAACGCGCACACGTGCGAACATTTCAAAAAGTCAAATTGGATGTTGTGACTCATGCTTCTTTCAGTGAACCACATCGAGTTTGTGAGTTTTCTGAAGGAACTGGTGAAAATGTGTAAGATGCAGTGCTTATTTATATCGTAGGACTACTTCATCGCCAAAACGGATTAGGATTCGCTTTACTGCAACACCAACAAAAAACACACATAATTTGTTGGAGCAATTTACTGCAACAAGATAAAAGAAACAGGAGCAATAACTAGTAGGGTTGCCACTAGGATTAGGACGTGGGTACTAGAGGGATCATGAGGTTACATGGCCAAGCACATCAACCATTAAAAGCGCTAAATTACCTAAAAGAAACATGATTTTTTCATGCACAGGCTACTCATTAGCTCATTTCTTTTAAGTGGCACAGGAGAAATGTTTGGGGATTTAAAATAGGTTTGGACAAAAGACCAAATCTGGGAAATGTGTCTCCAGTGATAACAAGGAGCCTGTGCTGGGTTTTGCTAATGTCAACAGCAGTTTGGGGGTTGATTTCAATGAGCTTCAAGTCAAGCTCCAGGTGACGTGAAGATCTAAGTTCTCTTTTCAGTTTCCCCTTGGCTATAGGCAATCTGCTGCTCTTTTCTTCATTTTCTTATCTATAAAATAAGGTACTAATCTTTATCTAGCTTATATGATTTAGCGACATTGTTCAGGGTGCTACTTATACAAAGGTAACAAATAAATTCTTAAATAAGCATAATAGCCCTTTTTGCATGCAAAAAAAAAGCGATTGTGACTTCAAAAGCAAGTGTGTAGAAACTACCTTCTTGAAATTCTTGCCCAATAAATCTGTTCCCCTAGCCTTTAGGACATATCTGTTTACTGCCAAAACAAGTTTTACTTTGTTACAGGGACAAATTGACAACAGCAGAGTCAGCTGAATTCCTTTGTACGACACAAATCCTCAACAAAATCATCAGCAGAAGCTTTATTGCTGGTTATAAGTGATTAAGAGGCAAAAAGAGTACCCAGAAAGTCAGATTCTTCTCACAGTATATTTTAAAAACCACTGTTTTATCACGTCCTAAAGGAAAAATAACACCACCTCTGCAGTCTTTTCTGCCTACGGTGGCATATATCTCTTAGGATAACACCTATCCCTAACAATGACCATCTAAGGAAGAACTGTTTTTACTTGGTCCGCATACGGTAGTTTTGAAGTTTGATGCAGTGAATTGTTGAATGTTCTTTACCATGTTTTGTAAGGCAAAGCCCAAGCCCTCCAGCCTGCATGCTGCAGCTTTAAGCCAATGAGTCCACAGCTGGATCCTTCTCATCTCTACTCCCTGAAATGCCATTTAACTGTCTAGGTGTCTATGGTCCAAACATGTCTTAGGTGTCCCGAGGCAGTCAGGAATTTGCAGTTGACCATTTTCTGAACAGGCTGTGTTTTTATGAGCAGATTTGTAAGAGGTTGGTAAACTGGGCTTATTGGTTAAAAGTCATCAGCTTCAGTTCCTTCCTTTATGGTATTCCATTCTCAGGAAGAAGAGGGATTTGGCTCCGGACCTCAGGCATACTTTCACTACTAGCTATTGCAAAAGAAGAAAAAGGAGACAAACTACCCATCTGTGCATCTGTTTTGGGAGAAAGGGCTTGCTATGTTTTTAGCACATGCTGCTGGCTAGTTAAGGCTTTTGCAAATCCTCTTCTTAGTCTCCCACTCTCTGCAGGTACTGTGTATAGAGCATAAGAGTACTACTGTCATGAAGAGTGGATTCTACTAATTGATAGGGTCCCTAAAATTTCGATTTAGTATCTCATATGGATCTAGTCCATTTTTGTGCTTTGCACGTGGGAAAACAGATGGACAGAAAAGTTAAAAGTGAGTTGCCAGTGACCTCATGGACTGTGTCTGCTTAGAGACATGAATTGACTCTCATCCTGAATGAGAACCAAATTGTGACAACAGAATAAGATGGACAAAAACCCCAATAGTCCAAGCAAATACAGTCTTTAAAAGCTGCCAAAATTAAGCCATGTCAAACTGCTGTGGGCACAGGGGCATAACTGTCATCCCTCCCCCCTGGGGCATCCAGGACACCACACTGATGGCTTGAACATCACAGTCAATCATTGTCGTGATGGAAATAGGACAAGAGGTGGTTTTTAGATAATGAGGTCTTGAGACTTTGGAGGTTGTAGCTAAAGAATGTCACTCTACCTTCAGAAATAGAAAAAATTGCATTCACTAGCATGAGGTTTTCTTTAGATTCATAAACATGAAATAGGGATGGAAAGGAATATACATGTATTGTGGTTTTGTTTTGGTTTAATTTTCCTTTCTCACATGCTAGTGGTTAATCAGTCTAAGGGTTAATAAATTATTTTTCTGGATTTAAAATAAACCAATTTTTCTTCATTTTAGGTTAATGAAAACAGTTGGGAAGAAAGGTACCTGACTTTTGTATCTGGGACATATAAAAGTACATATTTTTAAAGGAGTCACAAAGTCAGTCACAATTATCATATTGTTGATTTTCTGATTCCAGTGCAAATATTATAGTTACATAAAGTCCACAAAAAACATTTTTTAACATTCTTCATTTAATTCATGGTATAGCATCTGTTGCATTGCAACTAGCAGCTTTAAATACAAGCAGCTTTTCAAACCCCATATATTTCCAAACCAGCCCTCAGTCAGAATGACACCACCACATCAATCACTAGCATAGGCCAGCTATAAAATCACAAAACCACTCAGCCATCTGTATAATTGAATGCAAACCAAAGCAATCAAGAAAATGTGAAAGAAAGTCTCTTCCTGTGGTAAACTTTATAGGTAAAGGCCCACATCTTCTGTTTCTACTTGGGAAGGAATATATCTTTGTCTCAGATAGGTATTCCAGGTATCATTGCTTCCCACTCTTTCAAACAGCACATCCTGCTCTACAGCTGATAAATACAGAAAAATCAGTTGGTGCTGTCTGTGCTGTATTGAATTCAGTATCCTAAACACAAATACCAGAGGATCAAGAAAAGGAGGTGTGGAGCAAAACTGGCTGCACAAAGCCTGGGTGTGCCTGATAATGCAGGACTTGGGCTCTGCCAGTCGCTCTTTTCATTGGTTACATAATTCTCCCCTGCTAACTAACGTTGCTCTTGTTAATAAGGTAGTTTCATAGTTTCTTGGATGCGTTGGGAAGACAGAAGTGAAACTGTGAATCTGGGTTAATTGATATGCTTACGTGATGTTGATGTGCCAGATTTTCTGCTGTAAGTCCCAGGAGGAAACTTGCAGTAAGCATAGCTGGGAGACTAAGGACAGAGTGACCTCAAGTTTTCCTTTGCTGCTTTCTTTTCTGCATTTAGGCGAAGTTTAGGGCTCTGTGGCCCATAGGTGTAAGTCGCAGCCATTTGAGGGGCTGCTCTGATTTATGAAATCCTCCCTGTCAGTAGGCTGGACATACCTCACAGTACCTTGGAGCAGAAGAGAGTTTCTGCTTCTCTTATTTCTGCTCCAGCACTTCCTTTACGTGACACACTGTCAAGTTTGCAGAATTGGAAGCGTGCAGGGTACAAAGCTGCTGGCCCCTCGGAAGTGCTGGCTATAGCTTCTCAAAGCCACTTCTGCCTCTTTTTAATTCTGACAAGGAGACTAAGGATTAATTCAGTCCTATCACTTGCATGCCTGTAATACTTATCTCTTCCAGCGAACACCTACCCATATGAACACAAGCATTTCTGACAGTTTATTCTGGATTTAAGATCAAACATTTAAACATCTGCTTCCCAAAATGGAACCCAAAGTCCATAATTGGGCAAATAGGGTCCTTATAGAAAATCTGCGGAGAATCGAGCATTCTAGAAAGGAGTGACTAACTGTGTACTGAACAGAACTTGTAAGAATCATGCCTGAAATTCTGTATTTTCCCAGATCATATGTACATCTGAACCAGCATGTCCATCTTGATCTGATCCAGAATTCTTTAGCAGAGTGAGAACCCACGTACATGTTTTCTTTTCTCCATCCTGTGGCAATTCATGCTGCATGTTCCACCTTCAAATAAAGTTCCTAGCCACTATCTTGTAGGTTTGTGTGCGTTTTGCCTCTTTAAGGATGCATTCTGATGAAGCAGTCTTCATGCAGTAAAAATGCATTAATAAGAAGATAACGAGGCCCGGAAGAACAGGCTCTCTAGCCGACCGGTGAGAGTGCTCAGCAGGGTGGGGGCAGAGAGGTAGACAGCAAACTTAGCAACCCTCACAGTTACTTAGATGGCTATTGAGGAGGGTATTTTTGGATTGCAATCTTGGATATTGGTGTAAGAACCACAGTAGGCACTTAATAAATCCTTCTTTTAAACTGGCCTTTAGCCATAAGTGTGCAGGAACTGGCTTGGAAAGTGACAGTAAAACCCTGGGCACCAAACAGTCCCTGCAATTTGGGGGAAATGCCAGTAGGAGATGACTTGCATAGAATAGGCTAAATAAAGATGATTATTGCTGTAGTTCTGTGTGCATCTCTGAATACCCACATTATATGTCTCCATACTAGCACTGTCATTCCTATGATCTGCTTTTCATCAAGACTTAGCTACTGTTAATTCTGGGGAAAACAAGCCAGTCTGGCTGATACTGGGGCATAAACAACTGTGGTTGCTGGGCCTGCTCTTGGGGAACTTGCAGGGGTTGTAAAATAGGAATAAGAACAATTGTGAGTGCACTAGTGAAGACATAGCTTTGCAGATAAGGGTTTATGCTCTTGGAGAAATTCCATCATTTTGTATTGAAACATCAGAGTCGAGCAGCAAAGTAAACACTCAGCACAGAGAGGGAGGGGAAGAAAGAAGGAATGAAAAAGAATATCCATGAACCCTATTTTTTTCCTGTTTGGAAAAAAACACAATTTTTCTATTTCTCCTCATTTTGTCCAACAAGGAGAGTCTTGTTTAAAAACTGTTACCACTAAACTGGACTCTCAAACAGTAAATAGGATGACTCTGTGAGGAGGCTGGTAAAGAGATGATCTCAGATTTGCCCCAGTCCAAATGAATACTTCATCTAGGCTTTGGTGATGGGTGATGATGTGAAAACAAACCACTATGTGGGTAAGCAAAATTAAGGTATGAAAATGGAAATGGTCATAGAAGTGGTAGTTACAACCACATTGGAAGAAAAGCTTTGAAGATTTTAGTACATTTGGTCTCAGATAAGCGTTAGAATTCTGGAATTACTAAAACTACATCTCAATTTCAATAACAAGTGACTTTCAAAGAAATTGCTATTGCCAGGATGATGCCATATGATTGAAAATAGTAAGTATAGATCTGTATCTTAAAAGGAGACAAATATGACAGTTACAAAACTTCTTCTGTGAGTAGCACACAATGTTTAAAAGCACATTTCTAGCAAATAACTTGGGAGATTTGGATCATTTCAATGACGGGAATGGTAGAAATAGGATATAATTAAATGGTACAGTCTATAGAGGGATGTGCTCTTGGGCACTAGGAAGAGATGCTGATATAACGTGGGAACTTATCATTTGGAAACAGCTGAGGAGAAATACTTCAGGCTTCCATTAGTTAATGGAAATGCAGAATTAAAAAGGGTAAATGGTACTGTGAAAGCTAACAAAGATACTCAAGTAAGATAGAGTAAGGGCAAGATCAAGTAAAAACACTGCTGGACCATAAGTAGTTCTATTCATCTGTGTTGAAGGAGAGGAACTGAAATTTGGAGTTGGGCACAGATAAAGGAACCAGGCAGCCTGTTTTATGTGAGGTCACCTGAATAACTCAATTTGCTAAGTCCAGCAGAGCAGTGACTGAGAACATGGCCATGTCTGTAGATACACCAAAGAAGTCAACATCAAGGAGACCAAGAGCTCTGGACATTACAGAACAGTGCTGGCAGGGGAATCTATGCATGTAAACTGGCCACAAACAGGTGGGAAATAAGAAAGTTTCTAACTATAAATGATAGGGGTTTGGTACAACCTTCATCTGAATAAAGGCGGCAAGAAAATAACTCCCTGCAGGGTGATCAGCGCATGTTGAAAGGGTTGTGTGGGGTGGTGAGTGGCATCGCAGGGACTCGACTCGGGAGCCCTCAACATATTTTTCAGTTGTTTCTGTGGCTGCAGAGATAATAATTTGTACAAAGCGTAGTGCAGCCTGTATGAAAGTGAAACCAAAATATTTCACAACCAGTTAAAAGACTCTGTGGAGGTTGCATTGTTGTTCAACACCCACAGTGAATATCATATCAAACAGCACAGTTTGGATGTAACCAAACTGGCTGTTTTAACTTGCTGAAAGAAAATAAATTGAAGATGTTTCTTTGTGTGGACCATTAAATGTTTTGTTTGATCCAACATAGAATGTTTCCTCTGGATGCTTGAAATAAGAGAGGTGGTCTCTTTTTTTAAATCTCGTTGCATGAGATACTTAGGATAAGGAAATCCTATTATACTTTTGTCCTAGGGAATTTGAAGGAGAATTCTACTTCTTAGGGAGCTGTCAAAGGACTAGGGATTCCCAAGTGGGAGAAAGGGGAAATTCTTCCTCGTGTTGAAGCTGTTGTCCTGCACAAAGGCACTGAGTTCCTTGGGTCAGCGAGGAGGAGCATGAGAATCATGGCTTCCCGCCCTGGGAACCAGTGCGTTCCCTTGGGGGTGAGTCCCCATCCCTCTCTGTATGGACAAAATCAAAGCGGTTACAGGAAGGATTGAGCATATTCTGCCTCAAAACAGCCTCTGCTAAAGGGTCTCTGCTACTTAAGTAACTGCTGTGATCATTGAGTAATTGGGGACTTTATTCCAACAGAGTTTATCTCCTCTTTTTTTTTTTTTTTTTTTTTTTTCCCCAGCCAAATCTATTCAGCAAATTTGAAGCGAATAGTTTAGACATGACTGGAGCCACATTTTCTAGGGGATTAACTATTTAAATAAATAAATAAATTATCCAACTCTGTTACCACTTTTAAAATTTACGCTGCTTCTTTTCCACCTAAATTAAAACACATTTTAATCTTTTTTTAAGTGTAAGAGTTTGACCTGCCCACCCACCCAGCGTTATAAATTAGGGCTCATTAATGATGCTGTTCCAGGATGCACAAGGCATTTTATAGCACTCAGAGCTAATGCTTATTTCTTCAGCTTACCAATTTTTTCCTCTCTTTGCAGCTCCTTTCATCTAGTCAGTTCCACCTGCTGGTCTCTGTAGAAGAGGGGACTCTTCACTATTAAATTTCCATACTTTTCTAGTCAAGTCATTTACAAACTTTGTGACTGAGCATACTGCTAAGTTGTTGATAGTTTAAATAGATTCTGCTATGCCACATGGTACAAGCAAAATCATAGGAAACACATCTAGCTGAGGTTGATAAAAGTGCAGGAAATGTTAAAGTAAAACAGAACTCTGGTTCTGAACTGAGTGCTGGATGTGACGGTCCCTACAGAGTGGCAGCATGAAGAGAAATTTCACTTCACAAAAGAACAAAATTCGGATTTTTCAGAATTTTCCAAGCAGATGTCCACGATTTTCCCCATGACAGGTATTGCGGGCGGGCAGGCAGCTGCACGGCTGGCAGAGTCAGTCGGCTGGTACTGCCACAGCACAGCCCCCCTGCTCTGCCAAGGCCTGCAAGCCCTTGAACTTGGGCTGTCAAAAAGCCTTGGGTGGATCGTGTCTGATGTGCTGGAAGGAAAGCAGCAGCCAGCGATCCGGGGGGGGAAGCCCTTTGCTTTCCATCAAATTGGAATTTTACGGTGGAAATTTGTTCGACCAGAAGATTTCCGATCAGCTCACGCAGACCTTGTAGCACCACCAGCGCTGTGTCCCACCTTCCCAGATCAGTAGTTTCCCAACACTTTCCCGAGGCGATGGTAAGTGGCTCTCTGATGTATTCTTTGCAGTGTTTTCAGTTACTGTGTGATGCTGAGTGTAATTCGCAGCTGGCCAGAATTGTGCGGTGGTGCTTTGGCGGTTCGGATGCGGCAGGCGGATGGGTGTCCCCATCCCTTAAGTGGCCCCACAGCCCTGGGAAGCCATCGAGCAGCTCTGGCTGTCCCCAGGCTCTCTGTGCACGCCGTGCATTTCGGTCAGCGTGGGGCTTGGGACCTGCCTGACATAACTGGGTGAGAAATGGTGGGTAATTTCTCCCTTTTTACCCTTTTACCAAAGTTGCCCTTGAAGCTCTGCACCAGTTCTGCCTGTTTAGGATGTTTATTGCACACAAATTGTGATGCTGCAAGGACAAACCCATTTCAGTTCCTCTCTGGCCACTGGAAAAAGATGTCCAGGGAGATGAAAAAGGGGTGAGGAAAGGGTTAATAATATCGCTAAGCTTTTTTAAATGTCAGGGTGCAATTTTGTCATTGTTGAAAAAATGCAAGTTATACTGAAAATTAATGACATGTTTCAGATTTTCCTGTCTTGCAATACAAGACTGATAGGATACCAAAGGAAAAAAAAAAACAAACCCACTGTCTGTAAAATAAACATAAGGAACATTTATTTGTACACTTGTACATTTTGGCTTTTCAACTAAAATTGTCAACAAAACGCTAATTTCGATTATGGGTTTGGAATATTGAATTTATTTTGCCATTTAGTTTCTTAAAGGCCGTGCAGTAAAGACTGAGAGCATCAATAACCCTCGGGGCGTCTGGCAAGGCAGCGGAGAGCCTTCCAGTGGATGCTCTCCTGAGGCACTGGGAGGACCTGGCACTGACTGGGATTGCTTCACAAAGCACGACGAAAGTGTGAGGACTGTCCTTGCTGTTGTCAGGGTTTCTGGGACAAGCACCCTGGGGAGGTCCTGGGGAAGCTGCTGCGCTCTTAGGAGTCACTGCAGAGCAGATCTGGTAGGAGTTTGCAAAAGGGATCAAGGCAGTCACCCCTTTTTTGCAAATGAGCACAGCACAGGGGGATTTGTCCAGAGGCAGCCAGCTGCCCGATGGCAGCACAGCGTGGTGTCAAAAGGGCATATGGGGTTATATGTGAGGAAACCTGTCCTTAGAGGACAGCCCACGCTGAGATTCTCTCTATATGGAAACGGAAACCCCAAATCTCAGCCTTCTGATCATCATAGTTCTGTATCTCAGTAATTCATCTGTACTACCAGCATTACCGTTGTGGATCCATTATTACTTTTAAAGTAAGAATTAACTATATAAAATATGGAAATGTAACAATTCAGCTCCAAGTATAATTTATTCAGCTTGCTCGTGCCCATTTCAAGGCCACTGTTTGCTGCCAATAAAGCACAAGGCTGAATCACTATTTCTAGTTGAACCTCAATTTTGTTAAACTGATTGGAAACAATTAATTGAATGGACACCACCCTGACCAAGTTTTGATTTCAAAAGTGATGAAACTTTTTAAATGGCACTGGGGGGATATTTTTCCCTCTACGGCTGTATCATTTTCTCTCCAAATCATAAATGCTGTTTTGCAGACTTCTCTCCCTGTCTCACAAAAATAGCTCCCACTCGTCAATTTAAGAAATAGCCGATTGGCATAAAGCCAGCAGAGGGAGCACAAATGCCCCAGAAGTTTTCAGGCAACATCTATGTAAACAATTATTGTTGTCTTGTTTTCATTTCTAGGCAACAGATCCTCAGAGACAAATATATAGCATACAGACAATATCTGGACAGCCTTTCAACCCCTTCTGTCCAGACTGTTACAGTCTGTATCTTTTCCATGTATAAAGGAACAGTATTTTACAGATTGGGAATAAAAGATATTTTTGTGTGGAAGATACTTGTTTTTAAGAATATTTGAAGTGATCATTTAATGTCACAAATTTAAATCCTTTTTAAAAAATAAGTAAGATTCCAGAGCTTCAATCTGCAGTAAATTTTTAATACAGTCTGGAGTCTTTCACACTGGAAGAAACATGTAATTAGTCAATAAAAATACAGTAATCTGTATTTCCTTTTATGCTATTTGGTGGCCCAGGGCTGTCAGTATTTTTGATACTTTCCAGACAAATCAAAACCACTGACCTGTGCATTGAGCCTGCCAACCTCTGTGTCGACTTTGGCAATTCAAAGACTGACATTTGTATTTATCCCTTTATTCCATTCTCCAAGAAAAATCTGCAATTAAGGGTCATTTGATCTCTAAAGAGAAGCAACACTAATGTTTTCATGGTATTTTCCTTTTATTTTCAAACTTCTAATCACAGAAAGAATTGATCCTGCAGTTCTTGAGGCAAATCTCTGTATTTCCCTTATGAATATTCTCCCAGGATGGGATCGTTTTGTATCATTTCACAGGTGTTTATTTTACCTGCAGCCGAATAAGGACAGAAATCATCAGCTCCAAGAGCTTCTCACCAGTTTGAAGGCCTTGCACACGTTGCTGGGCAGCTGAGGTTGAATCTGTCTCTAACACCAGGAGAATTTTCGCCACAAGAAACTATTTCTTATACAACACTAAAGAATCACTGGCGTTGGTGACGAGAACATTGCTTGGTAAGAAGGTTCTGTGATGATTTGTGGGGAGTAGCATTACCAAGCAAATCACAGTTCTCTGCTCAGGACTATGAATTTTGTGCAGCCAGGTTCAGTATGAGGAATGGGGGCAGTGTGTGGATATTGTCCTGGTTTTGTATGTGTTTTAGGGATCATGAAGAGATCATAATTCAATTCTGGGATGCTTGGTTTGATGCTTGAGTGCCCAGCTAACAGCAGGGTGTCTGGTGTTACTCGGAGTATAATGTTTTCATAGCTGCTGCATGGTCAGGAAGAAATGATCTGAGTGTTCATGAGTCTCACCAGGGGAAAACGAGAGCTCATTCATTTGTTCGTTCATTCATTCATTCTACATACAATTTATTTTCTGGATGCTTCTGAACAAAAGCACAGGCAGAGTACAACCTAGCAGATGAGAACTTCAGAAGACAGTCTCATCACAATTTGCCGAAAGGTGGATCTTAAAAATGACAGCATAAGAGCTATTGACTGTGTGTCCTTTTCAAAATCACTTAATGCCTTCCCTCGTTCCAGACACCATGCTAAAATTTTACCATTTGCCATATTTAGTAGGATATGTTTCATACAGGTACCCATGTTCGAGAACTTTTTGCCTCCTTGTGAAGAAAATAAAGAGGTAGGTAACAGCCTACAAACGGCTACTGCTGCAAATAATGGATGTTTCCAGATCCAGAATTCTACTGTTGGAATCCCAGCTGTCTCACAAATATTATGGTCACTCTAAATCTCTTCTCAGAGGAGTCTGTATCTTGCTTCAAGCTTTACCGTTAATGACTAGTATAATAAACTTGAGGCCTCTTGACCTTGTTTTACTCTTCAAGTTTGCAGGTTCTTAAGTTGTGCTTAAAGGTCCAGACCCATCTCTCCTTTGCAAGCCCCTTTAAAACTTTATTATCCAAATAAATCCTGAAATGTTTTTACTGGACTTTGAACTTTTCTTCTGACAGATAACTTTTATTTTCACATTTGGAAATGAACTCTTTTAATGTTAAGGTCACAGTTTGTACACACAAATGTTACCCTAGGCTTAGAAGCCAGCAAACCTCTTAAGAATTTGTGTGCCTGGTAGTTAAAATATGTATAAAAACAGGCTTCCCCTCTCTGAGCTTGCTGAAACTTTATCTAACACCTTCCCAATTTGCAAGAAAAACGTTATTAGTTCTTGCTTCATTTTCCATGACATGTGCTTTGGCTGCATGTTAGAGAAGCAACAACCACTGCCATAATCTGCTTGTGACATTTTAATGGTTATAGATGGAAAAAAACTCCTTCGAAAATGACAGCTGCAACACCAAAATTGCTTGTCTGTCTGGAAAAAAAATATTGTGTTATCTAAAAGCAATTCTGTGCAGGATTTGCTTTAGAATCTACAAATGACTGAAAGCAAACTGTTCCAGGAACTCAAATAGCTCTTTGCAGATTTTTAGATTCTTGAAGTTTTCATCTGAAGTGCTAAGTTTAGTGTTTGAAGAAGGAGGCAGAGAAATATTAGAGGCCTAACAAAAGTCAATAAAAGGCTAATAACATCCTGAGTTTGTATCTTTTAAATTTGCTGATATGGCTTCTAGGGTCATCTCCTGTCGCCCTGTCCTTACTCTCCACAGGTAAGTGCAAACACGAGCTCATTCATGGATTATGTCCTGACAACCAGGCTTCTCCCGCTCTCCAAGCATCAGGTAAGATTTCCTTCCAAACATAAACCATGGCTGTTTACAAACGAGTAGCCCAATCCTTCAGTAAACATCTATGTGAGAAGCCTCCTGTAGATTTATATAAACCCTACACAGACAAGTACAATTCATGCGATTTTTAGCCTCAACACATCTCACAACTTCCCACTGGCAGATGGGCAGTGGAACCCAAACCAGCAGCTTCCTGCTCTGGATCAGACTCGAGCAGCTCCTGCAGTCCCAGCGCGGAGCCAGCGCCAGCCCATCCAGCGCCATCGCAGCTCCAGCACCCTAGCAGCAGCTGACTGCCCCACGAGCAGCCTCACTTCGACACGGAAAACTACAAGAGCTAAAGTGACTTCTGAAATCAGTGTAATTTAATTACACTTATAAATGAGGCTCTTCACACACAACAAAAAGATTATTCAAAATGAAGGAATTTGCTGTCTTTTAAGTGCTTTCCAAAAGATAGTAATTTAAAGCAATCTTCTCTCTTCTCTACAGATCGCATTATTTAAAAACTGCAATTCACATCTGAAATCTCTGACGAGTAATTTCCCACACCAAATAAGGGCTAAACTGGCAACTCACAGCGTTTGTTCCAGTTACAGAATCAGCAAACCCAGGCCATTTTATAATTACAGATCCTGGCTGTTGCTGATTAATGCATTTACCTGCTCAGCCAAAGACAAAAACGTCATTAGAGCTTTTTAATTTATTACAGGCGGAGTCCTCAAATAGCCAAGGGAAGTGCTTACAGATAGAAACATGCTGAAAATGGAAAGATATGGACTCAATAAAAATACTTTAATCTTAATAACCTTTCAGAAAAAAAGCATTATACAAATTCAGAGTAAAATCCTATCACATGTAGTCGTAAAGTGAGCTTGTTAAGTTCAGCATCACCCAAGAACGTTTCCTCAAGTCCCAGTCTAAACTTTTCAGCTGAATAGTAGTGTACTGGGCTTATACAGCACATTGTTTTCCAGTATAGCAAATGGATACTCTAAGTATCCAAGTAGTAACAACAAAGTGGTTTAATCTTCAAAAGTCCACTTGTTCCACTGAAGGTGCATTATTAAAAAAATAAAAAGGATTTAAGGAGATAATTATAGCATAACTATCGTATTACAGCTTCTTCCATTTCACTGTGCTAATTGTATAGCTTGAAGTTTAAAAAGGAATTCTACAGCTAGAAAACCTGCACAAGGGAGGGAGAAAACCAGAATCACTGGAGATTTGTGCAAAAAGAAAAAATCCCTGTCTTAGTTAAATAAACTATGTTCTGCTTTTGAAGACAGACTTCCTTAGCATTTATAAGATGGTTATTTTGTAAAGTACACTTCCTTACTCTACAGTTCAAAATGCTGTATCATCATGTCACAGAATTCCATGCTAATGGACATCATTCAGCATTAGTTGTTGGCGCTGGCAATTTTTACGTTTCACAGCAAACATTATCCCAAGTTGTTGAACCAATGTCGGGGGAATCGATATTTCTCCCAGGCAGAGACCTCTCTCCCCACCACAACAGACCAGCAATGCAAAAATCAAACAGCAAGGTTGCCATCTGGAAAGAAACCAGCAACCGAAGATAAAAGACCTCTCTGTACAAAAAGATGATTTCTTAATTTTACCCCCCCCCCCTCTAGCTCATCTGAGGAGCACCTTCCCCCTTTTGATTGTGATTCACATACAAAATGTGCTTTCACTTTGCTTTTATTTATTTTAACAGCTAAACTTGTAGTTTGCATTTTACAGAAATGCAGAAAAATAGTATCCAACACTGTGTTGGCAGCACATACACAAGTCAGGATTACTTTCTGACACAAACTTACACTCACCGTATTTCCCAATTTGCATAGTGTAATACTACGCATTTTACAGAACTAGCAAACACTGTAGAGAACTGGATTAACTCACGGTCTGTACTTCAGAATATTTACACTCTTCAGTGTCAACTGCCCTACCTTATTAGTACTTATTAGTAGGATATAGGGCATTTAATTTCACAGCATCTAAGGTAGTTGGAGAGTTGCTGGTTAAAATGTTCAGGGGTTTATTACCTTTGTTGTTCCCACTTGTGAGTAGATGGATAGTTGTTGACACTGTGTGATCGGGAAAACAAGGACTTGGAGTTCCGAATTAAAAACACACGAACGAACCCACTCACCTCTCCCCAGACATAAGACTCTGATGTACACTTTTCAATACTGGGGTGAAATGAGCCTAAGTTTGGCATTTGTACGGTGACAGTTCATTCACTTTGAAAATCCAGTATCAAAAATCTGAAGCTTCATTGTACAGGCACTAAAGATGGACGAATACAGATGTAGTTCTGAAGTATTTTATGTATTTCTGCAAGCTGAAGCCACAAGCGGATCATGGTACTAGGCTAAAGCTGTGCTGTATCTAAACTCCAGAAACGGGACAGGACTGATTTAAAGTTATTGATCACCGTGTTTCTTCTGAAAATTGCTATGGTATTGTGGCATCACAAGGATCAGACCTAACTGCTGGCTGCCAGCACCATGTACAACAGATTTAGAATTTTCACATCAGTTTTAATGTTTCTAGTTACCCAGTGAATTGCAAAGACAACGCGTTTCATTAGACTGACTGATTAGACTATTTATATGTTTAGAAGTTTATTTCTTTGCTGTACAAAGGCAGAAAAGCAAACCATCTCAATAAATCTACATCGGTAACTACCTAGACGTGACACAGATATATACAAAAAGCCCAATTATTTAGCTTCAGTGTTGATACCATAGTTCATGCAGAGCTGGATGCAAACAATGCAAGCAGCATCTACACAGCGTAAGGCATAACTCTCACGATATTTACATCTTGTTTCTTACAGTGAAGGCTTCTGATACACCAGTTCTTTGTTACATTTGTATTTGACGATCCTGCTTCGTAGTAGTGCAGTCTCAGAACTGAAAAGTGCATTTCTTTATTATATACATTCTCATATGGATTGCAGATCGTTCCAGAAATAGCTTTCAAATCTTCATTTTCAGAAGTAACTCATTGCCTGTGTTTTCCATCAATTAAAATTATTTCATAAACTAAAAATATATTTTTCCCAAAGCTCTGTAGATCACATGCAATTATGAAAACAAAGCTCCTAAAAGCAACTCTAGGAACTGTTGTCTTCTGACTTGGGAAGACAAGCAATCCTGTGAAAGCATTCAACCAACCCACTGCTCTTTTAATTTTACAACACTTTGGAACATTTCAGGTTAGGAAGTCTGTAGATCCAAGCAGCTTTGGAAAAGCTCTATAACACAGATATTTACATTCTGTATTAGATTTTTGAGTTGTAATTAATCTGTCATCTCAGGTGGTTTGTTTTTTTCTTCCTCCAGAGATCTCACTTTGAAAGTAAAAAAACAAATAAGATTACTGTCACTATAAGAAATATAATTCTAAGTGTTTTTGCAAGCAAAATAAAGTTAAAAAAAAACCAAACCCACAAAAAGTGCCTAAGCTTCAAAAGTCAATTCTTCAACTACAAAGCAGCACTGCTAAAAATAATTTATCCTTTGTGTTCTGAGCTACTCCAATTCCCGCCACATTTATTTTTAAACCACAACATCCTGCAGCACTGGGGCTCTTGAGAGACTAAGTTCCAGTTAATCTTGCTTTAGGAAATTAAACTACTACATCCCCTCCTCTGTCTACCCTCCTTTAGCCACGGCAGCAATGAGCAAGTGCAGCAAACTCTCGTCTGAAACAGCATCCTGACATATTGCAACTATTCCAGCAGAGCTGCTGGACTTTGCAGTGGAGCGGCTGAGAACTTACACACACTGTCCCATCCGCAGAGTGCAGCTCCAACAGGAAACCAGTAACGAGTGACAGGAGGAAAGGGCCAGGGAACCAGCGTGCCCTGCCATGCGTGCATGTGCTGCCTCTCCGACCTCCTGCTGCAGTGAGGTGACACAACAGCACAGACTTCTCTTTCAGGTGTTTCCTATACTCCCACACATCTTGGCCCAAAAACTATGCCCAGAAAATTATACTTGTACAGAACAGTTATCAAAATGGTATGACAGTCTCAGAAAAAAAAAATTACATGGGGGGAAAAATGTAAATGGAAGATACTACCTTCATCAGGAGGAACTGATGGCTCAGTTTTACAAGTGACAGTATCCATATCTTCAAAAGTTTCGGCATCTGGCTTCTGTTCTTCCACCTCACATAGATACACGTCAATAGGTCCCTTTGTGCTCTTCACGTGTACTTCTATGCAATCCTATAAAAGAGCAACTTGCACATAAACCAAAGAACAAATCTTACACAGCTATTTTTGCATGTTTTTGAAGCTAACAGATTAAGAACAGAATATATCATTCCTGTTTAAAATTGTTACTATTTCTACATAAATTATTACTATTATATGGATTTGTAGGCCAATTATTAAGCACCATTAAGCTAACAAGGTTTCATTTTTGATGAATATGAACCTAAGGAATCTTTGTTTAGTCTTTTTGCTTACATTTGATATATGACCAAGATTTACTATACATTTAGGAAGAGTAACAAAATTAAAAACTTGACACATCAATGCCATGGATCAGAAAACAAATCAGAGCACATGGCAGCTTTAATAATATGGCAAAGCAACTAAACCATATGAATCTTACTGCTTTCCTGTAGGAAGCATCACATCACAAGCCACAGAGCAAATCAAATTTAATGGGCAACAGACAGAATACTGTTTTCTAAAGTATGGCTTTTAAAACCCTGCCTTCTTTTGCTTCAGGAAGCCTCTGAAACCTTTTTCATCTCCACAGGATGAGAACAAGCTCCTGTTACCAGTAGAACCACTGGAGATCTATGCAGTGGATCAAAGTCTTCTGGTTTTACTGATTTGTATCTCCTTTTCTTACAATACCGCCTGCCTCCCCTTCCGCGCACACAGCAAGGCAAGTTTGATGACTACACAGTTAAGAACATTATAAAAAAATACACATGCAAAACAGAATTAAAGCTCCACCTGTTATGTTAAGCTTACTTCCAGTATTTCCCCTCTTTCACAGCACTAAACAGCGAGTTACCTGTATACAGGACCAGATGTAGGTGAACAGGGCAAAGCTGTGGCTCTTCTCTATGACCCCAGTGGCTGTGTGCATGTTGTACCATGAGGTGAGGACAGGGGCCAGCCCCCCATGTCCCTGAAAAGTCCTTCTTGACATGATCTTTTTAAGTGCTAAAACGTTTTCTTTTGTCAACCAGACTGTGTTTCATACTTTTATATTATAGTAACAATAGCTACCTACTCATTAAGCAGTAAGACACCATTTACACTTTGTTAAGATGATTATCAATTAATGCTTATTGCTTTGTTTGGTTAGATTTGTAATTTTTGTAGAGTTTAGTATACAAACAGTAACAGCTCTTCAGAAATTTCATCATCCTGGTAATCATCAAACAAACTGACAGTGGAAATAAGCAACATTTATTACAGCTGTTCCATTCTCTCTAACACAACCAAATAACAAGAGCTCAGACATGTTTATTGTTTAATAGTTTAGGTAAACAAAAAAAATGCTGAAAATAAGTTTCTTAGACTATTACCCCTACAGCACTGTTTAGTGGAGCACAAGAGCAATGAAGTACCAATATTTGCTATATATTACAAAGAAACTACAAGTCAATTACTGATTGCTGCTGCAAAAAACACATTTGAGAACTTCTGTTGCCTTAAGACAGAAATGTATAAAACTTACTTCTTTAGGAACTGGTATTTCCAATTTGGTTTCTTCTGGAGCTTTGATTGCAATCACAATCTGTTCTTGAAATGCCTGAATGCTACAGATATCTTGATATGTCACATAAGCTAGTGTACACATTGGTCAAGGATTCTGTAAAGTAATTTGCTAGTGGACAGAAGCAAAGACTATAAGATATGCTGAAGCAGAATACCAACTTCAGAACAGTGGTAAATAGCTCAGCTGAGGTTACTTTAATAATAGCTTTGTGAAATTAAGTATGAGCTAACGAGTGGAAAACCTCTTTTCTTTATTTCTAGGAAGGAAAACAACTTTTAAAAAATTTGAGATATTAAATATTAAAAAACCAGATACATTTGACAAACAAGTTCTCACAGATGCTTTCATAAGTCTACAAAGCTGAAGGAATGCCACCCTTGAGAAACTAGTAATTTGTTTTGTAATAACCATGCATGTAAACAACTTCTGGAAAAGTATGGAATTATTGTCTTAATCGAGACAGGTAAGGTGTAATGAAAACTTTCCCTGATATCATACAGAAAATGGACACATTTCCTTTGAGCACAGACCTTAATGTTCTGCCAGACAAGGGAGATAAGTATTATTTTATTTTAACCCAAACCCAAAATCCAATGTTTATGTCATATTAAAAGAAATTTCTTTACTGTTATCAAAACCCATCAAAGATAGGACTGCACTGGAACTTTGCCCTAGAGACAGAACAGTATTAGGACACAACCAATGTACAATTATATCTTCCTGGCGATAGGCCATTGGGACTCTGTTTCGGGTCCTCTTTCTCATCCCACTAAGCAACTCAATCTCACTGGTAGGTCCTGATCTGCCCCTGAGTCATGTTTACTCTATAATGGAGAAAGCAAGGTAATAGTTAGGGTACTGACTACTCCCCCAATTCCATTCTTCTGCAGTGAAAAGGCCTAACGAGTAGCACTCCCCTAAGAACAGGCTGGATTGCACATGACACTGCAAAGCACGGCACATGACTAGTCTACACCAATCTAAAATAACCAGCAAGTTCCTATTACAAAACTCATTATCGAGTCTTACTGCATACCTGTGGCATCAGCTTACACCTACTACTAAATACCTAATTACTTGCAACCAAAATCACATGTTGAAGTAATGCAAGAGTTAAAAGGATATTTTTCATTTTCTTTGTCATCTGTTAGTTCAAATAACTGATGAGCACAATCCTTGATTAATTCATCCAGAGCTTCTTCCATGGCTGACAAGTCAGAAAGTTCATCTTTAAGGTTTTGTTGCTCTGGTGCTTTTCCAACAACTTGGTCAATATTAGAACCTCTAGAAGAATATGAAAGTTGTCTAGTATGTTTACAGAAATACGAGCCTGTTTACTGAACACAAAGTGTAGTAATAGAAAACAACCAGGAACTCTGGTATCCTTTACTCTGCTGAAATATGCTTCATTGTGCTTTTACACCTGATAGTCATTAATACACTAAGTAATTCAGACAGCCTAAGGATACAGTAGGACTTAAAAATCTTTTTGGCTATTAAAAGTAATTCAATATACTTTAAAATACTCTGAGTTATAAACATTACTCAACATTGTTGGGTTTTATTGTTTCAGAAATTAGAAGTTTCAAAGCCAACTCACACCCACTGGATAAGATTCTTAGATATTTTCTGAATTAAGTGGATGCCATCCAAGACATTGGTGATGTCATATACTCTTCGTTTTCGTACTCCAAGAGTTGTTGCTACTTCATTTAAATCAAGGACACCGTCTGGAGCTGTTTTGACAAGATCCATGAATTTTTGGGTCAAATAAACCAAGGATGCATCAAATCGAGGCTTTTTGACTTTCACAGTTCCTGTAACGTTTTGATAGAATATTAGTAAACAACTACAAGAATATGAAGTGTTCCTTAAAAAAAACCAATAATGATTAAGTATCAGTGAAGATAGAAGTATAAAACCAGTCATTATTAACACTGACATTGTAAGGGCATCATATAGTCTATTAACCACATATACAATCATTGCAAACAAATTAAGGTATCTAAATAGCAAGCATGCATCTTCATGATTTCAATGTTCATGACTTCTTACTGCTAGTATGGATATTAATAGGTAACTGTATGTTCTATAGGAGCTCAGACTACTGAAAGAACACCAATGAAGCCTTCAGTTAACGACAGTGTCAGGGCACTGCCAGAGACCTGCAGCTCAATCATTTGCTCTGTGACACTTAAAATTGTTTTTCACATTCTTTTGGCCCAGATTAACCAGTAGGTCTCATAAATTACTCTCAGTCATGGTTCAGGAGTTAGTTAGCCTGGTTTCAGGGCCTGTTTCAGCTTGGATGTGATCAACCTGTTTTGGAGCCCAAGAATTTTATATGTGGACCAACTCTGGTTGTAGTACTCGGCCTCAAAGCAGAAGACTTGGTGATGCCATTATTTAATTTACTAATGCAAGGAAGATCAACAGGTACCAGAACACCCTGTACTATGTGATTCCCTTACCAGCATATTCACAGAAACAGCAGAAAAGTCACTGATGAACAGCTTAACTTCAGATTGTTATGCATGTATGCATAAAACAAAGTATGTATTTTTAAAGCACAAAAAAGACATAGCACACATGCCCTCATCTGATGCTAGAGCCAATGAAAGACTATCAAGTCCTGCTTTTACTTCTCTTTTCTTCTGCAAAGCAAACCAGCTGTTTCATATTTGATCTACCTGTGTCACTGAGTAATATTCCAGTCTAACACTTCAAGAGAACACGTGTTTGTGCACACTGTTGCACGTGTAGGGAAAACTTCCCTAGAAACACTCTACTTTGAACTTCAGTATTTTTGCCAGGATGAATGAGAGATACACTTTTACTCACAGTATATCACACCCATTCCACGGTTGCAAGATTGTGCACTCTTTCACATGAAGTGACAGGTTCAACAACTCAGTTTTGGACTATGTTACTGTGAGATATGTAAGACTGTTCAATTGGTGAGAAGAAAAAAAACCAAACCAACCCAACCACAAAAACCAATGCAAATTCATTCAAGTTTTTACTTACATCTGTTAATGCCATTTGAAAACCAACTCTTGCTAGCACAATGCTCCAGTTTTCCCATAGGTTATTTTCTTTATAAAAGTGGGAAGGTATACTTGCAGCAGATTTAAAGAGGAAAAACTATGAAGAATGCATTGCTTCATAGATATTATTTCATTTAGTGTGCAGCATTCCTCCTATATTAGATACACAACAATTTCTTATTCACTTACAGCGTGTACTCAGCATTTAAAAAAAGGCATAAATAATCTTTACATGTGGAACACAGCAACTTACTTCTCACAATCCGTACTTCTTGATCCACATTCAGGTTGATCATTGGTGGCTGGGGAAAAAAAAATATATATACACATATAACTGGCATAAAATGCTATCTACATAGCAAGCTTATCCAGTATAAATCCCCAAATCAACTCTAGATGCTACAGCCATCAGCACGCTGACAACTCAACAGATATGTGAAGGAGTGTCACTGTAGACAAGGGACACATGCTCATTAATTCCTGCCAGAATTTTCAGCCTTTAAATCTCAGCCCATCTCCCTCTGTCTTGGAAAGGGCGAAACACCACTGAACTCCCTAATGCTCATGCAACGGTCACAATACCAACAGATACCTGTATAAACTCTACAAGTAACTCTACAACTCTTCAGCTATTCCATGCTAACAGCTCACATACAGAAAACACAATGCTATTTAAAAGCATTACAATTATTTTGTAGAAGACTTTGAAACTGGCAGCAGAGTCTGCTCTGGTCAAGACACAGGTCACTGACACAGTGAGCCTAAGTACGTACTTAATTCCACCCCCAACTCCAATTTAACAAAAAGAGTATGTTCAAATTCAGACTCATTCCAGTTGAGAATGTCTCTGGTCCAACCTCCAGCTCCAAGCAGGAACAGCCATTAGATCAGAGCAGCTTACTCAAGGCTTCACTCAACTGGATCTTGAATATTTTAAGACATGGAGGCTATACCTCTCTGGGCATCCCATTCCACTGCTTGCCCATCCTCACAGTGGAAAAGCTTCACTTCACATCAAGCTGCAACCTCTCTTGTTTTTGCTTCAATTCTCAGCTACTTCCTTCCAGCCTCCCATCATACATGGCTGTGGCACTAGCTTTTTGTTAACTTCCTTTCAAGTACTGAAGGGCTGCTGTGGCTTAACAAGCGCTCTCAGCATTTTATCAACAGCCTTCCTGTACTGGTGGGCCTAAAATGGGACACAACATGCCAGGAACAGCCTAATATGTAGCAAGTGGAGAAGAACCACCACTTCTCTTGATTTGCTGGCTGTGCTTCTGCTAATACAGCCTCATATGCCTCCATGCCAGGGCACAGTGTTGGTGCACATCTACCCCACCACCCCCAAGGACCCCCAGGTGCTGTCAGCAGGGTGGTCCCCCGGCCTGTACCGCTGCAGGGCACAGGTCCAGGAGCAGGGCTTCACACCTGGATTTTCGGCTTCCTTGGCTGAAGTTTGAGGTGTCTGATGACCCATTCCTCCAGCCTTCCCCACTCAGAAATATCATAAGGGTGCACCCTACATCTTCCTATCAACAGGACAGGTCCCAGGATAGACCCCTGAGGAACTCCAACTTGTAATCCACTTTCAGGTAAAGTATGAACCACTCCTCTTGATGCCTAACGATCCAGCCAGCTTTTTTTACTCATCTAGTAGTTATGAGACATAGTCTCATAACTCATAGTCTCCAGAAGACCGTTCCAAAAGTCCTGCTAAAGCTGATGTAGATGACATCCAAAGCTTTGGATCTACAGATCTAGTAATTTCATCACCAAAGGTAATAGTTTGGAAGTATAGTCATGTTGGCTATTCCCAATCACCTTCTCCTTCACATTCCTAGAAATAGTTTCCAATAAAACTTGCTTTTTGGTTTTACAAGGGACTGAAATGAGGCTGACTAAGCTGTAGCTGATCCCTACAACTTCTCAAAGATGATAAGAGCAACCTCACAATGTCAGCCAGCTCTCTCAGCCCTCTCAGGATGTAGCTCAGGTGGGTCCTATGGATTTGTATGGGTTGAGATTCCTCAAGAGATTCCTTACTTGACACTTTTCCATTGCTGGTTGTTCTTCTCCTTGAGTCCTGTCTCTTAGACACAAGGCCCAGGGAACATCAGTTCTGAAGATCCATGCAAGAAGGCTCAGTACTTCAGCCTTATCTGTGTCTGCTCTTCCAAAATCACCTGCCCCACATAGCAGCAGGTTCACACTCCCCTCTAAACCCTCTTTACCACTAATGAAACAGCAAAAAATTCTTGTCACCCTTGACACTCCTTGCTAGTTTCAACAGTAGAACTTTGGTCTTTCTAGCACTATACCTACATGTCCAGACAATATTTCTTATCCTTCTCCTTTATAGTCTGGTCTTGCTTCCAGCTCCTGCATATGTTCTTTTTGCCCTTACCAGAGTGCAGGCACAGCTATGCCCATCCCTCAATACATTTACTTGTTGTCATGAGCATCAGAATGGAATGCCCCTGTCCTTGCAGACCTCCACCTCTTCAGCTCCTCCAACTTTCAAAGTTGCCTCCACTAAAATCTCAGCTACCTGTTGCCTGAATAAGCTGGAGTCCTGCACCCTGAATAAGACAGAATACACGTTCTGTACACTGCTACCAGCCTTCCTCACTACACCCAAGGTCTTGAACTCCACTATTCCGCAGCTGTTACAGCCAAGGCTGCTAATGGTTACCACATCTTTGACTTGCCTGTTTATGAGAAGCACATTCAGCAAAGCATCACCCCTGGTTGACTCATCTAAACACCTACATAAGAAGTTGTGCCCAACACCGTTTGTCTCCAATAATAACAACTTTCCAATTACTAGTGTAAAAACTCACATAAACTTGGCTTTAAGACCAAGTCACATTTAGCCCAACGGTCAATAAAAATAAGCCATTTTAGGATGTTTCACAGAATTAAAAGTAGGGATGCTTTTTGTTAGATACCTCTTAACATTACTAAAAGAAGCTGTGGAAGCCACGTGTAAGATGGCCTGAACATCACAGATGTTCAGAGAATAACAGAATACACAGTTGTAGTCTGTTCTTCCCAAGCACAGCTACAACCTATTTAACTCGATTAAGAGTCTATACATAACACAGCTAAGAAAATCACCCCTTTGCACTACGACTACCAGCATTGCACTTCCCTTTCCCGGGCAGCCTGCTAAAGTGCGATGAAGGATGGAAGCATCACAACGCCCCATCGTGCACCGCTCCGGCCGGGCCTGCCGCATCTTTCCACCTCAGGGAAGGACCTTCGGGCACCTCCTCAGGCGCTCCCGCGGCGGGAGCGAAGCGCTGCGGGGCCGTCCCCCGGCCACGGGCAGCGCCTCCCTCCCCCACCCGCTGTGTACCTCACTCACACGCAGCGTGTCCGGCCGCAGCGGCCTCAGATGCTCCCACTTGCCAGGGTTGGCCATGTCCGCCCGGGCCCTCCTCCCTCCTCCGGCCGGCCGCGGCCTAGCACGGCGGGAGGCCTCTCCCGCCCTGAGGCGAGGCGGCGGAGGGCGGCCGCTCAGAGGCCTTCAACGACGAGCCCGCGAGTCCATGTGGGAAGAAGGCGCCGCCATCCCCACCCCCGGGAGGAGGGGGCGGCCGGGGCCCTCCCGTTCTCACCACGCTCCGTTATGGCCGCCGCCCCCCCCCCAGCCAGCGGACGGTTGGGCGGGAGAGCGGCAGCCCCGCCCCGTGCGCACGCGCGCGCCCGCCCCCCCGCCCTCCCGCCAAAGCCGCGGCGCGAGCGAATGCGGCGACGACGAATTTTCCCCCCCGGGCGGCGGTGCGGCCGCGGCCCTGGCCCTTCCCTTACCCAGCGGCCCCTGCGCCGCCCCGCCCGCGCCGGCTTTCCCGCTCGTCCGCCAGTCAGTCAGTCAGTCGGTGGCCGCTGGGGCCGGGCAGCCGCCGACCCGGGTGTCCCCTCAGCGCGGCGGGCAGGTGTCTCTTCAGGGGAGCCTTCTGCCCTGGACGCCGGGAGGACGGAGGCTTCTCCGGGTGTTCCCCGTATTGACGCTTCTTGCGTTCTCATCACCCCCCAGGGCGCCGGAGGGAGCGATCCGCTGTGCGCTCTGTCCCTGGTCTCGCCGGCGGGCGCACTGGGTTAGAAAGGGAGTTCTCACCCCTCGGGTTGCTGCAGGGAGGGGAGGTTTTGATCCCTCGCCCTAGTGCATGAGCAAGGGGAGAGCACCCTGCCCGAGAACCACCGCATAGACAGGTGTGAGAGGAATTAGTATTGCTTGCTTGCCAAATAGTCTGTCACAACTTGGTAGTGTAAGTAGATCAAAGCTGCGTATGTCGCTCACTGGGGAGACGAGGACTGCACGTCTGTGTCAAGAATAAGTTAGTGGTGTGAGGTTTGTGGGTGAAGGGCCAGACAAGAGCCAACAAATGTGGCTTGTCTGAACTATTGCTGTCCACTTCCCAGCAAGAGGTCCCAGATCTCTCCCAAATCCCAACTCCATTGCTCCCGGTTTTTCTTCCACACTTCTGGTAACCTTTTGCAAGCACAGACTGTTGCCTCGCTTGTTTTTCAGCATCAGCAGTAATCTCAAAATTTCCAATTTAGTAGGTAACTTGTGTTTTTCAGACAAAAATGTTTCTTTAAAATATAGCACCTTGTTAAATGGATTGCTCTTTATGGCAGTTAACTGTCTGTTACCATACTGTACAACAGATAAATGTCATGTATTTCTTTTGCTTAAAGAATTTGTGAACTATTTTGCTTCCTCAACCCACACCTTAGATGAAATGTCCAGTCACTTCTCTGCCCTCTGGGCAGATGTTCTTGAGAAATATGAATTCCATTGGACATTGCGTAAAACTGCCGCTCTGGTATGAGAAATTCAAAGCCATGAAGAGCTTCATTCATCTTCTGCTATGCCAGACTGGACAGGTCAAATAGCACTCTATTATCTTGGAAAAATAATGAATTAATTTTAATTTACTAGATGTTTCTTATGCCTTCAGGTTAGACATTCCTTTTGGAGTAGCTTATGTCACCACTGATACATCAGATGCCTTGGTAGAGGATGGAGTTTTCCTCGTAGTAATCAACTTTCAATCAATGACTTGCGTGGTAGAAATTGTCCATGTAGAGGTACGTAGAACTAAGGTGGGTTGTTCTCATGCTCTCATCAGTTCATAAGAAAAAAAAGGGGGAAAAATATGTTACAGCTCTTCAAAGGCGCAATGTCTGTGTTTCAGGAGACATGAAACCTTGACTGCACGGTTAAAGATGTACAAATGTTGCTTGTCAGTATTCTAAGGAGAGCTTAGGCTGCTGCAGGTGCAGAAGATTTTCCTTTCATGGAAGCAACACATCACTGCAATGTAAAAACATTAATTTGTGTGTGGACAACATGATCGTTGATAACTACTCTGCGGTGATAAATGTAGTCCCATAAGGAATTAATATTTATCCCCCTTTGTTATGCTCTTAACTGGAAGATGTATCTTACCATTGTAATCACAGATTGTATAAACCCACTGTGATAAAGCAGGTCTTTTCCAGCTGGAACAGAAAAAATATTTGGAATAGAGGTCTTAGGCCACTTTAGTTTGGGGTAGTGCAAGGAATGTGCTGTGCAGTATAAAAATCATTTAATAGGATTTTGATGATTGTTGGGTAGTCAGATATTAGGAGGGAGGCTAACAGCTTGTAATTTGAGGATTAGGATATGTGAATTTCTGTATTAACCCATGTGGAAAACATTGCATCAACATTTAACTATGCTGTTGTTCTAGCCAGTCATAAGATCAAATTCTGTTGTTCCTGTGCTTCTCTGTCCTTGGCTGCTGACCTACCCAGCTGAGCAAAGAAAAGCCCTGCATGGATTCAGATACTGGAAGGTTTTTCTATATTTACATGAAAAATATAAAGCCTAATTCTTTTTCAAAATGAAAGTTAGCTTTTCAAGTAACTGAGTGGACTATCAGGTTTTTAGGCTGTGGCATTCTGTTGATCAAAGAATTTGATTCTAGTGTGTTAGTATTTACATTTTATAAAGCTGATAATAAAATTTTTCCCACATTTTTCATT
Source organism: Caloenas nicobarica (assembly GCF_036013445.1). NCBI lineage: Eukaryota > Metazoa > Chordata > Aves > Columbiformes > Columbidae > Caloenas > Caloenas nicobarica. Next base: position 15,559,221 of record NC_088247.1, on the reverse strand, counting down.
ACTCCTGTAGATGAAAATGTAAATTATACCACATTTACTGTTATCTGCATATGAAAATGGCTGTGTTTTTTGTTTAACATCTCCAGACATTAATTGTACAAGACGTGATTCTTAAAGATTTGCTTACTTTTCAGAACTTGTTTTCTTTGATTGCCTTGACTCTCAATCTGCCACCAGGGGGCAATAATTCCATTTCCTAAATCTGATCCTTTACCATTAACACATTCTAGAACACTGCCTTCATTAGCATTTTTGAAGGACTATGTATGAAACTCAAAACATAATTTTCTTAACAATGCTTTACTTGAATAATTTCATGCTAATTACATTAATATTTTTATATTTTACCCTGCACTATTTAGGCATGTAGGTTTTACTTTTATTTTGAGCAGCTGAAATTAGCCTATGTGAAAGTTTTTGCTGGTGAACCTCATGCAGCACTGGAATGGTTCAAGGTTATTGTTTCGTGCGAAATAGGATTTTAAAATGTGTTGTATATTGCCATTGTCAGATTTAAAAATTTGTTTTGAATGCCATTACTTTCCTATTCTTTTTTTAATTTGTTTTGTTTTGTTATGCTAATGTCCAATTAAAACTTAATCCTGAATTTGTGGATTATATTACCTGACAGGTACCTTTATATCCTTATATGATATGTATTTATTTTATTAATGTACATAGTAGTTCTATCACATTGCAGTTAAAGCCAAGGCCACCTACTGTAAAGATCTGTAAAATTCTGTGTCAAATGCAATCTTCCCTTTAATGCTAATAATCTTAAAACTGGATCTTCCGACAGGTCCATACATATGGTTGCAAAGACAAGCCAAAGGAAATATCTTCCTGCAAAGGTGCAAAAGTACATATTAAGACTGGTATATTTTATTGAAAAGGTTCAGTGGATATTGTATTCTTTATAAGGTTTTGACACTTAGCAGCAAACCATCTCCCATCTGAAAGTGTATGTGGGGTTCTAGGTGAAGTCTTAACAGAGCTTGCTGGAAATTTTCATCCATGCTAAGGACTTTATAAACAGAAGATTCCTGTTGCAAAAGGGCATTATTATGTTTGCTGTTTGTTATCTTTTTAATTGCAGAGGAGATGAAAAATCACCTGATGTATTTCATTTTGTCAGCTTTAAATAAGTGGAAAAGTTGAATTATGTCCTCATAAGATAGTTGCCTTTATAACTTGAGTCTCAAAGTATCTTTGAACTTATTTTTTTTACCTTAGGTGAAGATTGCAATTCTTGTATTATTTAAAATTTATTTTATTATTTAATAGTGCTCAGTGTCTATGGCATGCCTCAGGGGTCTGTACTGGGACCAGTACTGTTTACTGTCTTCATCAATGACATAGAAAGTGGGATCGAGTGCACTCTCAGCAACTTTGTGGATGACACCAAGCTGAGTGATGCAGTTGACACGTCTGAGGGACGGGATGCCATCCAGAGGGACCTGGACAAGCTTGAGAAGTGGGTCCATGTGAACCTCATGAGGTTCAACAAGTGCAAGATCCTGCACCTGGGTCAGGGCAACTCCTGGTATCAATAGAGGCTGGGGAATGAAGGGATGGAGAGCAGCCCTGTGGAGAAGGACTTGGGAGTACTGGTGGATGAAAGATTGTACATGAGCCGGCAATATGCACTGGCAGCCCAGAAGGCCAATTATATCCTGGGCTGCATTACAAGGAGTGCAGCCAGCAGGTCAAGGGAGGTGAATCTGCCCCTCTGCTCCACTCTGGTGAGACCCCACCTGGATTCCTGTGTCCAGCTCTGGAGCCCTCAGCCCAGGAAAGACATGGACCTGTTGGAGAGAAGCCAGAGGAGGCCACCAAGATGATCAGAGGGCTGGAACAGCTCTGCTGTGAGGACAAGCTGAGAGAGTTGAGGTTGTTCAGCCTGGAGAAAAGAAAGTTCTGAGGAGACCTTATTGTGGCCTTACAGTACTTAAAAGGGGCCTGTAAGAAAGATGGGGACAGACTTTTTAGCAGGGCCTGTTGTGACACGACAAGGAGTGGTGCTTTTAAACTAAAAGTGGGGAGATTCAGACAAGATAAAAGGAAGACATTTTCTGCAATGAGGGTGGTGAAACACTGGCCCAGGTTCCCCAGAGAGGTGGTAGATGCCCCATCCCTGGAAACATTCAAGGCCAAGATGGATGGGGCACTGAGCAACCTGATCTAGTTGAAGATGTCCCTGCTCATTGCAGGGGAGTTGGACTAGATGACCTTTCAAGGTCCTTTCCAACCCAAACTGTTCTTTTATTCTGTGATCTGTGATGTATAATGAGGTATTTGAGGTATTATTACTCATACTTACTTGGAGGTGGTTGCTGTAATGGCTGTACGGATTGGTTTTGATCTGGAAACTTTGTTGCACAAATGAAGTTCTAAGCAACTTTCTGCTACAACTTAGGAGTGGTACTCTTATCCTTCTGGAGCAGTAAAGGCTATTGGAACGTAGTGTGTATACTGAAGGTTGGTAGGAACTATTTCCGTACGTAGTGCAAGATGGCACTAGTTCTTAAGAAGCGTATTGCAGCCCAAACTCAGAAGGAGAGTCTTCATGCTGGCAGTCTGGCTAAGTGTCAAAAGTTATCCAGACATTCAAGTCTTTACTTTGCATTGTTTTTTGAAAAAGCTTTGCACTGGTTTTGAGATGTGAGATTAATTTTGTTCTTTAAATTAGGTGGGACGTACTGAGGTGCAAGTCTCTTGAGCATGAGAATAGGCAGCATGCCCTTTTGCTGCAGCACAACACTGTAGCTCATTTCTGAGTATTAAATGTAAATATCAGTTGCATTTGGTTAAGTTTAAACAATTTGCCAAGAGGTGCACTTGCTGTGCCTTCAAGAGGGAGGGGGGATATAACACTGCGCTGTGATATAGGTCTTGCTGCAGAGGAGAAGTTGGAAGAAGCTGTTCCATTGATTCACATGCTGAGTATATGAGATCTGTCAAGTCTGGATTATACTTTTTGCTTAAGTCTTCATTTCTGGGCAAAATAATTGAGATGATTATGACACAGTAAATAGACTAGTTCCTTAATTTAATTTCAGTCATTTAGGTTATCATTGTCAAGCTGGATCAAATCTGTCTTGTTTGCCCTAGTTACTGAATGAAGATAAAGACTATGTTCTGTTTCTTTTCACATTGATCAAGAGTTTTATGGAGATTAGGTTATAATTAGATACAAAAGAAATTCTTCCCCATGAGGGTGGTGAGGCACTGGAACAGGCTGCCCAGAGAAGCTGTGGATGCCCCATCCCTGGAAGTGTTCAAGGCCAGACTGGATGGGACTTTGAGCAACTTGGTCCAATAGAAGGTGTCCCTGCCCATGGCAGGGGAGTTGGAACTAGATGATCTTTAAGGTCCTTTCCAACCCAAACCATTCTATGATTCTATGATCTATAGATTGTCTTGATTTGGCAGTTTGTGGATGGGAAGGAGGGAGCAAGGAGGAGGGAGGAGGAAGCTGGGACTGTTGTACTTGAAGAGCCTCCCTAGAAGGTACGTTTCTTCTATTTGTGAGATGATCCAGGGAATGCGAGCAATTCTTTCTCTGCCCTGTGGACTACCTGCTGCTGACTGTAGATGTGTTGTGCCTCCTAGTTGCCCTATGAGGCCACCAGCAATGAAGAAACATGGGCTAGGATATCTAAAGTTTTAGATTGCTGCACCTTCATTGTGTCTGTCCTTGGCCTTGCAGTAACTAACTTGCTGCTTAATTTTAGGCACTCAGTAAAACAGACCCCATGAAGTGCCTAATACATCTTCAGACTTCACCAGAGAGAGTCGGATGCCTTTCAAGGCCTCCAGAGGGGGATCCTATCCACTTAACTACAGTGTTTAACCTTAAGGAGACAAGATCTTTTAGAAGTCTTCAGCAGCAGCTACCTCTCTCCATAGTCTCTATAACGAACATAAACACTTTAGAAGGACTAGTTTATTGCATGTCTACAACCAGGTCCTTAAGAACATGCTGGATAGCTGTAATTATACGCAATTTGTGGAAGCCATGTACTGGTCACCTGAAGGCGCTTTTAGTCATCATAACTGCTGAGAGTGGAAAAAATAGCACTTGAACACATTTATCATTCAAGCTGAAAAGTCAGAGGACTTGTGCCTGTGTTTTCCATGATCTTGAAGGTGACTATTTAGTAGCTCGTAATCTTAAAAAATGCCACTGGTTACTTTTTCACTTCCATTCACTATTTGCATCATCAGATTATACTGGTATTTAAGACTGGCTTTGCAGGGAGAAAGTTTGAAAGCTTCTTTTTATAAAGCTATTTAGAATAAGGATCGAGAAACAAAGAGCATAAACAATAGGTAAGCTGGATTTGGGAGATAACTAGCTATCCAGGGCACTTTTCTTTAATCTGTATAGATCTTTTAAAGTAATCTCCAAGTGGCAGGCTTTGGCTACTGTGACTAGATTTTTCTTTTCACACACAGATAAACCCCCAAAGTTTCCAGTTTCTTCAGAAGACTTCCATTTTCTCTTATATATCCCTGGTCTTCCCTGTGCATCTTCTGTTTTATAACTCTTTTTTTTTTTTTTTCCCTCCTAGGTCTGCTGAAATTGTCTGTGCTTTAGACCCTGAAGCCACATAAGGCACGTCTGGTTGGGAAGATACCATATTCAGTGGGAAGCAGGGGTGAGGATGCGTGAGAGTGGAGAGGAAAAGGCAGGGGGAGGGTGAGGGGTTGGTATTCTTGACCTTAGGTAGCTGGTGCTGAGAGGTAGCGCATTGTGTGGAAGCAGAGACAGAACTAGAGTTTGTGGATGGGAAGGAGAGAACAAGGAGAAGGGAGGAGGAAGCTGGGACAGCGAGGGGGGAGGAGGAGAGAGCAGCATCTCTATCTTCCTTTGCAGACCACGCTGCTAAACAGCGAGGGGAGGCTCATGCTTCCCTAACATCCATCACTCCCCGCTTCCAACGTGGTCACAGAGCAACAAAGAGGGTCTCAGAGGTAAGATCCTTGCGACTTGCAAAGCTGTAGCATCTGCTGAAATAAGGAGGAGCGGCAGCAACAATGCAGAGAAAAGATTATCAGCACCTGAGAATGCTCAGGGACGGCAGGGGGGTAACCGGAGCTCAGGTCCCCTGAAGGCTCAGGAGGTGTTACCGCAAGAACAGAGTAAGAGGGGAGCAGATGAGTTTGGGGGGATCAGGATACCAGCGAGCAAGATTCAGTAGTGGGTAGTTTGTGTCCCAACTGCCCGTGTAGGAAGAGGAGAGAATAAGGTAGGAGTATGAAAGCAAATACTCTGGTACTTGAAATACATGGCTAAATAAGGCTTAACAAAATATATGAATGGTTTGTTTACCCAAAATGCAGTTCTGGAGTGAACAAAACAATTAATTACTTTGTGCATGTCAGAAGGAAAAAATATAAATGAAAAGCAAAGTTAAAGTCTGCATATTGTTTTGGCTCATTTTACATGAAAGTTTGGTTTTTCATTGTGAGACAATATTTCAGTTCAGAAAGGCATTTAATATCAACAAGGAGAAAAACAGGGAAAACACCCAAATTAGATTTTAATTTTTTTTGTTGCTTGTTTGTTTTTTGAGTCAAACAAAATGGGCTGTTTGACAATTACTGTAAAAAATATTTGTGATACCAAAACAGGGTATGCTCTTTGACCTGAGAAATACTATTTCATTTCATTGAGAAAAAAAACAACATAATTTTGTACTGGCCTGAAATGAAATTTATAATTATGTTTGATTCATCCACTCAGCCTAAAAAATTAGCAATTTGGTTAGATGTATTTATAAAGTGAATTGTTTTATTTTTAGTTGTAGATACTGGAAGCTTAGATGAAGGACACAGAAAGTACAGCATCTATACATGAGCAAAATTGGTGCTTGCTTTATCCTTATGCTTTGTGTCATTTACTTAACTTTTTGAGGTGTGAGCTACCTAGGTTTTGATGTAATACCTCATGGACTCTTCTGAAAATTATTAACTATTAATGACAGTAATGTCAGTGCTTGTTGTTAAACATATTGAACCAACTACAAAGAAAAGTAACAGTGACTTGTATGAATAAGATTCTTTGGGCTTTAATGTCTTTTTTTTTGTTTCCCCACCTGTGAAACACAGAATCATTCTCCAAAGGTGAACATTCTGGAATATTTGTGCTTAATTGGAAGTTTCTGTGTTTTCATCTCCACGCTAGGTAACCAAAATAGCTGCAGTGAGTTTATTTGGTGTGTGAGTGAGGAAGTTAGAGCCACCATTCCCTTCTGTCTTGAGCAACCTGGAGATAGTGGACCTGATTGTAATTTGCTTTTTCATCAGTGTAAATTTACTGATACAAGCTTACATGGGATCAGCATCAGGTTCTGTAATGGTCTACTTTGTCATTGCCCCATTTTTCTTAAAGAGAAGAGCCACATCACAGCAATGGGACTTTTATTTCACCAGTTTTTACAATGACGTTAATTGCTACTTCCGGGCTTGCAGTTATGTTATTATTTTCAAACAATAATTAACAGTCTGACTTAGTTCACCTTATCTGGTGTGGTAGTTGTCAGCTCTAGCTTTGAAATTGATTTCAGTCACTAGAGAATCAGGGGTTTTAGTAAAAAACAATAACCAAAATAACTTACTTTCCTGTCAACATATCCACTTGCTTACATGACTAGTTTTATTTTTTAATCTGTGTTTTTGTTTGCTAACTGCAGGAATGCCTGATAGATTTTTGAAACCTCTTGATCTGTCTTGTCTGTCATGCACAGCTGTTTAAGAAAACCTCAAATGAGTTGAGGCTTTGAAATTGATCTTTTGTTTCTTCTTTTGATTTTCTGTGGCTTTTGCTAAAGAAATGGAATTTTCTCACTTCGGAAAGGTTTAACAGTGTTATGTGCATAAAAAAATAAGAAAGCAAACCTAACACAAATCTACTACTGCAGGTAAATTTCATTTGAAGCTAACATTCTTTTCTGCTTAGACAATAGTTAGCTATTGTTCTCTTAAAACAACCTTCCATGAACTATATTGTTCTTGAAGTTTATATGGGCTGGATGCAAAGCTCCCTGAAGTCAGGAAGAGACATTCCATTGACTTCAAATGGCTTTGGATCAGGCCTGTCACGTGAGATTAGCCCCTGACAGAAGATCTTACAAGCACAGGGGCAGAACAGAATGATTTAGGGATGGAATTTCACTTATGCCATTGTTGTCTTTGCTGTGTGAATATCTGTTAGACACAATGTTTTTCAAGCAGTGCTTCAGTTATTTTGTGTTAAGAAGTCTGTATCCCTTGATATTGTGAATATATATATTTGTAGAGATTGAATTCTGACTTAAGTCTCAGATGTATTGTCTATTTGTGTCTGTATTTGAAGATTTTGTTAAGGGCGTCTGTCTTTGGATATGACAGTTCAGAATCTCTTAGATGAGCTTGTATAACCTTAGTATGCATAATATGCACAAAGTTAAGGAAAGAGTTTTCTAACGTGAAATAGCAAACAATGGTTTGAATTTATTTTTCTTGTTAAACTAAAATAACATATTCTGTATAAGAAACTAATGGCTTCCATAGATTCTCTTTTAAAAAACCAACAACTGCCCCCCAAAACTCAGAAGAGATTGCTCTATAAGTTGTGAAAAGTGATGGTCAGTTTGACACTTGTAGTTTTTCTGCATTTGAAACTTATTCAACTTACACAATGTAAAAGTAACCATGAGGAAAACCAGTATAGTTTTGTGTAACAAAACAAAACAGGAGCATTTTAACAGTAGGTGTTATGTAAGGCCAAATTTGGATGAGGAAGTTGTAAACTTTCAAAGGTGCTTCTTGTAAATAGACAAAAGCCTGTCAGACTCCTAAACACTCTCATGACGCTGGACATAATTATCTTCATGGAAAAATTGCCTTTGGTTCTTATTGATTGTGGCTTTTCTAATGAATACAAAGTCTGCACAGTGGATGATAAGTGATCTATCTCGTCTTTTTTCACCCTCATACAAAATGAAGCAGGCGCAACCATGCGTTCATTTCATGCGAATAACGGATACATTAAGGGGCATAAAAGACTAGTGTAACTAAAACCAACCAAAATCTATGAACAAACATCCCTACTTACACAAAAACATGACTGCATTCGTGTATTGCACACATGCACAGGGAAAACTTTGCATCTTTAACCACAGCTGAAAATTCTTTGCTTTTTTTCACTTAGACTATGGTTAATGATTCAGTCTGCAAATCTAAGTCTTCAAAACTTCTGTTACACAGACTGTGACAGGAAATATTGTTATTTACTACAGAAATTTAGATGTCTTACTTATGCTCATTTTGTAGAGATTTGTAGCTCTTCTTTTGTAATTACTCCTAAGGATTCCAAACAGCATTGATTTGATTTTCAGTTTGCCTTCATTTGCCATTATCCATGTGTTGCTTTTCATGCTTGAATGTTTGTGTGAGGAATAAAGGAAGTCTAAGAAGTGACATAGCCAGTGCTGTATTTCTGAAGACACAGTAAAAGAAAATTGTCACTTAAACATTGTATGTCTTAGAAAAAAATGCTGTAAAATATAAATACTCATTGAGTGTTATGTGAAGAAAATATCCTTTTTCTAGCTAAACAACATAGCAGTACTTTATGTACTAAAAGCAATCTGTAATGATGTTGGAGATATATTTTCTGTATTTATGCAGTAGATAGAAATGAAAAATAGGCAGTACTGACAAAGAATTGCCATTGAAGATGTATTTCTGGTATGAGCGTTCATCCTGATGCTTGGCTTATTGACTCTTTGAACACTTTTTGTGTTGTTTTAGGTGGTTGCCTGCAAAATGTACCCTTGTTTTTAACCTAGCTTAGTTTTTAGAGGTCCTTAGGAGGAAAGTGTAGGGCTAGGTCTTCTGTTTTTATTAGAAGGAGAAAATACTTAGATTTCATTTTTTGGAGATGGGAAATTTTTATTTCCATGTTTCTTATCCTTTTTCCAAGGATAAACATTTATTTAAAATAAGAATAGTGGTCTCATCCTGTCCTGTGAAGTTCTAGTGTCATTACACAGTGCTTTGAAATGGTAAGCTGGTTTCTAATGACTATGACTGCACTTCTGTTACGATTTCATCATACATGTCCTCATCTACCTGGTATATGTATCCACTGCAAGGGGACTCAAAATAGCACCAGTTTTACTTCTATCAACTAGAAGTTTAGTGCATTAAAAAAAGAAGGTATAACCTTTTCTGATTTGGGACCACATTCTCATGTTTTCAAAATCTCTGTACTTTCCCAATTTTTGTATGAACTAGAAATTGAATAGCAAAGTAATACCCTATACACAAAGTAGTCAAACCACATGCACGGAGTGGTGGATAAAACTGTAGATATCAGTGGTGTAATAATTCATCATATTACTTGTAATAACATAATTGAAAGTATTTTTGACCACAAGTATGGTTTGGAAGTTGCTGAAAAGTTGCGGAGGTATTTTCATCCTAATCTGACAACTACTTTCATTATTTTCACCCCAGAGGCAATGAAATGGTTGATTTATTATGTAAATGCATTTGTTTTAAAAGAAAACATTCATGACTTACTTGACTGCAATGGAAAAGATGCTCCAGTTAAGTGAGTGATCCAGATCTCAGTGCCATTTTTGTGTAGATGCAATTATAAATGGTTCGAGCCCTAATTGTTCAAACCCCATGCATGAATATGTTGTGGAGATACATGTAGACATATATACATAAGTTGGGCTCAATCATTCCTGCCATCCTGAAAAAGTCAGTTGTTACTCCCATTAGAGAAGGAAATGCATCTAGATGCCAGCCAGTTCAGACTTGCCAGAATATATCTGATTTTGATGAGTGGTTCTCAATTTTATCATTTTATTCAATTAAAAATCTTCTGTCAACAAGTGTATATCTTGCTATACACTTCATTGCTTTTCTCCTTGTTTGCTATATTCCCACATTTTTTGACATCTTTTGTGTAAAGAAGAACATAGTGTTCACATCGGTGGTAATTAACGTCTCTGCTCAGAAGGGCCTTGAAGCAAGAGTGCTGTAAAAGGAAGCAGATAAGCCAAGTCTCATCTTCTCAGTATGAGACAAATGTCTGACTCGATATCCAGCCCCCCAGCTATGATACCAGCATCTGAAAACACACTGCAGCATTATCGTATGTCTTTGAGGTTCTCATGATGTTGGAAAAGCAGGAGAGGAATCTTGGTGATGTACCGTAGTACTCTGCCTCACAGTGGGGTCCGCATTTGAAAGAGCATTTAGAAGGAATATTTCCTCTGGAACAGCATTAGTCCCATCCCGTGTGTGCGATACATGGCCCAGCGTGGTGGGGGCCACGAGCTATTGACCAGGGCTACTGATGCAAGAGGGTGGCTGAGCAAAAAGCAACATACAGTGCACTTTCTATGTTTAGAAGAGCTTATAAAGACCCAAAAAATTCCCCTGAAATTCTGTGAAGCAAATCTGGGTGCAGAATCAGAAAGATGGTGTTTGGAAAGCTCTGGTCTTCCAGTGATACTGCAGTCCATTCTCTAGGGACATGTAGGCTTTCACAATGTGAAAGGCAGGTGCAGGTCCACAAGGAGAACTTGCTGTAGTTTTAGTATTGTTGATGGATTATTGTGGAACTTACTGCCTCTTATATAATCTGAATGTCTTGGAATGTGTTTCCTCTTGCCATTTAAAGAATTTTTTAGAAAGTTAATTTTATGAATTAATTGAAAATTGATTTTTGTCTAGCGATGCTTGTCTAGGTCTAGCTCAGATTGAACAAAGAAGTTGTAAGTATCCAGCTTTCAGAGTAGTAAGGTCAGTCTCCTTACATCCTAGGCACAAGTCATAAAATCACCAAGGAAAATTACATTGTGGACTTAGATATCAGTAAATCTTCTGTTTTAATTCTTACCACTGAGGGAGGTGCTGTGTGCTGTTGCCTCAGGTCAGACAGCACAGCAACGCACAGTTACTGTCAGCTTTGAACAGCTGAGTTCTGAACCACTGATTAGAACCTTCTGACTTTCACTGAGTTTTGGTACCAGATCTCAAAATTCATCAATAAGTATTGGGTGTTGCTCTGCAGCCATATGTGGCAGGTTCAGATTACTGCAGTAGATTCCCAGACATTTATCTCTGATGTCAGGAGAAATTTATAATAGACCCTTCGAAAGTCCATTTCTTTTTATGCAATACTTGTTGCAGAGCCATCATACCATATACTTTCTTACTTGCAGAGCTCTTTACAGGAAACCTGGGCATAGGAAAGAAGCTGTGTAATAAACTATCTCATATTGTCATCTTGGTTTTGAGAAGTTTATCCTGAAAAATGACAGTGAGATTTTTTTTCTATATGAAATAGAAGTTGTCATATAATGTTACTGTATCTTGACCACCTTTGAACTATCAGCTGTAAATTTCATATTATTGTAACTTAGAAAAAGAAACCAGCCTTTTTCCTCCATGCAAAAAAAATTAACAAAAATATGAAATAAGTGAAATTATAACCACTCCCATTTTTGGAGTATCTTCCGTTTGCCTACACTAGCCCACTGGTGAAAACTAGCACCAATATTGCCCCTGAAGTTCACATGGCCCCAACTTGAACCATATACTGTCTCATTTACAAACTGTACATTCATGAACAAGAGTTCACAGCCTAAACAGACAACATATGTTACGGATGTATCTATAAGTTACCATGGCCTAGCTGCATGCTTGATCAGCTGCTGTGTCATAGTTCCCCATGACTAAAACTTTTGTTTGTGAGACTATAATAAAGAAGTGAGAGACTTTAGGCTACTTTGCACCAAGACTTCGCCACAGTCTCTATCTTACAAACTGTGTTTCTAACCTTGTGCTCTGTATTTCTTTGATACTTCTGCCATTACCTTCCTCTTCCATCAAATCTGATCATAATTTTCTCTTTTTTTAAAAGCTCTGTATGCTATAATATATAAGTATGGTTTTGTACAATTCTTGGTACAGTTCGTGGTGGGCTGGGAGTGTGAAAGTGGGGATTTTTGAAAGGCAAGCTGTTATTTTCATGTACTTGTCTACAAGCAATCTTTACACTGACAATCCTACATCTTCCAATTTAATGGTCATATACAGAGGTTTAATACAAAAAGAAAAAGGGCTCCTGCTCAGAAAAATAATAGGAGGAACAACTAGGAAACCAGGCAGCGTTGCTGTTTTCTGGGAAGATGTACTTAGCACTAGTGGCAGAACAGAAGGGGAGTGCAGTCAGCTCTCTTTTCCTTGGGATTATTGAACAGGCATTGGGTTTGCTGATGTAAAAACTGGTCTTATTCATACCATTTGAGATAGCTATGTTAATTAGGCTCTTTGGGTAATGGACCTATTAGTCTGTAATGGACCTATCTTTGGTTCCACTAGCAATCATTCTTTTTTCTGTTATACTCCTGCCGTATATTCTTACAGCTTAATTAATGTATGTTTTATGTGACTTGGAATGTTGCTTCATCTGATTAATTTTGTGCTCACATCCATCTGAGTAATCAAGCTATAACATCACTATCCATATGGATGCTTTTTATATGGGTGGGCGCTATATCTATCTAATGGGCTACCTTCCTGTGTGGGGAAGGCGATGATTCCATGTACTGTATATATCAAATTAGATGCAGGTTTTATCTACAGTTTGGCTGATTAGTTGAAGTACATAGAAAATGATAGTATTCTCGAGATATAATGCAAGTCTTCTACTGAATTTAACACTAATATTTTGTAAAAAAGATGAGCTTATTAAAAAGCTAGATGATGACTTTATAATCCCTGAAAATGCAAATGCTTTGTTATGCCTATGAATTTTTTAGCACTTCATTATTACTGTGCCTTAAAGAATGCCTACAGTCTCGAAAGGTCAGTTTACTGTTTTCAATTTCACATGAATTAAAATATTAACATCCGTAAAATCTCAGGCAGTGACTGTGTGTAGTCTCCTATAGATGTTAGTATATGGGGTTTTTGTATATGTGTCTTGTTTGTTTTATGCAGTGAAGTTTCCCATCACATCCTGGTGTTCATTTTAGTTCTTTTCCTTCTGGTATGCAGCCAGCATTTTATATGCTCAAGGGGAGGCCAAAGGCAGCGAAGGGATGCAACTGGGAGTATCAGTTGGTATGAAAAAGACTTCAGCAAGTGGGACAGGTGACTTGGCTTTTCAGTTCATTCCGAGGTTCCAGCCCACTGGTGATGCTCATTGTGTGAATGGTGTTCTGTCTTGGGTTCTCTTTTACCGTAATTCAACAATTTCCCCCCAAGGCAAAGCTTAAGCATTGTTCTGGAGCTAACTCATTTCAAAGACTGCTCCCACTAGGCAAAATGGATGACATAATTATGACTTTCTTAATCCCATGCAATTTTCTAATACTATTTAAGTAAGTCTGTTACCCCGTGTGTAATGTGATACAACATCCCGGTTCATACATCACATGCTTTTAGTTCCATGCCAAAAAATGTTGCTCTGATAAAAGCTGCAATACAGCATGCATAATAATTGAATTAAACTGCCCGGGGAAAGAACGCAGACAAATAATTATGTCAGGGCCATGGAGGCCCGACAGAGGCCGAAAGACAGTTTGACCAAGCATGAAATGATGTGAACATGGTGCTGCAGTGTGGATGTAAGTGATTCTCCATCCCTTGATGTAAAGGCCAGGCATCTTTTCCTGGTCCAGATGCTTTTAGCAGCAGAGGTGCAAGGTCACGTTGACAGGCCAGTCTGGATGTGAAGTGATGTTGTGTAGGTGGCAGCCAGAAAGCAAAACTTGATGGGTGGCGCTATCCCCATTTCAAATTAGCTATACTGCTTCACAGGCTTTTCACTGCTAGGTGGCATTGCTTTTGCATGTGATTTGGTTTCTTTGGCAATATGTTCCCTTTCTAAAGAAAAAAAGGCTATCTTGAATTCAAGCTAAATCTTACAAAGTGTTGGGGTGATACCTTTAAATTTTGCAAATGAGGTCTTAATCTACTGGGAAAGCTTTCCTGAGGTTTTGGGGTTTTTTTTCACTATGTGCTTCTGTGGATCCAAGATGAAATACATTTTTCTTTTTGAGGTGCATCTTTTGATATATCCAATTAGAAATTGCTTACAGAGTGTTGTTTGTTAGGTTATGTGGTGAAAATCTGGCAACTCCTAATGAAGTTGACACGATGGATAAAGAATAGTCTGACAAATAGCAGGACTGCAAAGGAACAATCTATTGAGTCTCCTATCTTCTGCCTGCATCAGAATTAAGTGTAACTGCAGCCATAGAATTTGCCTACGCTCTGGGCCATGTGTAAAAGCATGCACATGAAAATCTCGTGTGTTTTTTTTAAGGCTTTATTCACACATCCTCTTCCGACTGCAGCTGTGCTGGCTAAGAAGGTGACTGCCCCTCGGAGCCCATTCTTGCACCTCTGTCAGAAGTTGTCACATGTGACTCTGCTGCTCCCGTGCATGGGTCCTCATTTGCTGGGCTTGAAATGAACAGGGGTGGTGAAGATCTATTATTTTAACAGTTTTAATTTTTTTTACTAAAGAGGGTAAGGGATTGCTCACAGGAGCACCTATATGGGTAAAACTGGCAGGCCAATAATTTCCAGTGGCAGAATAGTAATGACCCTCTGTAAAAGTGTTGTAATCTTTTCAGTGGACACTGCCAGAACCAGGGGATTTGTTGATGGCCTTATGTGCGTTGAGTTTATGCCACTGATTTTTTTTAGTCTTTTCATGTTGCTATATAGTAATGACCTCAGGTGTGTGTGTATATGTTGCCTGTTTGCGTGTAGTTTATGTTACCCATGGTCAGGATTTAGTTAAATGATAATAATGAAAATATTTACAGACTTGAAGTTCAGCAGAAGTTGTTGTTGTATGTGGTGGTGGGTTTTTTTGTGTTTTGTTGTTGTTGTTGTTTTGCTTTTTTTGGTTGTTGCTGTGTTTTTTGTTTTATTTGGTTTGGGCTTGTTTGTTTTGTTTGTTTGTTTGTTTTTACCCTGCCTTAATCTTAGCTGTTTTACATTCACGCCGGAGCTGCTCTGAGGGCTGTGTACTGATTCAGAGTTGTCTCTCTTGTTCTATCTGAAGATATGCGATTTGTTTTTAATATAGGAGTAATCACTGAGCAAAAATGCTCAGGGTCTGGTTTAGTTCAAAACTCACTGAAACCAATAGGTTGAATTCTAACTGCCCTTGTATAGCTATCATCAGCATTTTGTCTGAGAACTTTTTGAATTCTAAAAGTTAGAAACCCCTTCCTTTTCCCCTCTTTTCTACTATTTGCTGGTATTTGCCTTACTTTTTATGGTAGTAAATTAATACAGAGGAGAAGAGAGTTTCTAAAGGTGGCAAGAATTTTGGTCATTCTAATAACACTCCATTCCTTCTGTGATTTCAGTTTCACTCTTTTCTGATAGACATCTACATTAAAGTAAATAAACATTGGCTGAGTTGAGTAGATATTAGGTGATTTAGAACTGGCTTTAAAACAAGCATTATAAATCCCAATGTTTTCATTACAAATTATGAACAATTTTAGTTTTAAAATTTTGCTTTCTTTATCTGTTGTGTTATCACTGATATGTCATTGACTTATAAATCAGGAGGAATATCATCAGTGTAGAAAAAAATAGTATCAATGCCAGTTCAGAAAAAAAATGCAAACCAGTTTATGACTTGGGCATGGATTTTTAAATTAGACTTACTTTAGCAAAGTGTACTGTGAAATCATCAAATTTTGACCAGCTTTTGTCCTCATTCTGAGCAACAGAACTTCACAGCAGGACAATATTTTAGCAGTGTGTTACAAAAGTAGTTGTCAAATCACAACAGACAGTATATAGACACTGCTTTGGTTGAACTCCAAATTTGTAAATACTTATTGATCTTCAGTAAGTTGATCTTGTCATAGTTATTACTTACATATAGGAGTTCCCATAATAATGAAGGGTAGGAGGTTGTTTCTCTAGATGTTTTCCTAGCTGAGCTTGTGCAGAAAATGTTGTTTAAATGCTGTGGGGGAAGGATTACGGCATTGATGACGTTAGGGACTCCCAGTGTCTTGGCTAGAAGTGTATTATTTCTATTTGGCCATTTTATTCAATTTTAATTGCTCAGACAGGGAGAAAATGAAACTGCTTTATTAAAAGTACCCGTGAACATCTCTGATATCTTTGTGGAAAGTATTTTCTCTAAATATTTTGGAAGATAATGGGAAAATGATCCGATTATCAATCACACTGTGTGCAGGGAAGAAAAGATTTTGAAAACGATTAAACTGTTACTTTTTTTAAAAATGTGAACAAGTGTACAGAAATTGGTATCAGTCCTTAAACTACAGCATGCACACCATTTAAAACGTGTACATTTATTAGGTGAAATTACATTAGCAAGCTCATATATCTGCATGTTAAAACTGGAGTTCTGTACGACACTAAGTAATAATACAGTGGGTATGTGTGCACAGTGCAGCATCATCAAGAAGCTTTAGACAGAGTGGTTTGCGAAAGAAAGTAGGTGTTTGAGAATACTTTCACAACCAGAAAATTGAAAGTGTTTTCTCTTTGACACTTACCCTTCCGCTCTTTTTGTAAACTCTTCTTAGCATTCCCACTGGTACATTAGGACACAAAGCAATTATGAAAAGCAAAAGATATCCTTAGTTTCTTGGCTAAATTTGGAAAGAATTTTTGACATGGCTGACCATTCTTCAAATAAGATCTTTGTGGCAGAGTGCAGAGGTCAGGGTATAGAAGCCTTGGGATATCAAAAGGTGGCGAGAAGAATAGCCAGGATTTCCAGCAGCCAGAGAGCTCTTTTGTCTCTAGTGGTCAGTTGTCGAGGATGATGCCTGTGGACATCAAAGAAATGTCTAAACAGTGTTATCTGGGCCTGTCCTTTGCCCCCCACCATGTAATGGGCCTCTTTTCAGGAAAACATCGGGAAAGCTGAGAAAACGCCTTGTCCTGTGCTAGTGCTATTAATTCAGCAAGAAAGCAGATCAATAACATTTGCACTAACCAGAAAAACAATCTGTTAGTTTCTAAAAATGCAGATTAGTCAAGCCTTTAAATTATATGTTACATATCCAAGAATCAATTTTTTTTTCTTTTCGTAATGTATGTGTTATGAGACCTTGCTCTTAAAAGAATTCCTTTTCTGCTTCTTTGACATATTTTGGAGAACTGTTCTGAGAAAACAAAACAGAACAAAACCCCCACTTTCCTTGAGCACTTGCAAATAAGTTTTTGGTTTGTTTTGTTTTTATTATTTTTTCATGGGTTGTATGCACTGAGGTATTTTTAAAGTTAAAAAATAAGCTGATATTTGATGCAATTCATGCTTAAATTGTTGACTTTGATATCTGGAAGAGTTATGTTGTAATTTTCAAGGCGGATTGCTTTCCTGGTCAACAAATAAAAGTTACAGTATCAAAACAAAGCCTGTACCTAGTATATTTTGGCTCCTGTATTACCTGTTCACCCTTTTTGTACATTGGTGAGGGAATAACCATTGCTAGATGTTTCTTTGTGCAATCAAAAAATATATTCTGTAAATGCTATGGGAAAATAAGTTTATTAGTAGTATTTTCTATCACTGCCCCTGTGCAAAAACAAAACATATTGTTTGCTCCATGTCATTTTGGATTTCTTTTTAGAGATCAGAGCTCTTTACACCCCCAATTTTGCAAAGATGTATTTCAAATTTGAGTAGTGAACAACCAGGGTAATAATCTGGGACCCCAGCCATGTGAGAGCTAATTAAGCCTAAAATAGGTAGCAACAGAGAGGAAGTTGGACTAGAAATGGGCCTTTGCTTCTGATTCCTGTGAATCTAACTCAGTATGTGGGTTTTTTTGTTTTTGTTTTAATTCAAAACTTGTCACTCTTGAACTAAATAGATGCAATGTAAAAAACATTCTTTGCAAGACTGAGGGCTAACTAAGTAGAATTTCTAGTTATGGATCAGTCTCTAGGAATATTTAATAAAACAAGCTTTTAAGATTAATTGCTGCCCACATTTTATTAAGACTATTTTATTGATTGAAATATACTTGAAATATTTTCTAATAAATTAGGCCACATCAGTATACATAATTGCATTACTGTCAGAAGAAAACTACATGAATTCATTATCAGATACTTGAGCCAAATGGTAAAGTAAGTGTTAAAAATAAAACAAACCTGTGGTTCAATCAGTGACAGTTTCTTAAAAAGACAAAATTGGAGCTGGGATTTGTCAGTACATAGTTATGTGATATCTTTAAATATGGCTAAAAATGTAAGTGCAATGCAAAGTGCTACAGATTTGCTGGCACTCCTGAGTGACCCCAGAGAGGCTACGTGATTTTCACTGCTACACCAAGAGTCCAAAGTAAATGCTTCTCACTTTCAGAGTATGGATCTTGAATATTGATAGTGCAGCTTGCGTATTCTGTAGTTAATATATTTTATAATATGATACGATATAATATAATGTATAATATAATATAACGTTCAGAAAAACACGGAGAACAAAATATTGCACCTCTTGTAATATTCTATGTTTTTTCTTCTTACACCTGCATTGTTTTTCTTGTCATAGCTGCATCCTGATTTTGCAAACATCTATGACCCTAGCTTTACACAGAGAACATTCCCAATGAGTGAAAAAGGACAAAGGCCACACAAAAAGGGAGTGTTTACAGAAGTGCGATCCTGATCCTGTAGTTAAATTATGATCCTATGGCTAAATAGATGAATTTAAATTTTCGTCAGAAGTAATACCTGTCTACAAGTATCATATTTCAGCAGTGGCTTAGATAATAGACTTAGCTAATGAATAGGTCACTGCTGTTTGCCAGCAGAAAGCAAATTCGGTTATGTCATGAACGCATAATTTATAGGTAAGGATAAGAAGACAGAAGTCAAGGAAAGAAGAGAAAAAAATTATTTCTGGACTATCTTTGAGGTTTACAGAATTGCATCTTTATCTCTACTGGACATTCATGCAAAACTTTCAGCTATATAAATTTGTGAACAGTTTTTCTCCACTGCCATTTAAAAATGTATTTTTAAAAATAGATTTTCTATATAATACTCCTAATGACTATGGCCGTCCTCACTTAGGCAGGTGCTGCTGCTGGCCCCTCATTCCCACAACAGCTGCACAGCTGCATAGGTGCCATAGGCATTCATGTGGCTATATGGGGAAATAGTTTAAGGGACTGATCTGGCTGAAGATCAGGTTAGAAAAAGAAGCAATATAGTTTTCAGCTAAGTTATGCTCTAATCCCACTTGACATGTCCTCGTATGGATAACTGTGCCCAAACAAAATAAGAGGCATGAATGTGCAGCTTGGGTCAGCCCAGAAAGGAGAGGTACTCACTGCACAAACTGGAGAAACTACTGAAAAAAGTTATTCAGAACCTGTGCTAGGGGAGAATGGATTCTCCCTACTGATACCTACTTGTACACGTTTGCAAATGTTCACATCTGAAGTAAGAAGTGCCAATTTGACATTCTTAGAAGCACAGAAATTACCTTTCCCAAATTCAGATGGGCTAACCTGTCTCTCTGATGTTTCTGTGTGTCTGCTGTAGAACATTTGTTTGTCAAGATGATTTAAAAAAAAAAAAAAAAAATTACTGGCTTTCATTCTACATCACTCAGTCTAGAGAAGCCTAATTAGAATTACAAGAGCTGCAAGAAAAGTCATAACTTTCGTAAAGGGAAGTCAGACGTTGTAGATTTTCATCCCCAGTTGTACGGTAGAATTAATGACCTAGTAATTAGATGTTTGACAGTG
This sequence comes from Caloenas nicobarica, assembly GCF_036013445.1. Classification (NCBI taxonomy): domain Eukaryota; kingdom Metazoa; phylum Chordata; class Aves; order Columbiformes; family Columbidae; genus Caloenas; species Caloenas nicobarica. The sequence continues at coordinate 15,539,428 of NC_088247.1, read as the reverse complement.
TCTAGTGTTATAAAAAATTAAAAATAATATAGATGGCAAGTAGACATCCATGAATAGTGATGTGATCTGAATTAACTGTTCACTCTCAAGAGAAAGGTTTTAAAGTTGTTAGGTCAAAACTCAATGGCAGTTAGGCAAGTAGAAAATTAATTATTAAGAGGAGAATAAATAAATTTAAAAAAGGATAATTGTATTTTGCCACTGTTTTAATCTGCTGTCTACCCATATCTTGAATAATGTGTGCAGTTCTAGTCTTAGAGTAGAGCCAGAGGACTCCTGGAATGGAGACAAGGATGACTGGAGGTATGGAGGAGTTTCCATAGGAAAGACTGGGTGGGCAAGAATTCCTCAGCTTTGGGAAGCGCTGGAAGAGGGGATAGAAGTTCTAGGAGGTCTAGAAAGTAATGAAAGAGAAGAAATTTTACTGGGCATACTTATTCACTATTTTTCCTAATAAAATAATTAAGGGAGCCACCAGAATTATTGTGCAACAGATGAAGAAACAGGTTGCTTTTATTATTTCTTCTTTTTTTTTTAATTTTTATTTTACTTCCCATGTTTCTCCATAGCACTTTTCTTATGCATATGCTCATTTTCATCATGAGAGAATGGTTTAAATCTCACTTCTGAACTATGTCACATATAAAAAATGGATGTGTATGATATGGTGCAATTAGATGAAATAGTTAAGCTTGAATTTTACAATAATTTCTAAAAAAGTGGTCTCCTATGTTGTTCATCAAGTTTTTTTCTCTAATAACCTTTCAGAAGCGAGTTTTGATTGTGGGCAGCCAGAGATGTATTGATGTCTGAGATCTTAAATTCCGTCCCAAATTTATCAGAAAGAATGAGATGGGAAACCTGTTACAGACCATGGGAGAGTGCACAGCAATTTGAGTAAGCTGAAAAGAAGTGAAAGGTAAATGCTGCTGGATAATACAGGTTTCATGCTCAGAGAAGTTGCAAGTTCAGATGAAATTTTGCAGCAAACTGTATCGGCTTCCCTGCAAAAAGAGGTTCTTACCTTTAATTGCTATATTTTTAAGGGAGCCTTGGTTATTACATAGCTGGTTAGATGCTTGAAATAGTTCTAAGTTAAAATAACTCTCTTACTATGCCAGGAAAAATATAAAAGCAAGCTTAATGCATTTTAGTGAGACAAATTTCTCAGGCCACTTTGTCATCATACAGCTTCTTATTCTTTCTAATGTATGCTAAATCTCCTGTCAAGACTTGCCTCAAAAAATGAGAGCTGGCATTGTACAATCACTTCTCTTTGATAGTGCATAATGGTGGGGCAGAGTAACAGAGATGAAGTAAAAGCAGTTTGAAAGATGCAAACTAATAAGAATAAACACAAGAAAATGTGAACCTGTTTTTGAGAAGAATGGGAATAGTCTTAAGAAATTTGCTGCTGAGTGGCCTGAGCAGCACGTCACCCTCCGTGGTGTTGCGCGTAACCAAAGGCACAGAGAGAAGCCAAGACTTAAATCACAGTTTGGAAAATCCACCTACAGAAAATCACAAATTTATGCAGGTTTACTAATATAAAGAAGGCAGGTATGCAACTTGCTCGTATATATACTTAGTCTAGGTACTTTAAAGGTAAAGAAAACGACATCTCTTCTCATGGTTGCACGGGTATATGTGCAGCTGCAATACAACCAGTATAGTACCTCTGGCTCTGCAACACAGTCTCGAAATGCAACTTTCTTAATCTTTCATAACAGTGATAATTTTAAAACCTAATGGTGTGTAAGTGTCAGTATTAGTTGTTTCATTGCTGAATATTTCAGTTCTTGGAAAGGAGAAGTGGAAGTGGAATGTGTATGTAATTTGTGGGAAGGGCATTTAAAAAGAACAGTTTTAAAAAGACAGTGAATAGAAATCAGAGAAAGTGGGATGAGGAAGGGAAGCCTGTGACCAGGATGCACATGGACTTGAAGGCAGAGGCTGCAGTGCTAAATAAGACGTCTTGAGGTGAGGCTGAGCACAGAAACTCCTGATTAGAACGGCTCCTGGTGCAGTTTTGGCCTGTGACAGTTAATGATCTTCCAGATCAACCACCCCGACATCTGCTGGAAAAGTATCACAGTGAGCTGTAGGCCATCCATAGACATAGCAGAGGAATGACATTCCCTGTTTGGATGTAGCTGATAAATGGATGTGGTTGCTGTGAAACTGCAATCTCATGTGAATGGGAGCGCCTGCCTTCTAATAATATACTGCTAACGACAGGGGCTTCACCTGTGTGCGTCTTCCGAGAAACTCGTTTCGACAGAGTCTACCACTAAGGACAGCTGAATGTGAGATACAGAGAAAAAGCGACTAATAGGAATAACTAACTCACTCTGTAAAGGTAATATTTTATCTTTGCATTTTGTGCAGGATTCTGTTGAGGTAATGAAAGTAGGGCAATGAGTGTCAGCTGATGAAGGAAACTACTGTATAAGCAAATGTCACATTATGCATTGATAACTGAGCATCAGCCTGAGGACATATGAGACTGAGTACATGTATCTGCTGATAGGTGTGTACGTACAGATGGTACCTACCCACCTGATTTATTTTTATTCATCACTGAAACATAGCTCTTGCTTCAAAAGGGTTTCTTATTAGCATACTAGGACACTATTGTCGCAATTAAGAAGGTGATAAGCAGAATTTATTCAAAGGAAGCAAAGCTTCAAAATTGCTTATAAAGTAAAAAACTTTTCAAGAAAAAGTTTTGTAAAGCTCTAGTTTGGTAAAGAATAATCACCTTAATGGGAAGATGCTATTCACGTAGTGTATAGACTGTTAATTGAATGCAGAAGATGATGAGGAAAAGATAATAATGTACTTTTTGTGAGTTCGTAATGTCAAGCACTGAACTAAGTTACCAGTCAGAGTGTCAGAAGAAAAGGAAGGGCTTTGATAACAGAATTCTAGTGGAGGTAGGGTTTGCAATTGTGTGAACCAGTTATTCCTCTCCTTTTTTCTTCACAGCTTTCGGCACAGGAGACAGTGAAGAAAAGTAATATTTCTGGCTGAAAGTGGCTGGGCCCCTTGTGGGCTTGACTCTGACTCTTCTTTAGCCAGAGATCATGTTCCTGAGTCTTAGACAGCTTGTAGACAAGCAACAGTTATTATGATTATTCCTCAGTGCTTATGGAGATGTTTCCCTACGTAGCATAAATTCTTTAGAATTCTTCATATATGGCTCATCCCGTATTCTAGAGCTACTGTTTGGGTACCTTTAATATAATGTTTTTCTTTATTCTTCAGAAGTTAAGTTCTAATGCAGTGTTGTTTCCTGCAAGTTGTGTAATAGTATTTGCAAAATAGGCAGTACTTGGGGATTCAAGGCATTTCCAAGAAAATTTTTCACTATGTTTTCAATAAGTAGAATTATCTGTATTTTACAGGGAGAAACTACATATAGGCTTAGAAAACAAAAGCTCAGATAATAAAATTAAGGTATTAGGATGTGTTATAACAAATTAGGATAATCTTAAACCTCTGAAAATCAGAGATTTGAGACAAAGCAGGGAGACCAAGGTGTCCTGTGGTGGGGAGGTGAAGCGACCTGATCTGTATCAAAGAAAATTGTAATTTTCTAAGTTTGAATTAGAAGTCTAAACCTGTTGTCTGTTGATCTTGTGTTAAAATTTCTGAATGCATCTTCTTAATGCTTTCAAATTATGCCATAAGGCTGAGATATATTTTTCTGAGAGAGCCTTTATCTAATGTCTAAGAAAAATACTGTCTTTTCCAAGAAATGCTTACTGCTATTGAACAAGTGATATGTGTGTAAAAAATACTGGAGGCATAATTACAAGGAAAATGGATGCTGGCGGGTGTGAAAGAGCCACCCCTTTAAGCAAATAATTTTGCTTTTATACAAATTACAGGATAAATGGATTCTGGCAGAAGTGGAAGAGTCAGCCCTTTAAGGCAAGAATTTTGCTGTTACATAAAAGCTTGTTCCTAGCATGTCAATCGATAAAATATCTGCAGTTGTGGTGTTTCAGACATACCATTTTGTACTGTTCATGCTGTCTGTGTAGAGTGCTATTCCAGTCTTTTATGTAGTCACACAAACTCTGTCCTTTTAAACCTTTCTTCATCATGAGAGACTTCTCTGCTGCAGGGACAGTGCACAAAGGATAATACTCAAATATGAGAGCAATGCCCAGCTTTTTTGAAAAATATGAGGCACTATCAACCAACTGAAAAATTAGAAATAATATAAATGAGTGTCCTAATTTTTATACTTGTAGATACAGTGAACTATTTGTCCTTATGCAGCCTTGATGTGCCAGTCTTGATTTTGTAGACATTTAGGAAATGTCTCTAAGTCATCTCTTTTCTGTTCTGAAGAGCTCCAGCCAACTAGACAGTATTGAAGCTTGTTAATCCTTGTGGTCTTCCTTCTGGTCGTTCTTTGAACGTTTTCAAGTTCTGCCGTGTCCTTTTTGACAAAGTGGAACCAAAGTGCACTCCAGTATAAGCAGATTATGGATTTATACAGTGGCATAATCATCTTTCTGCTTAATTCTTAAGATCTGATTTGCTTTTTTGCTTGCTATTGAGAACAAAAAAATTTCAAATGTTAGAAGTTACTCAGAAAGTCACTTAATACACTGCTGAGGTTGCTTTTCTCAACTAAGACACTGACATTCTATGCCTTTATTTACTATAGAAGTATAGAATAATTTCAGGTACAAAAATCATTCTTAATAGGCATTTTCTTTGACCACTATAATTACAAATATAAACATCATAATCATTGGAGTTATACAACATGTATGTACAACAGAGAGCAAGACAGAGAGAATGTAATTATCCTTATGTGGTATATAGTTGTCATTGTGCTGTCTTAAGATTTTTATGGTAAACAAAATTACTATTTGTAATTTGCTTTCCTTTTTGTATAGTTATATTGCTCTGGATTGCCTCTACTACTAATACTTCTTGTGTATGTGTTGTATAACATGCAACAAAGATTTCAAGCCGGAGCAAGACAAAATGTCACAAGACAAAAATGTCATAATGACAGTGTTCTTCCTCTCCAGCTTCTTTTCTGCAGTATGAGGTGGTAAAGATTTTAACATTGCTTTCAGCATAATGTCAGAAATTACCCATCTGTCAAATTAAGTTCTAATTTTGTTGAAGAATTTGATATATTTCTGGCAGACTGGAGTCCAGAATTGCTTTTTGATAAATTCTGAGGATAAAAGAGCAGACATTATACTTAATCACGTCATTTTATAATAAATGCTTGCTGTTTCAAATGTTTACTTTTTTTTTCCAAAAGTCAACATCATCATATATAGTTCCTATGCTATTTCAGCACCAAATTTTGGATTTGCAGACTGTTAAGCTAAAATAGATTTTGTAGAACCTTTGTTGTTGCAATTTGACACTCAGTAGAATCAAAGAATAGAATCACAGAATGGTTTGGGTTAGAAGGGACCTTAAAGATCATCTAATTCCGACTCCCCTGCCATGGGCAGTGACACCCAGTTTGACCAGTTTGCTCAAAGCTCTGTCCAGCCTGGCCTTGAACACTTCTCTGGGCAGCCTGTTCCAGTACCTCACCACCCTCATGGTGAAGAATTTCTTCCTTATGTACAATCTAAATCTCTTCTCTTTAAGTTTAAAGCCATTACCGCTTGTCTTACCACTACATGCCCTTGTAAAAATTCCCTCTCCAGCTTTTGTGTAGGTCCCCTTTGGGTACTGGAAAGCTGCTATTAGGCCTCTCCAGAGCCTTCTCTTCTCTAGGCTGAACAACCCCAACTCTCAGGCTGTCACCATAGCAGAGATGCTCCAGCCCTCTGATCCTCTTGGTGGCCTCCTCTGGACCCTCTTCAACAGGTCCATGTCCTTCTTATGTTTGGGCCCCAGAACTGGATGCAGTACTGCAGGTGGGGTCTCATGAGAGTGGAGCAGAGGAGGAGAATCACCTCCCTCAACCTGCTGGTCACGATTCTTTTGATGCAGCCCAGGATGTGGTTGGCTTTTCACGGAGGAAGAACATACCCTGACGTCCCTGTGGTTCTCTGAGGGTGATATTATTAACCACTGAAGTGTTCAGGAATTATGATACATATTCTACGATGTGAAAAAAGAGAAATTGGAGGATCTGGTGCTTCTCAAAACTAAGAGGGAACCATTTTTATTTAAGCGAGATTGAAAATTATACTGTTGTGAACATTCTCAATTACTGCATCCAATATGCAGCACTAAACTCTTTAGTATCAATCAAGTGACCAGATGGCAGAATTCTTAAGAAAAATGTATCTAAACCCAAGGTAAACTAAAGAGATTAAAACTTTAGTGATACCTAGTAATTAAAATAAGAGTCTGATAGAAAATTGTGCTGTAGTACAGTTGTGTGTGTAGTTGTGCTGTGGTATATTTGTTTTGCTCACAAGCAGAGATATGTATTCCCCTCTGATAAAATGAGTATGAAAAAAGCCATCGATTGGTAAACATGGACACGATTCCTTCCCAAATGTGTATGGGGGTTGAGAACATATATAAAAGGCAGATTGGGAAATAGGTACAAAACATGGCAATGACAGTGAAAATTGAGCAAGTATCTTTAGTAGTTTGCAGTGGAATAGAACCCTCACTGTCTCTGAAGCTGGAGATGGGTAGTGTGGGTTAATGCGAGAGTATCAAATCACACAGACTGAGCACAAGATTTGTTCAATTAGTTTCAGTTCACATTCGTGACAGAATGTAATGTGCCTGTTCCCCAGGTATAAGATGGTGCCACATCTTGTCTCCTGACCCAATGTACTGTACAGCATCCTACATCACATGGCTTGGCATACGAGGTCTTTCACAATGAGACCAAAGAAAGTTGAGAGTTCTTAAGAGCTGTTTTTCTAAGCACTCAAATGGATGTTACTCAGCCTGGAGATTCGGAGATTTTTTTGCCAGTACTACAATTACTAGAGATGAAGGAACACTCTTAAGGAAGTGGTTTTGAACAGTTAGAGCCGTTAATAGCTACAGAAGTATCCGGCTATAGCTTTTAAATTTTTACAAAATGGTCTTTGAACATTCATTTAAGATTTTTACACAGGTACAGCATGACTGAACAAGTAGTGGGTACTTTTGTGCAGTGCGTGAATAAAAATGAAATGTGGGTGAGATATGAAAGCAGCACCAGTTTTGGTTACCCTTAAGAGCGATGAAGAAACAGTTGTGACTCTCTGAAATGTTCCTGTTGTGCTCGGAGAAAATGAAGGGGTTTTCTGGCATAGGTTGTACCAGTTGTAAAACAAAGTGTCTGATTAATAATGCATTCTATTGAAAAGGAATGGGAGGTTTGCTTTGGTATGATTCATTGTTGTCTGCTGCAGTAATTAAGTCTGTTGCTTGTCTTAAGGTCAGCATGACCCTGTTTATTTTTTTTTTCAGTCTGGAGACTCTCTGCAGTTCGTGTTTAAGGGGGAATTAGCAATTTATTGGTTTCTCTAGTCTTTGGCAAGTGTATATTTCTTTTTTTTTTGTCTTCTCATTCATTATTGAAGCACTTGGTTGTCTTATAAAACTTAATTGACCTTTTATTTCACTCTTTAAAAACATTTTTTTTTCTCAGAGATTTTAAAAACATGTACTGTCATGGTTAAGATCCTTGTCAGTTCAGTGATAATAAGAACAATACTTGTATGATTTTAAATACAAAGCAGTATTTAAAAAAGTTCTGTGCCTTTAATACATGTTCATAGGAAAGACAATCCTATTCCAGCTATCCTGTTACTTTATAAATAGAAGTTTACCACACTTGCTTCCTCAGTTTCCTTTACATTTGTTAGTATTTCACAGTAGATGCCTGCACATTATTTTGCAATTCTCCTCAATGTCTTTTTTAAAAACTCCTGTTTCTTTAATGTCTACAAAAAGTCAAGAGCAGTCTCCTGACATGTTTTTTTCTAGCAGCATGATTGGAATAGCTGCAATCTTGAGTGTAACTGTGCTCTGTACCTTAGAGAAGTGATATTATCCCCAATTTACAGTCAAACAGTGGAAGGACGTTGAGGTTACAGGAAAAAAAATACAGGCAAAGAACTTAGAAGAATTTGCACAGAGCATCCCAAACTGAACTCCTGGGAACCCTGATCAACTGTTGTTCCCCTGGAAGAACCCACTTCCAGTTCCTTGGACCCAGAGCTGTGGGGGAGATTGGGCGCAAGGGCCATGCTGCGCGGTGGCCCTGACCCACGCTGCTCGGGGAATGGCTGGGCTGTGTCTGCCTGGCTCTCCACAGGACTTCGGTGCCTCCGAGACACAGATTTTGTGCATGTTCAGGCAACCAAAGTACCATGAAGTATGTTTCACAGTTAGCCAGGATGGACTGTTCACGGTCTCGTGGTGTGGCATGTGCTGCATGCCTGGGAGCGTGGAGTGAGAACAGGTGGGTGAGAGCACCTTTTCGGAAGCTGCTGGAGAACTGTGTAGGGTGGTGGGAGCAAACCCACCACAGTCTTATCCATGCTGCCTAGAAAAAGGAGAGCCTTATTTAACTACTCACGCAACTAAAGCTGAGTGCAGAATGCCTGGGTGTAAACTAATGTGTATGTAGTGTAGACAATTGGTTGATCAGGCACTAGAAGCAAACTAGAAGGCAAGTTGTTTGACAATGTAGATGTATCCATAGACGTGACAATTTTTGACTTTGAGAGTAGAATTTAGTTTGAGATTAAGGATTTGATTCAGCTTCTTGTTTACATGCTTTTGTCATTTGAGACGTTCTCAAGTATTGTGCATTACCAGGTCTCCTGCAGGTCTTACATTGTGTTTCTGGAGCTTATGCAGCTATCTCAGGTACCCTGGAGCATACCAAAGACCAATAAACATCTACATGTAAGCAACTAAATCGAACCCCAGGAATCCTAAATATAGAGGTCTTCAGGTAGATGTCCACAGCTGTAACTCCTGGTAGTCAATGATTGCACAGTGCACCAGCTCTTTCTTTGTTCTTCCGTATAAATGAATGTCCTGGCAGAAGATGTTAGTGATGCTGTTATTTATTTTTGTCCTTGTATCTTAGTCTGTGCTTTGAATTTCTGAAAATCTTGTTACTCTGAGGTTATAACCTCAGGTCATGTTCCTTGTTTCACTTCTATTCCAGTGTCTTCAAGCTTTGGAAAACATGTCCTGTAGATTCCTGTTAAAAAGCAGATTCTTTTCTGTAAGTGCTTAGGGTACAAGGTATATATTGTACTTCCCTTTTGTTGGCATATTTACATGGTCGGATTTCCCCTAACAACTGTTCTCTCAATTCATTGCTTACATGACTCATTTCACACAGGTTCAGCAACTCATTTCAGCAGGCAGACCCGCTCTTTTCTGATGGATGTTGCATCAGCAGCTGCCTACTGACCAACTCCCACTAGTTCTGTGTACAGGATTCTTACACAGAACCTCATCATCCATTCCTGGCATTCCCGCGCTGGGTACGAATCAAACACAATAGCCCCCTCTGAGCTTGTTTGCCCTTTCTCCTGCTCCTCTGGAACTCCTGCTCCTATATCCAAGGCAGGCCCCTTTTACTTTTTGCATTCCATTACTGAATATCAGGTTAACATCTTCTTCTTCAACACCTACCCTATACTAATACTCTTTAAGAGTGATGTGGTGTTTCCAATCCCACAGCAAAGTCAGAGGTAGGCAGGCACTGCAGCATCCTAAACTTCATTCTAGACAGCACCCTATGCAGCATCCTAGAGAAATTTTGTTCATAAATGCACTACAGTTATGGGGCAAGTATGCTTGGCTGGCATCAATCAAGTTGTCCCTCTTTCGAATGTCAATTTTCTGGCTTGTGTTATTGTTGACCTGGTAAATTATTAAAAGTGACTCTTCCAAAAATCAGGTGCTTTCATACACATGCATATGTATTCCTTGCAGTATTTGTTTTCCTTTTGGATTTCTCTCAACTTTGTTTGTCAATACAGTCTTTTCAAGTGTCATCTTGTCAGGTTAATATGTTTAAGATACGCAACTGTACAGCACTGACAGGAAACCAGACAGTGATTTCTGCATTCCCTAGCTGAATGATTTTGTACCCTACTTGAAAATGACATAATGAAGGTCTCCCATACTTGATGTTAAGTATAGAACATTTATAAAACTTCTAGTTCACTTCCATAGCAACAGAAAAACATACAGGTAACTCAGAACATTACTTACTACTTTCTGTACAGTTTCTTTTTCACATTGTTTCATGCAGTGCTTGCATCTAAAATTTTAAGTATAGGATAGAACAAAATAGACGATTTCATTTGAAAGGGGCCTACAATGGTTATCTAGTCCCACCACCTGACCAGCTTAGGGCTGATCAAAAGTTAAAGCATATTGTTAACGGCATTGTCCAAATGGCTCTTAAACATGGCATATATATAGAGTATAGATTTTAAAAAAATTACCAAATAAACAATGAAAGCTTTCCATTAATATGAAAACTGTTTTGAGTGAAAACACTAAATCACCTCTGTCTCTAAGGGATTCCTCAGCAGGCTTTAAAATTCAGGTTTTTTTCCCTTTTGTGTTACAGAAGAAGAATAAGAAAGCGTAGTTTTAAGGTCTAAAAATGTTATTTAAAGCATTTTCATAGTCTGGAGAAAAAGATCCTGCTCTCACCACCATCCCTAGGCACATATTCCTCGTCCTTTTCTTTTGTGTATATTAATGGCCTTACACTTTATGCATAGCTTGGTAAGAGATCTGATCTATCTGAACATAACCCTACAAAAAGGACTAGTTTTCAACCATATCAGCTCCGATCCATGCCACTGAACAACAGAGGAGGAATATATGATCATGAGTGAGACATTCTTCCTCAGCTGTAATTTGAGTTTAGAGCAGCTTGAACCACTAATGAAACTGTATCCTGAGAGTGAAGGGTGAAAATGAAGTTCCACAGGCTGTATTGAAAAATAATCTTTCATAGTTCAGTGGATCCTGCATGCAAAGGTTATACAGAACCTTAATTCAACTGAGAGCCTAGATAAGTGCTTAATTTTACTAATTTCAGTGATACTTAACTGAGTTTAAAATCAAGCACATTTCTGAATGTTTCATGACTTGGAGCCATAGGAAAAAGAAAATTCAATTTTCAGAATAATTGCTTTCATCTTCTGAAGTGATGTACTGCAATTTGTGACCTAAGGAAACGTTTCATAAATATACGTTTACCAGAAATAAATGTTCTCTCTACATGTACTCTAGATGTATCTTGAAAAGATGCAGTTTGTTTAAATGTGATGCAATAGCTATTTCTTTGTATATCCAGCAGTATATTGAACATAATCTCTCAAATATTGCTTTGATTTCCTACCCTTTTATTCAAAAGATACAGGCATAGTACCAACACAAAGATAATATTGCTACATATCTGATTTCTGTTCTCCTGTTAATCTTTTGTTCTGTTAGCAAAATAATACCCACAGTATACACTCTATACATTCTTTAGTGATTTTGTTATCTATATAATGCAAAAGGACACCCCTGTTTGTTTTTAAAACCCCACCTTCAGTCCTTCTAAAAACCTCCAACGAAATTGTTGACATTAATAATGCTTCAGTGTGATAGATTGATGTGTGCCTGGCCAGGAGCACCGTGACCCAGCACAGCACTTCTGTATTAATAAGACATAAAGTCAGACCATTTATCATTTAGCATAGCCAGCACACAGAGAACAGCTTGCCAGGGTATATTGTGGTCTCATTACTTTGTTTTTGCCATAGTTGCAGAATAGATAGCTTTGAAACCTTCCTGTGCTCTGCTGTGACAGGAGAGTGTTCATGTCACGGTGACCTGGCTGAGTTGTTCAGTTACGTACAGTGCTGACTCAGGAGCCTTAAGTGTCCTATCCAATTCACCCAGCAGCAGACTCTTCTCAGCCAAAAGAAGGAAAACTCCATAAAGATATAATCACTGGCATTTACCACAGGTGTAAGACGTTCAGCAATGCAATCAGAATACAAAACTTTTGGAGTAATTTGCTGGATGTCACTGAGGAACACGTGCTTTTATTACGGTACAGTATATTTTTTTATTACATAGCTAGTATTTCTGTGCTGAAAAATGCTGTTACTGTTTACTGAAAACATTAATATAAGCATACTCATGCTGCCTTATATTGGTTACTCTTCAAATATTATAGTTGAGAGACATTTAACATCTAATCTTCATGTTTTAAGCATATGCATCTGTTTACATTTTTGTGTGCCTCCTGCCTCGTCAGTCATTTGCTGTGTTTGGGGTGAGTGATTTCCTCTCAGGAAAACTTTGAAATGTTAGGAAAAAAAAAAAAAAGAAACCAAAACCAAAACAAAAAACCAGACAACTTGAATTTTTAAACTCTTGAAACAGTTCGGATCTCAAACTGCTAAATTAAGTTTGTTAAATGGATGAAATCTGAGCTTTGTAGTGGTTCTTTAAGTAAAGATGCTTATTTGATGTTTTTGGATTGCATATTTATGTTCATGAACGTTTCTTATATAATTTAATTTCAACATATAATACATGTGCAGCTCATCTCCTGATTGAGTGTACATTCTTGCCCAGTTTTATTTTGCAATGTAAAATGTTCGTCTAGAGGAGTATTTGCCATCCACAGATCGCATATTTTAGGCTTCTCCCATTGTATTTCTGTCCACTCTTTGTGCATTAGATGGAAAGTATGATCCAGATATGGTGCAGTGTGCTCTGTCAGAAGAAATCAGTGCAGATGTCTTTCAAGCAGTGAGGCCCTTTTGTGTGAGTGAGGCAAAACCTCCGAACCTGGGCAGTCTGTGTATCCTCGGAGAACCTCCCCAAGGACTAGCTCTGCCTCTGCTGCTCTGAAAGAGGTGGCTCCAAAATGTCTTCCAGCTGTAATTCCTGGTGCCATTGTGTGGCTGTGGCTGCCACAGTGACAGCTGCAGCACTGCTGCCACCAGTGAGTCCAGAGGGGTACACTTGGGATAAGGAAAAACAAATGTCTGGTTTTGAGGATGGCTCCAAGCTAACCTGTGCAGTCAGTGTAGGATTTGTATATTCGTTTGGGATTCGGAAAAGATTCTCAGGAAGTCTCTAGCCACTGGTAACTGGAAGGAAGAATAATATACCCCATGTGCTGATTTCTTAGAATTTTCTTTGGAAAACATGCATTTCAAGGTAATCTCTCTCCTTCTGGCTTGCCACTCTGCTTTCTACTGCTTTACTCTGAGATCTCAAGTGCTGTACTCAAAGGTACAGAGCAGATGTGTGAGACAGTTCTTGAAAAGAGAGTTGTGTCTCTTTCCTGGGTAATAGTGAGAAAGCCTTTGCGCTTACGGAGCTGGGAAAGGGAATGACCGAGACCTGTACAACTTAGGGAGTGTTTTTTACTCATTTTCCACTCGCTGCTTTGATCGTTGCTTCCTAGCGTTGATTTGTGGCACCTCCTTCCCTCCCTTTCTCCTCCCTCTACTTGGCTTCTTCCTGCTGCTTAACAAGCTCAATTGGGTTTATGTATGTAATTCTTTTTTTAAGAGAGTTGGAAGGTGGTCTCTAAAAGAATTGCTTTCATCCAAAGCCAGGAGCTGATCAAAGCAACGCACAAAAGCTGAATGGGAGCCAAGGCAGAGCTGCCTGGCCAGCCGTAAGTTCAGGGTTCTGTGCCGGAGAAAGTCGAGCATATCAGCTGAACTGCACTGGAAGCTGCTGATAAGGGATTTTCTCTCCAGTAACACCTGCAAAGTTTATGAGATCCTACAGGAAAATCAAAGAAATCTGCATCAGAATACATTGTTTCCCACAGAGAGGAATGTGAAAGCATTTACAGGATGAAGTGCCATTGCCTAAATGTATTTATTGCCATATCATATATGAGGCTCAGTCTGCACTATCACTGCAACACTGGACTGTTACCCAGCTCTACGTTTACTTTTATGAAGTGACTCCTTAGCGCAGTTGTGAGGATGTTAAGTAATGACGTGCAATTGTCTGTGAAAAGAAGGTTCACTCTAAAAAGCAAGTAAATGAAAATTGGTGTTATCATTATGCCTGGAAGTAGATTTCCGGTGAAATTTATAATTAAGAAACAAGCTAATAATATATGGTCAGGCATATATAAAAAGTCTAATTAAGATTTCTTCTGAATTATTTTTGCAGATATGGATTTTTTTCAGGCATTGGTCCCAATAATGGTTATGATTTTTGAAAATTTTTAGTAGTAATCGAATGTACGACTTTCGACAAAGGACTTTCTACTATGACCAATTTGAACTTTGTCTGGCATTTTTTCTTCTATATTAAGATAAGCTAAAATAGAATGCCATTTTTAAACAAATCGTTACTTTAAATGCCTCAGAAAAATTCAACTCTGGCTTGAGAGTAGTCATAAAAGTTTCTAGGGTGAAAGAAGTTTAAGTTTCTGTAGTTGTAAAGGAAGACTAAACTGTGTCTTAAAACCAAAACAGCCTTTCATCCTTAAATAATTAAAGGAATCTGGTTGCAATTGGAGTTTTCTGTTTCCCCAGAAAACTACAATGTGGGCTGTCAGAGTCTAGATTCCTTCTCACTAAATTGCCAACGTGCCGTAGTCCGGATCTCCAGGCATAGCTGTATATTTTAATGGGCTTATGGCAAGTTAGATTGTTTTGTATTTAGTCAAGCTTTATTTTTTTGGTTCAAAGTAAAGTTGAATTTGTATGAGTTTAAAAATACGCTATTTGTTTGTTTGTTTGTTGGTAGACATATCTGGAAATTCTTTTTTCTATTTTCTGTAGAAAATATTCATTTGCAATTTTTGCTGCTGTTCCTTGCCTGAATTATAGCATTTTCGTTGAAAAATGAACACTCTGTCCTTAATGCTTGTTGATTTGCAGTTGAAAAATTTAAGCAAAAATAAGAAACTACTTGCTTTTAGCAGAAGTTCTCTTTCCAATGGCCAAAATGGATGTGAAATAATTTCATGTGAAGAATGATCCATTATTTTTTTAATTTATTATCTGCATGCAGAAAGAAAAAAAAGCAACAGCTTTTTAATAATGTTTTTATTGAGGTTGTTTAACGTTGTTTTGTCCAAGTCTGTTTTTTCATCCCTTTTGATATGGATCTGTGTGATTTCTTCCAAGGACACAGAGGGCAGTTAACAAATGGGCTTGACTTTTCAGTAGGTGGGGAAAATTGCCCATATTTGATTTCGTTGCAAAGGTGTCCACATTAATCTCTGCAGCAATCTCCTGAGAATAAAGACATCTCCCTATTATTTACTTCTGAAGTGAAGGAGCGAACCAATTTCGGTGGTTAATAGAAGCAATTTGGCTGGGGATCTCAAGTTGCCGAAAAGCTGGGTGATGTCTTCCCACTTCCCGCTCTTCCCAGGGCACTTGAGAGCTGGGCGCCCTTCAACCTGCGCTGTCCTCCCAACACCCTGTTGCTTCGAAACACGAGTCAGCGGAGGAAATAATCTCACTGTTAATGCAGGAGAAATCCCATGTCTGTAGTCAGCCCGATTTTTCAGTATCAAAAGAAAATATCAGACAAAAACTAAAAGCAAGTGCAAAAGAAAAAAGAAGTGTTAGTGAGGTCCAAGTAGTCGTCTTGCAGTATATTCTGTTTATGGAAACAGTAGCAGAATTGTTCTTGGCTGTATAAAGATGGTCGGATTATGTGCTCTGTGACCTGTCATCAACCTTATTCAGAGTCTCTGTGTTTAATCATGAACTACTTTCCAAAGTGGCATTATTAGGAAACCGTTAAGTTTAAACTGGACTGGTCTGTAGATAACATTTCTAATCTAATTCCACAGAAGATATATGAGTTGTGAGACCTGGTAACAGAAAAGAAGCTGGAATTTCTGGCAAAAGTAACTGTGGTTTAAGTTAAAGGTTTTATTAATTTGTTGCCTTTAAAATGTAATGGCCAAATGGTGTCTACTGTACTGCCGTAACGTTATTTGTATATGAAACACGGAATGACTAGAGACTTTTAAATGGTCTGACAACTTTATCGCTGTGGAATAAATTACCTCACTGAAAAAGTGGATTTCAATCAGCAGATCCATAAGTGAGTACAGATTTTAATCTTATGAGAACTATAGAGCTGAGCTCAGTGAAGGATCATCATTACATTTCTCAGCAACTTTTAAAGCTTCAAAATTTCTCATTCTGAGTAAGACTAACAGCAGAAAATCAAACTCTTTTTGAAGTTTTTGATGAAAATCATAGGAATAGTAAAACTTTGGTCTGGAAGTGATCTCAAATGAGGAAATGTATTTAAATGTTTCCCACACTCCAGTATTCTATCATAACCATCAGTCTTCTGAGCCCGTTTTTCCTCTCTCTTACTGCCAAGTCATTCTGGCAGAATATTGTGAGGAAACAGAATTGACTTCCAGAAACTAATATTTTTTGCAGAAATTGGCAGTAGTCCACCTATTTACTACGCATGTAGATGGCTTTGTACCGACAAATAAAAAACTTTGTAAATTACTTCTACAAGTGATAATTTTCTGGTATGTGAACAACCAGATTGCTTTATGAAGGAATAAGTTTTTCTTTGTTCTTGCCCATATGAACTACAGCAGTATTAGTAAATTAAATAGTTGCAGGAAAAATTCCTTTGTGCTAGAAATCAATTTTCTTTTGTAATGTCTTGGCATGGCTTTTGTGCCAGCGCTCACTCTCTGCAGCAATTCCTGGGCAAACTTCAGAAGTTATGATGGGCCAGTGACCATTCCCAAAAGGCATTTTGGATGGAGTAACCTTGGTTTGGGGCTAGCAGTAAAGACAGAAGCTATAATACTGTGCTGAGTCTGGCAGGGGGTGAATATCAGTGAGAGTCTCTCTTAGTTTTCCTGAATCAAGAATTTTCTGTAAGCAGGGGGAATATATTTACCACAGTATCACTTTTGCACAAGACAAATATTAATATAGAAGATTAAGAATAATTTATTCTTCCAAATCCAAAGCTGAAGAAAGCACGTCTATAATTATGGAAAGCTTCATGGAAATAAAAGGGTAAAACGTGGTTACACAGTCTTGTGACTGAACTGATTCCATGAGGATCTTACAGTATGTAACGCTACCATTGAAGACAATCAGTTTCGCGCTGTCTCCAAATTTTTCTTCTTATAGCTGTGTTTACAGACAAGTCCCTGCCCTATGATTTCTCTCTTCTTAATCAGATTGTAGTTTTTAATATAAGTTTTCAAAGGCTATTAGAGACTTTACTGAACTTTAAAAATACCTATGGATTTTGGATGTTACTGGATGGATCTAACTCACGTTCGAAGAGCAAAAGAATCACATTAACAACATTTCTGGTACTGATCAGTGAACAAATTGTTGACCTGCAGTATAGAATGCTTTCTCCTCCCAGACAAATTTTAATAGATAGCCTTTTGGATACCAAAGTCCATAGTTCATCCAAACAAAACCTCTCATTTTACGCAAGTGATGAGCTGCCTCTTGCAAGAGTCATAACAAATTATTTTGGAATAACAATGAGCTTGGAAACATCTTACTGTTCTTGTCTTAGAAATGATACAATAGAAATTACTCTGTTAGGCCATTTTAAAAGTATGAAAGCTGAGTTTTGCTGGAAGGATTAATAAATTGAAGTAGTAATGTCACCATGTTTTAGAATACAAAAAATTCACAACTTAATATGGAACTTATCCTGTAATAATTTGTAAGTCATATGCAAGATTGAATTTAATACTAATTAACAGTGTCTTCCTAATTTCTTGCTTGTTTCCTTGACTATTTTTTCAAGCCTTCTTAACACAGCCCACGTGTATTCTTTACTTTATTCAGTTTTTGCTGACAGCAGACTTTCTTTGTCAGTCTGTTTCAATGGGAGTTGTCAAAAGCCTTGGATTAATTTCCATGCTCTCAAGTCCATAGCTTTCCTTAGGATACACAGTCCATCCTAGGTATAGGATAAATTTTGTCCAGAGTTGCTGTTCTAGATCTTCACCCTTCACAAAATCTTAACACTCCTCACTGATCTTTATCAGAGCCAGGATCTCAGTGACAGGACTGCATGTCCACCTGCTGCCAGCAACCGCTCTGGGCTATTGTGACCGGTTTTTGTCGTGGTAGGTACAGCCCCCGTGGCCACAAGGGAACGCCTGTTCTAAATCACAGCAGCTGGAGTACAGGGGCACAGAAGAATAGCGCAAGTTTTCTTCAAAACCTGACTAGTCCAGCTGCAGTTGAACTTGAAGTTGACTCTACATGCGACAGGCATTAACCCTTAAGAAAATCCCTGATTTTCCTAGTCATGTAATCCCTGTTTACCACAGGAATCCTGACAGTTCCTTGTTTGGAATTTCAGAGCTGTTCTCTTTAGTGACTAACACACTACTTCTCTCATTTTCAGATGCCTGGACTTGGCATTTCTCTTTGGCAGGGTTATCTGAGACAGCAGCCTGACTAGCTTCATTTGTATCTGCAATTGTTTCTTAGGCTCCCAAGTTCCTCAGAGTGGTTTTCTTCTTTTTATCATAGTTTTAAGCAGTTCTTACAGGTCCAGGTCTTTCCCTTTTTTTCTCCCCTTGGTATTGGCAAGTATTTTTCTCTGCATCCTCTCCATGGAAACTCACAGTGTGATAGGGAGGTGCCCTTTGGTTTATCAGTAGCTGGGGTCGAGGGCTGTACTTCTGGGTCGGTGTGTGTGGGTTTTTTAATAGATTTGGTCACCATCTATGTTCATGGCTTGGAATTTCACAAGCATTTGAAAGTTTAGCCAGTGCCACCCACTTGTATCTGACAGAGACATAAATTTGGGCTGGGAAGGCCGAGTTCATTGAAGCAGGAAAATAGGACTCAAAGCCTTTGCTTCCTGGTGCCACAGAGTCAGCATTTTACAATTCAGGTACCACAGTCTGAGCAGCTTTAAAGAGGGGATGACAACCACAATAGAGTTAGTGAGAAACAGCTTCTCCTTTGCTTGCTCCATAGAGTAATTTCTCTTGCAACTGAGAGAGTCAGTGGGACTCTGAATGACAACAGCCGATGCTGGCAAAAAAACTCCTGTAATGCCCATTTTCTGGTTCCAGTGGTGTGTGTCTGAAGATGAAAAATGGCTATAAAATACTTTCCAGATCTTCCAAAGTATGTTCTGGGGTTTATGATTGTGTTTGGCACTGTGATTGTAAGATCCCACAGGTACACGAGAGCTGACCAGGTGCACAAATCCGGAAAGCATATTTTTGTTTCATTTGAAAAACCCATTCATGTAATTAAATTAGCACCCCAATGGATAAACAAACACGCTTATGTTGTAAAGGATTCCAGGACCTGTCCCTTGTACAACTAACATAATCTTAACTGATTCCTTATCTGTAACATCACATCAATAAGATGCTGGTTTCTGCCGTCCTCAGGGTTAAATATAGAGTTTCTGTTTTGTCCACCAGCGGGCAGTTTGAATGCTGAGCTTGTATGTCAGATCCTTTTAAATGGTATATCTACTTTTGTTCCTGATAAACTGTACAGAATAATAGCTGACTTTGTCTATGGAATAGAGTTTATAAACAGAAATATTACATTTTTTTCTCATTCATCACAATTGGATCCAGATAGTGGTTAGTAAAGCAAGTAAGCCTTCATTGCATAAAGCAGTCTGCATGCATAACATCTGATAATGGTTTTGAGTTCTCTCAATGTTTTGTTTCACTCTGGATGAATTTAAAAACTTCTTATTTTTCAAGTGCTTTAATTAAGCTTTTCAATAGTAAGTTCGAGAATCAGGTAGACCAGTCTGCTTTGCATGGTTATGTTGAGAACAGGTAAAATCCAGCCCTTTTTTAAGACAAACTTCTGCCACTGCAGTCAAAATTTTGGATATTCTCTTTGTGCTGTACCGGTGATTTTTTTTTTTTAAGTGCAAAAAGTCTTTCATATGTTTTATGAATTTTTCATGTTTTGGCTCCGTATTTAAATAAAACAGTTTATGTAAGAAAGCGTGTGGAATGGGTGATAGCTGAATGCTGTTTCCATTCCTGAAGATGGAAGTTTGATTGTTGCCATGTTGAGAGCATGATCATGCATTTTTATTTCTCTTTAGTCCAGACTTTTGAGACTGTGGTGGACAGTCATGTGGAACCATATCGTACCTGCTGCTGAAAATGTAGAGATGGGTCACTGAGCCCACAGATGCCTCCAACCTAACATGAGAAAATATGAGTTCGTAATATGGGAAGGAATTTAAAAGAACAAAGAATTAAATAGGTATCTGTAAAGTATCTTGGCAATTATTTGTCTTTGTTATATTAAACCTAAGCCATCAATATAACGATGACAAAGAATTATCAAGATACCTGACAATCATATAATGGTTGAAAGATGGATTAGAATTAGAACTAAAAACCTTCTAGTGCCTTTGTGCAGAAAGAGCATTTAATATAATTCATTTCAGAGCTTGACCTTGGGTTTCCTGCGTAAACCTCTGGCAGAGGTTTTTAAGGACAATACTGGAGTTCAACTTTCCTCATCGTATTCAGCTGTGTTTGGTATGAGTGAAGCAGAAGAGGAGCCAGAGGGTTCCTGTCAGTGAGGAAAGGGAACCGTAATCTGCTTTTTGTGTTGGAAGAGAAGATGCATCCTCACTTCTGCATTAGCACCAAGCATCTCTACCAGGCTTTACAGCTTCCCAATTACCCTTCAGCAAATGGACACATCAGTACCGCTCACTGCAAATTTTCTGTTTGATTTTGTGTTTATATGTGAATATTTTGTCAGTAGTGCCTGCTTCTTCTCTAGATCATGTTCTTAAATGCTAACTGCATGGTTTTATAATTCTTATTGTGCTTCTCTGAATACTATGTATATAATATCAATAGACTGTAACATCTAGTATTAACCATACTATATATATAGTATTAACATACTACAGAGAAGCATACAAGAATGTTATTACATATGTAAAACATGCTTTACAAAGTCATAAAAAGATATCCAAGTCCTCAGCTTTGTGCATTGTTTGTCTCAAACTCATTTTTCCATTGAGAGCAGAATGTGGTTTCATGGTGGTTTTGCTTTTTCTTGACTGATTCCTACCAGCTGCTTCCCGGCCGGCTGGTTTCCCCAGCGGCGCTGAGGAGGGGCTGGTCCATGTGTCGGAATTACTGCCACAAACAGGAAGCGTTCCATGCTCTCTATTCACAGTGACTTGAGGAGGGAAAGGACATGGGGCCCAGGGCAAGAACCACTTTGTACTAGGAAAAGAAAGCTGACATAGCTTTTGGTTATACTGGCTCATTGTACTCACTGTGGAAAGCAGGCGGCTGTTAAGTACGTGGGATATTCAGCTGGAATAGACTGGCTCCTCAATGACTAAATGAGTAAATTATGTGGTTTCACTAACAATAAAGTCCTAATAATTAAATGCAAAATCAAATATATAATCAATAATATCTCATTCTGAAAAAAAACCCCTCACATTTACTTCTTAAGGTGGGAAAGAAAATATCTGAGTTACAGCAATGCTACATTATTTATAACACAGCACCTCTAAAAGATGTGTCAAACTGCGTTAGCCAGGAGTTTTCAGCCATGGTGGCCCGTGCGAACTTAATTACACAAAACTGTGCTATTCCCCAGATCCTTTAACTTTTATTCTGTTCAAATCATGTAAATCAGAAAGGCTGTTTTACAGATGAGATTGCTGACTATTGAAAATGCATCTCCTCAATTGCTATATAAACCAAGGAATTACTTGAATCAGATTTCTAGTCACATCTTCAAGAAGGTGTCAAAACTTTCTGCTTTTCTGCTAAATTACAGAAAGCTGTTACTTTTAGATAACTTCCTGTAATTTACCAGCAGGATCTGCTCAGTGATGGCTGCAATGTTCTTTTCCTTTGCCTTTCTTTGTGGACAATGAAGCTTTTCTCTTTCATGAGAAATGTTGTAGTCTGAAATCAACACGCAGTGATCGAGTTCTGAGTGCTAAAATTGAAATTATCTTTTTTTTTTCTTTTCTTCTTGTCACTTTTTTTTTTTGAGAAGATGGGAAATTCTTACGCTGGTCAGCTCAAGACAACACGGTTTGAAGAAGTGTTGCATAATTCTATAGAGGCCTCTCTCCGCTCAAACAACTTAGTTCCCAGACCAATCTTTTCTCAGTTGTATTTGGAAGCTGAACAGCAACTGTCATCACTAGAAGGTAGGAAATAGTGAAATTTATATTTCTGGTCAAAGACAATTCTGTTGTTTGCTCTCCTGAGGCTCAGCACAAATATTTCAAATCAATACAGAAAACCAAAAATATTTAAAGGTTTTCTTTGGAATTTTTATGTTCTAAAATATATATTTATGCTAGAATTGGTTTATAAATACAAAATGCATTGTCTTTCATTTTGACAAAATTAAACTACTTGCTTCCTCAGATTTATTAATGTGCATAAACGGAAGTACTAGGAATTATTACATTGAATATGTGGAGGAATCTTTGGAGATTTGGAATATAAATCTGCTATCCTCTTATTTATCACACGCTGCTGAAAGTTATACAGTAAATGAGGGTAAACGTGATAGATTTATAAATTATATATGCTAAGACTAATTTTCATTGTGAATAAATACAGCAGAAATTCTTTTAGCTTTTAAGAAGATTTATAATTACTTTGGGCATAATATTTTAGTTATTCTGCAGTTGCAAGGGTAAAAATTTAGTATGTGTTCTCTCATAAAGCCTGCACAAGTCGGTTTTTAACACATGGGATTTCTCACTGAATTTTTGTATGTGTTTAGAGCAGCCTGCTTTCTGAGTTTCATTTACTCAGTCTTTTTTTTTTTTTTTTTGGAAGTAGTATAGTTTAAACGAAATGTGTAGATCTCATAAGCTAACTCATGATACAATTTGCTGGTTTGCTGTGCTGTTATGTGTAGTAGTCTCACGGTTTTCTGCGAGTTTACTGGTGTGTGCAGAACATTGGCAACCTGGTGCAAGGCTATGTTTAATAATTTCATTATTTAGCCATTCCTGTCACCAGGGTGGTGTTTCATTTCTTTTGACTACATCTACTTGGTTGTTCCTCATGTGGGAGAGGTCTACATGCTCATGTCATGTACTCCAGCCTCATTGTAAATTAAAATCTCTACTTCTCGCTATATGAATCCCTGTGCTCTGAGGGCCAGGAGGCATCTGAAGCAGAGAGCCATCCTTGGGGTCTTGTATAAGCCCCTGTCCTCCCCTCTAATTGTTATCTTTCCTTGGTGTGGTGGGTTGACCTTGGCTGGATGGAAGGTGCCCACCAAGCCGCTCTGTCACTCCACTCCTCAGCAGGATATAACGCGTGAGAAAATAAGACGGAAAAAACTCATGTGTCAAGATAAAGGCAGTTTAATAAAGCAAAAGCAAAGACTGCTTGTGGAAGCAAAGGAAAACAAAAGGAAAAAAGTACTTAGCCGATGAGATTAATCTAATATCATTACATATCTGTCATGATAATTTATGCCTAAAATAATTTGTGCAAAAGAGACTGTACTGTGCCTGCAGACAAGTTAAATGAACATGTTGGTCCCTTCTAACCTAGGTGTTATTTTTTTTGCAATGAACTTACGAACACATATTTTCCAGTGAGAATGGTTTTCCAGTCTACTTATTCTATAATTTGGCAAAACCATGCATATTAGAAAGGTATGCCTTTATAGTAATTTATATAATTAAATTTGCCTATAAAATTATTTGGAGTTAGGTGAATGTACTTTTAATTCACATAAGATGGTTTAGACAAAATGTTAGATCTCCTTGGCTACAATAATAGTATTTTTTTAATTCTGTTTTTGTTTGTTTTCCTGCCTTTTTATTATTGCTGTGTTTCCTGTCTTCTTCAGGACTAGCAAATTCATGTTGTGCTTAGAATAGTCCAAAAACGTTATTATTTAAACAAACCTCTTTCTAGATTTTTCATTTTATCAGGAAGCCTTCAGTTTGCTGTGTTCTTACTGGTCATACATGTCTAATGAGGATCTTCCGAAGTCTTCTGAATTTTCTTAGCCTTTATAATTACAGAACATATCTGCAAATAATAGAATCACAATTGTTTTCATTGGGAAAGACCTTTAAGCTCATTGAGTCCAACTGTTAACCTAATACTGCCAAGTCCACCTCTAAACCATGTCCCTAAGAACCTCATCTATGCATCTTTTTAAACACCTCCAGGGATGGTGACTCCACCACTTCCCTGGGCAGCCTGTTCCAGTGCCTGACAACCCTTCCCATGAAGAATTTTTTCCTAATATCCAATCTAAACCTCCCCTGGAGCAACTTGAGGCCATTTCCTCTTGTCCTATCAGTTACTACTTGGGAGAAGAGACCAACCCCCTCCATGCTACAGCCTCCTTTCAGGTAGTTGCAGACAGTGATAAGGTCTCCCCTCAGCCTCCTTTTCTCCAGGCTGAACAGCCCCAGTTCCCTCAGCCGCTCCTCGTCAGACTCGTGCTCCAGACCCCTCACCAGCTTCATTGCCCTTCCAGTAAATGGTCTGGATGTTCAGGAGCTTTCTAGGAATGTACATGAAACACTTTAAGAGGTTTAGCATTCTTGTATACATCTGCCTAGTTATTACCACACGAACTACAAATTAAACCTGTGGACTGGATTGCCAGTTATTAGAAGTCATTATCTGCAAATCAGTGACGTTCTTTGATCCGATTCTTCACTTCTGAAATCAAAATCCCATTTGAATCACAATCACTTTCACAGTTTCAATTCTCTAATCACGTCCTGTTTCTCAAATACAAACGACCTTTCTTCCATTTTTTGCTTGAGTTGTCAGATTCATTTGGGTGCCACCTTTTAGGCCTGTGTATTATGTTTGCGCCAAAGAGGTGTGAAGCTGATTTCAAAAGTTAATGACAAGTGTTATTTTTCTGTTGGCATCCAACTCCTATAGCCCCGTTATCACTGGGACATCAGTGGAACAGGCTGGGAAGCAGCGTGCAAAGCAATGCAGAGCAACAGAAAAACACTCGGCTCCATGGCAGGGAGATTGTTCATTGCATGGTTTTGTATTCAGCTCTGGTAGCAGCACCACGTTCTGATGGGAGCTTTGCAGCAAACTCCTGTCTGTGGTTGACTGGTTCCTTCCTTGAGCTGCATTTAAGGCAGGCTGTCTGTCCATTGATAAGATATATTTTGTGGCTGGTGATTCAAGCCTTGATGCTGCAATCAGTTTGTGGATCATATCAGCCCTCTAAGTAGTCCCACTGAGAAAAAAGTAAATACATATTAAAAAGTTTGCAGAACTTAGCTTATGTTTAAATTATACCTTAAGGAGAGGAGAATTTTCCATGTGAAATGTCTTAATCACAACTGTATAAGCATAAAGGTCTAATAAATCTTTTGTGAGAACTGAAAATAATTCCTTAGAGCAAACAGTATTGTTTATGGTATCTGTGAATAAATTTAAATTCCATAAATTATGGACAAAGTCTTCACAGTAAGTCTTGGTTTAATGGAGCTATATCGAGTTACATCAGCTGGCTGCCTGGCTCTGTAACATACAACAGAAGAGCTATGGTTGTAAGTCCATTTTTGCCATCATCTTGTTTCTGGTTTTGGGTGCTTGATTTTGTGTTCTCTGGGGATTGTTTAAGAAAATAAAATGTGGAATGGCCATATACAAACATAGAGTTCTTCGAAGGGGCCCTGCTTTAAAAATAAAACAGAAGCAGAAAATGTAGATCTGTTTTAAAACAAGCAGCAAGAACCCTAATGATGCCCTTTACAGGTGACAGCAGCTCTTGTGTATTATAGGTACTCATTTGGTCTTGTACTCTTTTCATTTTGGGCTGAAAGTTCTGTAGCTTTCCTATTCCTTAGTCTCCACTTCCATTTCTTGTCTCTATCTTTTTTTTTTTTTAATGTGAAAGTACTTGTTATGGATGAACAAACCAAACAGTTTACCACTGACCAAAGGGGGAAATCCCACATCCTGCCACCGCCACTCCTCCTAACCATATCTTCCCATTTTCTGCCTTTTCATCAGTTTGGGCATTTGTTGGATCTTACACTGAGCTAATTTAATACGCAAACCCACTAAAAAAACCTGTTTGGTTTAGTTTGCGTACTTAGTTGGCTGCTGGGTTTGCGAGCTGGGATGGCTCAGCACGGGCTGCAGGGAGTGTCAGAGCTGGCACAAAGAGGCTGGGAGTGTGGGGAAAGAGAAGAGAGCCAGACTCACCCCTTTTTCATTGCATTTGGATGTTAGCCAAGGTTAAGTCATAACATGTAACTTACCCCTGACTTAAATAGCAAAAAATGGAGAGCTTCACTTTTCCCTTCATTCATTTTCAGCATTTTTGTCTTTGGGCTACACTCTTAATGTTCTGTCCTTATCTGTGTGCACCAGGACTGAAGCTTGATGTTTAGATACTTAAAAGTAAACATACCTTTCAGATCCTCTTCTAGATTGGAGTGTAGGATGTAAGTCTCAATAACCTTTAGAGACAAATCTTCAAACTCCAGATTTACTTCCTTCAGCTTCCTCCCTAATTCTCATTTGTCCTGTAGAATTTGTTTAGCTGATTTTACAATCCTTTCTCAATAAAATAGAAAGTTACTCTGAAGAGGATCATTGAGAAAAAAAAATCCTTGATGAATATCCTATGGGATTCTTAGTGCCTGATCCAAAGGCAGTCGAAGCAAAGAGAGTATGTCCAGTTAACACTGAGCTTTGGAGGTTGACTGCAGTGTGCTTCATCGTTTTTCTGCTTCAACACTAAAAGCTGGATCAACAGAATAATGTAGGAGCCTAACTGCTATTTTACTTTCCCAAGTCCAAACAGCTATTTGACTTCTTTCTGATCCTTAAGTACCTGCAACCCTTCACGACCCTGTTTTGGCAGTGAAAGCTGTTTGTGTTTGCTGCAGGCAACAAAAGCCCCAGTGGGTTCATTTAGTACTTGTGCCTTATGTCAGTTGTATATAAGGCTGGATCTGATGTGAAATTTTCCTTAGTCCAGTCTGTAGAAGTGTTTTCCCCATTTACTATTTAGCTGCACTCTCTTCCTTGTCAGCTTTGTCCCATTTGCCATGAGGGTGTCTGAACCATAAGAGAAGATGGAGTCATTACTCAGGATGTTTCGCTGGAGCTGTTGTGTTAGGCATGAAAAAATTATTGTCCTATGGGTAGAGAGAAGGAAACAGGCAGTCCCAAGTTGAAAGGCTGAAACATACACCAATAATATGCGGGTGAATGCTCTTAACAAGGAAGCTATCAGGTAAAAATGCTAATTGAGGTAGACAGCACATCAGAAAAATCATTTACAGCAGAGAATCTGAAGAAAAAACACCTAAAGCCCTCTAAAAAATGAAGCCTTGTGCTGGTTTGACTGAAAATGGGTTAATTTTCTTCATGCAGTTAGAAACCTTTCTTTTTCGTAGTTAGCACGGTCATTATTTGGACTTGGTTTGAGAACAAGAGATAACACCCCAGACAGAGTTAATGTTTTTAATTGCTCTGGTCTGAGAGCCAAGGACATTCTGAGCTCTGCCCACAGGTGTGAGGCACCGAGGAAGGAGGGCATGGATGGAGCAGAGCTTGACTGACATCCAGACTGATCAATGAGAGTATTGCATCCCATTAGTGTCATGCTTCATGTATAAGGAGAGTCAGGACCTTCAGGGTGGCTCTTCTGCTCTCTGTTGCTCTCTCTCTGAGACGCAGCTGGGGGAGTTTCGGTCAGGATGTTTAGTCCAGCCTTTTGCTGTTTTTGCAGAGGCCTCTGGGCTTTTCTGCCTTTTTCCTTTTCTCTCTATTTTGGATCAGCTGTTCAGGATTGGGGTATGGCTTCCTGGAACTAGCTGCTTAGTGTGGATGGAGTTCTTGGGGAATTGCCTTGAATATATTTTATTTCTATTTTATATATATATATTTACTAGTAGTGTATTAGTATTTTGTTATTTTATTAAACTGTGTTTATCTCAATCCAAGTTTCCCCCTTCCCTTTTGATTCTCTCCTCTGTTGGGGGGGAAGGGGGTGAGTGAGCGGCTATTGTGGTTGTATTGCTAGCTCGGGTTAAACCATGAAAGCCTATATCATGTGTTCTTCTCCCCAGCATTCAGTATTACCTGCCAGGCTGGCACAGTCCATGCACAGGCTGCTGTGAATCATCTTCCCAGACATGTGCCTTGACATTGCAGAGGGAGCAGCAGTGCTTTACTCAGAGCTCCACATTCTGCTCGGGGACAGACGACCGGAGAATTAGGTGTTCTTAACATGGCATTGGCTGTGGTGAACGTGGTTTCAAAAAGGAACCGTTTCTTCAGTTCCCTGTAGAATATCAAGGACATGGTCAATACCTAATTAATAAAATCTGTACTTGGACTGTAGCCAGGACATTCTAAAGTGCTAAGAAGTAATGACTTTGGGTTTATATTAGCTGTTGCTATTATAAACAAAGGATACAGTGTTGTGATCAACAAGAGTTCAAACACTAAGAAGCCATTAAAAATCATGAGATTAGCTTAACAATAATGAGACTTTAAAAAATAATAAATTGAAGCTTCTTTTTATTTGTCCTCCAGTTTTTTTTTTACTTTCACAGATGCAACTGGGTCATTCTTTTGAACATGCTTTTTGCACAGGAACATGCTTTATGCACAAGAGCTAAAAGCTTTATTTTTTGAGGAAAGATGTTCAATTTTAAGCATGACTGGAAGTTGGAGCTTTAAGGAAAACAAATATCTGAAGAGTTGGCAACAGTAAAGTTATTGTCAAGAGGAGAGAACCATTTTGCTGTAATACTTTCTGTAACTGGGTCACCCTGCTCACTCGTTGGTTTGTTGCCAGCATTTTCTGTTGTGTCAGAGTCATTTGTGTTGTGATAATTTGTAGCAGGCAGCAGAGCAGATAATGAGGAAGAAGAAGAAGAGGAGGAGGAAGAAAGCTCAGAGTCAAGTAGTCCTGTTTCTTACCAGATGAAGCCTCCTCCAGAAGGATGTTGCACTACTGATGGTAAGAAATGCACTAAACGTGTTGTCAGATGGCATATGTGCTACTGAAAAGTGTAGGATTAGGGCAATTTCTCCTATAATTCATCAGAATGAGGTAATATATACAGTAGAAAAATCCTGAAAATGTCAGCGTTTGTTACCTGCCAGATAAAGCTGGATTGCTCTTGGTTGCGCTTATATTTTGCAGAGTGTTTGCCCAGCGTGTCAGATAAGCATTTGTGTTGGAACGCCTGACATGAGGACAGAAGCTCGGTTCTCTTAGGCAATGTGACCTTTATAAGGTTGAGTTTACAGGCATCGTGTTTGCTGAAATGAATGTGATAATTCCTATGGCTTTATCACTGCTCTTTTTTATTTAAAGAGTACCTCATGCAATGTTGCTGTAAAAAATATTCAGAAACCCAGGAAAAGCCAGTGAAATTCACCAGATGTTGAATTTTTGAATGTCTGACCTGATTTATGATGATGTTAGTAGGTTGCAAAACATCATCAAGAGAAACTTCACTGTACATTTTCAGATTTGTGTTTGTTTATTGTACTGGTAGTGTCTGTTTATGGCTGGCTGAAGGCAGGGAACACAATTATTTCTTAGTTTGCCCTTGACCTCAGAGGACACAATGTTTTTATTAAAAATATAGGAAGTCTTTTAATAAAGGCAATTTGAGTATTAAACAAAAAAATCTTGTCAACTTAAAAATACATTGAATGATTTTTTTCTAGGTTTCTGCCAGGCTGGTAAAGATTTGAGACTGGTTTCAATTTCCAATGAACATATTGAGGTACCATCAGGGTTTTTACTTGTTGGTGCAAAGTCACCAAATTTACCTGATCACCTTTTAGTGTGTGCTGTGGATAAAAGATTCCTGCCAGATGACAACGGGCGCAATGCCCTGCTGGGTAAGTGTCTGTGATTGCAGTAGTGGATGCTTCTGCGGGCTACAATTGATAGCTAATCTTTTTTTGCAGAGTGAGTTCAGCAGATTTCACTTCCATTTCATGTCTACAATAACACTCACTGGTGATGCACAACAAGATAACAACTCAGAGCTGGCTGTGTTTACTTTGGAAAGATACAGAGTGAGCCAGTTCATTAGAAATGCTTCATCACCTTCTATCCATCAGTCCAAGGCTAAAGTCTGATCAGTTTATGCCCCAGTTGCTGGAACTGCACATCTGGTAACTGGACTAGTCAAACAGCTGCCTGTCTCTATTTTAGCTTTCCAAATACTAACATGGACAGTCTGTAGGTCTGTCAAGTAGAACTTTCAGGCTACTATATGTATGTAAACAGTTTGATGATAGTTTGCACTAGAAAAGTTTATGACCTTTTTTATTTATCTTTTTGAGATATTAATAATATTCTCCCCTGTGTTTGAACAACAGAATGGGTTCTGGACCCTAACCTATGACTCTGCTATTATCACAATATAAATAAATATGAATGATTATAAGTTGATTTTTTTCCTAGATAAGTAATCAGGTAATACTATATTTTTGAATAATACTGTTTTTAAGATACTCTAATTTCTTGCTTTTCGTCTTTTTAAAAATCTAACTTCTGACATACAACTCAGTCCTTCTGTTTTTATTATAGCCTATCTGATGGCCATTAGCCTCATCCAAATCAACCCAAATAGGCACAATCTGCCATCATGTGAATGAATGAACTGAATATCAATGTTATGAAAGTGGAATAGTTTTTATATTGGGACAAGTTGTATTAATATATAATTGGGTGGAGAACTCTTTGTTCAATCAGGCACTTTCATGTTCTTATGTATTATTTTCTTAGTTAGTTAACCAAAAAATGCTGTATCGTGTCTCTGTACAAGTCCAAGATTTAAACAGCGAAAAAGGAAACATTTGTCTTGTCGTTTAACCATTTTCTTTCACAAACACTGAGGGATATGACATGAACTCATTTACCTCAGTTTGAGCAACTCTTCAAGGCGTTTGAGATGACAGTGTAGTGTGAAGGTGCATAATGTAATTCCATGTACAGTAACTTCTCTCCTCATGTGATCTTGCAGGGTTGGATTGGTCACAGTACATTTGATCAGTGACAGTAAAAGAATTAAGGGGGTTGTAAATCACCCACGTGTTGCCATTTTAAAGATAAAGGCAGGAATGTTGTACCTCTCAAGTCATTCAGTGCTGGCACAATTAGCAGCTTAAGCTCCTTAGGCTGTTAGCAGAGAGGAAGTAATGTATTTGTTAATTGCATGCTAAACAAGAACAGAAAAAAACAACAGGACCATAACTGGGAGGTTTTTATGCTACTTGCATCCTCAGCTTGCTTATTTAATACATTTTAGTTTCCTGAAGCCATTTGAATGCTTATTTTTGGCTGTTGTTACACACTTAAACACCAGTGAATCACATTCTTTCACAAATAATTTTAGTAATTCTGTAGGATGACTTTTATGTATTTTATAACAAGCTTAAATATGAAAGAACTTACTTTAAGATGCAAAGTCTTAATCTGAAAGCTGGGAATAAAATAATGTTCCCAGTCCCTAATCTAATGAAAAAACATGATATATCTTATTGATGTGAGGATTGCATTCTATTCATACGATAGATCATACTGTAGATAGAAGTAATCCTGGTTCTCATACACTGATTCAAGTCAAATCAGGGTACAGACATGAATAGTCTCACAGTTTCAGACACATAGTGAGATAAAAGACAGAGCCATTCTTGCTTTAAAATCTCTGTCTATTAGTATAACACAGTGACCTCTGCCCTGTGACAGATTTAAGTTGAAAACATTTAATATGAAGAAGGGACGCTCTTTTCATTGTCTTACTTTTAAAGATAGGATAGAAGGTTTATTCTTGGTATTCTGAGTTTAGGCTATTCTCATTCAAACATGCTGGACTTTTGAAACAACATGGAAAGTGGTCCCTTCAAGCCTTTCTAAGTTTAGAGGGAAATGGAATTGGATTCATGCTGAATTGAAATGAGCTGTTATCATGGATCAGAGTATATCCCACACTTTTGGTAAGGCGTATTGGTGATACAGGCATGTCACTTGTAACCGTTCAACCCCAATGTTTTTTCTAAATTTCATGTGTTTTTTTTTTCTTTTTTATACTGTGTTTTTGTAAGGCAGCTGTTACTCAGTACTGTAGATTTTTTCCAAAATAATTTATTCGAAGGGAAAAAACACTAATGAATTACCCAATAGTTTCCTGATTTCTCATAGTCCATGTTTGTGAAGATGCCTGTGGAACATACAAAAATTCCGGAAGAAAACAGGAAATGTCTCAGTATTTCTGGGCTTTTGACTTATGGTCTTGTTCCCATTAGGGGCTGTTGACATTGCCTCGGGGGCATGTGCCAATTTATTGATTATGCTAATAAGTTGTCCCACCATCAAGGCATATGTGCTTGTGATTTGGAAGTCATTTCTGTTGGAGGTTGTTTTGTTTCTTTGTTTTTACAATTGATGTATTATTCCATAGAAAAAAAAATCCCACTTTCTGGAAAACACTGTATTTTTGGCAAGCGAAAAGTTCTCTGTGTCTGAGCATGTAGCTTGTAGGCTTCTGTTGATCAAGTTAGATCACAGGTTTAACTACTCTGCAAAACAGATTCAGCTTTTTGCCTTTAGGGAGCTGTTTCTTGGGGTTTTTTTCGACCTAAAGGAATGCTTAGATGGAGGAAGCACTGCAATATTTATTGTTCTCTACCGAAAGCACCTAACACGTACCACTCCCAAAGGTTTTTTCTCTTTTGGGTTTTTTCCCCGGTTCTTGCTCTTAAGGAGACTGTTCCATGATAAACAAAGCAGCCATTCACCCATCATTTTCCTTCCCAGAAGACCAAACAGCTGCCCACTTTCCTAGCAGGGAATAAGAAATCCTTTTTTTCTCGATGGGTCCCTGAGGTCAAAATGACAGAGGAAAAGATTAGTTTGATTGCATGTAAGCTGTACGTAAGAAGAAACGTAGTATAAAATACTGTGGCTGGTTGTGTTAAAATGTACAATGTCCTGTTGGGCTTTTGTAATAGTAGTGAGTTTCTCTCCAGTGGAGCTCTCTAGCTTGACCAAATTGATTTCATTTGTTTTTAAAATTTAGGACTTCAGTCTTCTTCAGTCTTCAAATGGAGCTGTACTAAGTAGGAGGGAAAAATGTGGAATATTGTCAATATCTGTATGCTTTTTCTTGTGAGTAGGACTGAAGAGGAGGAATACTTTTGCTGAAAAGTTGAAAAGATAATAATTCTTTGTCTTAAGCAAGCTGCCAACTTTCAGCAAAAATAATAACGTTAATGAAAAGCCTGTTATTCATTTAAAAGAGAAACAGGAGGATAATTGTATGCCAATTTATGAAAGATTAGATTATGAAAGATTAGATTATGACATGTTAGATGGATCTCCTTCCAGCCTGAAGTCCTCTCTTTATCCCTAGCCCAAGCTCACTGTTGACCATAAGGTCCCTACTGTGGAAGAGCTTTTTGAATTATGAGCACTTGATCATTGTGATGTGAGCAAATTCAAGCAAATGCATATGATAAAACTCCAGATACAATCAAATACCTTCTGGTTAAACAATCTTCAGAGGGTTACAGCCTTAAGTCAGTACTGAACTGAGCTGGATATGAACTGGTGACCTAAGGGTGAAAGGCTTTTAGCCCCTAAACTCCAGGCATTGATTTCTAATTCTCTTGTGAAATCAATCCCATGACATAGATATATTGAGTCACCTCATGGCTGCCCTGACTCCCCTGACCTTTGTCCTCTCTATAATGTATGGAAGAATATTTAATGCAGCTTGTTTATGAAACAAGCTGTCGCCTGTATCAGCTGCTGCCCCAGGCAGCACGTGAACATGGCACATAGTGAAAGGAAGATGATTAAATGTTTGTGTTCTTGGCGTTACTCAATCTGCTACATAAAGTGCTATGAGCCAGGCTGGCAGAGCCCTGCAATGAGTAATGGCTGAATAGCGTTTTATTTCACTGGAATTCTAATATCATGCTGTGTTCTATCTGTGATGTCAGGGCTGAGCTGTGTTAATGAAGCAAAGGCTGTCCTGAAAGAGAGTGTGGGTCGGAATGAATGGGGTGAAAATTGCTGTTGGCAAGGAGCTGGCAAGAAAGGACTCCTAGTCTCACTCAGCGGAGCTCGGGAAGCTTGAGGGGAAAGATGGGAGTTTGAACTTAAAAGGAAAATTAAAAATTAAACTTCTAAAATGTTCTCCAAAGACTTTTCAAAACAAGTGAACAATTTAGTTCCGTTTAATCCTTACTAGGCCTCACCTGTATGCTGTAAGTAGTGTAAACTAATTTCCAGTACATATCACAGCATTTAAAATAGGTGATTAGGACCAGAGGTTGTTTCAGGTAGATGTTGTTGCTAAATCTGGTTTAGGCTGGTGATGATTTACAAGAGTTTCCAATAGTGACTGACCTAGAGTCCACATGAAAAGATGTTATGTCCACTGTCCAACTTTCTGTTGGACAAATATTTCTGCCTGTGGCTTTAGCAAGTTGCTGGGCACTCTTGGCAAAATGATAAAATCTAAAAATTACACAGGTACTTCTATTTTACTTTTGGAAATGGTCCCTTCATGCTTGTATTTGAAAACGCATAATGGCTTGTAAGTGGCAACCATGCAAAATTGCAGTGCTGCTGGTCATGCTTGGTGTCCTGCCAAACATATGGGAAGTTTTCATTTACTAACAGAAGCATTTTTCATGATTTCTTAATCTGCATAAAATGCATGCAAACTCTACAGCTTTTGCCACATCCGTTCTAATTTTGTTTCCTTTCGTTGTTGCTTTTATTGCAGCTACTGAAGGCTCTGTGGTGTTAGACAGTTGCTTTTGTGCTGACTGATATAACACAGAGGATTCTGCAGAGTCATGACTTGTCCTGATTTTATGAGTCGTAATGACTTTTATCATCCTACCGAACAGGATCAGAGAGATAATAGCCAGCTTTCAATAGTTGTTAGCCAGTTGTTCCCACAGATACCAGACTGATTTCCACCTGTATTTATGCTTTTAATAAATTCTTCTGAGCCATTTGAAAACTAAAGAAAGTGCTCAGGTTGTAAACCAAGCAACAGGTTTTTACGAAGCATTATATTTCAGCGCTTGTATTTTACAGAAAGAAAAGAAGTATTGACAATTAATCAGAAAACTTCATTTGCCTGAAAAATTTGATTGAAATCACCATTCTCATTAATGGCTCTTCACTTTATGTACCATATTATCGATCCTTTACTCCAGTTATACTATTTATTTCCAACATTATTCTGTATCTGTTATGTGAAATGCATTTCCTTTATTTTTGCCATCTTTCAGTTCACTGAACACACCCTTTCCATTTCAATCCCTGTGATGACACATAAAAATGTACATTAGATATGATTAAAATAAAATAAAACTTTGTGCTTCAGGTCATGTGTAGAGAACAGACAGAAAATTTCCATGAGGAAGATCATCTTCTAATTGCACACTGTAGGATTTCTTTGTAGATAAAAATTATTTTCAGAGAGTTGCATTGGTCTGATGCAAGATGAACAATTCCTAGGAAATACTTTGGGAAATGGACAAAAAAAGTCGTTTAAGAATGAGATACAGTCAGCTGTGCAAGGAATGCCCTTTATTTACGGTGAAAATGGCATCACCGTCATGAAACTCTCTTTGAGGGTCAAACTGTGTATGTCAGAATGAGAGGAAACGGCAGCGTCCCTGGAAATGCCCCATCAAGCCTTAGTACAATAAGCTTCTTTACATGCAAGGACTACGTCTCTGTCGTGCTTATAAAGTTGCAGACACTTTGTTTCCGTAATCATAAATAGTTTAAACTTCTGTGAAGTGCTAACACAGTCCAGCCATAATTTGAGAAAGCCACTTTAAATTAATAGCCCAGGAAGGCTTCAGTATTATTTTCCTCTCTAAAAAGGCTTCAGTAGTAAGAACTTGGTACTTAAATATACTTAAAGCTGGTTGAAGATGATAGATTAAATATACTTAATTTCTTAAGACTTAATTGCATGTTTGATTTCAATGAAAGCTGAAACAAGAGAAGTCTGTACTTTTTATGGTGTTGCAAAGGGCTGGGGTTAAGCATGTGATTCAGTACACTTCAATCAGAAATTTCTTGGTTTAATGTTTCACAGGTAGGTAATTGTGATGTTTTTCTTGTGTGAGAAAATGACAAATATGGCCCATTTTAGTTGTTCCATAAATGTGGGGCTCTGTTTTTGCAATGTGGTAGCTGAAGTGCAATACAGTATACTTGATGTAGTATTTTTTTTGGAGGAAAATGTTAATAAAAAGCTCAGGTCTTGAAAAAAAAAGATAAATACAGCTTTTCTCCAGGAAAGAGTTTTGTTTGGATGTTATTAATAGTGACTCACCTATCTCATTGGACTATATGTATTGTTTATTTTATCAGGCTTCTCTGGCAATTGTGTTGGCTGTGGCAAGAAGGGTTTCTGCTACTTTACGGAATTCTCTAATCACATTAATCTTAAACTGACCACTCAGCCCAAGAAACAGAAACACTTAAAGTATTATCTGGTCAGGAATGCACAGGGAGCTCTGACCAAAGGATCTGTA
Organism: Caloenas nicobarica; assembly: GCF_036013445.1. Taxonomy (NCBI): domain Eukaryota; kingdom Metazoa; phylum Chordata; class Aves; order Columbiformes; family Columbidae; genus Caloenas; species Caloenas nicobarica. Next base: position 15,502,899 of record NC_088247.1, on the reverse strand, counting down.
ATCTGCTGGAAAGGGGCAGGTAAGATAATGAATCTGTCTTCCTCCAGCTCTGGCTTTCATCAGCCAAGCTTGGCTATCAGAGGGACGGGCATCTGTGCAAAACCTAAGACAGACCAGTTGAAAGAAAGACTTTAAAGCTAAGTGATTACTTGACCAGCTGTAAAAAGCAATTGACTAACCTAATATGAAGATGGCACATCTGAAGGCACTGGTTCCTCCCTTCCAAGTGCCATAGTCTCTAAGTAATTAATGTACGGAATTATCAAATCAAATATGCAGAGAGAAAGCAAACACCGCTGGTGTCAGGGGATAAGAAGTTTCTTTTTTCTTGAAGAGTTCAGAGGCCGACAGTCTTCACCCAGCACCTGCTCGAGCACATTGTTCCAACTGCCAGAAAGTTCGGGTCTCTCGGGAGGCACCTCAAGTGAGCTTCTCCCAGCAGCGAACCCTGGTGCTTCAGCTGGGGCTCCGCAAACAGGTACCGCTTAGGGGGAAAACACTCCGAGTTATCCCCTCCTCGTACTCTTCTGTGTGTACTTGTGTGGGTGGGAAGGCAAATAAATAAGCACACTCCCACATAAAAGAAAACAAGTTGAATAGATTTAGAGATATATTGCAAATAAAGAAAGCAATCATACTTTGAAGGCTTCCTGCTGCCCATTTTTTCCTCTCAGGTTTACGTATAAAAGGTTAGCGCCTAGTTAAATAGGTGTTCTGCAGCTTGCTCATAGGCAAGGCAAACCAACGTTTTTTTAAAAGCCATTATCTTTAAAGTTGCTGAAAATAGGTATTACATTCTTCTGGCTGTTGCTTGTCTGGTCACAGATGACAAATGTTACAGGAACCAGTGTTGTTTCAGATTTTTTTTCTGATGCAGTCTATTTTATGTTATGACCAGAATCCTCTAATGCAGGCAATATATGGGCATCAACTTAAAAGCTTCAGAGGTTTGGGTTTTTCTAAAATTAAAAACTGAACTAATGACTAATATCTGTAACTTTTTTTATTTTGGTAGTAAAAATGATTTCTGAAACATTTACTTTTACATTAGCTTGACATAAATGAAAGATAATGGATAATGAAGCTGAAGTGATGTCTCTCAGCTTCTTCATAATGAAAACATCTCTTTAGTGTCTTGTGGCTGTTACAGAGATTCACACGGGAGAACCGAGGCACATCTCTTGGTGGTTATATTCTCTCAGTGAGATAGAAACCTGTTAAATAGTTGTGGTCTGGAATACTGGTACCCCTCCAGAACAAATCATTAATCTCCTTATAATAGCAGATTGGCTTTTTTTTTTTTTTTTTTCTGAGACATGTACAGAAAAGCTACATTAATTACAAGCATGTTAGGCTTGAGAAAACCTCTCTTTTTAGCGAAACAGTTAAAAAGAAGCTTGGAAAGAGGATGTCAAATTGGAATGGAGACTTAGGAGATTTTTAATACATTTTAAACAACCTCTTTCTTTTAGCTTGTTCTTGAGTAAACCATGTAAGAGCTAGGATCCACCTGCAAAAAAGCTAAAAGATCTGACATATGTCTTCAATTGCAGACTTGGATTTTACTGAGGCACTTAACTGGGAGTCAGACAGCAATAATCTGGTATGAGATCAGAAGTGAGTTCATTTTATTCAGCATTTAATTCAGTCTGAGCAGATCCCAATGGCTCTATTAAAGCAAATGATCAAGTGATCAGTTTATTATGTCAACTGGGGATCTTGACCTACAAGTGTTTAATGTAAATACTTTGTTTTTTTCTTGCCAGCAGCAGCTGTAGATCACATCCCTTCAACAGCAGCATTCAGCTCAGCAGTTTATAATGGCAAGGAATCACCTAAACAACAGTTGGTGAAAAATAACCTGTCTGCTCTGACAAGACCTTCGGTATTAGGTATTTGTATGGATTTGCTGTTTAATAACCCTGAACTCTCTATTCCATGGGTGTAATAGCAGCATTGAACAAATGATATCTTGATCATAATTTCCTGTATAAATAGCAATTACCAATCCCTTCCAAGTCCTTTCTGACCATAATGGCCTTTTTTTTCATGTTAATTTTCAGAAAAAAAGATGGTTTTATGTTTTCAGCCATAGCTTTTTACAGGTTAGATTATTAATTGGAAGTTGTTTTGTTATATTTAGAGTTCATTCACTTAGTAGAAGTACAGACTATATTCTGAATCCAGGTTCTTAAAAATGTCAGTTTGCATCAATCTCACCAACAGGTTTTGTGAAGGGAATTAAGAAAGATTTATAAGTAATAACTCACAGGATAATTCCTATGTTACAATTCACCTTGGGATGAACACTAGACTTTAACAACTGGCTCTAAATTAAAGAAACTGTCCTCGCCGCACCATTATAATAATGATTTGGGTTAATCGTCTTCTGTTGCAAACTGTATTCTATGTCACTGGCTTGTTTAAGCAAGAAAGTTAGTCTCCCCTATGGCTGGAAACATACTATAACTCTCTTCTAGAATAAGTCCTCCCAAGTTTCCCTGTTGGCGTAACAGCCAAATAATTTTTCTCTGCCTATTCAGGTCCTTGCTCTCTTTCTTCCGTGCAGCAACATATTCTTGGCAATTCATTTCAGATGGGTTACTTTCACATAATAACATATCTGCAGGAAAGAGTACAGCATTTTCAAATAAAAAATTATTTGTATTGCTCTAACTAACTTGTGACTTTCGTCACAACATTATGCCAGGAAACTAAATGAAATAATCAATAATATGGCTAAGTACTGCCCTCATGTGGTAAACGTTTAAAGGACAAGGTCATCTTTGAAAACCTGTACGTAAGGCTCTTCTGCAAGTGAAAAATCTTATTCTAGATCTGAAGACTTCAGGTATATTTTTAATATCTTTTGCAAAATTTAAACCCCCTTTTTATATAAGATTCTTAATCTGTCTTGAGTTTTATGTGTGAGTTCTGCCAGGAATTATAGCCCTGCCAGTGGGAAGTAATGTTACAACTTCTGCATAGTTATGTCCAAAAATAGAAATGACTCAATTGTGCAAGATGCCGAGCAATTCCTGGAGGACCGTTGACTCTCAATAATTAGAAATATTTGATGTCAGCAGAAGCTCATCATTGTAGGAGTTTGCAGGAGTGCACAAGAAGATTCAAGAAATTAATGAAAGAAAATTTAAGAAATTAATCATCAGGAGCTCCTAGAGAAACTGTGAGAAAGTTATGTTTTTACAGACAAAGGTGTTTCAGCTGCATGTGGATAGGAGGAAAGTGCAGAAGTAATTTGCTAGGAGTTAATATGGACTAACGTCAAACCAAAGATGGTAACCAGCAAGAAGTGGCAAATATACTGTAAAAGGGAAAATTGTTGAAAAGAACACAGATCTTTATTAATATTACCCTGAAACCCTTGAGAATTTTATTTTGCAATATTTTACATGAAACACAGTGTTATGTATTCAGAAATAAAAGGAGCAAAATGCGCATAGTGTTGAATCCAAAATATTAACACTTATAAGCATTCTTAGTATGTCTCGTTCTTACTACATTATTCTTAGTACAGAGTAAACATTGGCATAAAATAAGCAAAGTCTGCCTAGATACTTAAGAGTACTCTGCACCAGAAAGTTTCCAGAAATTCAAGCAGGACATAGCAAAGTAAAATAAAAACCATAAAAAAATTATTATATTCATGGACTTGTCTACCACCGTACTTAATACACACATTCAGTATATTGAAACATATTGAATTACCATGCACAAAACTGAATGCATTTTATTCTAATACTTTTCTGAAATATTACTCTTATTCAGGCACTTTAACAAATTCAGGGCCTCCAAAAAAGCGCCATAAAGGTTGGTCACCAGAATCTCCATCATCTACTGAAACTTGGAACTTGCAGCTCAATCCACAGGCTCCAAACAGAATTAAAAACGGTAAGCTATACCCGAGGTAATGATAATGTTTGTTTCGGTATTCAGAAAAAAATGGGGGAAAAGAGGCACTATTTTAAAGATGTCTGCAGATTCGCATTAGAGTTTTGTAAGGTCTTTGATACCTACATGCTCACCTACGTTTAGGTGTTTCATTTCCATTGATTTCTTTCTGAGGCTCTGAGCCTGACTCTCCAGGATCCAGTCTTCAAGTCATTATTAATAAATGCCAACACATGCCTGTGTCCATCTTTAGACACCGAAACACCTTTGGAGTATTAAAATTAGGGTCATAACTGATGTCAAAGTACCATTTGTTCTTTCAACTATTGGTCACAGTGTTCTTGGCACTTGGATTTTATAGTGTAGGTGAAGCCTAGAGTGTCATGCAAGTGTAATAAAACTTCTTTCCCCAAAATGTTTTCTTTTAATGTGTTATGGTTTAAATTAAAATTACTGTAAAGAAGTTATGATGGTGCAAATGTTGAATCTTATTTTTGTCTTTCTTGCTACAGCAAGAAAACCTGTTTAGAAGCAGGGAAACTAAATATAACACACAGAACACACAAATCATAACTATTTGTGCATTGGTATCTCTGTATTCTTGCGTTCGTACCTGGAACTTTTTCTTTATAAACATTTCAAAATCTTTAAATGCATGCGTGATGTTCAAGGTCACAACAATATAATTAGTCCTCCAAGAAAGTTAGCATAATAGGATGGGTTCCAGCAACAGCTCATGAAGTGTGCGATGCAACCATGAAAAGCATTTTAACACTGATACCAAATGTGGGTGTGAGATGATGTTGAGTAACTTGTCTTTGAGGAAATCATTATTAGAGCTCACTCCAGTAATAATATGTTTAAAATCTTAGATGGAGGAAGCCTGTCATCTTTACCACATTCTGCTTTGGTGGGGCCAGCCTTATCTCCGATGGTGGGCTCAGGAGAACCGGTCTCAGTTCCTGACAACTTGCTGAAAATCTGTAAAGCAAAGCCAGTTATTTTTAAAGGTAAAAACCTCAACTCCCCAACAAGACATTATATTTTTTTTGTAAGAGATATAAAGATATGTCCTATTGCTAAACACTGCTAAAGCTGTCAATGTAAAAACGTTTACTAGTAAAACTGTTTAATGCATACATGGGAAATTATGAAATGAATGTCATGTGTACAAACATTGTTTATTTTGTAGGTCATGGAAACTTCCCATATCTTTGTGGGAATATTAATGATGTGATAGTGAGTCCTTTGTTGTACACCTGTTACAGAAATTCACAGTCTTTATCTAGAGCATATGAACAATATGGCACCTCCACAATACAGCCTATTTCAGAGGAAATGCAGCTCTTACTGACTGTCTACTACCTTGTTCAACTAGGTAAGATTATTTTACATCCAGATAGACTGCAATGAATATATTACGTGCCAGCAAATGAGAAAGGCAGTATTAGGGCAGGGCAATATTAAATAACAATCTTAGGACATGTGGTATTAAACACTCATTCATGGTAATGAAATAAAACTAAATAATTAGTTCTTGAAGACCAGACAAATTGAAATATAATCATACAAAGTTCATCTTCTGCTATAATCTAGGACCTCAGCAACTAAAAATAAAAATAAAAGGTTTCTTTCATTCTCTCCTCTTGCATACAGTCTGTGGTTTACAAGTAGTATTATGCTGAGACAGGCAGCACTCAACCTCTTAAATATTTTTATTAACCGATACTCAGGTTCCAGTTAGGGTGTCTTTACCTGAGTACCACAAAGGTACCTCAAAATGAAAAATTTGGTTCACATCTGCTAAAAGCGATAGAGTCATGCATGCAGGAATCTGAAACATGATCATCTCTAAAAAAGTATGTATTTGGAAAGAAAAAAATTTTAAGTCAACTGTTTTGTTTAATTGTTTCATAATACTCTCCTCTTAATTTTTTTTAGCCTCGGACCAGGTCCCTTTGATTGAGGATTTGGAACAAATATTCATGCGTTCGTGGCGTGAATCGCACCTGTCTGAAATCCGTCAGTACCAGCAGGCTGTCCCCCAAACCTTTCCTCAAGTCCCCAGCCAGGTCGCACCTGTGACCTCAGCGCAGCTGCCCTGGCTGGCGGGTCTCGCCGCCAGCTCCTGTAATGACAGCGTCCATATCATTGAGTGCAGCTACTCTCTGGCTGAGGGGCTTTCCGAAATGTTTAAGCTACTCATTGAAGGAAAATTAATAAAGACAAACTACGTGGTGATCATATGTGCCAGTAGAAATCGAGCCATTGATTCCTGCATCGTGATAACGGGTGAGATCACAAGGGTGTATCTCTGGGCAAAACAGAGTAATCTGACTGTCAATAAGATGCCTCAGAAAGCAGAGCTTTTGCCAGCAAGTAATGGGTTTTGCTCAACCCAAGTTGATGCTGCACAGTTGGGTCTCTCCCCAGCAAATCACATTCTGCCTGTTTCACCCATTTTCTCACCCAGGCATCCCACCCAACACTACTACGAATAATGGCGAGTGACAGCACACACAGTGCATAAAGCTCTCCTGCTCTGTGTGGCTGGGAAATTACTGTGAGCAGAGGACTGAATATTTTCTGAGCTTCTAAAACAGGAGTGTCAAACTCATTTTCACTGAGGGACTGTATAATTGTAACTACTCCTACCTTTATACAGTCTTAAAATTACATTTGGCCCTTTGAAGGCAACCGTGAGGCTGATGTGGCCCCCGGTGAAAATGAGTTTGACACCCCTGTTCTAAAAGAGGGTCTTCCAATGTCATTCCCTTCAACAACCTGTTGAGGGTTGTGCTGATAATGAAACAAATTATTTGAATAGCCATTCAAAGATTCATTATGAGTGTAAGATAACTGACGATTCCTTTGACTATTTATAAGCTCTTTTTATATACTGCATCAACAAATATTTCCTAAAAAGAGAAAAGAATACAAAGAATCATAAAACATGGTGTCTGGTGCATACATGTACAGGAGAGGGAAAAGACTCCTCTCTGCTATTTTTGTGCATGTGGTATTCTTTTAGCTGGGTAGTGTTTTTATTATGACTTAGAACATTTTAGAACCTGTTTGAAGTGCTTTCAAATTTACTTTTTTGTCTTTTAGGAAAGTATCAGGCAAGAGTTCTGTCTGAGAGCATGCTCACTCCTTCAGACTACCAAAAAGAAGTTAACTATCAGCTGGTCACTGGAAAGGTGGAAAGTCTGGGGTCCTTCTTTAACACACTCTGCCCAGGTACCAAGCAGGTTATAAAGAGGCATGTTTCCAAGTCCCTGAAACTTCTAAATCAGAGAAAATAGCTGTGCTCATTACCTTTCCAGAAACAAGACTCTATTAGTAAGATATAAAAAGCTGTGAAAGTACATTTGAACCAAAATTCCTCCTAAAAGTGTCAGTTTCTAAAATCCCTCAATTTCATAAAAATATGCCAGCAAATAGCTGAGCATATTATTCTTAGCTATACAAATCCATCTGTATACTGTGCAAGTCCATATCCATAAGAGGTATAAATTCTTTTGCCCTAAGCACAGAAATAATTTAGACCATGATAGAACACAGTTATTTTATCAAAGGAAGGATTTGTCCTTTCAACTTACCATGCTGTGAACCTGATCATGATGCATGGGAAAGAGGCAAATTGCAGAGAGACAGGGTTACTGGATCGTTTTTTAACTGAGTATGCTGAGGATTCCTACAGGCAGGATTATCTGGGTATATATCCAGCCACATGGAGAGTTAAACTGTATCACACAACTAGAGCAAATGCAGCGTGTTTTTCAGTGTTAATGGGATGTCACAGTCCCCTTTCCCATTCATGTCACGTCAGTAAATCTGTTCTTGGATCACAAGAATCCTTCTGGGTGTGTCACGGTATTTTGAGTGGTCACTTAACAGAAACTCACTTTCCTTGAACCATCGTGTAGTTATGTTAGTGTTTCTGTTCTTACTATCTTCAAAGTGTGGTTCTCAAAATCGCTTTTGCTATTGCTGTTGTTTGAGCAGAACAAGTCAACAAGCATCCTAAAAAGAGTTGCCGTCTATATCCACTGGATTGCACTTCACAGGGCAGGCCCTGGCTTTCTGAGCTCAGTGCAGACATGAACAAACTTCTTATCAACTGCTCAGAAAATACTAAATGCTCAGGACAAGTATACTACTGCATAGCTTTCATCTGCAAGCAGGGCCCCTGCTGAATAGAATAGGATATATTTGCAGCTATGCATAGTTCAATAAAACACACCTTGATTGCTTCAGCATTGTGTGTAGCTACAAAACTCATATTTCTCTTTCATCTCCAGAGGGATTTATTTTTTTTTCTGTCTCTCAAAAATGTTAAAGATTTTAAAATATTTACCAGATTTTCCAAAGTTGCTTGTAATCCTTATTAGTAAACCGTATCGCTCCATAAACTAAGCCAGTTTCATGTCTTTGTTGTTGCTGATTTGCATCAGGGCCTTGAGGCTGGTTTTTTACCATCCTCCATAAATGTCCTAGCTGGTGGTCTGCAGAGTTGGTCTGTCATTCCTCAGCCTGATTTGCATTTTATTAGTGATATGCTGTAAAAGCAGATGCAATAGAAAATAATGAGAGGGTTCCTGTATAAATCAGCCAATAAGCCAAATCAAAATCTGTAAGAAATGCAGCTCTTATTGACACGGACATTTATTCCACTATCCCTTCAATTTGATAGAGGGTGACATTGATCTTTTGCTGGAGAAGTTTTATCAGGAAAACCAAGGACACATCTCTTCATCGCTTTCTGCTTCAGTGACTAAACCAACAGCACTGAATGGAATGGGAGCAGCTGCATGTACAAGTAAGTAAGGAAGATTTTCTGAAGAGGTAACAGAGCAGGGTGCTTGAGAGCAGGTCTCTGGTGTGCAGTTAGATCTATCTGGGCAGAGTCCTGGGCTCTTGAAGGCAAAGGTCCTCAGGCAAACAGCAAGTCATTTCTTGGGATATTCAGATTTACAGCGATGGAAGCTCTGCTTCATTCCACTGGGTATTGTAGTCTTTGAAGCTCCAAGCAGAATGCTGTTGCACAATTTCATGTTCAGCGCTCAGACATTTAAGAGACTTACAGGGCCGAAATGCCCAAATGCAGAAAGATTTATTTGCATATTCCATATAGAGTTTAATAAACTGGAACTCCTGTTCATAAGCAAAGTACCTTAAAGAGTAGATCAGTCATTCTTTGCTGGACTCTAACATTTTGCTTTACATTAGACTTTGGGCATATATCTAAACAAAATTTTGCCTTTTTCCAGGTTATGAGATTGAACGACATCAGATTCGTCCATTCCAGCTAGCAGTGGCTCAGAAATTGTTGTCTCATATTTGTTCGATTGCTGACTCCAGCACTCAAAATCTTGATTTGGGTTCCTTCGAGAAAATTGATTTCTTGATTTGTGTTCCACCCTCCGAAGTGACTTATCAGCAGACTTTGTTTCATCTCTGGCACTCAGGTGCTCATTAGTTAGCTTAATTTTAGTGTTACAGGAAATTGTTAAATGCATTTGCATCTGGAAACACTGACATTTGTTCCATTTCTTTAGGTATTTTATTAGAACTTGGATTAGAAAAGGAACATCTTACAAAGCAGAGGGTGGAACAATATGTTATGAAATTAGATGCAGAAGCCCAGATTAAATTCAAAGTATTTTTACAAAACTCTATGCAGAATCCACATACACTGTTTGTCCTCATCCATGATCACGCACACTGGGATCTCATGAGGTAAGAAAACCGTAACTTGTTTTTAGAGAAATTATTACCATTTGCACTAGCTCTCAAGATCAGCTTTCTGATTTATCTCTTCCTTCATCTTTGTTTGCATCTTTCTGCTAACTCTCTCTTCCCATGTGTTGAATAAACATGTTTTCTTTAAAGGTCCTTCATGACTTATCCTACTTACTATATTATGCTTCAGTGGAACATTTCAGCTTTCCTTGCTCACCATTCTTATTTTCTTTCAGCCACAGCTATTGTTTTTTTAGCTGATTGTCTTTTGTTCAAGGGAAAGCTTTCTGTGAAAGTACACAGAGCTCATTATCCTCTGTCAGTGTCCTCTGGGCTGTAAAACATGCAAAAACCCTCCGCAGTGAGTAGACAACTAGTGACACAACACCGCTGCTTATTTTTTCAACTGTTTGGAAATTTCCCAGTACAATGTGTTTTCTATCCAGAATCACCGATTTGTAAGAATTAAAAGCTTCTGTGGATTCATAGTAATGACAGGTAGACTTCTCAGGGAAGAAGGGAGGTTTCTGTCCAATGTTTACCATGTTTCCCATCAGCTCACTTATATAACTTATTGAGCCCTGTTTCTTTGGCTTCTTAACAATCTGCCTGCTGAGAAGTTGGGCTCTTGTTGCTTTCTGGCTCCTGAGGCACTGGGGAGCCTGGTGAACATACTGAATTCCAGAAACACCAACAGGTGCCAACTTTGGGAGCACAGTAGTGTTTCTGAAACCAAAAACTATGGCATTTTACTTGCAAAAGAAAGGACACAGTCTTGTCTTTCACACTGGTTAAGAATTATGACTTTCACCAAAACTTTATTTTTGCATGTGAGGGTTCCTTGTTCAGCTCCTCTAAATCTTGGGAACTTACATGACCTATCACAACAGTCACAGCCTTTAAGGCATTCATTCACTTAACATCCTTGAGTGGTAGGGAAGCACCTATATTGCTGCTTAACTCTGGTATTTCTTCTTATCTAATAAAGATGTGTGACAAATATTTAAGTGACTGTTCTGCACAGCAGGATTCATGCCACCTGACTGCAGTCGGTTAAAGGAGATGCCTAAACCAGGAATGTAATTGCCTGGGGTTGCCCACAAAGTCACAGCAGAGACAGGGAAGCTCTGAGGGCTGACAGATCATGGGTGGACACAAACAGTTTCTGGAGGTACTTATCCCTCTCTGCTAGTAACAGAAGGAGTTTGCAGTCATGGAGCTTGTAACTTTGTCTCTGCAGGTAAATGCCAAAAATTAAATAGCATTTATTTGGACTGAAGTTCTACACCAAAGCAAGGAATTGACTGTAGGTGTTCCATGGTACTGGCATTTGCCCAAAAAATAACTACTCTTCCCTTTCGTAGTAGCTCTATCACAGGTAGTTTCCCTCTGTTTTTCTGTCATACTGACTTGCTGTCTGTCATTTTCTATCTTTATTTTTGTAGGTAAGAATGGTATTTTCTTAAGGGCAACACTAACAATCTGGCCAAAGTTAATACAGGACTATGTGTCTATTGGCAGTTGCCAAAACATCAACTTCCTTTCATCCTTTCTCTCTCATATTCTGGTAGCTGTAAGGGACTGGTAATTTGCTAGCTAAGGAGTTATCATGCTTACAGAAATTTTCAGCTGCGGTGAAATAATTTGCATTTCTTTTCCCATCCTTCTATGCAACAAAAGCAGGGCAAAGAATAGAGTCCTAAGTTCCTTGTACGTGTTTAACTTTGATTTCACAGCTGGGTTAAAGCTATTCCACTGACACAATTGTTCTCTTGTGCTGATCACTTTGGAGAGTTTTGGGTTTCTTTTTTGCAGTGCTATGCATAGCCTTTATCCTCAGACAGAACTGTCTACAGGACTCGTTGATAGACTGTTGAACTGCAGGGAGGTGAAAGAGGCGCCAAATATTGTCACCCTCCATGTGACTTCCTTCCCCTATGCGCTGCAGACACAACATACTCATATCAGCCCTTACAATGAGATCCACTGGCCTTCTTCATACAGCAATGTAAGATGGATGCTTTGAGGTGCTTTTCTGAGCTTTTTATAAGTTATTTTACATTTACATACCTGGTGAAACTGTATGTCCCATGATTTTCATGCAAAAGAGTAAAGTTTGCATGGCATCTTTTTCTTGTTCATTCTGTGGCAAGTTCTTTTTCCCTTTGCTTGTCCTGTCATTTCTTGCCTTTTTAAAAACGTTTTTATATATTCTATAAACTGTAGTAACTCTGCTAAAAGTCTTTGAGTTACATAAACAGAAACCATCTGACCATCTGTCTCTAGTGCATTACTGTATAAATATGCGTACGTGCATGGATTTTCTTCATATGTGTGCATATTTATTCCATATGTGACTGTTATGTCTGTGTATATGTATATATGGAGAGACAGAATGAGTGAAACAGGGAAAAATTGAGTCCAACTTATTTTCTCAAAAAAAAAAATTAGTTTCTTTCTCTCCTTGTTTTGGTATGTCTATGATGATTATTAGAGAATGTGATTGCAAATATATCAGATACCAATGATTAATCCATTGTAAATTAATAATTTGTAGACTTTACCTTTAAATTTTTATTGCTTCATTGGCTTCAGGGTGTAGATTTATACCATGAAAACAAGAAATACTTTGGACTGTCAGAATTCATTGAGTCCACCCTCTCTGGACACAGTATTCCACTGCTTCGGTACGACAGCTCTTTTGAAGCAATGGTCATGGCTTTGGGAAAGAGGTACAGTACATTTCTTTGGTTAACGCAGGGAATCTAGAAGATGTGTTCTAGTGACTTGAGTTACTAGCTAGAAACCTACTTTTTTTTTTTTTTTCACTGTCCCACAAATTCGTGTATGCAAGGACATTTAATTTGGTCTTGAATTATCCTTACATCTTTTTTGTATATATTTTGCCAGCAATCTATTCAGTCTAGGCTGCCTCTTACTGTGAACATGATCACTGTTTAGCTCAATTTAGAGTAAGTTCAAATGTGTTATTACTTTTGTCTACTTTTGTCTTTTGTTATCACTTGCTGACACTGGCTGATTTTGATGTATAGAATTTGTATATACTGCACTTGGACCACAAGGAGAAGTAGACATATCATCAGAGCTTGATAATACATCATCAGTTTTCCTTGGTCCTTGTGGAGCAAGTTTAGAATGACTGCAAAAGAGCAGTGACAAATTCTTTGCATACCTGCAGCTGTGGGTGACCTCTCTGGGGTCTGTAAGAAGAATGAGGCGGGACAGGAAGAATTTTGTGCGTTTGTATGGCTGAGAGACTGAGCACATCCACACAACTGCTGGAGCTTGCTGCAGGGTGCTGTGGAGCTCTGATCACACAGACCAGGCACTTTTCTGAGCAAGCCCTGGTCCCTCTTTATACTGCACACCTGGGTTTCATTTTCATGAAAACTGGAGCATAGGAAGCTATTGCATATCCATGTCTCTCTCTTCCATAGGCTGGGAATTGAGACAAGGTGTATCTGGGCTTGGGGATTTGTAGTGCTCATTGGATGCTCCCTACGTATTCAGGCCTCTTGGAAACAAGAGTGATTTGGTTCATGGGTTCAGTAAGAAAAGAAGAGAAAAAAAAAGAATAGCATGTCATGAAGAGTAGTATTCTCATTGACAAGTACATTCATTTTGATTGATGGTATTACTGAGTGCATTAGCAAATATTCTCTGATAAATTTTGTAACAGTGGTGAAGTCTTGGTAAATTGATGTGATGTAACTTTACTGGACTACTTGCTTAATCGGTCTTTACTAAGAAATGAAGAGACAACATCATTTCCAACTGTGAAATGATGCCTTGCAAAGACTATCCAACTGCAATTTGGTGAGATTCTGTTGTATATTAGGTATGAAGGATTCTGTACAAGAGAAAAACTTGAATTTATATATTTTGTAAAACATTAGCTTTTTCACTTTAGCCTTTAATGCTTCACTATTTAATTCACCATTTATTTCAGGTTCCCCAGATTACACAGTGCAGTGATAAGGACTTTTGTCCTCATACAACACTACTCTGCAGCTATGATGGCAGTGTGTGGTCTTTCTCAGATGAAGAATTACACCTCAGTTGAAACTCTGGAAATCACCCAAAACCTAATAAACTCTTCAAGACAATGTCCTAGTGGTCATGGCCTCATGGTAGTGTTGAGAATTCCATGTACTCCGCTGGCTGCAGTGGCATATGAACGTCTGTATAATGTCAGGGAAAGACTAGCCCTTGAAGATAACTTTGAAATAATCTTGGGAAATCCTAATTCTGGAATCACAATAGGGAAGCACTTTGTGAAGCAACTAAAGGTAAGTTGCAGAATGACGTGTACCTGGAAGCTTCATCAGATGGGTGGGAGGGGGAGACTTTACTGGTGAGAGTTATGTTGGTGAGCTGAAGTGCAGGTCTTACTAGTAAAAATAAAAACTACCATAAGGACCATGACTTTATCTTTTAGACATACCATCTGTGACTACTGTCCTACCGCTAGTTAATACTTCAGTGGAGTATTAGCTAATGTGGCTAGAACTTGGCTTCCCTAGCAAGCAGCAACCTTCCCAAACAGTTGAACTACTTTTATCTACAGGGGCCATGAGCAATAATGATAAAGCCAAATAAAATTGTCACAGTTTTAGCAGAATTTTCTCACAAAATCATCATAGTGCAAAAAGATTTGCATCTGTGACTGTTTGAGAGTTATATTATGCTTCTCACCAGCAGGTGGCAAAAAGGCATCAAATCAGTGATGCTATAATAGTTATGGGTACTACAGCGCCCCGATATTCACAGCTCGGGACTTTATGCTTTCTGGACCATGTGTTGGTTTATGGATTAATTTATATCCTTTAGGTCCAGAGTCTTGGGTTATGTATGTAACAAAAGCCCCTGATACTGCCTTGCTTTTCCTAAAATCACCATAATCTGATCATCTGATCACGAAAGCAAAAATGTATTTACATTCATGGATGGTGTAATATATATACAGCACACAGTCACTCTGTCTGACAGTGTTATACGTTATATGTTAGACAAAGTTATTTGAGATCCAGGGCCTAAAGCTGATCTCATTCTGCTATAAATTAAGCTGTGTTCTGAAGTGTTCTGAATCACATCCTGGTTATCTGACATTCATAATAGTGGTAAATGTATGAATGTCAGAGGCTGAGCTGTTGTACTATTGGTCCTACTGTGCTCCTAATCTGTAGATCAGTCATACAGCAGAAAGGACTGACTGGTGGAAATAAAGCAGTATAGCGTGATGCTGAACAGTCAAACAATAGATCTAGTTATCAAACTTCTCATGAAGTTATCAGGAAAATTGACAGCTTTGGGTGAGAGTGGGAGACTTCAGAAGGTAGCAAGTGAGGACAGTGGTGTGTGTGTGCCGAACACTTCCAGCTTTGCCCTGTTCCTCTAAGGAGAAAAAGCCTCATTCCCAGCTCATTTCCTTCCTTGGACTCCGACATCCAGACATTATCTGCCACAAGAAGCAACCCTCTGGACTCTCCTCTCCCTCAAACCTCCTACTCGGCTTCACCATCGTACCATATCCACTCTACCTGTCTGTGTCCTGCCCTCAGTGCTTTGCAGCTGAGAAGCTGGGAGGATTTTCAGGCTGGGACATACTGTCTCAGTCTCCTCAGACTTAACAGCAGGCAGATTGCTACCTGTAATGCTCTAGGAATTGTGCAATCTACCTCTGTTGAAATTGGCTCTGCTCTGTGGTTTCCTTTGGTGGAACACCCACTCACTGTACAAACTGATTCATATACTGGATGATAAAATTATATATTTCTGTATTTTTATTTCCTTCATATAGATATATCCAGCAGTGTTTCTTATATTATACAGGTGTGGCAGAAAATTGAAGATGTAGATTGGAGGCCACAGACATATTTGGAATTGGAAGGTTTGCCTTGTATATTGATATTTAGTGGTATGGATCCACAAGGGGAGTCTTTGCCACGGTACGAAGATCCAGTATTTTCTCAATGGCAGTTTTCAATCCATTTCTTACCAAATGGCTAAAGATGAACTGTGTAATCACTTGTGGGAGAAGAAAACAGATTTCAATGTCAAGATGTTTCTTTTCAATTTTTTGGCAGCTTTTGTACCATAAATACAAACCTCATATTATTAATAATAACCTCCTGCCTATAGCAAGATACAAATAGCTCAGAAAATATTATAAGAGTTGCCCCGGTTTAGAGGACAGAATAAGGGTGTGTAAAAAAAAAAAGTGTAGCTACCTTAGATACCTTAGAGTAGCTGAGGCATCTGTATGATGCTGGCACATGCGCTACAGGACATATGGAGAGATCGGTGCCTTCTGGACTGTTAGCTGGAAGCCAGACAACCTGCCCGAGGGCACTGAATGCTTTTGTACGTTCAACTGAATGCCATTCTGTGTATTAGGCTTGGAACCCAAATGATTATTCTTTTTCTTATGCTGATGCTAATGCTCAGTGCACCAGATTAAGCTGCATAACTGTATTAAGAAAAAGAAAAGTATATACACTGCAGTGGTAAACCTATTAAGCACAAAAGATACACTGTGTTCTATCTCATCTGTATGAATCTGTATGTACCTCATCTTTATGGAAAAATTCCCCTTTGGCTGTGTTTGTAAAAGAAATAAGGGAGTAGATTCCAGTGAGTTTTCATACTAGCCCCTCTTGTTTCTCTTCAGATCACTGAGATACTGTGACCTACGTTTAATAAACTCATCTTCTTTGGTAAGGACAACCTTGGAGCAAGAACTTGGTTTGGCTGCATACTTTGTGAGCTCAGAAATTCACACAGAGAAAGCAGTTGTGAATGACGTGTTAGAAAGTGACCCAGAGAAACTAAGCAGCACTGATAATGAAGATGAAGAAATAGCAACAGAAGGTATTATTAGTAGTGATAATAAAAGAAACTGTAAAATGATTGAATTGTATTTGAAAAAGCAGGATTGTATGGACACCTACTCGGTGAGGGTTTCTGGAGCTGGCCTTACTGAGTGAGCTCTGCTCCTCAGTTTTGCTTCATCTCATTGACCCTGTGTTTTCTCACCCTCCCTGCCAGAGAACTGTTGCTGCTGCAGCATTTTAATCCCTTGTAGTGCTGATGCTGCATCTGTGCTCTCTGTTTTATTGCTCCCTTCTCTCCCCTTCCTCCCTACCTCCTTTGCCCCAAATGTTCTGGCAGCCACAAAGTGAAGCTCGAGTGGGTACATCCAGTGACTCTCTCTGTTTGGGGCGTGGTGCTCTGTTGCAGCAGGGAGGTGTGTGCTGTGATCCGATCCCCTCCCTCACAGTAGGGCTGCTCACCTACACTGTCCCTGAGTGATGCTGCTGAACCTGTGCTCACATACTCACAATGATGAAGATTCCTCCTGAGGAAACTGTATGTAGTACAGCTGAGTAATCTCTTATTCATGGGTGTCAAACCCATTTTTACCCGGGGCCACATCAGCCTCACGGTTGCCTTCAAAGGGCCGAATGTAATTTTAGGACTGTATAAATGTAGCTACCCTTACATTTATACAGTCCTAAAATTACATTCGGCCCTTTGAAGGCAACTGCGAGGCTGATGTGCCCACCCCGGTGAGAATGAGTTTCACACCCCTGCTCTAGTTTACAAGGTATTAAACAGTATGGCTAGAAGATATATCTGAACATAGTAACTCCTCAGTACTCCTTGAAAATGTCTTATGACTTCAAATTGACGGTGTAGAGTGCGTGAGTTTATAATTTCTAAAGAGAGCAATTAAGAACCTATAAATGTGTAAACAAACAAAAATAATTTACCCAGGAACTGTTGGGGTTTTTTTTGAATGATAGTTGATGTGAGTTATCAGTTATCATTAAGTTACTTATATTTTTCTTTACTATCTATTGTGCCTTGCAACTGTGGTAAACAAGGGATTTTTATGCCCGTAGGTTATTTAAATCTCAAACTGCCTTCATTTCCTTTTGTATACTATGAGGAGAAGGAGAGCTGGTTACTGTTCACCTATGAAGTTCTTACTCATTGGTAATAAGGATAGCATAACAAGCAGAACAAAAATATTAAATCAAATATGTCCTTTTCATAGAGGAATGAAATACCTGAGGTCATACTCAGACTGTCTATGATAGATGCCTACTTTAGATGTGATGAGTACTTCTGTCTCTTTAGTTGAAGTATGCCACGATTGTATGCGATCTGAATCGAATGGGCACCAAAGTTGTTAGGTGTCTAAACTGTAAGGCTGCTTTCCTAATCCATGAAGTATGGTTTGCTCCTCCAGGGTCCAATTCAGAGCACCTGAGACAGACTTACAGTCTAAGTTTTCTGCTGGCAGTGCTTATGTCTCTGTTTATCGCGGTAAAACTGCACAGAAGCAAGCATTTGAACTTAAAGGCCTAAGCTAGGAACCTCAAGTGGATACCCTTGGTGGCTGTTCAAATATGGATTTTCATTACCAAAAGCTGAGATATAATCTGGCGATAAAGCTGTAATGTATAGGGTGAGAGGTAATTTCATACCATAATGACAAAATAGAGCTTGTAGCCTGTTGGTTTCCTTGACACTGTATTTATGAGGAAGGTAAGACATGGGTAGAAAGAGAGAACGTGGTTGAGACTTGCTTAGAAATTACCAGGTCCTGGCTGCAATATTGATTTTGTGAAGCTATTGCAGCTCAGCATGGTTAGATTAGACCATAGGCTGATCCAATATTGCGTGGTAGGAACAGATACTCTCCACACTGAAAACAGTGTCAGAATGAGGACAAAACCCACACAAACTCTTGTGTCCTTTCCCCTATTTTGATGATGTAGCTGTGTCTTCTCACAGGCTTACTTAAATTATATTTTGTTTTTGTTTTCCCCTACCACTCATGAAACAGGTTCTACTGCAGAAAAGAGAAGTCCTGTGAAAAGAGAGAGATCTCGTTCTCATGACTCTGCATCTTCATCTCTCTCTTCAAAAGCTTCCAGTAAGACCTTAAGATCATCTCTATTAAGTTACATTTAGGACATGAGACCTTTTATTCAGCTTATTAGAGAAATAATTAAAGGCATAAATCACTACGGTTTTGGTAAGGCCCATTTTAATGGGATCACTGAAGATAACTTAAAAAAATAAGAATCAGACTTCTGTTTCTTGAAAACATATGGATAAACTTCATCAACACTTTAATTTTCAAAATGTTTTTTTCTTCTTTAAAGTTGGGCTGCTCATCAGTTCCACAGGGTCCATGTGACCTGCCTGTGGTTTTGTGGCCTCAATTTGCCTGTAGTTAATCTTTTTTCTTTTATTTTTTTTTCTATGCTCTTGGACACTGTTATTTTGGGAGATGTCACAGTGGTTTTACTTGAAACCACTCATACTCCGGGCAATATTTTTGTATTTAATGCTACTGTCCTTTACTGGCTACTTTAGTTTAATATGCAGCTAGAGTATACCTGACTATTTCTTGAGACCAAGAGAAACTACAGACTTCTATTAGTTCAAAATATATGGGTTTTTTTGAAAGCAAAACTGTTGTTTTCACCATGAGAGCAAAGCTGCTTTTATCTGTGTTCAGCTTCAGACAGCTATTCCTATTACCACGTGGAGACTGATTCCTCAATCAGTTCTTAGTCTTCTCTGAAGACTCAAGTATTTGCATCTCCTCTTTGGAATTCACGAAGCATTAAAGATGCTCAGAGCCACTTAAAGTGAGGCCTTGAACTTCCAAGAAATCTTAGTGGTTAGAATATATAAGGTAAAAATACACCACTTTCAGAAAATTAGCAATTAGCTGTGGGGTATATCTATGTCACATATTTGAGGCCAACATTCACGAGTTCAGTATGTGCTCTGAGCTGACCAAAAGCTGTATGAATGCATTACATAGCACCACAGACTTGAGAGCCAGGCTTTGTTAGATCAGCCTTAGTGCTGCAGACACACGAGTGTCAGATCAGATCTGACTCAGAGCTGAGGACTGCTTCTGCATGTCAATCTTTGGAGATATTTGTGCAGTTTGATGGCATAATAGCCAGTGAAAACTTATTTTCTTACACTCTTTTAAATGATGGTTTCAGTAATTTTGTGTTTGTCTTGAGTGATGAAACTACCTGATGAACACCTTAAGCAATGAGTGGATGAAGGAAGGAGAGGACAGGACAACCACTGACATCTTTCCTATGCACTTCAGTACTTTAAAAGCCACTTTCTGCCTTGAGATGAATATCCAAACTGTTATGACTTCCTGTACGAGAAAGGTGAAAGCAAGAACAGGAGTGGGATTGCAGTGTTTGATGGATACTCTGTCTAAATGATTTTGTTCTGTTTTGTTTAACTATGACATTGACTAGCAGAGATAGTTGCACTTTGTTTAAATACAAATTTTGTTTTAGTTACAGCATTCTGCAGCGAGTCATCACCTCCTTTAACAGCAGCAGGTGATACAGCAAAATCCCCTCACCAAGTCCTAAGCAACAGTGCTGAAGAAACTACAAATACCCATGAAAGACAGAAGCAGAAAGTAGACAAGGGGGCACAAACAACAACTAGCAAACACTTGCCACTGGTAACTGAACAGCTGGATATGAAACAAAATATAAAAAGTGCCCAGATTTCCATCACCTCATCATCCTCTTCACCTTTCTCCTCCTCTTCTTCCTCCTCTGCACCTACTCATAACTCCTTCATCCTACAGACCTCTCAGTGCTCCATGACCAAAGCATCAAAACAGCCTCCCATAGTTTTCCTGCCCAAACTGGTTTATGACATTATTACTTCTACGGACAGCAGTGGACTTCCCAAATCATCTTCCCTCTTGCCTTATCATTCTGTTATGTGGGCAAGTTCTTTTCGCCCTCTTATGAGCAAGATGATGACTTGCACGGAGCAGTCTCTATACTACCGCCAATGGACGGTTCCCAAGCCAAACCATATGGACTACAACAATAGAAATGAGGGCAGAATGGACACCTTTCACCCAAGGAGGCTGCTGCTGAGTGGGCCACCACAGGTGTGTAGTAAGAACAAGGTATTATCATTGATTTATTTTGTTTAATTTTATCATAATCTCAGAAAAAATAGATTAGTTATTATTATTAATACATGAAGGGTTTTTTGTTGGTGGAGAGTAAGTTGCTTATGTTTTGTTTCCTGATCCCTCTTTATAAACATTCTTAGACTAAACAATCTTAGATTAAACAAACTTCCTTTCTTTACTGTTAGCCTGGGTTCAAAAACAGTGAAGTTTCAGCGATGTTCATCTTGTGTCAGTCTCTCTCCATTTAAATGTTTTAAAAGATAGTTGGCTCAAGAGATAGATATCATGTATAATTTCAGTTTGGTAAGCATGAATACGCATTTGCATTTTAAATAAAGATAAAAGATCTTCACAAAACCACTTTCTTATGATCAATCTGAAGGCAGTTGGCAGTTTGTAATTAAGTTATTTTCTCTGTTTCCTTCATACAGCAGACAGAAATAGAAGCTGTTCTAAATAACATATGCAAGTAGGCCAGCTCAACATAGCAGAGTCATGTATACAAGATGAGTAACTGACCTAAGAGTTTTTAAATTACTTTGAAAAGATACGTGGAAATGGATATAGTCCTAAGAAGTTCCTTCTCTTTTAAATTCTCTAAGAATGTTTAGCACTTATTTCTGAGCAAGGTATCTCCTAGTTCAATGCACAAGTTACGTGCTAAAGGTAATATTGTGCCTCTTGTGTTCTGCTGAAGTACAAAGCAACAAGATAAGAAGAGACATCATGTGTACTGAGAGCATAAATATGTCCTGTGAACCTCAGAAGTCAAAAAGGATAAATACCAAGACAAAGGCCCATGTTTCCAGTTATTTTAACACCAACCCAAATAATTAATCTAAAGATAGTTACTGATTTAGCTTGCCACGTGATCCACTCTTCTATGCCCATCCATTGCAAAAGGAAACTACATATTGCTATTTGTTAAATGATTGTAATCCATTGTACACCCAAATTTATGACTCAGCAGAGTAGAAAGAGCATAAATGGGCTTTTTGTATTGGGACTTCCTGCAAATATTTCTGTAGTTGCTAAAGCATTCCAGAAGGTACTCTGATGAGCAGTTTTTCGCTGTCCATGCCTTTGATCTGAATTGCCCATGTTTGCCAAAGATTGAGGTATATGTGATCAAGAAACTGAATTTTATACTCAGCTTCAGCTTAAAAACAAGTACATTCTGGAAGACAGATGTTTTCAATTTCCATCTCAAAGAAAAACATGGGCTGTGACCATTTTTATTAGAATTTTATATGCATACACGTCAAACCCTACAAAGATAGTATTCCCAAAGCTACCCTAAATATCCAGATTAGCTGATAAGTAAATATTTCCTTGGTATTCATTTGGTTATGGGTCACCAGTGAAAATCTGTGATTCTCAGAAGAGTCATTCAGAGACTTCTGAGACCATACTACGCACCTGTGAGAAGGTTTTGATGCTTCACACACTTGGTACTTGCCATTTAACTAATAATAATTATACAGGCTGCTTATTTATTCATCGGCTCTGTTCCAGGGTATGGTATTCACCACTTTTCACTATCAAACTTTTTTTTTTTTTAATATTAAATAGGACTCCTGTTGACCCTCTGTACAGCAGTGAGTTTCAGCCTTAATATCACTTCTTTTACTTGAAACTCCATCTCTTCTCCAACTGTCTCCACAATGCAGGTTATTTCCTAGTCTTGCATTGGGTCATACAGTGGGATCAGTTACTAAAGAACACACTTCACATGTTTATTCATTTTGTATTTCTCACTTCTTTCTGAAGAATATACCTGTTTCATAGACAACAAATTCACACGCCTCAAATTAGGAGTATCATGTCTTCTTCCTTAGTATCAAAATGTAGGGGTATATATTCATTTCAGTATGTGGAAAAAACCAGCAGCTTTTCTTCCTTTATTATTTTAGCCTCCCAAAGAACTAAAAACTTCTGCAAACCAAACAAAGAGCTGTAAAAGTATGTTGATTGTTTATTGGTCTAAAGTAAAACAGTACAGTGTTTCTTCTAGGGAATAGTTACAAAAAAATACACAGAAATTAGAATTACCATTCTCATTTTGGGTAGAAGTAGTTTTGTTTCCTGAAATAGGTTTTATGCACATGTGTGTTTGATGATATTAACATTTTACATGGACTTAACGCTTGATGCATGAAGAGATATAGGCAGAAATAAAACCAATTATTAGACAGCACCAGAGTGTTAATAACATCTCAGCCGAAGTATAAGACTGCCAGAGTACTATCTTTTCAAAAATTCAGAAATAGTTGTTTACTTTATCAGTATTACTTTACTAAAATTCAAATCAGGAAGCAATTTGTTGGTTAAAATGAAAAATATGAAATCAATGCAGGAACAAAACTAGGCACATTGGTGAACTAAAACAGTAATTCTTGCTGTCGGGGTAATTAGGAGTTAGGTACACTCACTGTTCTCTCACAGAGATGTTTTATGCTCTGGACTGATCAAAATGTTTCACTAGAAGACTTGATGTATTTTTACAAGGACAATTATGTAGATTAGAAGGCAATACATGCGTTATTTTTTACAAGAGGCTTGAAGAAATACAGCAAAAACTGGATAAGTATAGAATAGATCTATATATTTATCTGGACGTTGGCTCACATCATTGAAGTTAAGCCATTGGCTCGTGAGTATGAATAAATATGCACCACTGTGAACAACATGTATCATATCTATGGCTAGAAATCTAGTCCCTAGTGCACCCAAGAAATGCCTATAAGGAAGCCTAAATTCACTAAAATATTTTTCTTAGAAACATTACTCTTAAAGTTCCCCAACCTGCAAATCGAGGTTTTGTACCTTTGCTTTTTAACTGGATATTATGACTTAGAACTAGCGTTTTCCTTAAGTGTGGAGGCTGCTCCTGAGCACGGCTCAGTCCTGTGGCACCACATCCAGGGAATGAAGCAAGCGTGTCTTAAGACACTTTCTAAGGAAGAAAACTGCTGCCTGTATTATCTGGATTTCCTCTACTCCTCTTAAAGTCGTATTACAATGGGCTTATCTACCATTCGGCTTATGTAAGAAAAATATAGGGAAATATTCAACATATCTATTTTTAGCTGTCTTCTAAAAGAATTTATCAAGTGGAAACAAGGAGAAGAGCCAGCACCATTTGACCAGCTGCCTGTGGACCATCAGCATGTGTTCTATTAATCAGTGTTGTTTTGCAGACCACAGTTTGAAAACCACTGCTGTGGTATGTGAAGAAACATTTCACTTGGAAATTAAAATAGAAAAGCCTTATGGAATTATTTCTCCTTTTGCCATTATTTCTCTGCATGTGAAGATTGAAATGAGATGCTACTTTATAGCAACATGTAAGAATAATGAAGTACTTCTAGTGGTCCTGGCATCCAGTGTCTGTACCAAGTTAAAAAAGGGAACTCACTGGTGTTAGACCTGCTGCAACAGCACTTTTTGATGTCACTTCCATGAATAAGCGTGGAGGCACACATGTAATTTCTCTGTCTGGAATACTTCTCTCTCAGATTCTTAGAGAGTTTGTTTTCAGCTTCTCCTTGATATTTATGGCAAGTGCCATTCAGTGGTCAAAATCCTTGGATAGCTTTCCACTCCTCTTAGGTATTTGTGTCTTTGACCCAAAACTAGACCGTCGTATGTCTTGGATTCTCTGCGGATAGAATTTGAATTCATATTCCTTCTTTACTGCTACACTTTTCATAAATGAAGAGCTTCACTGTAAACAAATTCTTAGTTTTTTATAGGCAAATCATCCCTCACACTAAGGATGAAAATAGAAACCAAAATCCTAAATTTTTGCAGATCCCACATTCCTTCGTTATCAAAAGTTTTCACAAGATTTGGGACTTTTACTTCTTAGTCTTCTGGGATTTTCTTCTTCCAAGTCTGATTCATCAAACTTCTGTCTCCCAAATTCAGGTAGATAGAAACACATTAGAGTAACACTTCCATTACTTGGGAATATCTGGCCCCCAAGTGCCTTATCTGATAAGGCACTGGGCACTGCTACATATTTGAGGAACCACTTTCTGGGAAGTAGACCTGACTGTAGTAGCAGCACCTGTCACATACATTTTGTTTCAGGAATCATAAAAATGCAGTGAAGATCCAGGTTCCTTCATTCTTTTAACCTGTTTGCAGCTTTTCATTGCGGAGCAAAGACAGGATAGGGAGAAAAACACCTTGCTCAGAGCACTTCCTTACCCGTCGTCATCGTTGTTAATATATCATATTGTGTTTAAGCTCAGAGTCACTATTAGGATCGACATAACATTGTACCAGGCTTCTCTAAAGATGTGTAAAGCTACAGCCCAATCATGTATTCAGTTTAAAATTTCTTTGCAGATCTTCTATTTTGTTGCAGTTGGGAGATGCAGGATGGGCAAATATGGGGCTTTATGCTTCAGAGTTGTTCATATGCTGCATGCGGGATCTCTTTGCAGCTACCTGCGATGCCCGAAGTATCGAAAAGAGGGGTGGTGCCAGATGGGGCAAAGACTCTTTGGAGAGATGTGGAAGCTCTGTTTATTGATAGCTATTCAGTATTTTCAAACAACAAAAGACACTTTGTGCAGTTCAATTTTGCCTAGAGGTGGTACATACATATAGAAAAAAAAAATTAAAGGCACATTTACTTGTCTGGGCCTGCTACAAATTCAGTTGTTCAAGGTTCTTCCCTTTTGGAGTAAACATTGATTGTAAATGAGAAGGGTGGGGGTTTTTTGTTTGTTTTGGTGTTTGTTGGGTTTTTTTTGTTACTCAGTTTTTTGGGGTTTTTTTGGTTTTGGGTTTTTTGGTTGGTTGGGTTGTTTTTTTTTTTTCCCATTTTGTGTTTGAAAATCTTCTCAAAATGACCTGGAAAAGGTGTTCTCTATGTCACCAATTCATTTCTTCAGCAGAAAATGCAGGCAGATGTACAAGTGAATGGAGTCCAAATATGAATGTCGCCATGTGCTCAGCCTGATCTCTCGCCTGGCAGAGAAACATTCTGAAAATGTGGAGAGACTCCTTAAAGTTCCCACCAGCATTTTACATGTAGTGTTGCTGATATCTAAGAGTTCATAAAGCTCACAGTAATGTATTGGAAAATTTTTATGTGACAGATGAGACAGTAAGATATGATGCATGGAATATCGTATGTTTTACTTTAATGGTTAGGGAGTAGCATTTGTCATCCTGTGGTTTCCAACATTTTTGACTCATGACATTACAGCTTTTTGTATGTTTGAGTCAATTGACAACTGATACTTTTCATCTAAGTACCACCAAGTAGTAGCCTACTCACTCCCAGATACATTGCTGAAAACTACTGGTGATGACTGGTCCCCTAGGAAAAGAAAAATACATTATTTTGATAAAATAAGTTTTAAGCAGTTACCAAAAAGAAAAAAAATAAGATTTTCAGCCTGTTGTTCTGTTGACAATTCTAAGTATATACTTCAAACAGATTAGGAATTAGATTTTCACGTAGATACCCGATACCAGGGGAAGAGGTTGTGTACTTTTGCCAAATGATGTCTCATTTATTTGAAGTCGGAGAACTGTTAATCCGTGAGGCCACCCTGTGTTTAATGAAATGATGATCAGAGGCACTTTATAAAATAGGTTCATGAGGGCACATAAAGGCAAGCTCAGACTTGAGAGAAAACATTGAAAGCATTTTCTTCTAGAACAAAGTATCATCAGGTTTGCCTATGATGTGGGAAGATGCTTTTGTTTAGCTCTCCAATAAACAGCCATTGTTTAGAACCTTGTTCCAAGATCAATAGAAAGATTCTTATCAGTCTCAATGGATTTTAGATAAAAATCTAGACTGGGAGTTAGAAACATCTGGTCCGTGGGCTGACCATGGTCTGTGCTGTCATTTCCTCTATTCAAGGTCACTTTTTTTCTGTGTTACTCCTGGATAACACAGAGTCGTGTGCTAACACATGGTCTACCATGTGTATCTGAAAGGGTTATTTGACCCTCACAAGGGATAATCGTTCCCTTTTCCACCCTTGGCAAGCAACTGCTTCAAAGGCAATCCGATTTATTAAGAACAACAGATACTGAACTTTGAGCAAAACAAATGTTTTCCTACTCTTGCTTCAGCTTCAAAGCCTCTCTTTCTCCAATGTTGAGAGAAAATGAAAGTTTTACTTGAAATATATGGAAAATAGTAAATCCAATAGTATTTTCAGTAATTCAACACCCTATGCTTGTGACATGTCGTAGCAGTAATGGCAATGAAGCTGAGTTTTCAATTCAGTAGTAATATAAACTTAGCAAAATCTGATAACACTTTGTGAAATCACACAGGTGCAGCAGGACGTCTCATAATTGATCTACATGTACAGGTGTGACATTAGGCTTAAGTTGTCAACTGGACATTAGTGTCATTCTGAGGCTGAACTGTACACGCAACATACACACTCAAGAAATCATGTTGTGTTCATTCTCCTGTGAGTGACATGAGCGTGATGGTCTCTTTTTTCCGATTGAAGCCCATTGTGTACTGCTTCCTGTTGAAGTGTAATAGTTCGTGAAGATGTCTGCTTAGATACAGCATTATTTACTTGATGTTATCATCAGCAAACTTTATGTGGAAGACACAGAACAATTCATTAAGTAAATCATTGGCTGTGGCTTATATATTTTAGCTGAAAAAACTGTAAGAGGGCAGCACTACTATTAGACATAATAAAGAGAAAATGTTTATAGTCTGTTGGTGGGGTAAAAAAGAAAGGAGAAAGTTGTAATCTTAAGATAATGTTAAAAAAGACTTTTAAAATGTATTTTTTAAATAGTGGAAGGGAAATAATGTATTCCAGCACAAGAGGTGAAACAACACATTGTTACATATACCATGTTCTCCAGGAGTGGAAGTGGCACAAGTTCCCCTATAGATGGATGTGTTGGGTCACAACAACCCCGGACAGTTCTACAGGCTCAGGGAAGAGTGGCTGGAAAGCTGCCTGGTGGAGAAGGATCTGGGGATGTTGATTGACAGCCAGCTGAACATGAGCCAGCAGTGTGCCCAGGTGGCCAAAAAGGCCAACAGCATCCTGGCTTGTATCAGGAATAGCGTGGCCAGCAGGACTAGAGAAGTGATTGTGCCATTGTACTCAGCACTGATGAGGCCCCACCTTGAATCCTGTGTTCATTTTTGGGCCCCCCATCATAAGAAGGACATTGAGGTACTAGAGAGAGTGCAGAGGAGGTGATGAAGCTGGTGAAGGGTCTGGAGCACAAGTCTGATGAGGAGAAGTTGAGGGAACTGGGGCTGTTCAGCCTGGAGAAAAGGAGGCTGAGGGGAGACATCGCTGTCTACAACTACCTGAAAGGAGGCTGTAGCATGGAGGGTGTTGGTCTCTTCTCCCAAGTAGCAAGTGATAGGACAAGAGGAAATGGCCTCAAGTTGAGGGAAGGTTCAGTTTGAATATTTGGAAACGTTTCTTCACCAAAAGAGTTGTCAGGCCTTGGAACAGGCTGCCCAGCGAAGTGGTGGAGTCACCATCCCTCGAGGTGTTTAAAAGGCGTTTAGACGGGGTTCTTAGGAACATGGTTTAGTGCTAGAGTTCGGTTATGGTTGGACTCGATGATCCTGAGGGTCTCTTCCAACCAAAATCATTCTATGATGCTATGATTCTATGCCTGGCACTTTGTTCTTCAGGATGGTCACTGCACTTCAATAGCAGTCAGTGTACTGGTACATTGTCCAAATATGAGCAGATTGAGGTAATTACTTAGTTATCTTGTATTTTGAGGAGGTTTTTTTGAAGCCTTCTATGATCTTGTAGGGATTTTTAAAAGTTCATTGCCTATGTAGAAGATAGAATATCAGGAGAGAAGATTCTCATCTATGGGCCTGTAATTAGACTTGTGATATAAAATATGTTTTCCAAACTGGGTTCCTGCATAGATAGAACAAAACTGTTAAGCATTTAAGCGTGTCATTTATGCCGAGGAATATACAAATACAGGGACATGCAAGCACTGAATATTAATAATCAGTTTCACTGCAGCTGCAATTTCCAGATATGTGGAAAGGCAACATGTTGAAAAACGAAAGTTTACTTTTGTGTTTTCTAATTTATATATTTACAGATAGGGAAAACAGGTGCCTATCTGCAGTTCCTCAGTATTTTGTCCCGAATGCTGATTAGACTGACGGAAGTGGATGTTTATGATGAGGAAGAAATCAACAATAGTAAGTTCTTGATATAAAAATATTTGCTTCTGGAGACTGTAGGAAATTGGTATGTTAAACTGAAAAATAGTTGTCTGTTTATTCTACGCCATTCACCTTTGTGATTTATTTACATTACTGAAATATTTTAAGAAAATTTTTGTTTGATCTTCAGCTGGTACTGAAGAATATTTTATTATTCTACTCATCATTTAGAGTTTAGTCTTCCTCTCAGTAAGAAAACCACATACCTCTGTTTTACTTGCAAAGTAATCAACAGAATTTATGTATATCAAACGATATCCAGACGTTGTTTTTGAGGTTAGAATTGGAATGAACTTTTGTGGTAAAGTATATAAAAAGAATCAGTGAAATTCAGGCAGATTTACACCACGAGGAGCAATGTCATATTTTCTAAGTACATAAGACTACACAAGGGAGGAAAACAGTTCCTACTCTCTAATAGCTAATTTTAGTCCAAACTTCCTTTATTTCGGGTGTATTACTCCCCTGTGTTTCCAAATGTATTTGTGACACTCAGCCTCAGTAATTAAGGGCGGAATTACATAGAAAAAATGGGTGATATGTCATGGAGTATGTCTAATTCTGCACTGAAAGCATGTCCGCATTCAGCCATGGAGAGTCTCAGGTGGATGCTGCCTGCCCCGGGCTGGAAGCTGTTCAGTCATTTTGCTCTGGGACGGTGCCTCAGCTCTGCTCCCTGAGGGCTTTTGGGGGGCAGTACCCAGAGGTCTTCCTGCACTTCCTTCCATCTTCTCAAGCTGTGCTTGAGAAAGACGCAGCTACCCCCGAGGTTTATGGCAAAGTCTGGGGAAAAGGTGACCGGTCTGCTAGGGGAAAGGTTTGTGGAAGCAATCCTTTCTATTTTAGGCAGGATTTTACAGGTAACTCACAGTCAGGGCATGAAGATAATTTCACAATCTGACTGATTCCACCTGAGTTTCATATTTACTTTGGATGCCAAAAGACAGGGTCTCACCTGTTGTAAATAATCATTTAAACTACACTTATTACGGCTATTTACAGCAGCTTATAGCTGACTCCAAACTGAACTCCTCACTAATGTCTGTTTTACTCCTGTCACATCCTCCATCCTCTTGACAAAGACAGAAAAATATTTTGTAGGGACTTCTGCACATCTGGGTTTTTATGTCAGTTAACCTGTTTCAGAAAAAGATATGATTTCACTGCACATTATACCAGTACTATTTACTATTTTTCTCTTACCATACCATGAATTATCTTTGATTACTCTGGTCTTATCACTAGAAGGAGCATTAGACTTTAACTCTGCGCTGTACTTAATGCTGCAACTTCTGAAGCTTTCAAAGGGCTTCTTTTTCTCAGTGAGAATAACACATCTTTCCTCAACTAAATTCATGAATGTTGTGGTCAATTTAAAGGCTCCACAAATGCTTGGGTGCAGGTAGATCAGCCTTACCAGACCCTTGACATTGTTTTCATCATCATCCCACCAGCTGCTCCAGTAGGATTACCAAGGTCTTAAATTGATAATAAAGGTTTAAAAGCCAGAATTACATTGAAGTATGAAGTACATTTGCTCAAAGATTCACCTCTTGATGCATATTAATATTGCTTCCTGAGAATGATGAAAGAAAGAATCGTGTGAGAATAATAGACATAGCAATATGTATATATAGTAATATAAAGAGTTTAAAAAATTGTAATTACATGAATCCTGATTTTTTAATAACATCATAGACATAAAAGAAGAATCTGAGCAATACTACCATCAGCCGGGAGATATGTGGCCAGATTTGGAGACATTAAAGAAGATGCGTTTTGACTACACTATCCATGACCCAAAATATGAAGATGCAAGTCTGATTTGTTCAAAGCTTCAGACTATAAACAGTGAAGGTTAGAATTTGAGAAATCTAGATCGGTACACTTATATGTGTTTGTTTTTAACATAAGAATCCTGTTAAAACTTTTAAACAGAGTGAAATTATCGTAATTGCACTTGACTAAGTAATAGTGAAAAAAGATTTGGAGTTTTCCAGATAAAGTACCAGAGTATGAGCCTTATAAATGTTTTATGCAATATTATATATGAAGTTTTCCATTAAAATGCTCTGATTCCACAATAAGTTTGTGCATTTGAATGTTTCTATGTAGTAACATTGTCCTGCTCTGTAGCAATGAAGTGACCTCTGTGAGTAAAGTTATTTATGTACTTAAAATTGTTTGCAGGTTTATTTTTTAGGTCTTGGTTTAGGTTTCGAAAGTGTGAGATGCATATGTCCAGATCTAGATTCCTGGAGTGTTGAGGTGTGAATTAGTCCTCCGAATTAGCCGGCTGGGCATATACAAGCTCACGGGACTGGGTAGGATGTATCCAAGCATGCTGAGGGAAATGTCCAACATAATTGTGAGGTTACCGTCTATCATTTTTAAAAGGTAATGACAACTTGTAGAGATTCCTGATGGTTGGAAAAAGGAAAATGCTGTGCCCTGCCTCTACAGGACAGAAGGAGGATTGAAGCAATTACAGCCTAGTCAGCCTACCCTCAGTCCTCAAAACAATTATGGAACAAACTCTCCTGTAAGCCATGTCCAGACCCATGAAGGACAGGAAAGTGATTTGGAACAGCTATAATGGATCTATCGTAGGCAAATCATGATGGGTAAACATGATTACATTTTATGATGAGATGACTGGCACTATGGACAAAGAAAGAGCAGGGGTTTTATCTTGACTTCAGCAAGACTTTTGCCACTGTCTTCTATGATACCCATATAGCCAAGACTGGAGAGAGATGGTTTGGATAAGTGGTTTGTAAAGCAGGTGGGAAATTGGCTGGACCACTGAACTCAAAATGTGATGAGTGGCACAAATCTGACTGGCAGCTGGGTATGTATGGCAAAACTCAGAGACTGACAGTGAGGAAAATGCTGTTTGAGAATGCCATTAATAATCTGGTCCAAGGGACAGAACGCCACATCCGCAAGTTCATGGTTGATACCGAACTGGGGGAGCAATCAATATGCAGGAAGGTAGCACTGCCGTTCAGAAAGACCCTGACAGGCTGGAAAAATGGAACCTCCAGGAAGGAACCACAGGAGCAGGAACCTCATATATAATAGTTCAACAAAGGTAAATGCAAGATTTTTCACTTGGAATGGAATAATTTTTGCAGCTGTACAAGCTTGGCGCTAGTGGTATAGAAAGCAGCTTTGAGGAAGGTAACCTGATAATCCTGGTAGACAACAATTTGAACATGAGTCACCAGTTCTCCATTGGGGTAATGGCTTACTAAAAATCTAGCAAGCAGGTCAAGGGAAGTGATTATTCTTCTGCGCATGGCACCTGTAAGAGTATTATGTCAAGTATTTGGCTTCCTGGTAAAAGAAAGACATTGGCATATTAAAGTGAGTCCAGTGAGTAGCCACCAAGAGGGCCAGAGGCCTGAAGCGCACGATGAACATAAAAAACTGAAGAGAATTGGGTTGGTTTGGTCTGGAGAAGTCTTGCAGGGGCATCTGATTGCTGTGTTCAACTTCCTAATGGGAACTTGCAAACTATTACACAGCAGAAGGGCAAGAGACACCAGACACAAGTTGCCACATGGGAAATTACAATTACATAGTATGAAAAATGTTTGTAGAATAAAAGCGGTCAAACTATGGAACAGGTTGCCTAGAGAGACTGTGGAAACTCCACTCTTAGTGATTTTCTAAACTTGTCAGGACAAGGAACAACCTGATCTGATGCTGAAGATCTGAGTGAAAGATTTGGCCAGGTGACATAACAGAAGTCCTTTTCAGCAGAAATTACATCTCATCTTCCTTCAGCCTCCCATAAAGGAGACTCTTTTTAAAAATGTGGGTATTCGCTGAAGAGCAACATAACTAAATTTGCCAAGTTCATTTTGCATAATCTCGTGTGATGTCCACCACCAGATAGCAGATGTCTGTCATATTTATTACTTTGGCAAGCATTCAGTAATAGCGGCAGCAACAATAATAATTTTAATAATCTGGCTTTGCTTACACCTCAGCCTCATGTGAAATCTGTATAGAATTATCATAATAATGAATTTTCTTTGTAGTCCCCTTTGTTGTACATAACAATTTATAAAATATACTGTGCTCAGAATGAATTCATAGTTTGTTTTGCATGTGTTTAATCCTGCCATTGTTCCCAGGAGCTAATTCCAGTGACAGCAACAGTTTGTCACAAGTGAATAGATTCTGGCCTTGAATATTTTTTACATTTAAATTGTTTCTTTTTTTAATAGACAGATCAACAAGCAGGAGACAGGAGGATATGTATACACGCCGTCAAACAACTAGGATGAGATTGTCCAAGTATGCAGCGTATAACACCTACCATCACTGTGAACAGTGTCACCAGTATATGGGTTTCAATCCCAGGTACCAGGTAAAGATTTCCAGATATTACTCTGCACGTCAGAAACAGAAGAAGACACAACCCAGACACAGTTCTATGTGCATTCGCTGTATTTGAATTGGCTGACACATTGTATGTATGTGTTAAAACCAGCTGATTTACAGATTTTTTTAGTTCTTGAGGTTTGCCTGCCTTGAACAGATTGCAGGTTTGGGGATCCTGGCTTCATTTACACTAGCTTTTTCAGTGCTGTAATCTGCATTCTACGTGTATACTGCCAGTTAAAACTACTTTCCTGATAAACGTTTCCCACTGGGACTTTGCTACATTTTCAACTGAGTAACTGCAAAAGATGCTACTAATACTTCTGATACAGGAGTAGTCCAGCATAGAGTGGACTATGTGTGATATACAGACTGGTATTACTCAGAATAACCCTCTAATTTCCTGCCTGTTAGAATGTGAGGAAGAAGGTATTAGCAATGCAAATACTGTTTTTTTGGGATCAGTATTTTTGAAAGCCAAGACTGGCTATTAGTATTGGTGCCATCTGCAAGATGAAGCTGAAACAATGATTTCAAAAGAGGGAACAGTGTAATTTATATATTTTTTAGTGTATGCTCTAGCCTAAGGGGCATTGCTTAACATCTAGTGAATTGTGAGGTAAAATCTAATGCAATACAGTAAGTGATTGTTTGATAATGTTATAAATGTGTATTAACTACACTGAGATCTTGTAGTTTGACTCTAACCACTGTAATTATCCTGTTTTTTCCCATCCTCAGCTTTATGAGTCCACTCTGCATGCATTTGCCTTTTCCTATTCTATGCTGGGAGAAGAGATCCAGCTGCATTTTATAATTCCAAAGTCAAAGGAGCATCATTTTGTCTTCAGCCAACCAGGAAGACAATTGGAAAGCATGAGGCTACCACTAGTCACAGATAAGGTAGATGGATAATTATATTTATGGCCATATATGGGAGAGAGACAACACCAATTTTAAAATTTGTTGGGTTAGGCTTATTTACACTTCTGGTCCTGCTGGCAAGAGATAATGAGGTTGTCCAGATACTAAGCTTGTATTTTCTCCCAAAAAGCGAGACATGAAGCAAAACTGTCAAGCCACCAATAAGCTGTTTCTTTTGCTCATTATCAAGGTTGATCCTTTGGTATAAACACTTTTATCTGGGGCAAAAGGTCTTTGGTTATAAGTTTAAGATGTTAAAGTGAGAATTATTTTGTTATCATACAGTTACTAAGAGGACACAATTTTTTACTGTAGAGGAAGGCAGAGGATTATCCTCTCTTATTCTGTGTAACTGCTCAGTTGATTTCATATAAATGTAAGGCTTTCAAAGAATCTTTGTCATGGCTTAATGCCTGTCCAAAGAATCACGTCATACTTGCAGAAAACACTTTGTAAGGTCATTCTTCTGACAGGCTACGCAAACTCTGATGTTGGCTTTTACAGTGACTCCTAATATCTGTGCTTAAGATGAACTGTGCCTTGCTCAGGCCACACTGCTTGGAATATTGCAGCAATTTGTGGAACAGTAGTAAGCAGTAGCACTTCTGGAGAAAATAAGCTGCTTCCAGTAAACAATAATCAATCAATACCACCCTCCAGTTTGGGCTTTTATGTCTAGTTCAAGTTTGAAATGCAAGAACCCAGGCAGCAACACAGCAGCAACTGTGCAATGTGAGGATGAAACCTCCTGCTCTTCCTCATCCAGTGAACTTGTGCTTGGTTACACAAAGCTGTGCACTGGGTCCTTGTGGATTCTTTTCCTGCTTCTGCTACTGACATGCTTTGAGGCTTTGCCAAAACCATTTCTTCTTCCTTTGCTTCTTTTTTCTGTTCACTTGCTCCAGAATGATGCCTCCATTCTTGTTGCAAGCTTGAAAAGTGCTGTAGGCACTTCATCCAGTTTATTAAACCATTATAAAATATTTTTCTTGATCCACTTTAAATTCCCTTTCCTGCACTCCACTGGCATAAAATTCACCATTTTGTGCTTTGTCAGTTTTAAATCTGGAGTGCTTAATTGTGAAGGTTTTGGAGCTTCTCTGTAAAGAATCATTCTGGCTCCTTAATGACCTTAGTAGGAACTGGGCTAAAATCAGTTGCCCAGACAGGAACAGCCCTGGATGTCTGTAGAAACAGGTCTCCTAGATGCTGTACTATCAAACTTGGAAGCATCTAATGATTTCCAATGCATTCAGGATTGGGTGACAGCCACTCATAGGGTTGGACTGCAGTTTGGGAGTAAGGTGTTTCTTAGCATCTTCTGTCATATGGACCTAAATCCTTTTCCAGATCTAGCCATAGGGTCCTTGTGCAGTTGGCAGGTCAAGTTTAGCAGTCCTATCCAGTCCACCACACCCTTACCAGGTGAATAAGCTAAGTGACAGAATTTTCTTTTTCCCGAATTCTATAAAAGTTTCTCATTTTCCTATTAAGCTTATTTAAAATGTAGCAGTTTGCCCAGAATCAATGAATCTGACTTATTCTCCTAAAGGATCTGGTTCTCTTTGTTTGAACATCCTCCAGGCTGATACAGAAACTCACACTTCTTTTTATTTATAGAGTGAAGATTACATTAAAAGCCCCACTTTTACTCCCACTACTGGTCGTCATGAACATGGACTTTTCAATTTATATCATGCAATGGATGGAGCCAGTCATTTGCATGTTTTAGTTGTCAAAGAATATGAAATGGCCATATATAAGAAGTATTGGCCCAACCACATCATGCTTGTTCTTCCAAGCATTTTCAACAGTGCA
The DNA here is from genome assembly GCF_036013445.1 of Caloenas nicobarica. NCBI lineage: Eukaryota > Metazoa > Chordata > Aves > Columbiformes > Columbidae > Caloenas > Caloenas nicobarica. Next base: position 15,466,861 of record NC_088247.1, on the reverse strand, counting down.
GGAGTAGGTAAGTATAACAAAAAGTTCTAACAAATGCAGACACGTGACTTGGGCCTTTGTGGTGTTGTTACTCAACAGAGGAAGGCAGACACACACACCTTGTAGCCAGCATATTGGATCTGGTGACCTAGATTCCCTTTGAGGACAATGTGTCACAGTTGAAGATGCAATTCACTTAATCCAGGTCGCTTAAAACAAGCTAGATTAATTGCACCCTAGAAATACTTACCTAGAAGTACTCTCTCCTATTGATTTTAAAGTGTGCTGAGGGTGTTAACTCAGATGGAGTTACCTACTCTGTTTCCTTGTGGAAATAAGTTATGTACTATTTGCATAGGCAGTGATGCACTGATTAGAGGCATCTCGTAGGTGGGTTTTGCTAATGTGGTATCTGTGAAATATTCAGCACCTTGCTTTTACTGCTGGAACGACTTATAGACAGCAGTAGTGACAAACATTCGAAGTAGATCATCAGGGGAAATTATTCCCATGTTATTCAGCTGGTCAAGCAACATCTCTAGATGTTTGCACTAAGAGATGCTAGTGCAGCCAAATATCTGTCAGGTTAAAAGAATCAGTCTCTAAACCCTTAAGACACTAACAAATCTTTACCACAGAAATCAGGCTTCATTTTTGGTGCTTCTGAGTGAGGTCCTGTAAGTCACTTGCTTGACAAGTGACAGAGTAAGTTGGCTCTGGGGAATGTTAGGGTGTTAAAATCTTCAGAGTGATTCATACCCTGGTCTGCAGAAATATTCACTTCAAAATGCTTCCAAGTTAAAAGCAAACAATTTCTGCCCCTACTTTTAGTCTGATGGTTTATGTCCTTGGTTTCAGGTGCTGCACACTTCCTGATAAAAGAGTTGTCTTATCATAACTTGGAGCTTGAACGAAATCGGCAGGAGGAGCTTGGGATAAAACCCCAGGATATTTGGCCTTTCATTGTAATTTCAGATGACTCTTGTGTTATGTGGAATGCAGTAGAAGTTGATTGTTCAGGAGACAGGAAAAGGTGAACAGCGTAATATATGCTTTTTCAGCTGATCTCTTTTAACCTTTCACTGAACAGCAGTTTTAAAATTACGTTTGATATACTACAACTTTTACCCTCTACAAGCAGAGAATAATATTTGCCTAACGACAGAAGTATTTTCCCTAGATATCTGCCTTTGCATAGCACATAGTTTAGTGGCTGTTTTTGATTGCTGTCCCCTGGGGATTTCAGTGCCCTGCAGCCTTTGCTGTACAGCTTGACTCTAGTTCAAACTAGACTTACTTGGGCTGCAGATTTCAGACTCTGCAAAACAACCCCTAATATACTGGACAACATGGGCATTCACAGGTACATCTTTAGCAGGATTTTTCTAAGGAAGCCAAAAGGCATTTCTGTGCAAACTGTGCAACTGATTTCCTCTGGCTGTCAGTCCCAGTCTGTATGGCTCCTTTATTAGCTCCCCAAGTCCCCAGATAAGTATTTTTGTTTATTTTTGTTTTCATAACTATAGAACGTTGTTTGTACTAGATATTTTATCTATTCCCAGAATGGTCCTATGCAGGATTTACAGCAAACCTTCAAAGAGAGCTAAGCTCAGGGAAGACTGAGGTTTATGTCTCTAGGGGTGGGCTAAGAGGATCTTAGGCACAAAGTCAGCAACCCTCCCAGAGTCATTTGGAACATTATCCAGGTAACTTTCAAATTTTACATATCTGAGTGAATATTTTGAAAGATCCAGACTTAAGTTCCAGATCTGTCATACCAGTCCCCACCACATAAGCACTAGTTAATTTTAAGTTTTGATTAGAGTGAGAGAGAAAAAGTTGCAGTAAAGTGACACAACACTGAAGTTGTCTACCAGATACTCATAGCTACTTCCGGCTGTTAAGAATTGCTCTTCATCTGAATGAGATTCTGAATATTCTCTATATGCCTTAAAATTAACACATTTTCGTAATTATTGTAGTGACTACACATGGACTGAAAGGAATGTTTCCTTGAAGCAAATTCTGCAACACATTGAAGCAACTCCCAATGTCACTCACTATGCCTTAATTGGGATGAGGAAATGGTCCAGTAAAACGAACAGTGCTGAGATCAAGGAACCATTCTCCTGCTGCCATGTGCATGACTTCATTATGCTGAATGTCGATCTGACACAGAATGTACAGTACAATCAAAACAGGTAAGTGGATGAGTAGCATATTTCAATAGAGATAATGAGCTATATAAAGGAGTTGTTACAGAAGCTCTTGTTGGCTTTTTGGGGAGGTGGTTAATGGGATACAGAAAGGTTTTGTTTTTTTACTGATGGTTCAAATCCTTCCCAAATGGTCAGCAGTTGGAAAAAGACATTAATCTCCATAGATCCAAATAAAACAGCGATATCTGAATTGCAGAGCAGACACGCATAGCAGCATGCCCTGCAGTGCTGGTGCCCCAGCGGTCTAGTCCAAGTGGCCTTTTGGTGAACACTGTCCTTCCCCTCTTGCCTGCTTACCCGCACTCCCTTGCAAAGGAAACAGGGCTGTATGGGTGAATAGTGCATAACCACATTTTATTGTGACATGGAACTGAGATATAGCTGGGATTTTTTACCCTGAGGAGCACAACACTGGAGCATATTGCATGTGTGCTCATCAGGACAATTAGAAGAAGGGGAAAAATGAACCTCATTAACATTGGTGTTGGTTTTCACATTCAGTTATCTCAGAATTCCCAATTTTTAATTTATTGTGCCACATAGGATGTATCAGATTATAATATTGCCATGCACAGTATCACCACCGTTACCAGAAATGCATTCACTGGGTACATCATCTCACAGAATTTCACTCATCTATGTGAAATAAACTGTGACTTTGGCCTCATTTCTGAGGCGCAAGCATTTATTACAACAGAATGAAGTAGATATCGCTAGAGGTGGGATTCACTTGTCTAAAGTCAGTCTTTAGGTACCTCAGGATATACAAGATGTCCGTATGGGGCTGACAGGTATGACATGAAATCAAAATGTGGTTTTCTGTAAGCTAGGTGAGATACTCCAGGCAATCTAAAAGGGCTCTACACACCGAGACTTAGATAACTGAATGTCACTGTACCTCTCAGAAGAGCTCTTCTTTCTCAGGAAGATGTCTATTGAAGTCCAAGTTTACTTATAACTGCAGGGAAGCACTTCTGCTGTCATTATTCCGCAGACAAACAAATGACCTAAATTTCTGTCACCACCAGGCTGACACCTTAAAAGAGCACTTTAAACATGCTCCTGTGCATCTCCTAGCCTGTCTAAATATTACCTTATGAAGCACTATAAAGGGCTAATGAAGATAACAACATAAAGCAAAATGATATGAGTGCAGGCAGCAAAGTTAAAATGTCAGGAATGCCAGACCATACCACCCATTTCCTGCCTGTGTCCTTCAACCATGCGTGGCTCCCGTAATCCTCTGCGTGGGTGCTGCTGAGCCTGAAGTATTGCATGACATTCCAGGCTGGCAAGGAAACAGGTACTTTTTAAAACGTAGAGACACTGACATTCAGGGATACCAAACATCCATGTAAATATTACTAAGATCAAAGACAAGCTTTTAGAAACATATAATTAAATGCCACATTTCTCACTGGTGTTCACTGATGCAGTACCTGCTCAGCTCTCTTAAACCCAAGCCCTGGGTGTTAATCCAACAGTTCTGTACATCATCCTCTTTGCTGTCTAATGTCTACATTCAAAATGGAGAACCGAGCCTGAATTTTCCAAAGGCCACAGAATTTTAATTTAGTCAGCTTTAGGAATTTATCCTTTATTCTGCTCCATCTTATTTTTAAATATTGATGAAATTTAGCCCAGGGATGTTTGGCCTCATTCTGCTTAATTTATTCCTATGTCTCAGCAGTTCTGGTGTATTAAGCAAACTCCTTGTCTTGAAATAGATTTTGTCTCTAATGTAAAATAACATTATTTCTGTAGAGGAATATTGAAAAAAAAATCCTGGATATTCATATTCTAAGGGAAAAAGGGAGTAGTCAGAGACCTCTGTGCATTTGACAAATCAAATGTAGGGCCTCAACCATTTCCTTGGAAGTCAAAGGAATTAATTTCCTTGACATTATATAGAGTAGTAACAATTGTGGCTATTTTCTATGATGGCATTGTTGTAGTAAAAGGCAAAGAAAATATTTTAACTCCTAGGACTTTTCCCTGGATATTTCTTACATTTCTCCTTCCATTTTCCTCTGTGTTTCTGGTTCTTTCACTCCCTAAGTGGTTCTCTCCCTCATTCTGGTCTTCCTGAGCTCATTCTAGCCTGGTTTATTGTTACAAAGCAGAAGCCTCCTTCCCTCATTGGCACCAGTGGAGGGTCAGTATATTTGACACCTGTCAAAGACCCTGAGCACTTGTATTTGTTAGTGTGTGATGAGAAACATTCCTCTGAACTGCTTTGATTTTATTCTTTCCAGATTTACGTGTGATGATGTTGACTTCAACTTGCGCGTCCACAGCGCCGGCCTTCTCATCTGTCGATTCAATCACTTCAGTGTCATGAAAAAGCAAATTGCAGTAGGAGGACAGCGATCCTTCCACATTAAGTCTAAGGTGGGAACTGAGACCGCTGTTTCATTATTGTTAAAATGCCGTTTTCCTTTTTGTACCCTGTAACCAGGAGAGCTGAGGTATTTTGGTGCATCACCAGTTGCCAGTAATGGGGTATGTCTTCCATGTATTTTGTTGTTTGTATTTATTTACTTCTGAAACCCACAATATTCTTGACATAAATGCACCTTCCCTTAATAATTTTCCTTTAAAACTTTTTAAAACACCTAAGGTGTCTCTTTACAATCCAGGTAACCATTCACTATGATTTTTTCTCTATAGCTTTTGAATTGCTCATCTTCATATGACTTCATATGTAGGAGGCCTTTGTGTTAAAAGAAGAAACCACAAAGCCTCTATAAGTACAAATATCATGCCGTGAAACTCTGAAACTTTTTGGTAGCAGATATTTTTGGCTGAATGACTTTGCTTCTTATATATATAAATCTTAGATTTGTAGGCTAGAGCTATATTTTATGCAAACCAAAATTCAGATAAGTACAACTCGATTATCAGAATTGTTCTGTACCAGAAATATTTTTCCTTATAGGTATCTGACACTCCAGTTTCGATCTCCCCCGCTCAGTACATTTGTGCTCCTGACAGCAAGCATACCTTCTTGGCAGCACCTGCTCAGTTGCTCCTTGAAAAATACCTCCAGTATCACAGTCATCGCTTCTTCCCTCTCTCACTGAAGAATTATAGCCATCCAGTGCTATCTGTGGACTGTTACCTTAACTTAGGACCACAGGTACTGAACGAAATTATCTTTGAGCATCTCTAGAAATGTATAGGCTATGTTTTGGATGAGTTTGTTGATGTATTCCTCAATAATAGTTACACAGCCTTTGAAGAATCAGGTATTATATCCCTGTAATGTTAAAATCAAGTTCTTAGACCCACAGAGGTATTATTTGAGGCTACAAATAAACTACATGGAGAACAATACCAGAGTTGTCCTAAATATTACTGTAGTCTGTGAATTGCATTAGATTCTGCATTAACACAAAGCACATTTTTCTTTAAGTGTTTGCTCAGTCTGCTATAATTTGGCCCTTCCTACCGCAAATTTCTTCCACAAGAGTGTTTTACAAATACTAGCTAGCCCTTAGAAAGCACTTCAAAATGCAAATGTTTTAGTTCACTTTAGACTGATAAGCTGTGGCAGAAAAGCAAATACCAAGAAAACAGCATGAGAGAAGCTGACATTAGATCTTGGGAGCTGCTGGCTCTCTCTAATGGGTTTGGATCTAAAGCCAAGGTCATACTTAAACACAAATGTAGGTCAAATAGAAGTATAATACTAAGCTGTTGTTCAAGAGAGAGAAACTGTATTTATATTTTCACCTGACTTGAATACTAAACGAAATTCAGTCTTGCTGAACTTCTTTACCAAAACAGCTGTGTAATGACCTTTCCATGTAGGCTGCTCCCAGAAAATTTTGAACTATATCTTTTAATTTTCTTTCTGGCTGAGCTCTTATAGGTCTGCATTCCCACCATGCTTGGATAAACAAACTCTGTGGAAGGCTGTTGTACTGTTACTCTCTTCATCCATTGCATCCTTTCAGCTCTAACCCATTCAACACATGAAATGAGTTCACTTCATTCTGGAATTGTTACCTGAACTGGAATATGATACAATAGGGTTGAAGGAATATGGATAAATATAAGCACCCTGGGCCAGAGTCTCAGTTGCTGTGGGTCAACCTTCCTCCACTGAATCATGCTGATGTATGCTAGATGAGGGTCTGTTCCGACTACGCAGTACAATGGCACTTTGGAAACAAAGCCTTGTGTGGAATATTCCTTAACTTAAATGTATAAAATCCTGAAAGAGTGCTATAAATATTCCTGCTTCACAGTGGATTTGGGAAGTAACCCTAAACACAAACAAGACAAGAGGAAACCTCACGCATTTATGTATATGCGCAGTTCTACTGACTTGATTAATCCTATGTAATGTAAATTATATTAGGCATTACTAAAGGGTTCTTTTCATGTCTGACCACAGAATTACTGTATTTACTCGTGTGAACTGTGCTGGGTTGTTGGGAGTTACTGCAGCTTTCAAACCCTATCATATCTGAAAGTCATGATAATAACAGTAATGAATAGTAACGACTAATAAATAGTTACGAATAGTGCTTTTATGTAGATTTTTAATAAGCAGAGTGATGTTTAGGAAGAAATGATAAACATCAGGATATTTGAAGTTGGAAGGCAAGTCTGAATTTGAGTCAGGTGCAAGTACTGAAAGCTTGATATCAAGCCTCAGCTTTATATAGTAGCATGAAAAATGTTAATTTTTTTCCCCCTCTCCCAATCAGATTGCAGTTTGCTACGTGAGTTCTCGGCCTCACTCTCTGAATATCAGTTCCTCTGGTTTGACATTCAGTGGTCTCCTGCTGTACCTCTGTGACTCCTTTGTTGTAGCCAGCTTTTTGAAGAAGTTTCATTTTCTTAAAGGTGAGGTGCAATAATTTTATTACAGAGAGTTATATGAATTGGTCTCTGGGAAGGTGGGAAAAAATGTGTTTTATATGAATATATGCATGCATATATATATATGCATGTATTCATATTTGTCTTTATACGCCCCACCCATCTTTGACGCTTGATCGTGCTGACTCTGTACAGTAGTAAACTGGTATATAACAGTGCTATAAATTCTGCATATTTCTAAGTGGGGAGGAATGTTGGATCTGTATCATTATGCCGAGTGTATATGCATAACTCCTTACCTTATGTTAGAAAATGGAGTATTTAAGATTTATGTATGAGTCATTTACCTATTGTGTTCTTGCAGGTTTTCTAATTTTTGACAGAATATGGGTGATGGACAAGCCTCCACAAAAATCTATTTACTACCCTTGGAAATAGAAACTGGCTCATTCAAAATTTATTCGTAACAACCAGTTTCTCCCTGTAGTCCTTACGATGGTGGATAGCAGTGGAGACACATAACTTCCATTTGTAGGCAGTCACATTGCAAACTTCTTTGGGATTGTTCTGCTGCTGTCTTAGGCTTTTAGTGCTCTGGGGATTTGTTTCGCTCACAGCTATAACTGTCACTGTTGGAAGAACACTGTGGCAAATGCCTTCTTGAAACAGGCAGAGTTGTTATGAACTGCTGTGTCCTTTGTTGCAGTTAATACCATTTCATGTAGGTATGTGTAGCAAAGTGCAAACTGGGGTATAAAGTGCTTTTACCTGCAGACACCACTGAAGCCACATGCGTGCCAGTGTCTGTGCTCATTCTGGAGCAGCGTCCACATTTTAATCAGCCCTTAGTTTCTCTATCACGGCTATCAGAGTAACTGCAGATGAAAGCAGTGTTTTGTGTTGCACTTTTTGAGTGACTGGAGGCTATCAATCAGTTTCATTTTGCATAAACCAGGCAATTTTTATGCCATGTAGCACAAAGTGTATTTGATTTGAGATTTCTCCATCTCCCTTGGCTCTCTGCTTGATTTTGTAACCAGCCACATGAGCATTAAATACCACATGACTGCCTGTCTTGTTTCTTTTTATTATATTCTCAGGGTTTTTTTGTCTTGCGCATTTCCTCCTACCTCACCATTTCTCATTCAGAATATTGAATGCTGGTGAGGTAATTATTTCCTGTTGACTGAGCACTTTTCTCACAAGCCAGGAAATCATGCACACAAGTTAAAATGGCATCAGCATGTCAGGCAAGAAATTCAGTATTGTTTATTAAAATATGGTATTTTTTACTTTGGCATTCTGGATTCTCATGCGCCCATAGCCATACAGACCAGGTTCTTCCTTGCCAGCACGTTAGCTTACCAATCTGAAAAGCACTCAAGTTCATGACTAGCTTTAAGGACATGTTTAGACCATTTCTGGCCAGCAAAGCACATGGAGCTCATCCAGCCATCATGGCGATTGGCTTGTGCTGTGTTTTGCTGAGGGAGGGTTTCACTCAACAAGGTAGGGCTAGAACAGCAATGGATGTAGGGATTTGTCTTGTTTTCTGCCAGGACCCACCACCACCTCCTTACACCTGGCAGTTTTACTCTTCCTTACCCCAAAGAGTAGGGAATGTATTGTTAGTCTTGTTTACTAGATGAATACTAGGTACCTCCAGTTACACAAGAAGATCCTGATAATTAGGGAGCTGAACAGAGCTCTCCTCAGTTCTACATGAGTGTCTTAATTTTCTCCCAGGCTGCTGTTGTGAAAGTTCTACATGCTAAAGGGTGGTGGGAGCTGGGTGATATGAGAATGAAGGGGATATTGATGTGGGTTTCTTTTCAACTGTTTGCTTAGGTGCCACCTTGTGTGTCATTTGTCAAGATCGCAATTCTCTTCGCCAGACTGTTGTCCGGCTAGAGCTGGAAGACGAATGGCAGTTCCGACTGCGGGATGAGTTCCAGACTGCCAACGCAAAAGAGGACAGACCACTTTTCTTCCTGACTGGACGACATATTTAATTGAAAGGAGACACATTTCCTAAATGAAATGAGACTAATTGCCACCAGAAATGACTTTTGAGATGCTCTGCTTTCTGAACAGAGACAGGACTGTTTTCTGTTTATTAGAATTATACCTAATCAGACAATTTACACTCATATTTCCAAACTCTGAAGTGACTTTTCTAATTTAATTGTCTGATGGAAGCAATTTCTAATTCCTGAGAGAGATGCAGAAACTTACTACTCCGCGTGGCGGAAATCATTTTGGATCAGAAGAGAGGTCAATGAGTGCACTTCTCCTGGGACAAAAAAGACCACATGCAAGTTCATAAGCAAGAAAAGAGAACTTCTTGTGTTCCAGAAATAGGAAATTTAAATTTAGGAGCATATTTTGTCTTACAAGTCTTATTTATCTAACAGTCAGCACAAGGCAACAAGAATTGTTACAGTTTTGTAGTAGACTGCTACTGATTGATTCAGGAAGGCTTTTTATATGAAGATTTGTAAAGTATATTTCTTTAATAGTGGGCACTCAGTTGGAGCCTTAATTTCTGGAATAGGTGCCATGCTGGATAGTTTTACCGCACAGGACTCTTGGGATAGAAGCATAACTAAATGTCTAATTTTATTAGCATAAGGAAGAGAGTCAGGAAAGTAGCTTTTAAATGAGATCTGAACATTTAAACCTAAAACTGAAATTACCTCAAGTAACTGAAGAGACCAAATGGTGACTTATTACATCTGGTGTTTCCTGGCTTCTGATTAAATTGTTACACTGGCTGCAGACTTCAAGCTGGGCCCAGCGCACTCAAGACAGCAGATGAGGTGGTTTGAAACACTCCTAATACACTTTCTGGGGATATTTTCTTGCCAAAGTGCTTCAAAAGAGTGAGAAAATAGAGACTACGTCTCTGAGGAATTCAGGTGGAAATCTAATAACACATTCTAGAATGTACACTTTACATGTGAAGTCAGTGATCACAGTCCTTGTCTAGACTTTTGGTAATATTCTCTGAGTTGCAAACTTCCTGTTTGTCTTTATAGAATCAGTGTTAACTTCACTCACTCCAGATGGAGGAAGGATGAGTATAGATATTGTCAGAAGACCTCTAATATCTTTTCTTGCTGGATACACCAGTGGGAGGATCATTGATTTGATACTGATGAAATGCTATTAGGCAGCTGAGTTCATTACAATACTGACTTGAAATGCAGACATCAGTATAAGTATGCCAAAGAGCTAATTTAGGTTCATTTACAGGGAAAAGGTGAGTTCTGTGAGTTTGAGAGACTGAGATCGCTATTTACAAGGTAACTGCTAGAAATCAGTGTGTCTCTATATTTCATTGTCCTTATTTCTGAGCGAGAATTCACTTTAAGTTTTGGGAAGGAAGGAGAGCATTGTCCTATGTAAATAGTATTACCTGATCAGTTTTCACCAATTGATTAGTTAATTTAAACTTTTTTTAAAGAAGTGTGACATTCATGTCTAATCCATCCTTTATAAATAAAGTTAATGCTGCATGGACATCTGTCTTGGTGATGTACCATCAAGTATGCTTTCATAGGGGGCAAAAAGAAGAAAAGGCTTGGCTGAAAGGAGCTAATATAATTAAGGAATGGCCTGAACAAATCAGGAGAAAATACAGTGCTGCTTAATGGCCTAAAGCATAGCACAGGCTTAAAGGTGTAGGAGTTTTTACAACAACTCAGAACTACAGATGACAGGCTGAAACCTCCTTTCCTGTAACCAAATACTTAAACAACTTACACTGAGTGTCTGTAAACTTCCCGTGCGTTTTAGATCAGAGATTTGCTTTGCAAGTCTTTAGACATCCATTTTCTCCAGGAAGCTGAAAAAAAAGGCTTAAAGTATAGATTAATATTAGTAAATAAATAAAAATAAATCGCATCCTTTCTTAACATTCTCTTTTGCCACAAAGTCTTCAAAACTTTGACAAAATGCAGCCACTAGCGGGCTGAAACCATCATACTCCTGAGTGTTGTTTCACCATTAACCTTTTGCTCCATGAGTTACCTACCTACTGTATCCTGTCTCCAGGACAGGAGTCTCAGGACCTGGCCTCACCAGGCATGTGTCTATCATGCGAACATGTGCAATCATTCTTCATCATGGAGTATATACATAAGCAATCATATATGGCGAAACTTGCTTGCACAGCCCATTGTGCAGCATGCAGCACATCCAGTTAAAAGACCAGATATGCACTTACTGCGTGACCAAAATGCAGCTACTTCTCAGCATAAAACCAGCTGTGCATCCAACATGGTAGAAAAATACAACATTTTGTTCGCAGAATGCTAAAAAAGTAACGGTGGATAAGTCAGAGAGAGCCCCTCTCCAGAGCTCCATCCAAAAGTTTCTTCATCCCTGACCTAGTTTACAAGCTAAGTTCCCTTAGAGTGTAAGCTTTCAGGGAGAGCGACAATGTAGGGCTCGTGTCCAGCTGTGACTCTGAGATGCTACAGTAATGCAGATAAATAATGACAAATAAAAGCAAGTCTGTTTGGGCGAGACTGGCATTCTGTGCTCCAACATCTTTAGGCTGTAGTTGTTTGCCACAGGGGCATGTGTAGGGCTGGGAACCCAGGTCCCAACTCCACCCTTCTCTTGTCTTGCCTTTGGTGAGAGGTGTTCCTGACTTTCAGTGCCAGTGACCTTTGTGAGAAAACTTGGCCCGTGCCCATTATATACACAAATCTTTTAAGTATTTCCTTTCTGACTTTGAATACGGCAAGAAGATAGAGCTCACCATCCCATGGATTGACTTGATGATAACGTAGTAGCAAATAAAATAAAAGGCACTGCCTGCATGCTTTTGCAGACTTTTTACAGCCTCTGCTATTCTCTAGTGCCTTCCATACTTGCTGGCTTAGTCATCCACTATTATCACCTGCAGACAGTATTGTCGGCATGTTCTGTATTGTGTGTCAGAGGGTGAAGTATTTATGATTCAGCTCCTGCAAAAGACAGTATCCAAATATAGAGAAGGTTGCTGGGAAGGTGACATTATTTTCCTTCTTACCATCCTCTCTCCACTATCAAAGCACTCTTCACAAGCATTTAAGCACTAATGTCTGGTATCTGTTCATCTGGGCATTACAGATGATCTGAACACTAGAGGATGTAAGGGATTTCATCCTTCCCTAGCAAGTGCTTCCTGTCGTGGTGACAGGGAATGCACAGATCTCAGCTCCCGCTCTGCATCTAAAAGCAGCTGCTAAATTTTGCTTGAGAGGGGGCTGGTTTTCAAAGGCGTTATCTGTGACACTCTCTGGTGAAATGTCTCACTCACACAAAAAGAAAGAGGTTCAAGTAATAGACAAACAACCCAAAGGAAGGGTCAGGGGAGAGGTTTACAGGGTGGGAAACGGGGAGCAAGGGAAGTGGGGACTATGACTGGAGGCAGCAGCATGGAAGAAACCTGGGGGCAAGTCGGGCTCCTGGCTGCGGAAGGAAATGTTTGCTGGGGCGCAAGGGCCCTGGGCAGGGCCTGTGTGCGGTGTGAAAGAAGGAGGATTTCCACGGCAGGGGGAATTCGGGTGGGTGGCCTGAGCGCCCAGTTCAACAGGCCCCGGCCACCTGCCGTGGGTGGCTGGGCTGCGCTGGGCTGGCTGCTTGGTGGGTTTCACCAGACACCCCTCCTTCCTGGGGCCTGTTCCATCCACTGCCACAGTGCCTGTAGCAGAAATGCCCACACTAGAGCTGTTTCTCAGCATGGTAACACATTCGCAATTATCTTGAAGACCCCCGCTCTGTCTGCATCCCTCACCCATGCACCCCTGCACAGCCCTTCACCACCCCACGAACAGCCCCCCACCCCGTCTCTCCATCCTCCCACCAGAGCCCTCCGTCACGTCTCGTCCCCCGCTCCTCTGCAACCAGCCTTAATATTTCATCAGCTGTCACTGAAACACAGTGGCTATGCTGGTGTGAAATAAAAGCCGTATTTATTCCTTTTTCTTACTTCCTTAAGGATGCAGATTTTCAATGAAAAGTAAAACTAGTTCCGTACATCCTCTGCCTGTTGACCCCTGCTCCAGTCCTCACCTGAAGAAATATTCAGTGGTTCTGGTCATTTGCAAGTGCTTTTACAACATTTCCAGTCCTGTTTTGACAGACCCCAAAACAACCATTGAAGCTTGTGCAGGACACAACTCATGGACTTTTGAGGCAATAGTTCAATTGCTGGGATTGTCCATTGCTGACATTGTTTGGTAAGGGCGCGATGGGGTGTCAGGTATAACAGTGACACTCCTGCTCAGCAAGAAAAACACATTTGGAATCAACTACCATGATTTTAAGAAAGACTTCATAAAGCTGCTTCATAGGTCGATGTGGTTTTGACTAAAATCCTTAAGAAAATGGAAATATTTGGTTTAGATTTGCATAGTAATATAAACAGAAGGAAATTTCTTCACACTTGTTATGTGACCAATGTGTTGATTGTTCACTTAAACTCCGAACATACTAAGGAGTATTACTGTGGCAGTGTGTGCTGAGGTGCTACAGAAAAGGTTGAGTGGCACTGCTAACAGCAGCTTAACAATTTTCTTTATACTTAGAGACAATAGGATTGATAGGAAAGCGAGTTTTTATTTGTTACTACCTACAGGGACGGGCAACAGTTTGAGGAACAGTTACCAGCTCATGGGTTATTGCGGTAACCACTGGATTAATTCTGCCTCATGTGACACCTCTGAAGAAGGTGCCTTTGCAAACACACAGAACGTGTTTGTTGGTGATGGTGTGATTTCTTTCTATTAAAACTTAAATTATTCTTTTAAATACTACTGATTTATCATCTGTAAATTGCATAGATCTGTTCCAGACAAGACGGCACCTGTGTTGGGACCATCTCAGAACATGTATAAAACATCAACATCAGAGTGAAAGCATGTAACTTTCTTAAGGTAACAGTTATTTTCTCCAAGAGGTATTCCTATCTGTGATTAGATTAAATAATTGTAGTTCTGCTGTGCCCAGAAATGTAGAACTGCTCATCATCTGGCTACTGTTGCTGTGTCAGCATGATGCATTCAAACTGAGTTTGTCACTCCTGAAGAAACAATGCTAACCTTAAACTCCAGCTAGAGACAGATGATAAAGCCTTAACTTTTGGAGAAATAGAACCGTCAGAATGTCAAACACTTTGAAATGCTTAACTCTATAGGTGAGTGACACTGTCCCAGTACAGTAATGATTGTATTTAAAAATATCTTTAAGTTGAACAATTATTCTATTAAAAATAAGATGACATAATCTTATCACTTCAGCAAAATAAAGTTCACATGAAGGTTACCATGAGCTAATATTACTATATTTAAATATTATGGGGTGATTACAAATGTTTTTTTCCTTCTCATGATACAGCACTTGCAAATGCTGTTTATAAAAAGAAGCTGGCTCCTATTTACCCTGTGTCATGCAGTGGAATCATCAGGCAATGTTTAAAACTGACATCGAGATTTCTGTTTATACTGCGTAATTATCCAATGAAACTCGTTGCTACAGGATCTCACAGAGGCTACAAGCTGAGCAGGAGTCCAAAAACCCTTGTGAAGCTTATGTGAACGGTGAGTCCAAGAATAACTTCTGTGAATTTGGAGTCAGACGCCATCTTCCACGTGTGCCTTTGGTTGAAAACACCAACCGGAGAAGTAGCAGTGAAGTCACAAAGTCCTGAGAGTGGGGAAATGGGAAGGGAGTGAGGGAAAAGCAGCTGTTGGGGCCATGGGGGAGCGGAGCTGGGAATGGCGGCCTTGGGGAAAGGCTGGGAACCACTGTCTTAATTGATGAAAATTACGGAGAAAGTTCTTTTTACATCTGGTTATTATTCCTTTTCTGGATTTCTTGATCAGAAGTGTTTGGTGATGGTCACCCTTGGACATGGGGTGCCAGACCATTCATCTAGGAACAGCAGTTGTTGGGTTCATGTATGTTGCCCAGTAGAAGTGCTCATACTTGTTAGTGCTTCTTGGTGAAACCAGAAAGGTCCTGAAGTTGGACAGTGCAGAATATGAGGAAGGCTTCAGAAATGCAGTGTGCTGGGAAAGGGGCACAGCCACTTCTTGAAGAATTTTATAAACGAACATTATGTAATGTATTACAATGATTTAAACTGTATTTCTGATAGATTGTTGTACTTACTCATCACAGCTTGAAAGCAAATTTAACAGAATAAATGGGTGGGACGGTGGAAAATTACTTCAACAAACCGTGATTCCTATCTTTTAAGTTTAGTGAATAGAACTTTCAGCAGAAGCAGGAATGCCATTGAAATTCATTAGGTGTGGCATTTCCCTGTTTAGCTGAAATAAGGAGAATTGTATTAAATTTCCTTCCCCGAAATTGTTCCAGAAAGAAAATGTGATCTGTCAGATAGCTAATAAATGGGTTTCTGTGCTCACAGTCTCAACATTTGGTGTACGGCAGAAACAAGTAACTTGAGCATCTTGGAAACTTAATTGCTGTGCTGTTTTCTCTTGGAAGCCTTAGTCTATAACTTGAGAGTGACTTGGCTATGTGAAAAAAGTCTAAGTAAGCATCAACTTTTCTGAAAATTAGGTCTCTTCCAGACATCTTCCAAATCGATGTCCTGTGATCCTAAGTGATGCATCAGGAGGGATGTGCATCAGGGACGGGCACCAGTGGGCTGGAGGGGCAGAGCTTCAGGGGCAGGAGCAGGTCGGAGCTGCCAGTGCAGGAGAGATGCTGAGCAGATTCCTGTAGGCCCAGTGAGTAGTTGGAGTGATCGTTGTGTCGCTTGCACCTGATGCGTGTCCTCTGGTGCAAACTGACATTTCCTTTGCCCTGTCAGACCTTTGCGGCAGGTTGGCAGCTGTGTTAGTTTCGGTGGATCCACAGGAATAGCCCCTAGTTCCCAATGCTCCCAAAGGTTCAGGCAACTCCAGGCAGCAGTGAGCTTCCCCCTCAGCTGGCATGTCCCAGCTCTTCTTGAGACCCCAGAATAAATTGTTTCAGGAAGCTGTTTCAGACTTTAAAGAGCCCTGCATGTTGTAGGTTGGGATAAGGAGGATGACGGAGGAAAGTACAGCTGAAGCTGGTGTTGCTGTTGAAAACAACCCACTGTCGAACCACAGTCCGGAGGACAGCAGTACCCTAATCCTCAAGGTGACAATGCCTGATGGGCTGCCAGCTCTCAGAGAGGGATGCCACTTCTTAGTCCTCTCTGTTAATGCTTGCTGCCAAGCTCAGTGACACGCAGTGATGAGAGACCACATACCAGCAACAGGTGATATCTCTACTCAATGCTGTATTTCCAAAGTTTTGGTTTTCCATCACTTAACTGTTTTCCTACTTGCTGAATTTGCATATAGCTTAAGGTTAAATATCAAACATAGCTGGGCATATTTGTTCCTTTGATAACCATTATCAGCTCAGAGCTAACACTAGGACTGTCCTGCAATGGTGTGCTATAAACAGTGCATTTCTCTACATAACTCAGCAGAAAGGTTTAGAAGCCTTTGCCTGAAGTCAGAGATATATCCAATGGGTTCAGGGTTTTTGGCAGAAATTTTATTTCACCAGCTACTGCAACTGGATGCCTTATAAGCAGAGAAATAATAAATAATACAATTCAAGCTAAAGGTTGCCAATTTGAAATAATTTCATAGCTGTGAATTGCTGGTCAGTTCAGCTGCAAAGCCTCCCCTAGACCTGATCTTGGAGACAAAGCTGCCATTCCTGTCAGGTGCCAGAAAGCATTTTAAGATGCTGGACTCAGCTCTCCAGTCTTCCAGAACTGTAAGTCCTGCAAGGATGAGGACAAATTTGTCTGGAGTTACATAGGGTGAGATCTATAATAATCAGATTCTACACTCTGGTACCAAACCAAACAGACACAGAAGACCAAAAGAAACAAATGGAAGTGTCTGCCTTTCCAACTTGATTGCACGAGAGAACAGAAAAGCTGTGCTGCCTTCACATCCACACAGGTATGGTTGTGGAGTTGTGTGGCTGTTCAGAGTGGTGGAATAAGATTTTGACATTAAAAACCTGTCTTGAGAACAAAGTTAAACCACTAAAACCCATACTAAATATGATTAATGATGGCAATAAAATGTTCGCAGTGAAAATTCCTTCTATTCTGTTAACAGAATTTATAACTCAACAAATGGTCTGACCATAAAAATCTCATATGAAAGTAAGGATACTGACTGTTTGGAAGTGGATTTGCGTTTGTCAGGCTCTAATTTTTCACTGAACCTTACAACTTAATCAGGATACTTGAGGAGTCAGTTGCAAGGAAAGTGTGCTCCGGTTTACTGAGCTCAGGTTTCTTGCTCTGACTGGGCTTCCAAGAACCTCAGCAGGTAAAATTAGCACGCAAACATGATCACTGAGAAGTTATATTCTCTGGAGCTTTGTTGTAAACAGCTAAAACCTGAAGGCAGCATTTTTGTATATGGCCGAAACGAAGAGTGGTTTTAGTAGCGTACGCAAAGGATGGGGGAAAATGATCAGCTCAGGGTGTCGTCTGAGGAGGAAGACCAGCCAGAGACCCTCACCGGCTCCCCGTGGTCTTGGGTAAGAGCTTACGCCCTGAGGTTGTGTAAATATAATTTTAAAGCTCTAGAAAAAAAGTAACAAACTGTGCTGTGTGAACCCAGATAGAACTGAGCATCATCAGCTTTTTTACTCTGCTGTTGAGGTTTGTGTTTTGTTAATGCTTAGATTGTCTGCTCTATTTCTACCTATGGACGTTTGAAGAAAAATTGAGTGGGGAAAACCTTCTTTTGCTCCTGTTGTGTCTGTCAGATGCTATGAGAAAACCTGGCTGATTCTGTGCTGTTTGCTTTGCTGTCTCAGTGGCTGTGTAAAGCAGCACTGCAGAAAGGTACCTTTTAGGTACAATGGAGGGAAAATGATGCAAACAATAGCGTAAATGTTTACTCTTAAGGTCTGCATCAAGAAAAGAGCCAGTGAGACCCCTATTACAAATAAAGGAATGTTTGCTTTAATTTTTTTAGCAAGATAGAAGCTGCCTTAATGAGACAGTCTGCACTGATGGTCCTCAAACAGCGGTTGCACGGTCCTGTGTTGTGAGATCTGGGCTTGATACCCAGTGCTGCCAGAAATGACATGGGTCTGTACAGTTTTCTGATGGAAAGACAGAGGATGCGTTCGCTCCAAGAGGGCTTCAGGTGGAAATAGGAACAGCTCTACTGAATGATCTGGGAATTCTCTAAGTTTCAGGAAAAGACAGGGAGGTACAACCAAGCCTTTAGGTTACTTTTTAAAAAACCATTAAAGGTGTTTAAAAATCAATTATATGTCTTGAAATTAGTATTTATGGCTTCATTTAATAACCTTCAATTTCCATATATTTTTATAAACATACACATCTATGATTTTTCTGGAAATGGTGATGTTTGAAATGGTTTCTGAGTATTTGTGGTCAGGCATGAATGTGTGCATGAGCATGGAACCAACATTTTCTGCAGGTACCCAAGGAGTTATCAGAGACAATGTCTTCTTGGAGGCAGAATAAATAGATTCAGCTGATGATAGAACCGTGGATTTAAAATAGTCTCATCTTTAGAGGAACACGCAGGGAGGATGAAAAGCAGTATGAGTTGTTATCGCCATCAGGACACAGGATTTTTGTGCTGCTGAATGTCTATTTTTGATGGGTAGAAAGACAATTTATAGATGTTGATTTCTTAAAAATAAGTGGAAATGTTCTGTTTCCACTGAAAATCCTGTACAGATTAAGCAGACTGGAGGCTGGGTGTGGACAGATCGGTACTGAATAGTTAGCAGATGGCTGGAGCTCTAAGGAACATCTAAACTACATTCAATATAAACCAAGCTCTGAGCATAAATGAAGGCAGGGATTTTTTTTTTTTTTTTTTTTTTTTTGCTTCTGACGTCAGTGGATTTCTGGTTATCAGTTTTATTAAAAATTGAGATTTCCTACACACCATTTTGACTATTGCATTTGTATGATGTGTACTTTACCTTAAGTTTCCTCCTGGGAATTTCCTTCACATATAAGTCTCTTAAACTGCCAAGGGAAATGATGGATCCCACTGCTCTGTGGGACAATCTACTCTGCAACAAATGTGTAAGTTTCTTTACAAGTCAAATAAACACTGCTATTTAGAGTATAAAGCATATTGGATTTCTGATAGAAATAGATGTGGTAAAGATCATTTGAAATGGTTGCTTTTGGCCTTTGGGTGTTGCTGACTCTGCGCTTCTGCTCAGGGCTTCAGAAAAGAAGGACCATTTGCCTCCATAGATTTACAGAAGTGTGTCTGCATGTCAGTACATCGTAGAGTACAGAGAAAACTGTGGTCCTTGGAGAGGATGACAGAATACATACATTTGAGAATATTAAAAGCTCGTAAGAGAGAGCTCTTTGATAAAAAGATTTCCTAGGTATGCAAAGATAAACATATGAACCCTAGGCTTTGAAATGTAGCACGTGATTAAAAAATTACATGCTTCCAGAAGCAAAACCTTGGTTTTGTGAGCATCTAGACCTCAAAACACTTCTTCTGATTTACCATGACATTGCAAGAGGACCACACAAATTTTATTTCATACATTTTATTTCTCTAAGGAAATGAAGGAAATTGTACACTTCTGTCCTTTTCAGAGGAGTAATAATGAAAAAAGTATGAAACAAATCCCAGACAAATAAATTATGCACCACTGAGAGAGGCTGATATGGTGGGGATGGTGGTACTAGAATTTAAATACAAGTACCCTTAGACTTGAAACAGAAACCTACTTAGGAAGGCAGCTTTATGGTAATGACACAACGGATTAAGCAGCAAGAAAAAGTTACCTTAAAAACCTGTTCAGTTTCTTCTCCACCAGTCACAGCACGTGAAGTTTGAACAGAAAATTATGACTAGTCTGTGTTGTTGGAAATGGGAATGTCAGGAAGGGAGGATTCTGCCAGGGCTGGGGAGGTGAGAAGTTCATGATGTACAGAAAGAGGGGTAGAAGACAACATGTCCAACTCAAGGGATTGGTCTGGCTGTGGCAGAGAAGTGGTGTGTCACTGGCATTTTGACAAGGCTGGCTCTTCCACACTCCCCTCTTCCCGCTGGTGACAAACCCTCGGTGACGGACCCTACCAGCCTGCAGACAGTGACAGTGTCTGCAAACGCTGGCAAGCTGGGCCATGTGTGGCTGGTGAGGAACTCGTCCCAGCCTCACCATTAGTGTAGGGCTGCTGGCACTGGGACTGGCAACCACATTTGAGCATATTCACCAAACGAGATGAGCGGGGAAGCTGGAGAGCGCAGGCACCGTTCCTGCACTCACTTGTGCTCACCCTGGTCCAGTGGTCGGATGCTGCTGTGTTGTAGGGTGGCCCCGTGCTGCCGTGTCTGCTCTGTTGGGGCAGCCCAGCAAGGTGGTGGAGACGCTACTGTTTGTACAACACCAAAAAGCCAAGCCGAACCATAAACAACAACAGCAGTGAATGGGTGCTGCGGTCAGGACAGCTCTGTGCTGGGCATGGAAACCCCATTTCCCATTTTGTGACTGGGACGGGCACACGTGGGGCATGCGGGGGCAGCTGGGCTTGTGCCACCTGCTGTTGTTGGCAGCCGGGCATGAGCGTGATGTGCTGGGATGAGGCTGGTGGTGGGGACATGGAGGAAGGCCCTTTATTCCAGTGATTACTTTGTCTGGATTCCGGCTTTTTCATTGCCTCACCAATTCAGTCAGGGCTTTTTCTTTTTTTTTTCTTTTTAAGAATGTGCTGGAAATCCCAGTGGTCTGGGTCAGGCAGATGCCTCAACAGTGAAGGATGGTGTGAGGCTGCTCTGGGGGGGACACAACGGGCTGTATGGCTGCTGCTTTGCAGGGACAGCCACCGGCTGGGGTGGAAGAGTCCCAGGCTGGCTGGAGCTTCTCTTCCAACCAAATATTGCCCAAAATGGACACTACTGGGTCATGTGTGGAGAACGTTTGCTCCTCCAGCCTGTGGCAAAGAGCAATCATATTCATAGAATCATAGAACAGTTTGGGTTGGAAGGGATCTTCACAGCTCATCTAGTCCAACCCCCTGCAATAAGCAGGGACATCTTCAACCAGATCAGGTTGGTCAGAGCCCCGTCCAGCCTGGTCTTGAATGTCTCCAGGGATGGGACATCTACCACCTCTCTGGGCAACCTGGGCCAGTGTTTCACCACCCTTATTGTAAAAGTTTCAGCAGGGTGATGGAGCTATCTCAGATGGAGACCCGGTACCTGGCCTGACTTGCCCCCAGCCATCCCTGGGCTGTGTCCCCCCATCCCTCCTGCTGTGTCCCCCCAGCCGCCCCAGTGGCTGAGCCATGGGGGCATTTTCTGAGTTGCAGACACAAGGAGATCTCTGCCAATTCCTGGATCGAACACAACCTTCCCATATGGCCTGAAGCAAAATTCAGGTTTTATTTTCCAGTGATTGTAGGTAGCTCTGCTCTGAGATACTGGCTTGGGACCTTCACATTCAGAGGAATTTCTACAAATTTCACCTGAACCACGAAAGCCGATCATCTGTGAAAATCCCTCCCGAGCCACTTATACTGGGTACCCAAAGTATACGGGCACACTCGAAAACTGTAACCTTCATTTCCCTCCTCCTCGCAACTTTTTTAGGCTAATTTAACCTGAAACTTATGTTGTATTCTCCTCTGGGAGAAGCCTTCTAGAAATGCAAAGCCTTGCTGCAGTTAAGTTGCCATCTGCTGCCAGTGCTGCAGCTGCCATTGATGCTGCCATGGGACGGAGACTTGTTGGCTTCTCAAGGGCAAGTATCTGTCAACCTCTGCCCAGTCCCAGACCAGACCACTGGCTCATTGATAAAACAGTCATTTCTCCAGGGCTGCAGGTAGTCCTGGATTTACCAAATTCCAGAGGGGCTAACAATTTAATTATCACTAGTTGCTTTGGAAAGCTAAAAACATCCGTGTGTCTCTCGCTGTGAAACTTTTACTGCACAAAAACCATCTGGAGATCAGAGCCACTTACCTGGTGGCTGTGGACACCTTGAGTCTCCCACACTTTACAGCGAGGATGCCCCAGCTACTCTGACAGTGGGACTGTTCCCAGCTGTCCCCACAGACGGGAATGGCCTGGGCTCTGGGACTGCCCCGTCCCACGGACCTTCGCTGGTGAGGGATCTCTCACATGGGGCCTGATTCCCTGCCGGCTTTCTGCCCTGCGGCTGGTCTGCACTGCTTCAGGCACAAGGGTTCAACTGCCGCCTGTGCACAAGGTCCACGGTGTGGGCTCTTGTTCTGTTGTATTTTGTTGGGCCTTTTTGCACTGACCTGCTGAGCAAACCTCAGGCTTTTCAGAGGCAGGAGCTTCTTATCCCCGGCAGGTCAGCAGCTGCAGCTGGGGAGCAAGTATGACCTGGTCACAGCCCCTTGCTCCCATTCTGCAGGGCTGACGCTTCAGCGACAGGAGGATGGATTTTGGCACGGGTAAATAAGACTCAAAGGTTTTCGCCGCAGATCTGCTTTCCTCCACCTTCATCAAGCATGTGTGCTGCCTTCCCACCTGCTGAAAAACAAACAGTAAATTGAACCCCGACCATTCCCTGCGGTTCACCCCGCAGCTCCCTCAGCACCTCTCTGGGGAGATGACCCGAGACCCAGTCCTTCTGCATTTTATTTAGAGCAGATTGCTGGAGGTCAGCGATCCTTCTGTATCTGCAGATCATGTCTCAGGGAACCTGCCCCGTCTTAATATAGATCTGAAAGTTCAGCTTGGTCCTTGGGGACCCGAGGCTGTGAGGGCGTTAAGTCGTAGAAAACAGTATCAAGGCTGTCAGCTGCTTCGCCCCCCAGTTCCTGCCGCCTACACTGCCTTTGCATGATAACCTTGCTCTGCACGATGAGCAATGCTTTAATAACACTGATTTATCTTATGCTGCCGTAAATGCAGAGCGTTAACCTCTCTGCTTCTGGCTCTCCTAGTCCTTGTGGTGGTCTGAGCAAGGTGAACCTCACCTGGTGCAGGAGTTTGCACCATGTCAAGGCCACAGCCTGAGGGCTGGTCAGCCCAGGGGTGAGCTTTTGTCCGAGCAGCTGAGAAAAACCCACACTGAGGTCCAGGCTGCAAGTTCAAAACACTCCTAAAAGTGGAGCACACAAGAAAAACCCTGTCCAAACAGGCACGAAACACAAACTCATCTCCAAGAACTAGGGCTGCCTTAAAATCTGAGATATTTGAAAGCAGGGATACATATTTGTTTCCTGCTACCCACTTCCCGACGTTTGTATTTAAAAATGTATCAAGCTCTTACCAGTCATGGTGAAGGTTAAAACTTTTTTCCATTTAAAGTCCCCTGTGTCTAGGAGATAAGAAAAAGCTTCCTGAAAAGCAGCAGAAGTCTGATACTTATGCTGCAGGCTCCCAAAGAGCTTCTGCTCCAAATCAAAAGCAGATAAGTCTGAGCTGTCATCAGCTGAGCATTTCCCACCATTGTCACCCAGGGAACCATGAGGCCGTGGGTGCCATAACAAGGACCAGCGTGTTGGCACTCCAGAATGTGCATCCTCTGGTTTTAATGAGCACATTAATGGTGAGATCATTGGAGAAGAGCATTCATGGCAAAATGGTTCAGGAAATGCAGAACTGTCCTCTACTTTGCTCAAAATTATATATATGTGGAGGCGGGTAAGGAAATGGGAGCAAATGTTCTTGTGGATCTCGTCGTTTTTACAGAGCTAGAAGTAATTAAGAAATTGCAAACAGAGCTCCGTATGTTGAGGGCTGGAAACAGGCATGGAAGTGAGTGTGGGAGCAGAAAGCAAAGCTGCGCTTGCTCGTGGAGTAAGGGACCAGCGAAAAGGGCACGTTTCACCTCAAAGCCCTGTGTATGCCCATCCTGACAGGGCACACTGCCTTACAGCTCAAGCCCCCCCCACGCCCAGTTTAAATGCACTGTGGTTTAGAAACAAGGTACATCCCACCTGGGACTGCGGTTCATGAAATGAGGAAGGAAAGTGACCAAAGACCATCCTCAGAATTAATTTTCTCTCTCAGTATCAGTATCTACCCTCACAGGAAAACTAGCCACTAATTTTTATGAGAAATCACCAGTACAATGTCATATATATGAATGCAGAGAGAAAAAGAAGCTTCTGAAACAGTTTTTCCTTTAACCTATGGCCTGTATTGTTTCAGCTGAAGCTGGTACCTTCTGCTGCACCTTCACTGCCATACTCGAGCTCTCTGGACACCTGTGCCACTGCCCGTTGTTGCTGTATTGGGATGATTTTCCTGCAAAGCTGTCAGCAAAGCAAAGTGTCCTGTCAGCTTCACAGAGACTTTGCATTGCGTCCTATAGGGGCCTGACACTCCCCTCGTGGGCAGGGATTTTGTGTGCTTGTGAGTTTTGTTTAGGGTTTAGGAAATGAAGTTAAAAAAAAAAAAAGAAGTGAGTAAAAAATGTTAAAAATATGTCATTTAATAAGGCTCCAGGGACATGAGGTTTCAGTGTCCTGGGAAATTCTGCAGCACTGCCATGGTGCTCAGAGGCAGGAGTCAAAAGTCTGTTTATCCCTCAGTAGTACCACTCAGAAGTTATAGCTCTTTAAATCTTCAGCAAGTGGCAAGCTGTGATTTTTATCTTTACAGTCTCCCAGGAAATTCATCATCAAAACCACAGACCACAGGACAAAAGAGCAATCATTGCCTCAAACACAGCAGGCACTCTATTACAGGAACTGGTACTAGGCAACAGAGACGTGCTCATTCACAACAAATTCTCTATCCTTCCTTCCGAAGGACCAAGAAAAAAAATTCTTGATGGAGGGATTTATGTAGTTTCTATATTCTCTTGCCTTCTCTTCCATTTTTCCCTTCTGTCTGCTGAATTTTGCAAGAACCTCAGTCTGATCTTGGAGAAATGATGGTTTTGTGGCATCACTGCTGAAGTGCACTGTTATAATGGATGAGTAAATTATCCTTTGCCCAGCAGAGATGGGGAATATGAGAGATGAAGGAATTGCATGGCCAGTTCCAAGCAAAAGTGGCCAGGAAGCAGTCCCATTTCATGAGAGCCTGAGCAAACAAGAAAAACCTCAAAAAGAGGCTGAACATGGAGGCTAGTCTAGAAAACTTTTTTTATTTAGATACACTTTGCCTCTGAAGTCAATTGTGTCAATCATCTAAGGATGACCCCCATCAGAGGAGTAATATTTTGCAGGATTAATCTAGAAATTATGCCAGTACACAGAATATTGCTACTTTTTTTTGTTCCTTCTTTACTTCTTCAGTGGCAAAAGCCTGAAACTTGGAGCCTTTGAGATAGTGGTAGATATCTGATCCATGATCAGGTGAATAGTTTTAACATTTTCTTCTTTTAAGTACGCAGCCAGCCACAAAGACCAAAAAAAAAAAAAAAAAGTTATTTTTCATTCTAACCCAATCCTATAGTTGTTGTTTCAATTCACTGATTTATTAGCTCCTGGGAGACCCCATAGTAGCCTTCCATATCTAAAGGGAACCTAGAATGCTAGAGAGGGACTTTTTACAAGGGCATGTAGGAGTAGGACAAGGCATCATGGCTTTAAACTGAAAGAGGGGAGATTTAGATTAGATATAAGGAGGAAATTCTTAACCATGAGGGTGATGAGGCACTGGCACAGGCTGGCCAGAAAAGCTGTGGATGCCCCATTCCTGGAGACATTCAAGGCCAGTTGGATGGGGCTTGAGCAACTTGGTCTAGTTGAAGATGTCCCTGCTTATTGCAGGGGCTTGGACTAGATGATCTTTAAGGTCCCTTTCAATCCAAACTATTCTATGATTCTGTGATTTTACCATTAATGTTATTGTCTTTCAGGACAAAATAGCCACATTGCAAATTGTGCAATTTGGTAGAAATTTAGTGAGAATAGCTGTTTCATGAAGATAATTTGCTATAATTCCCTGAAGCCCTTCTGGGTTACAAAATAATGTAAAAAGAAATAAATGTTTTCCAATGAATTTTCATTGTGAACTCCAGTTTTGCTCACTTCTGCTTTTGCAGAACTTTAATTGCTATCAAAAGGCCTCTAAAGTGGAGGATTTCTAAATCAAAAGTGACCTCCAGTGGTCACACACATTATTTATGGCTGATGTCTACTATTTATCTTCCTTGTGTTAAAAATGAGGCAGTATGATAATTAATAGCCTGCAGCAAGCATGGTCAATTAAATCGGATATATACTTAAAAAAAAAGGTCCATTAATCTGGATGTATCCTTACATGCAGATATTTTGTATACCTGCTAACCAGTATGAAGGTATTTCATTTATTTACCTTTGCATTAGTGTTTCACATCTCAGCAGTGGTCTTTTCTGCATTATGCTGGGGTTATCTTTGCTCACCCTCTGCACGTAGTACAGCTTTGATGCTAACATCCTCCATATGGCCATCTGCTACAGGACAGAGGTGACCTTTTAAAAAGCAAATAATATATCATCAAGCATTTCAAGGTTAATTTGTATTTAACAAGCAATTAGGAGTTCTGCATAGCTTTGCTAATAAAATAATTCATTTTCCTTTGAAATCTGGAAATCATGATGGATTGCCTTGTCTTTTCCTACATATTTTAGAATCCCATGGACTAATAATTTCTTAGATGCTTGAAGACAGAGAAACATGATGCACAGGTATAAGTCCAGGCTTTGTTGGATCTCCATCCCACTAAATATCTCTGAGAAATCTCTAGAGTTCAGGGATCTCCTTTCACCATAAGCGTCTGAGCACCACCAGTCTGCCAGCTTTGCTTAGAGGCTCTTATGAATCCAAGGCATCTGGAGGGGGCTTTCCTGCAGAGGGACACTTAGAAAATTCAGTGCAAATATACTCTTTAATAAATAAATAAATTGCAAGAAATACTTGTATGAAAACTCTCTTGAAAAGCAACAGTTTCCTTAATTTGTATTTGCCTTATTTAAAACAGATTAAACTTGAGGGAGAGTTTTCCCACAGGTATTTAAATGACCTTTGTCTTTATATCCTTAGTTAAATTGAATTCACTGGCCAAGTCCTGGCATTTTTTGGAAGATCAGTGGAAACGCAACAGTCATTACAAATGACCTAATTTAAAGTAATACAGACACGACCTTTGGTAAAAATGTTTGTGTACTCATAAATCCCTTCCCCTGGAAATTTTGTGTCGTGTGCAAGAGAGACCAAAACTTGACTGTAAGTCAAGTAAGATGACTCTCAGCTAAGACTGAGAAATGAACTGTAGCTCTTGGCCTAATCAGTGCAGCGCTGGCCTGAGACAGGATGATGTAGCTATTTTCCTTTGTGCTGCTGGATGAGTTTCAATAACCCACTGCAACTTTCTCAGTTGCTCCACCTGTTAAAAGAGAATTATGCTAATAACATCTTTTGTAATATAATTTGAGATTCATGAAGGCTGTGCTGTATATAAAAGAGGGGTAATGCATTTAATAAGCAGATTATAAACACAAAAATGCTTTTTCCCCCCTTCTATGTAAAAAGCAACATGAAGCGAAGGAAGCTAAAATGATGGAAAAAGGAAGTTTGCTTTATTTTTCATCTGTCCCTTCTGCTCCTCTCCAGCTGCTGCATTAGACTTGTAAAGCAGGGCCCATGAAGATGCCCACAGAACATTTCTGCAGCAACACATTTGGATATAAACTGTGCCATAAAGCTTGTGTTTTGCTCAACATTTATATTCTTTCTCTCTCTCTCTCTCTCTTCCTCCCCTCTAGGATGGTAGGTTGTGCATAGTCAAGCCATAATGGTACAGCTGAGAACAAGTAGTTTCCTGTAACTCTTATTTATGTGACTAGTTCACTGATTTTGAAATTCTTCCTCCTCTTGTAAGTGCTGCACAAACCTCAGTGGATTAGGAAACAGTGCAGAAAAGAAAGCCACGTCAGGACCTGCGGAACACAAAGAAGATGGATGGTAGAAGGGAATGGCATTTTATCTTGGCATAACTCTGTGACAGACAAAAAGGTGGTTTATTAATAGGGGTTTGGCAGACATACTACACCAGCACGTAATGACTGCAAGAAGACTGAAGCAGGTGTCTACTTTCCTGCTGGCAGCACATGCCTCAGGGGTGACAGGGCGGTGCAGCAGGAGATGCAATGGTCAAGTTTCCTGACTCTTTTCTCGGCAGTTTTGGGCAGCTGGGTAGGAGAGGAAGGTTTCTGCGATGGTTGAGGCACTATGAAAGTGTTCTGGACCAAGTATTAACTCAGTGCTTACTACAGGACCCAGATATTTAGCTTTTGCTTAGGCTGGGAACTTTTCCTGGAGCCTATAAGTAGGAAAGGATTGTTAGTGGAGATGGAGCCAGGTTTGGAAGAAACACTGGGCAGAGATGGGAGGTGAAAGGTGAGAGTGAATCGGAGTCAGGGGGCGAGGGATGACAGATCCGTGGGGATGGGGGCACTGGCTGGTGGGGAAAAGGTTTCCCTTCCACAGAGCACCCATGTAAGATACATGCAAGAGCTGGGCTGCATCCAGCCCAGCAATGCTCTCCCTTAGCTTCTGGCTGGAGCTGGAGGGGGAGTCCAGCCGCCACTGAGGAGGGCTGCAAATACCAGAGGCATGAGCCTGTAGCCCCTCCTCATGTGGCATCTGGGGAAGGAGCCTCAATCCCAGCCACGCCTGGGATTCCCACGGGTGCCCTGGGGCTCCCCACTCCTGCCTTCCCATGGACTCATTTCATCTCAACCTACATCAGAGGGAGCGAAGTAGGATGCTGCAAGGTTTGTTACCACATTTGTGTTCAGTGCAAGGAGAGGGATGTCCCAAAAGAAGGGCTTGTTTTCTCAACCAAAGGCATCAATCCCATTGGAATAAATCAGTCCTGGGATAAATCAGGACAAGGGGAAGTGGCCTCAAGTTGCACCAGGGGAGGTTTAGATAGGATATTAGGAAAAAATTCTTCACTGAAAGGGTTGTCAGGCCTTGAAACAGACTGCCCAGGGAACTGGTGGAGTCACCATCCCTGGAGGTGCTTAAAAGGCGTTTAGACAAGGTTCTTAGGGACATGGTTTAGTGCTAGAGTTAGGTTAGGTTATGGTTGGATTTGACAATCCTGAGTGTCTCTTCCAACCAAAATGATTCTACGATTCTATGAAATCATCTCTACCTCTCCACTGCCTACAGAGGGAACTGTAAGCTTGCTTAAGCTCAGGCTAAGGTTAGGGAAGATACTAACTAGAGATCTGCACAACATTTCCACATGTGAGAGGCAGTTCCTCACTTTAGCTGACTTCTGGCGGTCCACAGCTATTGAAAAATGGTGGCCTTATTTGCTCGGTAATGCTGGTGGTTTATTTTTTGCTTGTAAAAGGCCTTTATAAATCCTGAGACAAGCATCCCTGAAACCAGGACATCAGGAGTGATGAAGCAGAAAAGGTCCTGACTGCTCGCCGGCCTTGCGGCAGCTGGACAACACATTCCTCACCCTGCCATGCACATCAAGCAAACTTTTCAGCTCATCCTATGCTGCATACACTGAAGACACCTTGCTCCTTATTATATTAATAAAACTGGTGACAAGCAGCAGCCAGTAAATGACTTACCAGACTTTCGACTTAATATTTGGAAATCCTTCACTTTCTTAAACAAGGGAGGGTTGCACAAAAGACAGATCCTGGCACAATCTTTTTGTTTCATCCCTGTAAAGTGTGTGGCAAAGTTGGCCACAATTAATGCTTCTAAGCATTGCTAAAGGCCAGTACACAGCAGTATAAAATGGGTCTTAGCGCACGTTCTTTTCCTTCGTAAACCCTGGCACAATTTAATACTGATAAAAACGAAGCTCTTTTGACAGCTGTACTGATTTTTGGGATGCATATGCACTTGTTTTCAGTTTTCCACTGCCCACGACAGCTTTGCTGAAGAAAAGCTGACTTTGTTTCGTGGAGCTGCAACCCCTGTTGGAAGCAGTATGCTTTAGGCAAGGTACAAAAGCAGATCCATCCTGTGGGCGAAAAGGGTGAAAAATGTAAAGGACAAAGAAAAGCGGGCAGTTATGGAAATGGTCTTCCCAAAACAAGCCAGAGGTCCATTGACAGGAAACGGGCTACTTTTGAGTGCTCTGCGTCGTGCCAGCTTAAGGCAGGTCAGATGGATCATGCTCTAGCAGTGCTATACTTCCTGTTGATTAGGGAGGGAATCCAGCCGTAACCATCTTCGTTATGGATGTCTAAGGTAAGAGGGGCAGCTTCAAGGTCTGATGCCACTTAAAAAAGGTGGCCTTGAAGTCAGGGGGACTATTTGCTCTCCTCCAAGTCAGATAGGTGCATCTGGGCTGAATATAGGGGGGTTCTTATGTTAAACATCTTTGCACTGTATACCATGGGGACTCCAAATCTAATGTTATCTCACTAAAACTAGCACAAACCAACCCAGAGGCAGGAAACCTTTTACTCAACTGATGAACACATAATGAAAACTGTGACCTGGGTGAGAAAGGCTCTGAAAAGGTAGAGTCCTGTGTTGCCACCTCAAGCAAAACAAGAACAGCTGGACCTGTGTGCTTGCTTTCTGCAGGCCGCCCTTCACAGAGGAATGACTACATTATGGGCACTGCATAATGGAAAGAAAACAAATAAATATACTGGAGCCTGATACAGTGAACAGATTATCTCTTGTTGTCACTACTTCACTTTTTGCTGACTTCCTAATATAAGAATTTAATTTAAAAATGGAGTCCGCTAGCATGGACTATCAGGAGGTGTTCATTTTTCACAGAGCAGTTAATAATCCTTCATCCATCTGAATGCAGGAGTACCTTTGGAATCCAGCATACCCAAAAATAACGGCTCACAAAATGGATCTTGGAGTTCCTCAGTTTCACTTCTGGGGACAACCAGCCCTGTGTAGGTAACAGAAATACCGCTCAGGATCCTCCACAGACAGAGGTGGATCTCTGATGTTCTTGGCCACATCACTGGATTCTGGGAGAGGTTTGTGGCACAGGTCTTGGGACCTGACTGTCCATAACGTTCTTAAGCTACAAATTCAGAAAACAGAGAGCCCCAAGGCATTGTCCCGGGCAGCTGGTTGTTGCTGTATCAACCTAGTGCTGCTTCACCACCAGTCTAGCAGCAGTGGCATCTTCAGGAGCATAAAACAGACACTTGTAGTTGATGGCAGGACCTGTTGCTCTATGCTGGGGTCAGCGAGCCCCGTGTGGAGCATCTGCTGGTGATGGAAACTGCATGCTCCACTGCCGAGATGACTGTAAAGCTTCGCTCAGCATCATGCTGCCTGCAGAAAAACTATTAATACATGACATTTAACAAAAGAGAGTGATAGATGCCAGGCCACGGAGCTTAGTTTAGGCAAAATATTGAGGGGAGTAGGAGAGGCAGGGAACCTCTAAAGTGTGATATTGTCAGATGGTAGAACAGTTTCAAAGCCAGTCCAATTATTTTAGTATTAATTAAAGTCCAGTTAAGCCCAAGGGATTATTAACATGTTCTAAAATACTTCTAAAGACTTCGAAAGCTTTTTTAATATTAACAAATACTAAATTTGCTCTGCAGGAATAATATACTCCTTCCCGATTGCATTCTGTGATCCTTCTCACCAAGAATTTGAGTTAAAAACTTCCTCTTGTTCTGCATGTGCTGTTTATCTACTAGTCAGAAAAATTGTAGCGTATTTTGATTGGTTTTTATGGCCACCTCCTTCTTCCTAGAAATAGTCCTGTACAGCATGTAGCATTAGTGAGAAAAACAAATCATGTGCAATGAAAGGCACACTTAGCTTTGCCCTCCTCCTTATTTTCTGATTTCTTGGATAAAATCCAGCAGGGAAACTGCCTCCAAGGTCTATTTATGAACTCGTGTTTACTTTTATGTAAATGTAGTCTTTACTATATGTGAACACTATGTACTGACCCAAGGAACTCAGAACTGTTGTGAACACTGAGAAATTCAGTTCATAAGGGTAGTCCGAGGTTGATACTGTTTTCTCTACTTTATATTTAAAAAAACCAAAAGGTGGGTTGTGCAGCAGAGCACAGAAAACCTGTGATAGTGCCAGCCACAATGGAAGTTTCCAAACTTCCTGACGCACCCCTCTGATGTAGGATTGTTTTTCCTCTCCTGTTGTTTTCACTTCAGAAATCTGATCTTAGGACACAAAGTCTGTCCTCTCCATATTACAAACATACCCATGTTTCACAAAATGACCTACACTTACTCCCTAAAAGGCTGTTGCTAGCAAATCCCTTTAAAAAAACTATGAAGACTACATAGAAGACGATACATTTTTTTCTGCAGTTAATTATGTGCATGTGAGGTTTTACAATTTGACTTTATGAAAGCTTTGAAAGAATCATAGCAAACGTGTCTATATTCTTTTTTTCCCAGATGGACAGAGAAAAATGGAAAAGCCACACACATATTTTAATACACTTGCACTTTAATGCAGGCTTGTTATCACTCTTTCAAACCTGTCATGAAGCCATATATTGAAATCTGATGTACACATTACTCTGTTGGTACTCTGGATGGTAATTTATATATAAGTACTTAGATATCAGTACTGACTCAAAACAACTTCCGTCTGTGGCAAAATTTAATCTGCTCCAAATAAATTGCATTCTGATGGGAGGCTTACCACAAATCAATGGGCAGGGGGATGGGAAGCATCACCTGCAGTATAAAATAGCTATGATACCCACAGGAAAGACCTCTGAGTAAAATCCTACAAGGAAACAAAGCGAGTAAACAGAGAGAATGAAAGGCCCAGCTGATTTTTAAAGGTCAGCCACAGATGTGACCATTACCTCCCACTTGCTGCCACGACACTTATGCCTTGCTACAGAGGCAGCTGCCTTGTACAAATGGTCAAAGGCTTCAATTCACAATGCAAAACACTTGTACAGCTTTTCGGCGTGCAGCACCCACTTTTGTGCCCGTCATCTCCCTAACCCCATCCCCGCTCCTGAAACTCTCGCCTAGATTTACACAGAAAATAAATGGGATGAGAGAAATGCTCCTTTCCAAAGTTTGCCATAAGCTTCTATAAAGTATTTGTTCGTGACCTATGGCAAATTTTACTAGCCAGTGAAAACACACACAGCCTGCGCCCGGTGTTATTTAGAGAGCAGGCAGCAGCACAGCAGCTGCAGCAGTTTTTATTCTTGCACACTGCTGCTGCTGCAGAGCCTGGAGATCCAGCGTGTGTCACAAACCCAGTTTCTCAAGCTTGTAAACAGGATCGCTCAGGGTTTAGCTCCGCTGCCATACCTGTTCAACCAGAATATGTCTGAACTAAGCCAACAGTTTCTTAATAGCTCCTGCCTTTTTTTTCTTCCTGAGGGTCCTCTGTGTGCATGACTAAGCATGGATCTGGTGTCTCAGTATGAAAACCAATGGGGCAGGCATCAGCTTGGTCTGTTCTCTATTTATCATGCAAAACCCAGAGCTTCCAGATTCTTCATGGGTGCAAAACCCATATTCTGACAAATCTAGCTCTGAACTTCTGTGCCTCTTGCTTAACAACGAGGGTCCAAACAACCCAAAGCTTGTCACAAGACTAAGCCCAACGTGCAGGAGTATGTATGGTGCAGATACGAGAGTTGTGCAACTCCACTACCCACCAACTTTCTGCCCTGAACTGGGAGGAGGAGGTGGTCATATTAACCCTCCTCTGGTGAAAGACATGTATGGCCTTCCTTGGTGGTCCGGTGGAGAGCCAGCAGTGCCCATTTCCAGGCCTGATGGCCAGGCTGCCCTGTAAAGGAGAGGGCTGGGAGGCCCCTGGGTCTGGAAAGGCTGAAGTCATGAAGGAGATTGTGATGATCGGGTGATGCGGAGACATCACCTCATGAAACATCTTTTGGTAGCCCGGGGTAGTTCCTAAGAGGAACACTCCCAGGTGCGGTGTTAACTGCAGTCATTGAAATATCTGCCGAATGCCAGCGTGGTGGTGGGGCCACCACTCCAGCCAATGGAGGTGGTCAAACACGCTCCTCCAGCTGAATGGTTGGGTGGAGATGACGAAATGGCCTTTATCAGCCGTCAGTTGATGTGTCAGAAGATTTTAGATAAACAGCTGATAATTTTCACTATGACTAACACGACGTTTAGAAATGGGAGGAGCTCGGCAGAAAGAATTCAGACCTGGCCTAAGGCAGCTGGATGGATGTATTTCAAAGACCTGTGCTGGAGTCTCATGTGTTAACCTAGCGCTGAGACATACTCAACAAGGTGTCTGCCAAAATAATTTAACTGCCTTGTAATGCTCCTTCTGCCTTTGCTCAAACTCACTTTCAAATGTGGTTAGCAAAGCAACACACCTGGGCTCTGCTGCAGACTGTTGCAGTCCAACAGTTCCTCTTCTCCCACTGATGCTTAGTAAGAAGATCGGAGCTCCAGAACAGAAATGCCACGCATGCTGTATTGTTAAAAAGCATTCAGCATAGGTCTAGATTTTAAAATAATTTATGAACTTTAGGTAGTGCAAAATGCAGCTATCTGTACCTTCAGCAGTCGCGGGGCAAGGGAGAACATCGTGTTCGTGCTGCAGGAGCTGCCCTGGATCCCAGGCTGACCCCAGAGCAATGCAGCCGGCGAGGGCTGGGCAAGGAAGCTCTGAGCTCCTTGGGATTTTCCCACGCCGTACTTGTGCCTCCCTCTCCATGAGATGTCCTGGGACCCCAGAGCTACCAAAATGCTAGAGCATAATGGCTCCTCTGACTTGAAAGCAATGATGCGGGCCAAGTTTGAGTGAGCTGATGAAGCAGAACTGTTTTCTTGTTGGGCCTCATCCACTTCATATGACAAAGCTTGACTATGCTTTTCATGCTGCAAAGCACTTAAACTGTGCTGTGCTGATTTCCATGTGCTGTAGTCCTCCCCTATGACCTCCTACAGACCAGCAACTCTATTTTGGTAGCCTTTGTGTAGAAAGCAAATGTAGACAGCAATTCTTTGGCTTGGCGGGTTAAGACATCAGGCCATTTGACTAGGAACTCACTACCGCAGTTTCTGAAAAAGGTCTCTGTAGTTACATTTCATTGACATTATTTACTGATGTCCCAAGCTTAATCTGGCTCCAGTTACATCTCTCTACAGAAACTTAATGTTGTCAGTCAAATCTGACTATTCTAGATACAAGGAAACGGTTTTCTTTATGTCATTTAGAAAGGTAAT
This sequence comes from Caloenas nicobarica, assembly GCF_036013445.1. Classification (NCBI taxonomy): domain Eukaryota; kingdom Metazoa; phylum Chordata; class Aves; order Columbiformes; family Columbidae; genus Caloenas; species Caloenas nicobarica. The sequence goes on along the minus strand of NC_088247.1, from coordinate 15,431,677 downwards.
TTGGTCATATGCTGTATTCAGGATTGTCATCTTATCTTAAAAGAAGGTGGCCTTCCTTTTCTTTGTTGCTTAAAAGATGGTCAGTAGTGGAAACTGCATCTCCTCCTCAAAGGTACTGACTCTGGGTCTCTCTGGAAGAACAGATCAGCTGCTCTGCAATAGTCACCCACACCACAGATAAAATGTTTTATAAATCACTTCTGGGCATCAGAGGTGGGTCTTATAATTGCTTATTAATATCAGGTGCTTCTCAAGGGAAGAAATAGGACGTTTCTATCTGGTATTAGCAGCCATGGAGCAACATAGCGTGTACTTAACTATGTTAAGAGACATGATTACTGTAGGAACCAGATTTAAATTACTGAGTAATGCACAAATGAGTAACTTTGTTTACAATATCTGTTGCATCAGTGTGATGAGTTAAACACCAGTCAGGTGATGTCATGAGACTAAGTCGGAAGTTTGAGACAGAAGAGCCACTTAAATCACTCAGCCCATCCCTTGGCTACTCTGCCACGCTTCCCTACAGCTCTTTTCTGCACTATTTTCTTAGATTCAAAACATTTCATATAACAGGGTTTTAGCCACCAGTTTCTGAATTTTTTTCACTGTGAGATTTAATTGCTGTGAAAGAACTCCAGAAAATGCAGCCTCATCCTGCTGTGTCACTCTATCAAATTATAATAGAATACAAGGCTGGAACAGACTCACAGATCATCCGGTCCAATTCTGTGCCTACAGGCAAATTCAACTACAATTAAAACATTTCTGATAAGCGTGTTTTCAGCCTGCTCTGAAAGATCTCAGCCTCTTCGGCAAGCCATGCCAGAGCTTGCCTGCTCCTGGTATTACGAAGTTTTCCTAGTGCTTAAATGTTTCCTGTTGCATTTCACGCTCAGTGCATCTCCATATCTTTCCCAAGGAGACATGGATTACAGTTATGACCTTTTCATTTTTTCCTTGCAATATTTTAATATATTTTGCACTCCAGTAAGAGTATGAAGTATGGACTAATCTGTCTTCCTGTAGATATCATACCGTAATACCTCATCTCTGAATCCTCTCCTGTTTTACTCCATCTTCTATCAACTATAAGAAATCTCTTAATTCTTAAATGCTTCATAATTAGCTTGGAAAAGTACAGCTTGGCTTAATGCTGCCAGACCGCCCAAGATAGGGTCATAAAGCCTTTCTTTAGGAGTTAAAAGGCAAATTTTGCTTTGCACCACAAGTTACAGTTCTCTTATGAATTTTATTAATGAATTTACTCTGGCAACTTAGGAGGATATTATTCCTGTTAGATACGAGGAGAACTGAGCAACAAGGCTTGTGATTATGTCCACACTCCTGGAAGGAAGCAAGCTTGGGTAGCTCCAGAGGACACCTGGATCTCTTGGCTATGCTGGTGGTAGTGAACTAAACAGTGTCAGTGACCATCATCTGGCTTCGATGCTACCTGGAGTGATCTAGTCACCTCCATGCTATGACGCTCCTTCGACCCTCAATGTTCAAAATTCAGAAGCCTGTTCAAATGCTCTGTGCTCATTCCCAAGCTGGGAGCTGCCAGCTGGCCGGGCTGCAGACATGCCAGGCGCTGTTCTTCCAGCGTCAGAGCACAGACCAGAGTGTCCCTGTGCCTTCCCCTGTGCCTTGACTCTGTTTAGTTTTCTTGTACAGGAATAGCCCTCGTGTCCTATTTCACTAGCTTAAGTGCCAGGTCATCTTTTCCCTACGTTAGCTTTGTTCTCTAAGGTCAGCATGGTGACTGCAGAGACCGGCACAGCTGAAGAAAAGATTTTATGCATTCTGTCTGCTTTAAAATATTTTTTACTCATGTCAGTTTGCATTTCCAAGCCTACTAAACCGTAAAGGCAGGCAGTGGATTTATAACAGTCACTCTAAACAATGGACAAAATATCATTCAGTAAATGCTAAATTTTTCCATTAATAGCAGGACTGAATGAAAACTCCTTAGGGTTGTTTTTCAAATGCAAGCAGGACCAGAGATTAGACAACTCTAAAGATCAAATTCTTAGTTGCAATATTAACTGTACTTTTAAACTGCTGGCAGGGATCCTGGAGAGTCGCGTGGTTGTTACACCAGCACACAAAGAATGTTTCACAGGACTCTCTCTGATCACTGTTTTTCAGAGGAACTGAATGCAGAGGCAACAGCACTATTGTACAATTACCAACTCTGTTGCAACACACTGTTGACTTTTCTGCTAATGAAATGTACTGTTTTCCTGTGGCGGTTCCTGTTATAGTGTTCAGAGATTTATTTATTTAATCATGGATGTGATTTATCAGGAACTTGGTTTTTAAGAAAGAAATAAAAGGAAAGAGAGAGGGAGAGAAAGAGGGAATAAAAGTGACAGAAAGGAAAGAAAGGAAGAAGGAAGGAAGGAAGAAAGGAAGGAAGGAAGGAAGGAAGGAAGGAAGGAAGGAAAAGAAAGGAAGAAAAAGAAAGAAAGGAAGAAAGGAAGAAAGGAAGAAAGAAAGAAAGGAAGAAAGAAAGAAAAAGAGAGGGCCAGTCTAATCTTTTCATGACTATAGATATTTGAAAAGAAATGTACTCATATGAGCTGTTTTACAGCTGGATGGACTCCAGATCAGACTGCAAAGGTTGGGGAAAGAGGAGGAAGGGATGAATTAACATAGGAAACCCTTGATTCATTCTGCCAACATGCGCCTGATATTTGGGAGTCAGAAGGTGTCACCTCCTAGTGTACTGCCTGCCAGCACAGCTGCTCCCTCCAGCCCACCCCCAAAGCAGCTATTCTGGACCCAGCAGTGTGCATAGGTGGTGGATTGGAACCTAACTAGTTCTTGTTTTGCACAGCTGATTTCCTTTGGGAAATCTGGAGGCTACAGCCAAACTATGGAGTGGGCATTTTCCAGGGAATGAACCCAGTTGTTCCTCAAACACTGCATCCAGACAGCACATCTGGGTTTCCTTCTTACATGGCCAAGACATGGATGGGGCTGGCACCTCTCCCTGGGAGGTGGAAGTGCTCCTGGAATTCAAAAAGTGACAAAGACTAAAGAGAGACCCACACCCCAGACTGTGTAAAATGGGATGAAACTTGCCCTAGCAAAATACAGAACACATATACCATATGTATTTATATGCACCAGAAATACAAACACCAAGTATAAAAACACTGTGAATTTGATCTGATATTTCATGTTCTAAATATTTAATGTTCTCCCTGAGCAGCCAACTGCTATGATCTCTTCAAGCCACCAACTTGGCCAACAAAGCAGCAAGATGCATCTTAGCCCCAAACAGGCACATGCAAAAGGAAAATGTAATTATATTAAACCTAGCATTTGCATACAATACGCATTTGCATTTCAATTAATAATTTAGCCTGTAGGGGTATTTCTGATCATTTAATTATTGATGCAATAATGCTGGTATTTTTGTTCTGCTTCTGAGAATAGAAAGGATAGACTCGTTAAAACAATGGGCCATATGGAAAGAGATCTGTTTCTAATTCTGATGCTAGACTTCCTTTGTAACACAGAGTAAGTAATTTAATCAGGGTGTATATCAGTTTCTTCATTTGGAAATTGGAATTTATAACACCTCCTAGCCCATAAGGTTGTTGAGAGACTTGGTAAATTGTGTTTGAATAGTGTGGTGCAATCCCTAATGGAATGCTTGAGTGTAGGGTATTATCGTGAACAGAGAAGGGCTACGTGGCAGACCTCTACTGTCTTCTCCTGATGGTGCCACCCAATCTTACTTTTCATGTCGCCCACATGAAATGTTATTCTAATTATGCATATAACAGAGTGTGTGAGTGAGTGTAATGAACGTTAATGGAACCCTTAAGAACAGCACCTCCCAGAACTGGGTGAATTGATTTCTGTAATGCTGGTTTTTCTATATCTGATTCCTCCTTATTTGTTATTGTTTCATTAGCTGTATTTAAATGAGAGTTCAGAAAAGGCATCATTTCATGCCTTTTCTATTTGCTCAGTAAGATTCCACGGAATATTCTGAGTGCCATATAACATGAGAAGGATAAAGAGTAGAATGAGTTTGGTTTTTTTCCAGTAAGTATTTGTGCTTGAAAAATTTTGAGATTTGAATATGAGGGAATATGAATGTTTTCAGAACACACACCACCAGCAAAACTGGCTATATTTGAATGTTAATTTTTCTACACACCAAAGAGAAATCTTTCGAGTTATTTGTTCATATCATCATATTTATCAATCCTGCAGAATTAGTCCTTTCAGTGTAAAATTTCACTATGGAATAAAAAGTAAAAAATGCAGTACAGAATTTCTCTTCAATAACTTTGCTTTTATTTTAAACATGAATCCCATCATCTCCAGCAAAACTGGGACCTTAGCCTTTTTGCTAGGTATTAATTTATTTCAATATGCCTTGCTACTGTGGCTTCTTTAAAAATGAAGTCACCATACTTCTGTGCATTCAGAAAGAGGTTGTGACAGTAACTGTGTGCCACCTCACCTTCGTGGCTCTGACTCTGAAAGTGCAGCCACTCTGCTGAGGCTCCTGTGATCCCTGTCAGCAGGGGACGGCTCAGGGAATAAAGTCCTGGCCCTGATACACAGCCCCTGAACTCCAGGTTGCTCCAAAGGGGCTGAATTTTGCTCTTCTTGTCCTACAAAATTCCTTCTCCTGTCCTGCTGGGTATTAGAGATCTTCCTGTACAATGAACAGACCTAGGGATGCTGCCAAAAGAAAAGACTTTTTTACCTAGGACAGGATTACAGCTCTGCCTCTGTTCTTTGCAATGGACATCTCCATCCCGCAAAAGAATAAACAGAGCTCATTGTGGTCTGTGTGTCTTCAGAGCTCACAGGGATCCCCTGCTCCCAAGCTCTCTCTGGCTGATGATACAGACCCTACTAGCAGAGGGCTAAATCCTTCTGCAAAAACCCCGAAAACTGAGATGGTGGAAAGAAGGAATCAAGGACAGCTCTTGGTACAGATAAAAAGTGAGGATGACACAAGGGCAATGTGGCTTACAAAGGAATCACAGGAGAGGAAGCCATTAGAGCGGCTGGGCTTCAAGGACCATAATTGAGGCCTGGATATGTTAACTTCTGTTCATAGCTAATTAACTGTATTATTCCTCACTATTCTTTGTTTCTTTCAGATACCATTGATGAAAGATCCTGGTTGGATTCGAAATGTCTGGACTCGCAACCTAAACGTAGGAATTTAATTTTTTATTTGCTTTTTAACTCCGGTGCCTTAGGGCGGGCCCAGCTTGAAGCCCGGTGAGGCTTTGGGAAAACAGGATAAGGCAGTGGTTAACTCTTGTCCACCTTCTGGTACCCAGCGCAGCACGTCCAAGTGTCACCCTTTGGACACTGCGTTACCATAAGTCCACCGTGGCATTATTATTGTTTTGACAGGCTGGGTGGCTCTGTGAAACTGGTGGCCCTCGCATGTGGCAGGTACTAGTGGGTTACGAACAGAAACAGCACAAAAATTCGGAAATTGGACACTTGACCTGGGCAATAAGAACAGAATCAGGAAAGCTGTGGCAAATGTGAAATGTGAGACGTGTCCCAAGCCAGGGAAAACCTGCCCAGATGCCCCTGCTGCTGCTCTCCTGGAAGGCAGAGAGCGCATCTGTGCGGTGGTGGCCTTGGGACACAGCCACGAACTGGGCAGAAGAACCACTCAGGAGAAGCAATGAGAGAGGGAGAACAGCACTTCCCACCCCAGTTACAGAGCTGAAGCTGCTGAACGATTGGTGAAGGAGGGAAAAGACGCAGACCCGGGAAACAATCTGATGATTTCCTAAGTGACTCTGGACTGTGTGACCTACTCTTACAGTGATGGTGGGGCAGAATAATTAGGGGCTGACGTGTTTGAAATCACAGGAAGGACCACGGCATTTCTACCTAGCACCAAGCAGTGCCACACAGACACATCCGCTTAGCTGAACAGAAGACGTATTATCCTGGATGGAGGAAGTTAGCATAGCTACACTGCTATCTCACGCAGATCCCACTTGTGTTTCCATACAACCTACACGTTGCAGTGTGGGACATACTCTATAGTTTACAGAGGAACCTTTCTGATCCAGGAGTCTATAGTGACTTGCATGTAGCTCCTCAGCTGGTTGGTAGAGCCTGGCAGCTTTAAAGCTTGGGTCCAGCAGATATAGCTCAGGAGTTCCATGAAGATATGTCAGCTTTTACAAAGGATCCAACCTTTACGATGAATTTGATATTAGCAGTGCTATCTAAGCTGGACAGGTGGATAAGTCAAACAGGCAGTCTGAAATGCGGGTGAGGTTGGCTGCTGTTGGCAGGGTTTTGGTTTGGACAGCTATTTCAGCAGCCGAGCTATGCAGACAGAAAGGTATCTGGCAATTTAAAATGCCAGTAAAGTAAACAGGGAGGGAGCTCCAATTAGCAAAGGATAGCATTAAATCTGAAAATTAAATGAATGTAAAGCCATAATACGGATGTGATTTTTCCTTTCCAAACTCGGGGAACATTCAGATCTACATTCAGGTGGGATTCTGAACTTTACAAGACTATCTTCTGGGTAACCAAAACATGTCATGTGAACTTGTGCTGTAACTTTGAAAGAACTGAGGATAACGTATTCTTGCAGTAAGATTATACTTTAAGAAGAATCAGTATATGTTTTATTTTCACAAAATTTGGAATTCATTTTTATATATCAACATTATGCTGTTTGTCCTAGACTACTCATAACATAGTACAGAAAAATATGAAGGAGAAGGAAGAATTTTGCAACATGGATGTGCTATATTTAAAATGTCCTACATAGAAGGGAGACCATGGGAAATTAGACAACCACTAATACTACAAAAATCCCAAAGATGTTGCAGACGAAAGACATGTTTGCACTAAGGTGTGCCTACGCCTGTGCAGACATGTCAGCTGCATGAAACGGAAAGTAAGAAAACCCTATCAAACTGCATCTGCCACAGGAAGCAGAATTACTCAGGATAAATTACATCTGACCTGGACAAAGCAGATGAGCAATTAGCATGATCCCAGCCCCATGCAAGCACCATGCAAAACAAGCCGGGTGAATGAGCTGGGCTGTCACCGAGGGCTGCAGGGGAGGGACATCTGATATCAGCAGGATGACCGCACAGGGAGGCTTTTTTGTTTGTGCCCAAATTGCAGTGTGGGGATGGGCATGGGGAAGAACAGGGTGTCTGAAGTGTTCAGATCAGAAGCAGACATGTACGTTGACATGACTCTGAGCTACCTGTGGGTATGGTTTTGCTTTTTATTCTATTAAATAGAATTATTTTCTGTATTTTCTGACGAGGCCTTTGTTCTTTTCCTGTACTATGGCAGAGCCTGATACAAAGCTCTACCTGCTTACCTGTTCTTAGTCTTGCTTTTTTAAAAAATATTCCACCTGTTCGAAAAAAATGAGCAAGACCCTTTGCTTGTGTAATACAGAGTTCACTGGCTTGAATGGGACTATGTTGCTTTGTGTGAACTGAGCATCACGCCTGATACTTCTCAGGCTGTAAACTCGCTGGGATGGGAATTCTCTTTGCGCATGATACACTGAACACAATGTCGCTGACGTGTGAGTAATAGTAAAACAAGCTTATGTTGCTTTTGTGGGCAGAAGCTGCTAGGTTTGAGAGACTGTTCATGGTATGCAGATTTGTCTGCAGTAGTTAAACTGTACAGTAAACTGTAACAAGAGTAGCAGGAAAGGGGTGAAGTCTCTGATGAATTCTCAGATTTGCATAATGGAATATGTAAATCACACAGCCCGCCAGGACAAAGGCTTTTTTCCCCAGGACATGCTAGACCTAACAGAATGGATTCCACTAATTTCACTGAAGTAAATGATTTCCATAGATTTATGCAAAATGCTTCTTTTAAGAAACACCTCTGCCAAATTTATGGGACAGAGATAACTTATTTCCACAGCGTGCTCATCCTTGAATGCAGACATTTTGTTGAAATATGTCTGAAATATAATTTAAAAAAAAAAAAGTTCTTGTATGTATGTGCAAGGGCTTGTAAGCTTTTTTCAAATTGTGAACAGAAATATATGGACACAGAGTTGACCCTCATTGGATTTTATGTAAAGGCAGAGTCTAGAAAACGATACATAGAGCAGGCAGAGTGGATCACACATTTTTTTACAGTATATTAATACTGGACTAACTAAATGGTTTCAAATTTCTCAGTTCAACATTGAGTTAGATTTCCTTATAATGGATTATTGCTTCCTGAGAACCATTCAAATACATCATACCTTCTGGCCAGATTACATACCCATAATAACCCCACTTTAAGACAAATGTTTCACGTGCAAAAACTTTTGTGCATTTTCTGCTTCAAGACTCTTACATTTCAGTCTTTGTTCAAATATTAATATTAATACTGAAATTTTCCATTGGGGTAAAATTCCAATTTTTGCTCTGCTTTAAACACAACAGCAAAAATCAGAAAAAGGCAATACTTCCTGTCAATCTACAGGATGCATTTCCTCCATTAAATAGTTCATTTTCCAAATTGGCTGACACATCGTTTGTCACAGCAAATCTAAATCTAGTTTTCCAAATAATTTTTTTTAGACTAGAGATGAAATGCTGTCTAATCGCAGTTCTAAAAAAACATCCATTACCATGTCAAGGATTGTAGTGCTCTAACACTTATAACACTTCTGCAGAGACTACACACAATTTCGAGATCAAGAATATTTTGAAGGAAGGCTTTACTATTGCAGTACCAGGGACACTTCTCTCACTCATGGAAATTTGAATATGAAACTGAAAAAAAAAGTACTATTTTCATGATTTTGCAAAGCAAATCACATTTATTAACTATATAAGTATTCCAGATGCAGAAATCATAAAAATGAAGCCAGTTCCTCTGAGAAGGTCACATAGAAATGCATGTCCTCACAGAAGATATAAAGAGACATAGCAGGTGTAAAACCCAAATAAATTACAATGTTCCTGCCTTAAAATACGTGACTTAGAGGCACCAGTGACAAGTCCTCAGCCTGAACCAGAAGAGTGAACTGCTTAGATAAGAGAGACTGCAGTAAACAATGTTATTTACTGAGAAATTGCTCAGACCTGGTGCAAGTAATTAAAGAGAATTTATTGTCCTGTGACTGGATGCACAGGATTTAATTCTGTGCCCCAACACGTTTCTGGGACTTCAGTACAATCTTGATCATTATATCTTGGTCTCCAAGTGGAGACTAGTGATGAGTGGCATTCCTCAGGGGTCAGCATTGGGACTGGTGCTGTTTAATGTCTTCGTCAGTGACAAGGACAGTGAGATCGAGTGCACCCTCAGCAAATTTGCCAACGAAACCGAGCTGAGTGGTACAGTCGACACACTGGAGGGATGGTATGTCACCCAGAGGGACCTTGACAGGCTTGAGAGCTGGGCCCATGCGAACCTCATTAAGTTCGACAAGGCCAAGTGCAAAGTCCTGCACATGGGTTAGGGCAACCCCAAGTACAAATACAGGCTGGGTGGAGATTGGATTGGATTGCTCTGGATTGAGAGCAGCCCTGAGGAGAATGACTTGGGTGTGTTGATTGATGAGAAGCTCAGCATGACCTGGTAATATGTGCACATAGCCCAGAAAGCCCAAAAGCCAGAAAACCATATCCTGGGCTGCATCAAAAGAAGTGTGACCAGCAGGTCAAGGGAGGTGATTCTCCCGCTCTGCTCTGCTCTCACAAGACCCCATCTGCAGTACTGCATTCAGCTCTGGGGCCCCCAAAGTAAGAGGGACAGGGACCTGTTGAAGAGAGTCCAGAGGAGGGCCACAAAGATGATCAGGGGGCTGGAACATCTCTCCTATGAAGACAGGCTGAAACAGTTGGAGTTGTTCAGCCTGGAGGTTCTGGGGACACCTTATAGCAGCCATCCAGTACCTAAAGTGGACCTACAAGAAAGCTGGGGAGGGACCTTTTACATAGGACAATGGGTAATGGCTTTAACCTGAAAGAGGGGAGATTTAGGTTAGATGTAAAGAAGAAGTTCTTCTCCATGAGGGTGGTGAGGCACTGGAACAGGCTGCCCTGAGAAGCTGTGGAAGTATTCAAGGCCAAGTTGGATGGGGCTTTGAGCAACCTGGTCTAGTGGAAGGTGTTCCTGCCCAAGGCAGCGGGGTTTGAACTAGATGGTCTTCAAGGTCCCTTCCAACCTGAACCATTCTATGATTCTATGATACTATGATCTTTATCAGTAACAATATATTTATGAGAACATATCATTGTGGAAGCAATAAGATTAAGTCAGCTTAGACAGCAAGCAAGACTGAAACGACCATGTGCTTAAGCCAAGTGCATTTTAAAACATCATTGTTCCATACAGCTCAAATTTTGCCTGAAGAAATTATCACAAGAATTCAAAGGATGTACTTTAAATATGGAACAAGCAGTCCTTGGCATAAACTGTAATCACTAAAATCTCCAAGAATTGGAAATAAATGCCTCTAAGACTGGTTATCCCAAAACAATATCTCGCTTCTCCCCCCAAATCACCTGAGTCTAGAGGCTAAAGACCAGAGAGATCTGAAATCTGTGCTGCCAGGTTAAGATGTCCTCACCGCTCGGTGCATGAGAAGGAATGAGAAGACAGTGTGGAAAGACCTGTGTGCCAAAGCTCTTGACCAGACCTGCTCCTCTGCACCTGCCTGGCTGTGACTAAAGCCTGGCGGAGGGAAAGCGATGCCCTTCAGGCAGGATCCACACCTGCTGCACAGGCTGAACTGGGAACAGTTGAAAAGCGCCCTTTTAAACAGTTGTTTAAAAAAGTGCCCTAATTTGGTTACATTCTACCACTTCAAATATTCAAGAAAGCTGAATCTTAATGAGAGAAAAAAAAATTAGTTGCAAGGGGTTGGATTATCTCACTTTTTTCAGAAAAAAAAGGGGGAACTTTTGGGCAAAACTTGCAGAGGCCTCTTCCATCAGTTCACTGGCGCGGGAGAAAGCAGCCAGGGTCTGCCTCTCCTCACGATCCTTCATCTGCCTCTTTCTTGAGGGGACATTGAACCTTTTTCATCCAGTTTATATGACAGCATGAACTAATGACAGTACCTGAGACAGTACAGAATTTTCTGACTCCAAAGCCAACTAAACCTGCTTCCCATAACCACAAGCAAGAGACAGAGTGTCCCTCAATTCACCAGGAGCCACACACAGAGAAACCACTTTTATACCCTGGTCTACACAGAAGTAATGAATTTTTCTGTCACAGTGAGAGACACCAGATATTGTTACTTTCATTATAAAACTGATTTTAGAAACTTTCTGTCAGTGCACACTGAGCTCTATCAGCACTTAGTGTCTAGCCTACCATAAGAAAAAGCTTTATACAAAATATTTATCTTTTTATCTGAAGCTGGCTATCACTGTTACATCTTGGCTAGCTACAGGAAAGAGGCACTAGTCTGCATACGAAGGAGGTAACAGTGCAGTAAACTAATCTAGATGTGCTACTCTGCAACCCCAAGCAATAACTTTCAGAACCTGTTAACGAGGATAATTCAATATTGTTAGGCAGTCTGATGTAGAAATTGCAAACATGATGCTGAGAAGAGAGCAACAATCTTCCCAACAGAAGGAGTTGGTTTCCAAATACATTTTTCTCTAGAGGATTAAGATCTTTATTTTAGTTTGCAAGAGATGTAGGAATAGTAAACATTATACCCAGGGAAGTAGAGCAGCTTCGTTTGAAGTTCTCAAAGCGTGTTTTGTACTATTTTGTCCTAAACAAATAATACTGATATCTTGCTTTTGATTTGCTGTGCTTTGAAAACAGTATTCTGGGCAAAAGCTTTGCCAGTCATGCATAGACTTACTGCACTGATGAAAAGCTAGTCCAAAACAGGACAGGGAGGTTTTCCATTGAGTTATGTACGATTTCTTATTTCTTTTGTGTGTGCATTCAAACATTGATATGTATTTTGCCTGGGCAGAGTACAAGCCTGTGTTTGAACATGCCCATGCAGGAATCCCGGGCTTTGGCTGAAGAAAGAACATGACGATTTCACTGTTACATCCTTAATCTCAGACATTGTGATTGCTTTATCAGGGCTCAAGATTTTCTAAGCTTTCTTAGATTAGATTTAGAGAGCTCAAGCTTGGTTTATTAACAGACTGGGAGCTAAATTACTTTCTGATGAGATTGGACTTGTACAAGTGGACCTCTGGCAGGTTGATATGTTTAGCCTAATTTAAATATCCTAATTTAAATATCCTAATTCAAATATTCCTACAGTCTCTTTCTTTGGCCATGTTTGGATCATAGGAGTCAATAGATGCCTCTGTTTCTCAGTAGTCAAGTATTTTGTAGCAGAGAACTGAGTTTTGACTGTGGAAAGAGCTGTTAGGATATAAAGGAAGCATTGAGGTTTTCATGGTTTTGCAAGGCTGCATGTGGATTTAGAGGAAAAAGAAAGCCTCTTTTGAGAACTTTCAACATCAAGACTTGTTATATTCTGAGAAGAAAAAACAACTTGTCTGGAAGATCACTGGCTATAGATCCCCTTTTTGGGACTGTATTTTCAGTGCGTGTGTGTGGGAACAGTGTATGTGTCACAAAACTAAGTTAAAAGTACTTGGTTCAAAATCAAGTTTGGTTATGCAATGCAAGCCCTGATGGCACTAGAGCTGGTAAGCGTGTTGTCGTCACAGATGAGCATTTTGGTGTGTAACCAGTGCCTCCTGCCCTGCCTTGAATTTCAGCTGTAATAGTTCCTGGAAAATTACAATCCCACATTTGATCATTTGACAAAACAATCCGCTCAGTTTCCCTTTTCGCCTGTCACCACCCTGCCTCATTGGTGACTTAAACTTTATAGTAGCTCTGATGACATCGCAGTCCTGAGGATGATGTCATCATCTCACCTCTGAAAAGTGAGGCCAAAGAAGGAAGATATGAAATGATGTCGGCAGTGTATTGGCTAGCACGTGCGACTGTCAGCAGACAATTACAATACTTGGGAACTGTGACCATATGGAAAGCAAAAGCCAAAAGCTACAGCTGGCAAAGTGCACAGAGCTCAGGTGGGACAGACTTGACGGCTGGTGCAGGCCAGAAGCATCTGCCTAAATGTAACAGATTGAACACGCTGCCAAAAGCAAGATGGTTTCATGTGGAATAAAGTCTGTCCTCTATGGATTATGTTGGACAAGGATGGCATTCTTTCTCTTTTCAAAGTTGTTTACTACTCAGATCTTCAAGCATCTGATACTGAAACTGCAGGAAAGGTTGATCCCAGGAAAAGAGACAAAGCAAAACCAGCAGGACAGACAAAACCGGCAAAGAGTTAAAGTCAAGGGGGGCAAACATTTTAGAAATCTCTGCAACTAATTAACATCTACTTACACTTTATTTTTTTAAAACTCTCAGATAAATCAAGCACTAAGAGGCAGATTAAATGCCAGGTTTTACACGCTACAATAACCAGCACTATTGTGCCTTCAAAGGAAGGACAAAATGAAGTACTAGATAACTGGACTTGAAGGGAAAAGAAAAAGAAAGGGAAAAAATAATGTGAATCAGACAGAGAATTCAGTAGATTATCACAGGTACTGCAGGTATTTTATAAAAATATCTACTTACTTTAGGAGAACTATTCCTTTGTTAAGATGGTGGGACATTTAATTAGGTAATTACAGAATCATAGTCCAACTACTTCCTGATGTTTACACTGGAATAAAACTAGATTAACTCTTTATATTGCCTGAGCTACTCCGAGTTTGATACTAATAGAGACAATGTCAGCACCAGACTCTAGAGGCATCTTTGCTTATGAGTTAATTATAAATTAAAAACTAAAAGGTCAACTCTTCTATTTATTGAATCATTTTTACATGCACAGTGTGCATGCATTAAGAATTGAGGTCATTCATAACCCAGGTACTATGTGCCTGAACGTGAACTCCAGTTTTAGTGGGAGAAATGCCACACGATACTGATAGTGCATTAAATAATTAACTTTTTGGTTTGAGTGGTTGTTTTGCTCTCTTGCTGGGAAAATCTGGTGTCCCAAGTCAGAATCGAAGGCCTTTGTTCATTTCCCCCCCTGCATGTACTTAGGCACTGCTCTCTAGGAATCTGTTATTGAGTTTTATGAAACTTCTGTGCTTGTAGACTTTTTTTAAAACTCAGTTTTATTAATTTAGAGAAGGCAACACAGCTCAACTTCCTTCTTACTTGTATTTTCACAGTAACTGTGAGCCAGATCATAGGCTAGAATTCCACTCTGCCAGAACCATACAAATACAGAGTGAATATATAAACTATAAGCTCTTTGCGATAGGAATCAAGAGTCAGGTAACAATGTGTGGATATGAACAGACCAGCAAATGAGTGGAAAGAAAAAAACTTCCACAGGCAGGTTCTTTGAAAGTTTGTGGACAGTTTTAACACAAACCTTGGAAAACAAGCTTGTGTTGCCCAACACAATGCCTCCAGAAATAAACCTGTCAAGGAGGAAATGTTACCGGAAGAAAATGGTAATAGTTCAGAACTTCCTCATTCCTGTTTTGGAAACGACACCACCAGGGACTGTTCTCTTGCAGTGGCAGAGCGTTGCCTCCTGCCCAAACTCCCTCAGCCACCTAGTTTTGTGGGTAACTCCAGATTATTCTTAGGAACTGTCCCTGACCATATTGTCCCCCAAACTCTGCACTGGGCTGAGCCAAAACCACAGCCATGACCATGCTAAGGCTTAGATGGTACGGAAGACTATCTGCTAGTGCTTGGTCCTCTAGATAGATGGAACTGGTGAGAATAGTTACGAGTGAATTGCAGCACAAGGCAAGTAAGGATTTCAGAATCAGTTGGCAGAGGTTGTTCCAGAGAAGTAATGTGAGGAAAAATGCCCTGCACTGTGGTCACACCATCAGTAAGAACAGAGTACAAAAGCACAGAAGGACAAAGCTGTTCTGCTGTTAACAGAAGCTTACTGGTGCTGTGCAAGCATTCAGCACTTTCCACAGCGTCTTGTGTCATGGCTATATTTACATGGCTCTGGAGTAAGAGAAAACTTGACCTCACACATGGAACCATGGAAAATGTGAAGCATTTTTCTGTGGGTTATTTTACATTAAGCAGCAGATTGTTGGACATGATAAATAACTAAAAACAATACAGTACTTCCCAAAGCTGAGGCTCCAGCTTCTTGGTTTCTGAAAGAAGCAGAGAAGGGTGGGTGTTGTTGAGGCTGTGGAAAGACAGTGGTTTTGATTCAACATATTACAATCATGTTTTCAACTTTAGTACAGTAGTGAAAGACCACAGTGAAACAGTATGTTAGAGCAGTCCTGGACAGTGATGGCTGGAGGTTACCACCCCCTCAGACAGAACACAATTCGGGATCGTGTTCCACGTGAATGTGGTGGGCAGGGCACTGGCCAGGATCCACAGCCGGCACAGACATAGCTTCTTGTATTTCCATCAAGGATGGGATTATTTACCAGCACATCTCTGCCTGGAATGACTGACTGCCCACTGACAAGGGGTTAGATACGACATGCCTGGGAAACAATGCTCCAGGGATTTCTGGGCTCAGTTGTGTATTGTTTTCTCTTTGAGATTAAGTAAACACCTTTGTTCGTTGTCTCTGGGCAGAAACTGTCTTCACTGACCTTTTTGCTCTAAAACGGAGGTGAGCTCTTTCGTGTAGCTGCATAACTGGGAATGGAGGAGAAGACGAGGCAGGGATTCGGGTCTGTGAGCATGCTCCAGGTCGTGTCACCCAGCTGTTCTGTCTCAGCTGTGAGCTGTGCAAAGACCAGCCAACGTGGAGACAAAGTTAGCGGAACTACAGGAGGAAACATGACGGAGGAAAACAGTAGGAAGGGTTATAATTGGGTGAGGACCTAGAGGAGATTGCACTGAGATTGTTCTACAGTGTAACTGTAAAGATAACAGAAAGCTGAAGGCTTAAGTGCTGATTACTCAACAAGGAATCCTTCCCAGGCTTCAGCTGCATGTACATTTCGGGGACCAGAACATGCAGATGCACTAAATCCAGCTCTGAAAAACTTGTTTTCAAGCCTAAAATTAGCAGGATCATCTTCAAGTAATGAACTTTGATCCTTTTTTTGGGGGGCATATTCTTTGTCCTCCTTTTTTCCACATTACTCTGCTTCCTGCTCATTTGTTTTGCACTTAGCATTGCCCTCTTCTGTAAATAGGGTTGAAAAAACCTGGAAGACTCCTCTATCAGTTAATTTTTATTACAGACATCCACTTCCCTGTTTAGTTGCGTAAGGCACTCGGTGTAAAAGATTACAATATTATTTTAATGGAAGAGAACCACTATCTGGTGGAAAAACTGTATTTCGTCACATTTATTTACAGTGATAAAGCATATATGATACTGAAAGATGTTTTCCCTGCGGCCCAGTACTTTGGGATCCCTGGCTTCAACCCCGGCCTTTCAAGGACCTGCTTAGCAGCCTGGACAGGACGATCCCCTTTTCCACTCTCTGGTTTTCCTACCTATAAATCTGAAAAAAAGATGCCTCTGTTCAGTGTTTTTGACATCGACTGAAATGAGCTGGGAAAAGAGAAGGTATCCCCGTGATTATAATTTCAAGCTTGAAGTAACGGTTTAAATAAACCAACAGAAGCACCACCGCGAGCAGCCCCAGCTCCCCGCCGGACGCGGCCCAGCAGCGGCCCCGCGGCGGCGGGAGGGCCGCAGCCGCCCGCCCCCCGCCAGCGCGCCGCCCCCCGCGCTGACTCAGCGCCGCAAGGCCGCGGGGCCCAACCGTCCCCCGCCCGGCGGCCGTTCCGCCACCACCCGGCTGCCGGCCCCGCGGTGCTGGGGGCGGTGGCGCTGCCCGGCCCCCCGGCGGTCGGTAGGCGGGGGCCGGCCCGCCCCCGGGGGAGCTGCAGCGCCTCGCACACCCCGCGGTGCCGCTCGCTGCCGCCGTGCCCGGCGGGAGGCGCGTCAGGCTGCCACCGCTTCCGCGCCGCCACTGAGCACCCTCCCCGCCCGCCCTCTGCCCCCCGTGCGCTGCGGCCCATCCTCCGGGGCGGGACCTGTGCCTGTCGCCGCGGCGGGCGGCGCGCACAAAGGCGGCGGCGGCGGCAGCGAGCGGAGCCGCGGTGAGGCGGCGGGCGGCAGAGGTGGGTGCCGGGCGGCAGAGGTGGGTGCCGGGGCTTGGGGCGGGGAGGAGGAGAGGGCAGAGGAGGAAGGGGAGCGCTGCTCCCCGGCGCTGAGCTGGCCGGGGAAGCCCGCGGGAGGCAGCGGGTCCCTCCGGCCTGGGCATCCCGCTGGTCCCGGCGGCGCTCCGCAGCGCCTGCTGTTTCCCTGGCTTTGGGGAGTCTGGCTTTGGGGAGTGACAGCGAGCAGCGGAGCTGTTGGGTTCCTCTGGGCTTTGTGCACGGCGTTAGAGGGAAGGGGGAAGTGTGATGCTTTCCTGGTTTCTCTTCAGAGGGAGGCACCCAGCGCTGGGCAGCTGCGGGGGCTGTCGGTTTGGGGTCCCTGCCCCTGCCGAGGTGCGTGAGCTTGTGGAGTCCAGTGCCCCTCTATGCGCTGCTTTGCTTTTTATGTTAGAGGTGATGTTTTGCCTCCCTTTGGCTGGCAACTGCTGATGCAAATCGCTGCTTTAGTGCCCTGAGATGGAATAATGAAAGCGCTAACAGGCCAGAGAGATTTAATGCCATAGCTGAGCCTGGCTGGCAGTAGTGCAGTTGCTGCATATGAAACTAAACTTAATTTTTGTTTTCTCCCATGTGATTTCCCCCACCCTTGAACAATGTTAGTTTTTCTACTGATCAGTGTATCTCATCTACCTTCCGGAAGATGAAGAGAATGTATCTTTTGGAGAGAGGGTTGGAGACAAAACTGTTCAGTGTTGTTGTTATCTCTGTCAAAAAGAGGAATTATGTACAGGCCTGTACTAATAACAGGGTCTCAGCGCAGATGTTGCAGACTAACCAGCAGATCATTTTTCCTTTCATGTGTAAAGTCATCAACCTCAATAGATCTATTGACCTCTGATTTGGTTCACAGTCTGAAGGGTGTTTTGGTGTGGTTTTATTTTATTTTCTGGCTGGTTTTATCTGTCTCTCTGCTGTCTTAGGAAAACAAATACCAACACATGTTTAGTGTACGTAGATAAGGTTTTGCTGCCATCAAGTCTACCCAGTTAGAAGTCAGGTGGATATGTGCCTGTTACAGTAAAATGAGTCTAATTCCATGAAGAGAACTGGAGAAAAATTGCACAGACAGTGAAGGAGATAAGATGGGGAAGACTCTATTGTGTTATGATTTTAGGCATAAAGCCATGAAAGTAGCTTCTAATGGCTTTAGATACTTTCTGCTTTTCTGATAGCTCAAATTCACTGGTGTGGAATATAGGCTACCTGATGATATCTACTTACCTGACTCAGCATGGTCTGTTTGTAAGGGAGTTGGGCAAATTTTAGTCTTTGACCTTTTTCCATACCTGAGGATGTGCAGGTGCATGCATTTGTTTATGAACACACATACATAACACTCAGCAACCATCAGAAACAGTTGGAATGCAGTAAGAGCTTACTTTAAACTCTGAAAATGCAGAAAATGTAAAGTTATAGTCTAACGAACAAATTTATTTTCCAATTCCACTGAAAGAAAGGATGCCAAGTCACCTGAGGTATCAGCATAGAGCTACTGCTGTGATTCCATGCTGATTTATGTTCCTTCTCTGACATCAGAACAGTAGCACAGGGCAGCACAGTTTTTTCAAAAGTTCTCAGTTTCAGGCATCAGTTTGTATTTTTCAGTTTGCTGTAAAGTTTGATCCTGTTTATGCAGTGTCAGTCCAAAGGGGTGTCAGCCCTTGTGTGCGTTTCCCCCAAGTGTCTCCGTGAGGAGGGAAGCCCTGGGCAGTTGGGAGGCTGAAACACAGGAAGATGGAGGGAAATGTGGAAGGTCTCCCAGGAGATCCCAGCAAAAGGAGGAGATGAATCTTGAGAGATGAATTCAAGATTGCCTGAAATGCCAAAAGAGGTGTCTCTGGTACTACCCACCACCGACTCTTTCTCAGCTTCTCTCTTTTTAGTTGAGGCTAGCACTTGTATGGGTGTGCAGTGAGTCATGTCATCTCGTTGATCCAGTTGGTAATTATTTTTGTATGGCTTTAGTGATGTTAGTTTTCAGTGCTGACACAAGGGCAAGATTTGAGAGAACTGGGAATATACGTTTGGGAGGCTGGTGTGGGGACCATATTTGTACACTTGAACTGGCCATGAAATAGTTCTCTTGGACCCTTGTGTGCCAGTCCGATGCCCTGGCTGTGGGACTATAGGCCAGTCCTCCTTTTGAGCTTAAGGATTCTTTACAGGCAGGTCTTCAATTTGAATTTTGTATTTCAGCTGCTCTGAAGAAAATATTCTGTTCTTCACAGCGACTTTGTGAAGTATCGAACCAAGTAATATTTCAGATATTCGAAAGACAGTGCAATACCAAGTGAATTGTCATCTCATAGTCAGAGTATGTATCTGTGAGTGAGTGTGAGCGAGTGGGTTCTGGAAGGGACTGGAAGCTCGGCAGATAAGTTTGACATTTGATCCATTTGACTCTCTGGCCATTATAAGAGGTCACAGTTTTTGGCACCTTGGATAAATTGGAACAGGAGTCAAATAGTTCCTAATAGAATTAAGCCCAGGATAATCCCAACCCTAAAATATTTCTGGAGATTTGACTGTCAGGAACCAAAATGCTCTTACACTCGTATAGAGGCAGCCACATGCTGCATTCTCCTTTCTGATTTGGGATGTACAAGTGAATTGCACCTGTCTGCCGACCGATGAGAAGTATTGTCAAATCACCTGCAGGACTGTGGTCTGTCCCATGCCGCTGTGGCTGTGCGGAGGTCTGGAAAAAATGTGCACATAATGAGGTTTGGACAGAGCTTGCCCTCCTGTTTACAGAACAACCAGAATTGCGCTGCTCAGCAGAATGCTCTGGAGTTCTCCCTCAAAAACTTGTCCAAATCAGGGCCATGGCTGCTTACAGCTCCCTTTCAGCTCATATGTCCAGGTTTCCCTTCCTAGGGAAAAAAATAAATGCCCAAGGGAGAGTGCTTGTCTATGTTTCACTTGGATGAGCTTGACATGCTGTGGCTGAGAGACAGCCACACTGGGAGACCCTGCTTGAGAGACCCTCTAAGAGCTAAGCCTTAGCAACTTGCCCAACACTGTGTGGGAAAGCAGGGACCTAAACTGAGGTCTCCCAAAGTCCTGTACAGTGCCTTCACTGCTCCTCTAGAGAAAGTAAATCCAGGCTCTGATTTTGCTTTGAGAAATGCACAACTTCTGGCTGGGAATTTACGCAAAAAAAAAGTGGGATGGGAATTCATGGCAGAGACTCTGGGTTGAATTGATGTAGGAGCTAATAAATAGTTAAGAAAAAATATTTAGAAAGTTATTGCTGATTTTCAGTTTCCAACCTGAAATTAGTTAAAATATTAAGGACTTTGAATGTGATGGTCACACAACATTAGTGACTTTACAATGTATTGACCGTTTACTAATAAACGGAAGTACCTTTTTAAAAAATAATAGCATTATACTTATTATAAGCTGTTGTAGTTAAGGAATCATCGCTACTGTGGTGGTGGTACAGACATGAACGGCTAAGCTTAATTTTGAAAGAATCCATCTAGGGAATCTTCATCTGAAGTATTTCCTTCTCTCGCTTATGTTTTTATCATAAATCTTTTTTAGAATATAACCTCTGATACTGTTTTGCGTGGTAGAGAGTATGTCAATAGCAGAATTCCATTAATTGCTGTAGAGGGAATTGGTGTTCAATACTGTAAACAAAACTGCTTCAGAGTCGAGAAAACAAATGTTTGATATGTAGTAAAAGAGTAAGCACTTACCTAGGAGTATTTGAAATATTGTAGTTTACTTTTTTGTAAATGAGGAATAATTGTCTTGAAGGGGCCACAGCCTGATTCCCAAATATAATCCAGTCTCTCTCAAGCTTTACATCTTCAAAACAGAAGCCACCGGCAGATCAGGGAACCAGATGGATCAGGTTTGTAAAATTGTTATAGCTCCAGTGTCAGCAGCAGAGCTGCAGTGATTTATTTTAACTAAACACTGGCCCATCAGTTTTTGGCTCCCTTTTACCATTTTGCAAGTTGTATGGAGAAGTTCTTAGGAAAGTTGGTTTGTTCTGTGCTTATGCCTGTCACTTCCATCACGGACAGGGCTCATCACAACATCAGGTATTAGAGGCCTAACCGAAAGATTACCTGTACGCGTTGTTTTTCTTTGTGCAAAGCATTTGGTTTGTGTTACGCTTACCATTGCTCTCATGGCCTACAAATTGAGTGCACAGTCAATAACTGTAGAACTCTAGAAAAGGGGCTGGAAGGGACCTAAATGCTACATCCCTGCTAGTGAATGAAATGGTGCCAAAGTCCATTCTTGGCGGCCAGACCAGCTAGCACCATCTGTTCACATCTGTTGTATAAACCTTTAAAAGAAGGTGACTACTTCTAAACTGGCCACAGGGGTAGTCCCCAGTTCATCTTATCAGCTGTGCCCAGAAATCGTTGGGAGAGTGATTTTTGGCCTGTGCCTAAATTATGCTAGAAGAACATTTTGTAATTGAAATAGATTCAGTATAGATGTAATGGTCGGGTCTGTGATGTGATATGGTTTAGTTTACTGCTTTGGACACAGGCACAGTGACAATTTCTGTCCCAAAGATTACAATTGCCTTTTCCTAAACCAGTCCCAACAGATGTTCATCCTGCTTTTCAAAATTTTCTGTACTGGAGATTTCATATGTTCCAAGGGAAGTGTGTTCCAGTTTTTAATTACCCTTACAGCATGCTGCCTAAATCATGGTCCTTTTTTTTCCCAAAAACTGTATGTCTTTAGAGCATGTTGGATAGCACTTGTATCCCTAAGTAATTTTGACGTGTGTGAATATCTAACCTGTTAAACTTTGCATTGTGGTGCCTGAAGAGACACCGGGACTTGCAAAAGGAAAAAAAGGCCTTTAGTTCCTATGACTTTCAGTATTTTATTTTACAAAATATGGTAAAGAAAGATGAAATGTTGTGGGGAAGAACTGGGCTGTAAAAAAACAGACCGTGAAGGGTACAATTACTAGCTTTTTCAGTAGTCTCCTGTACCTGGGTGAAAGAAGTGGATTATGGAGATGACAGTGCAAGTGCGTTTGATCTTACTATGGCATCCAACAGAGTGATACTTTAAAGAATTATCTTTATTAGGTCAATCTCTGGTAAGGTAATAAATCAGTTCAGTAATAAGGTAACACCTAGCTATTATTTTTTCACTTTTTTTTCCACAAGACGATC
Source organism: Caloenas nicobarica (assembly GCF_036013445.1). Taxonomy (NCBI): domain Eukaryota; kingdom Metazoa; phylum Chordata; class Aves; order Columbiformes; family Columbidae; genus Caloenas; species Caloenas nicobarica. Next base: position 15,409,343 of record NC_088247.1, on the reverse strand, counting down.
AATTCTGAAAAATGACTGTTGTCTTTACTTCAAAAGAGCTGGAAATTTTCTGTGCCTCCTGGCAGGTGATGCTAATTAAATAGACATTAAAAATAATACTAGAAAATACTTCTAATTTCATAATAGATACGTAGTGTAGGGGCTGTGGAGTGTCTCCTGGCAAAAAACCCAAAACTCAAGACGTTTGAAAATCCTGGCAGATGCAGTACAGGCTGTTCTCACTTGCTATAAGCTTAGATCAAAAGGATTCTGATTTTTCCCAGCAGCAAAAAAATATTCTGTGCTACGTCCACTAGCATGGTATGAGAACAAGAGTTTTACTAAATTCAATATAATTGACAGGCAGGCTCTGGGGGTTTAGCCCATGACATAATCTCTTGTTTGCTGCTGAAGTTGCTGCTGCCTGGTTAGTAAGTGAAAGACTTCCCGGAGTGGCCAGAGTAAAGTAATGCTCCAAAACCACACGCAGTCTCTCTGGGGTTTGAGGAATGTTGGTTTCTGGGAGTACTGACAGAGTATGGACTCACTTTAGGTTCAGAGTATAAAGTTAAAAACCTCTGACTCCAAACAATCTCAGCTTTGTTTGGCGTGTATAAAAGTTAGGATAAAGGGCCCATATCCATCAGAGGCCGATTTCTGAACTCTCCCCTGTTCTAACTACAGCATCTTTTGTTCCCTGCGTTTGAAATATAAACCTATTTTTGTCTGGTTTCCTGAGGAAGTGGGGTTTATATGATTAGTCTGCCAGTCTGTCTTTTCATTCCACAGTGATTTTGTTGCACAGGCCAGGTTCAGCCCAGCTTGAGAGGATTGTCCATCACCAGCTGACAGTTTGAATGTGACACTTTAAGGGATAAGAGATTTTCACTGCATGGAAGCAAGCCGTGCTATGCCAGTTGGCCTCAGAGCTTGAAGAATGGTGTCTAACTTCTTAAATTCACAAGTATAAAAATAATCTCTGTTTCCTAAGACAGGGCAGACAATGCAGCTAAGATTCGTTGTGAACAAGAATAGTTGCCAAATTCTCTGTTTAGGGGTTTAAGAGACCGCCTGGTGCAACTTGTGAAGAGGATGTGTGAGTCCTCATATTTGGATTATTTGCCTGTAAGTCTCCCAAACAGTGTGGTGTATGTACTATCCCAGTAACTCCTTCCCTGCCAAGGAAGTTGTGGCTGTTTTGCACCTAGAAATTTTGTTGCTTCAGCAGACCAAGCATTAACTAGGGTGAACTACACCATGTAATTTTGAGTCTAATTGTAGCCATCTTTAAATTCAATCTTAACTCAGTAAGAAATGTGTTTCTTACTGTGCTTTAAGTTCGAAAAATCCCCAGTAGAAATGGAAATATTTTCCAAAGCAGAGGTATAATTTTAAAAGTTTGTTTACATCTGTCACCCTGGAGGCTCACTTCTGAACTTAGGTCTGTGCCTGTGTGGTACCAGCTTCTTTAAGGAGTTCTGGTTATGATCACCAAGAAGCTAAGAGCTTATGACTTAAAAGGAGAGGCTGGTAGAGCTCCTTTTGTTCAGTCTTCAGGATATTCAGTTACCTGTTGGGGATTATAGAGGAAATGGAGCTGAAGTCTTAGGGGTGTGCAGTGACAGGACAAGAGGCAATGGGCACAAGTTGCAACAAGGGAAATTCAGATTAAATACCGGGAAGAAAAATTTCACTTTGAGGAGAGGCAAACATAGGAACACGAGTGGAGGAAGGGTGAGAAGTCTTCATCCTTGAAGACACTGAGAACTCAATGAGACCACGGTCATGGGCAGCCTGGTCCAAGTTGACCCTCCTTTGGGCAGAATTTGGGGCCCGGTGACCTCTAGAGGTCCATTCCAACCTGTCGGTCTGTGACTCAGCACAGGGTGTGGCATGAGTTTCAAGTGCGGTTCCCTGTGGAAGTTTACCACTAGATTTGCATTCAAGAAGGCATGTTTCTAACGTATAATAGAAGTGATATACCAGTTGAATGCTGGAGAACTAAATATAATTGCTCTTTCTGCCATGAAGTTTTTGTTTGTTGACTTTTCAGTAGGTGGCACTTCCTAGATGCCTCAATTTAGGGCTGTGCAGAAATGCTTCTCCAAACAGTGTTCTTTCATTAGTTAACATCTTGTATACTAAATACTTCAAAAAAGTCTGTTTGGTTTCCAAAGTTAGTGACTAGTTTTAATCTTTATCCTTTTGTGATTCCCCAGTTGTCAGATGGGGAGAGCACCATCACTTTTCAGAGGCAGTGTGGTGATGACTACATAAAGACCAAAAGAACATAAATAATTCTTCCTTCAGAGCATGATCTGTGTTCTGATGTTCATGTATTGCAATAGAAACAGAGAAGAAAGCAAAGCTTCAGTCCATCCTATGTGGAGGGACTTTTGGGGAAAAAAACACAGGTGATCATTAATTAACTAGAACAGCTATGCATGAAAATACCAGCCTTAATTATAGCGTTTCTTAGCTTTCTGATCATTTTTTTTACTGTAATGCTTTTACTGTATTCTTTTAATAGTTTATTGTTTTTAAGCATAAATCACAGTTAGGAATTGGAGCTATTTTTACAGCATTTCACACTTGCGTCTCTTTGTTTATGGGAGAACACAGCTGAAGGAGTCTCTTGTAGCAGCTGATGCCATGCAGCTCAGTGCTGTGACTGTCTCTCTGGCTCTGAGCTCAGTTCTGTTCTCATCATCATCAATGGGAGTTTTACCCTTGCCTACCCTGCAAGTATACGTCTTAAGTATGCATGCTGTCCTGTCTAGGGGACTGAGTGTATTAATGAAGCGCAAACAGAATGTGCATTAACAGTGTAGATGCGGGAAGCTAAATGTTAAATACTAAATAAATCCAGGAGCGTGGGAAATAAAGCCAACCACTTCAGCCATCAACACAGGCCTGATTTTTAATAAAGCTGCTGATACTAAAAGGCAATTTTAAAACAAGAATGGTAAAGTTGCGTTAGGAAGCACTCTAAAGTTCAGATGCTTTGAAGCGAAGGTTGCTTGTCAAACCTTAATGCGTATCTATTGTGCATATGCATTATAATATTTTAATGGGAGAAATCCCTGGAAAGTGCAAAAATAGTCTTTGACTTGAGTGTAGTGGAAAATTAGTTCAGCTTAAAACCGTTCACTTGCCCTGCACTTGAAAGCCTGTAGAAATATATGAGAAAGATATATTTAGTGTTGAGGGCACAATAAATGATCAGAGGAGATGTTTTTTTGGAAGTGATGCTTTTCAGAGATAATTGGAGACATTTAAGAGCTGCAGAATCTAAAAGTCTGACAGTGGTTTTGAATGTGAGTGATTTTATGAACTTTCGAAAGTTGTTACAGTTCTCTGACTTCCAAGGTCTCTTTTGGTTTTGTCTTTTAATAGCTCTCTGCAAACACGCGTCAGCTGTAAATAAGTTAGGTGTGAATTTCTGATTCTACATGAAGTTCTTTAGTTGTGAAACAGGAGAATACCTCACTGCTGGAATCTCAGTCTTTCAAATGTCTCTAAAATATAAAGCAGGGTTCAAAAATCTTATTTGTTCTATCATTTGCCTTTCAGGTCCAAACCATGAATTACGTTGGACAGTTAGCAGGGCAAGTATTTGTGACTGTGAAGGAGCTCTACAAGGGACTGAACCCAGCCACACTGTCTGGATGTATAGATATAATTGTTGTACGTCAGCCAGATGGAAATCTTCAGTGTTCCCCTTTCCATGTACGCTTTGGGAAAATGGGAGTCCTACGTTCTAGGGAGAAAGTGGTAAGAAAATTGAGAATTTTGATATGTTCTGTGAGGGGGATTCTAATGGCATGAAAATTACTGAGTGTTCTGTGGTATGCTAGTCAAGAGTTTCTTAAGACACTCTTTGCAAAGTGCCCAAATTGAGGCTAGATTCAGTTAAAGCAATCGTTACTGATTCTTGCATTTCAAAGCATAATTTCTAAGACATTGACTATAAAAAGAAACCAAGAAGAACCGTGAAATTGGCAATATTTATTTTCAATGAGCAAAGTTTTGAGTGTGCTGATTTGGGATTATAATATTTCATTAGTAACTGGTATTAAGACCCTTTTGTTTGACACGTTCAACAATAGTTATAAAAATGGAGTTAATAATGAAGTAATATGTTCAGATAACAGAATGTTGAGGCTAGTTGAAGACAGAAAAAGCAGTGAGGACCTTTAGATAAGTATAACCAAGCCGAATGACCTGGCAATATGATACCAGATGCAAAGTTGCCAGTAAGTAATGTGTGACGGATTATTATAGGAAATAATTTGTAACTACACACAGTCTAACTCTAATGTAGTTATAATTGTTCAGCAGAAAGATCTTGATATCACCATGGACAGTGTTAAATTATTACATGAATCAGAAAAGAATACCAGTATTTATGATGGGCAGAAGTTAAAAATGTTACTGTGCCAATAGTATACTGTGTCCCGCAATATAAAATGAATGTAGGCATCTCCAAGCCTGCAAAAAAACTCACCAGTGGGAATGGAGTTGGTGGCAAGAAAAGTTATACGTGAAGAGAGAGATCCTTCTGACAAGAGATGGAAATAGTTGAGGCTGCATAGTGGCTAGATAAATGTCTGGAAGAAACAGACAATTTTTCACATTTATGCTTCTCATAGTGTAAAGAGAAGTCTGTTTAATGAAATTGAAAGACAGTATATTAAGAATTTGCATGTTGAAGTACTTCTTGCACAAGGCAAAATTAGGCTATGAATTAAAAGAGCAAAAAGATTTGTGTGGTGAGTGAAGCATTCAGAATTACATTTTAAAAGATTCAGGACTTTATATAATGGCTGTAAACCTTCCTGAGTAGAGGAGCAAGACAGCAATGAACTGAATGAGTTAGAAAAGCATGCTGACAATTGATGACCTTGTGAAGGGGTGGGGAGAAAAACAGACAAGTTCAGAATTTTATATTTATTATAAGGTTTTCTGCACTTCCCTGAGAAGCATTTGTCCAGTGACAGCGGTAAGAGAGCTGAACAGGAGCTGTGTACCTAAAATAACTTTATTTTCATTTAAAAATATATTTATTGTCTTCCAGGTTGACATAGAAATTAATGGAGAGGCTGTAGATTTGCACATGAAACTAGGAGACAATGGAGAGGCCTTTTTTGTGCAGGAGATGGATAATGATCAGGTGAGAGTCAAAACTAATTTTAATTTGTTAAAAATTCAATGCCTGCTTTTCAGAGTCAGTTTGGAGTTTACAAATTTTGTTGAAAAACGTAGCTCTACCCCTTTTATAGTTTTGAAAGTTTCCGGACAATTTTCTGCTATGGAAATTTAATATGATACTATGGAGTTACTTTGTTTTCTGAGTCACCAAGATTGAAAAAATCTAAAGATAGTAATCACATAACTAAAAAATAAATCAGAAGTTATGTGCATGCCAATGCGTGAACAGAAGTAACACGTACAGAGTTCATGTACTCCAAAGAAGTCTACAACAGAGGTTAATTTGTCCATGGACCTGCTTTTTGTAGAAATCTTTACTCTGAACATACACATGCAGCACACCACAGGTAAAAGTGTACGTGCTTTTTAAACAATGGTGCACACAGTAATTCTGGTATTTACCAAAGACGTGATCTTGCAACTACTATTTATGTGGAATTATATTAAATGAGAATGCCTGCTTTTGAGCTGTGTGATTAAATATTAGTCTATGTAAGTTATGGCCACACTAGTTTTGAATAGTCCTCATATAATGTAACATAAGAAGAGCTTTATACAGGCACCTCTCTTCAGATATCTCCCATAATTGTTGTCACTGTCCAGAGTGTGATGAGTTTTAAAATTCTTATATAGGACAAGGGATAGTGGCTTTAAACTGAGAGTAGATTTAGATTAGAAATTCTTCCCCATGAGGGTGGTGAGGCACTGGAACAGGCTGCCCAGAGAAGCTGTGGATGCCCCATCCCTCAATGTGTTCAAGGCTGGATGGGACTTTGAGCAACCTGGTCTAGCAGAAGGTGTCCCTGCCTGTGGCAGGGGTTGGAACTCGATGATCTTTAAGGTCCCTTCCAACTCAAACCATTCTAGCACTTGGCAGTATTAGGTTAATGTTTGGACTTGGTGATCTTAAGGGTCTTTTCCAACCAAAATGATTCTATGATTCTCTATTGAGTATGATACTACTCACTTCAGGTGAGAGCTGTGTGCACATGCAGTATTAATCTCCGTATCTTTATATTTAAGTCTTCTGTGGGGTAACAGTTACTTGGTGGGTGAAAATTGCTACAAATGCTTCCATGAATGTCTAGAGATGTGCATATATGATGGAATAAGAGGATGTTTGTGTGACCTAGTTATATACCACTGACCTACCTGATTACTATCTGTCATCTGAGTTGTGAAGGAGAATTGGATTTTACAAGATGCTCAGGTTATAAACTAGGATTTTGTTTCTGCTCTGTATCTAGCATCTAGCGGATAGAGACGCATGCCATAACCTAGCTAATAACATATGCTCAGAGAATCCTTTTTATTAAGAGTATTGTTCCTGGCTTGTCTAAGGAGATGGAGCAATGGAACAATTCCCCTATGCCCCTATGCTATAGGATCATACTGAGCACCCAGATGTCCAATCTTTGTTATTTTTCAGATTTTGGCAATTGTGCAGAGATTTTAGAACCACATTTACAATTGGCAGAGGGACTAGTATGTTTTATGGTTTGCATGTTTTCTTTCTCAGGAGGTAATTCCTTTTCATCTCTCCACATCTCCAATTCTGTCTGAGGGAGCTGCTTTAATGGAAGCTCAGCTGAAGAGAAACTCCATAGACAGAATAAGAAACCTGGACACTGGTGCATCCTCACAAGTACCACCTCAAGCCCATGGATCCCAGCCTTCTACTGAAACACCTCCAGGCTGTAGCTCTGTGAAAAAAAGAAGGAAAAAGAGGAGGAAGTCTACCCATAAATTAGATAGCTTAAAAAGAGAAGACAATGGAGACACGTCAGAAGATGAGGACATGTTTCTTATAGAGATTAGCTCAGAGGAAGAAAAAGAACCGTTGGACAATTCAAGGTATCACAGTGGAACTGAGATATATAATGGAAACGTAATGCTGGGTTAATGTTCCGTTACATACCTTCTAACAGTATTTTCTATTGAAGTCAGTATATGTGGTTTATGAACATGTTTTTTTTAAGAAAAAACCTTTAGGCTAGAAAGCTATTAAGAATGTTACTAACAAAAATAATGAAAATGACACTGAAAACATAAGAACAATCCTCCATCACACTGCGAACTGGAAGATGTGAATCAGGTAGCATTTCTCTATCTCTTTTTAGTTCAGGTTATACTAATTCTTCTCTACAGCAGGGATTTTCTGTTATCTGGAGTATATGACAGTTCAGTAATCAAGGATGGTTTTTAAATATCACATCTTTCCCTGTACCTAGAATCCCTGTTCCAGATGTCCGTGTTGATGAAGTATCTAATATAAAGGCTCCTGCAGTTTCTACATTTTCTCAGTCTGCATCTTACCCCCATTCAGATGGAGAATGGTCACCTATTCAAAGGTACATTTTCTGATAGTACATTTCTAAATTACCTTCCTTTAATTTCTTATGCACTAGTGATGTATGAAGTCTTACTAAAAATTTTGGTATCAAACATGGTCACTGTCAACTACGAGATGATTGCTTTCTATATTTGAGATCAAGTAGTGTACAAAAATTTCAGGTTCACTTTTTCCCTGATTCAACAAATGCTTGCATACAAAGGCAGGTCCACAAATTCTGGAGAGTATATATATCTGTTAATGTCACTGCATAGAAATACTGTAGAGACCATGAACATTTTGTGAAATCTGACTCTTTGCCTGATGCACGCACCTTGTAAGGTCTTCAGTGAATGCAGGTATATAAATCTCTAGTACTTCGGGTGTAATCTTTTTAAGAACTATCAAGGTTGGAACTGGTGTGTAAAAAAAAAAAAAAAAAAAAAAAAATTCTTAGTGAATAAGAATATGAGCTCTTGTGTCCCTTTCAGAGCTGATCTGTTGAATTGCACAGGTAGATAGACATGAAATATAGATTGTGTGACGACAACACATGCAGGACTTCACATACTTTTTCCTGTATGTGTGTTTGTGTGCATGTGTGTACCTTTGACAGAGCAGCTTAGTTTGGAATCCACTCTTGTGTGTGTGGAACACTGTCAAAAAGGGACAATTTTTTGCTTGATGTGCATCACGTTATCAGTCCCATGAAGTCTGTGTGTGTCTGTGCACATGTGCTGCATGTCTTCCATGTGGACTATGGAAGTGGGGCAATATTCACAAAACTATATCCTAAGCAGTCTAATCTCAATAGACTGCGCTGTAGATGAGGGACAGCGGAAGGAAGAGCAAGGAGATTATTTCAGAGCAAGGGCTTAATTTGAATTGTGTTCTGGAAGAAACTTTTTCCACCGACTGTAGAGCTTAATGTGATTAGCTTCACCAGTCTGGTGATAGCATGTGTCAGTACCCTGCCCATTCAGTGGCTTTTTGAACTGCATGTTCTGTTTCTTGATTGCAGTATTCTAGAGTTTGAAAACTCTAGATGTAAATTCAGCATTCATGTAGCTGACGCACAAAGAGCTTATGTTAATCAACACTTGTGAATAATGACACCCTGTTTTTCTTTCTACCAACATGCTGTGTGCTGTCCAGTAAACCTATAGATTGCATAGGGCAATCCTCTCTTCTCAGTGTTCCAGCAGACGGAGGCCTATCTAACTCTTGTCCTCAACAGTCATCTCACTTTTCTCCTCCAGACAGGTAGAACAGCTGTCATCCCTCTTTCTGGACTGCTCTTTAATCCTTTTAGCACATTAATGCACTTCTAACACGTTAATAGTATGTGAACTTTGTTGAACTTATAACTGCACTTACTGCTAACCCAGACACTTTGAAAGAAAGTGACAATGAAAGCCACTTCTGCTTAGTTTTTTGTGGGCATCGACTGGAGGTAAATTGCCTTGGTGAATCATCCGTTGAATGAGGGTGGCTAATATAAAATCAGGCTGATGAAAACCTGGGTTAAAACTGAATTCTGTTAAGGTGATAACAAAAAAGGGAGAACTTAGCTAATGAAGACTTACGTTCCTCTGAAGACTGACATTTCCATGTGGCTTTTTATAGCCAGTATATATTTTAATGCCATATTTATCCAGTGGTTTCCCTGAGTTGTTTGCTTGTGCAAAAGTAAAAACAAAACAAAGGCCTCAGGGATTGAGTGATCAATAAGGAGTGCAAAGCTTGTGATGGAAGGAGCCCAATACCAAAAGAGAACTTATTTTCCTTTGTTCCTTGGTTTAGGAGCGGGGAAAATTTTCAGTATGTTGGATTACAGTGGGGGAGCATCTTATAGAGTAAAGGTGATGCAATAGATAAGGCATCTTGTGTAAAGTTTAGGAGACATAAGCCTTTGCTGTAGTGTAGGATTCCTCTGACTGTGTTTTCTATAGAGCTAAAAGTGGATACAGACCTAAGGACTAATATCAATTTGGGATTCTTAGGGCCAAAAAAGATCTTCCGCAGTATTGCTTATATATTTTATAGTTTAGTTGGATAACATAATTATATGTAGCTTAAAAAGTCATAGTGTTTGTCCATATTCAAAGTATACCTTACTACAACATAAGTGAAAACAAGGAATAATGTAGATAATTAGGTTGCTATTTTTGCAGATGTGAAATTCACAGATTTTTTTAAAAGCTGCTTTGTGTTACTGTGAAGTAATTATTTGCCTATGACCAATGAATTCCCGATCAGCTAGCTCTGCAGAACTGCCTTATATTGAAAGAGTAAAACTGGTCTGGATATTCAGTTTATCAAGAAGAAGGAAAAGAATACTAAACTTAGGAAGCCTTTTGTTTTTGAGAGTGAAGGTAACTCAGTTTGGACATTTGATTTAGGAATGTTTTAGATTCTCTTGTTGCTTTTAGTTTTAAAATCAGGATTGCGTGAGTATACCAAAGACATGCTGTAGCTCAGACAAAAAATAATGGGCTTTGTTCGGGGGTTCTGGGTGAAATTCTATGACTTGCATTATGCGGAAAGGCAGAGTAGATAATCAGAATTTTACCTTTCGTCATTGAAATCAGTGAATTGTTATTTATTAATGGCTGACTTGACATCAGATTATTGACTTCACCACATTAAAATACGCTACAAACTGATAATTTACTAATTAATTGTTAAAAATTTTATATTGAGTAGTCAGCAAAGCAAACAGTTAAATGTTTTTGCACTGGAAGGGCTCAAATTCTTTGTATGGTTCTTCTCCTGGTTTTGCTATAAACATGCATCCAAGGGTAGAACTGAACAAGTTAGTAGAAGGAAGTAATCTACTGGATTCCTTAGACTAGTTTATTACTTACTCTGGATAAAGTGCCTTGTTGATGTGAGTAATTTCTGCTCTTCACATCCATTATAATAATACTAACATGTATTCATCTGCTGCTGCTTGTGCCACTCCTGTTCTTTTTTCCACACAGAAACCCAAAAATCCTCCTGAAATGCTCAGGGCCAGTGCTCTTGTTCCATCTCTTCCAGCTTCTCAGATACTACTCTGTGATGCACATTTAAAAACAGATGAGACCTCAGAATGCCAGTCTAAGAGGATCCTGAGCTGTTTAAACTGTTTTTCCGTGCTTGCACGCTTTCAATTGGCTGATAATTATTTAGATTTTCAACGCTTTGCATTGGTGGATGTCAGTTTGGAAAGTGTGTAGTGCATGTGGTTACTTTTGTTTCTGTAATATTTTTGTAATAAGTAGTGGTTTTGTTTGTTTGTGTTTTCTTCAGTCCCTCAGATTCACGCCCTCCTACTCCCCAAAGTGACTCAGAATTAGTCAGTAAGCCTGCGGACAGAAGTGGACTGAAGAATAATCCCCACATGCACTGGGCCTGGGGAGAGCTACCCCAGGCTGCAAAGGTATCCAACATAATTTGTTTAATTCCTGCTAGCATCTGTGGTGCTTTAATGGGGCAAATGTGCTTATTCCATTGCAGACTGCCCAAGAGGGAATGGATCCTATTTTTACATAAAATTGCAATATATATGTAAGAGAATTGCATCTTGCTCCTTAGGAGGTACAGGAAAGGACCTTGTGCAATGGATGTTCTCAACACCGATGATATGCAGTAGAAAATTAGGATGTATCTGAGACCTAGTCTTGTAAAAGTTAGAAGCTTAAATAACATAGAAACTCAAACCCATTGTCCTTTGGTAAATCATTGAAATTCGGAAATAGTCTTAGAGGGAAATTAGGTGCTTGGTGTTTGCAGTGTGATTCACAAAAATTAAAATGTATTGCTTGAGTACATAAGCATCCAGAAACACCTGCAGTTCTGTGTCTCTGCATGTCCAGATGTGCTGTTCCCTTGGCTGAGTGACTGGCTTGGTGGCTGTCTTGTGTTAGGTGGCAGGATCTGCAGTGTGCCAGCAGCATTGTCACCCATGGTGCACAGGAGCACACGGCGGGGCAGTCAGGTACTGGCTGTCTCCTTGTGGTAGCTCTGGAGTTGGAGCATTCCTATGGGAAAGGGGAGACTTGGGGCTTACACCTGCCTCAGAGTGGGAGAAATAAAGATCGAGTTCCCATGGCATACTGCAACTACTGGGGCAGGGTTTGGTCCCTTCTGCTTAAGGCTGACTTAAGGGCTGCAGGAGTGATGGCATCAGGAGCAGTATGAAGAAACAACGTTCCAGCTTTGCAGGGCAGGGAACTGGGTATCCTCCTCAGAAAGAAGACGACTTTTTCATTCTGGTGGTGGCACTGGAATTATGAGACTATTATAATTTATCTTCAGTTCACTGTTGGTAGCTAGTGAAAAAGCAGAGGTGGGAATCCAGAATTCTTAATTCCTTCAGAAAAGCTCTTGCCTCTTTTTTACTAGGCCAAACAGGAGCTGTCCTATCACCTCTGCATTATTCTCCTCATCATGTATATTAAAAGAAAATTGGGAGCTATCTTCTGTACATAGAGACCTGATTTAAGTGCGCAGACCCAGGCAGGAGTTTCAAATTGGCATTTCCAGTCTAGAGTTCAGGGTTTCCTCTTAGTAGATTTAGGTGTTTCGTTTTTATCCCAGTCACACAGCCTGGTCTGTATTGCAAATCTTATTCCTGGAGGCTTTTACCTCTGCAGTCCCTTTCTATGTCCCAGCCAAGCTATTTGGTGACTATCTGGCCATATCTGAGCTGGAAGTTATGCTTTGGATGCTGTTGATCTTCATGTAGGAGTTTGCTGTGACAAGAAGGTTACAGGAGGTATACAGCTGCTGCTGTAGGAGCTCAGCTCCCCTCTGTAAGAACACCTCCTGAGCAATGTTCAGAGAAGATGTAGAATTGCTCTCGTAAAGTGATATAAAAATCTAAATCTGGGGTATAAAGGAATGACTTTGTACCCCTGCGCTGGTCCCTGAGAGCATCCTGATTGTGTAAGGACTCCAGTCTGTGTTTCCTTCTCATGTTTGTTGGGGTTACCTTCTGACGAAAAGCTGGGATTTGCCAGGAAGAGAAGAGGGCAGGGTTGGAGTTGTGACATGCTCCCAGGTAGGTGAGTGGGAAATGAGGGCTGTAGAGCACTTTGCAGAACAAAGCTTTCCTGGCCCCAAGATGCAGATGAGTTTTGTGTGAGCAAGTGCAGAGCAGAGAGGTCTTTTGTATGCTGTAGTCTCTACCTGAGTTAGTTCTGGCTTTCTGCTGTAGTTGGTTACCTTGAGAATCTGATCTTACTGGAGTGTTAAGAGCTTTCCTTTATAGCAATCTGTTTTTTTTCCCTCACAGGCCAGTTCTGTGCTCAAAGCAAAGGAACCCAGTGTGGTGGATGTAAATCCTTCGGAAAGCACTCACTTTCGGGTCATCCAGAGTTCTCCTGTAGAGGAGTTTAACACTGTGTCTCCTCTGCCTGCCCTTGGAGAAGCAGGTGCAGCAACTGGGGATGACAGCGAACCCTTACCGACTGAGACAAATAAGCCAGAGATAGAGTCTCCAGGAGCAGTTGTACCACCACTGCCTGCCAGTGAAGAAATAAAACAAGCTGCAGCTTGCTCAGCCCAACCAGCTGGCAAGACAGATTCCCCTTCCAGAAAGAAAGGTAAAGCTGTTGATTCTGTGCTTTCATATGTATGATTTTTGTCTTTAAATTTCATGGTGATAAAGCACCTCATTGTCATATAGATTAATCTGTGCCCTGAAGGCGCTTTCAGATCTGAAAAGAAATAAGCTTTGGAAAGAACCTTCAAAACCTGAGCTGTGCAGCAGGCTGTTCACAGGAGATGTGTAGTAAGATAGAAGATTCTTCTTGGTCTGGGGTTTTTGTCACCTCTGTGTGTATGAGAGAGACTGCAAAACTTACTCAAAATTCATCCATATTCGACAGATTCAGAGATTTCACTTTTTGATACAAGCACACTGTAGATCTGCTGCTTTACGTGCTCTGACTACTTTTGTAGGTGTTATGTGTTGCTGGTAGTTGTGGAACCTCTCTGCGATAATACAAAGTAGTAGAATGTCTTTTGCACAAAGAACAGATTTACTGTAAAATAAGGTGTTTTGTTTCACATGAGAAATTTCAGTTCCCTGTGGTACACATCCTATCCTGAATTTGTGAAATATAGTTCCATCCGCTTTTCTACTTCTTAATTTCTGAGCTCTGTAGCCGTACTGCTTTATAATGTGTTAGAATCTTCACATGAAATTTATTTGCTTACAAAATATTATGTTTTAGAGCTCTGATTATTCTATAATTATATAAGCCTTACATAAACCCAGTTTGTGCCGCTGCTTTTTAGTCAATAAACGCACACGTTTTGCAGCCATTTCCCCATGCATTCCACTGTCTTTGAAGACAATAATGACAGTGTTACTCTGCTTACTATTCATTCTTTGCATAACTTTTTTTCTGATTGCTTTTCTGATGTTTGATGTTGCAAATTGGGTTGGTGAGAAGTTGCCGGTTTTAGAATTAATTCCAAATTAGGCCTTGTCCTTACAGTGGTTACTTGTCTAGATGTACCAGCAATGGCAGGGCAGCAATGGCTCTCTGTGTTGGTGCATGTGCACACACAACACGTCGAGTGTATGTGCTAAACAGTGAGTTGTCTCCATAACAAGCTGGTTACAGTCTGTTAGTAACTATAGTATAGTCTGTTGTGTTATTACCCTTTTGCAAGAGGACATTGAAGATTAGTTCTTGGAGACTAGATGCCCTGATTGCCTTACTGTGATAACAGGCCTATGCAATGACACAGAAAGTTTTCCTTTTGCTGTTTTCCTACAGTGACCATGGACTTCTAATTCCCAGTGGTTTTGTCTGGGATAAGGAGGCTTCAGCGTATCTCAAAACTAGCTCCCTGCTGTCCCATGTTCTGTATTCAAAGTCTGAACAATGTATATGAGCAACTTGTTTTGAAATTTTTGGCAGTACCATTTTATAGAAAAGTTCACACACTGTTATAATTTGTCTGGTTTCTCAATCTTGAAATGAATAGTTAAACACTAATAATAGTTCTGGCGTGTTACTCAGGAAGTGTTCATTAATAGGCTTATTTGTGCCATCCTTTACAGACAAACGAAGCCGTCATCTTGGTGCTGATGGTGTCTATTTAGATGACCTCACTGACATGGATCCAGAAGTTGCTGCACTTTATTTCCCCAAGAAGTATAAATCCTTTGCTTATATTTTTACTCTTTAAAGAGCTCTTGTCACCTCCCAGATTTAGATCAGACTCTTAATTGCCAACCAAATAAGACTACTTTTTCAGAGTACAAGCAGAGACGAAGGCAGAAGGAAAATAAAACTCTGTGGAGAGAAATATTAGAGCTTTTAGAAGGCTCTGCATTTGCGCCTGAGAAGTGTGCTTGAAGCTGATTTTCTATTTTGGTCGATTAAGTATCATATATTGATTGTGGATTGTTACGTAATGTACGCTGATGTTCGTGAGTGTTACTCACGTGCCCTGGGAGAGCAGTTGGCCTTGGGATATATTTATCCGCATGTCCTTGCCTGTTACCGTGAAGAACATGTCTTACTATTAACAGCATTAGCAGAAAATAATTGCTATAATGTTGTTCTACTGTGGGTGATCACCTGTAAATATGAATGTTAGAAAATAATTTTTGCATGACACATGATAGATTTATTTATGAAAATATTTTACCCTGAACATATAATTTCCAGCTTGTTCTGATCTGTATTAGAGCCTTTTATCCTCTTTCTACATTGAACTCTATAGTCATTTGACTAAAGTCATTGAGCAACAACTAAAGTAGCTTGCATATTTTGTTTTTCTTTCTTGCTTGCTTAAACTCAGCTGTTGTAATATTAGCATTTCAATAAAACAGAGAAAGATCAGTAATATGGAGAAAAAAGTTGGATTGAAAATTCCTTTTTCAAATGCATTCATATAAATCTGGAATGGAAAGCAGAGTTTCAGCCCACACTCTGTAATAATGATTTCATCTATACACAGATTTTTAAGTGGGTATAATTATTTGTTGTTTCTTAAAATTTTAATCCTAATGGTTTATATGTTCAGTATTTTATTTATATGTACATGACAAATAAATACACATACACATCCTTTGTTTTGGCTTTAGCTATCAGTTTATATAATTAATATAAATTAAATAATAAACTAATATGTTTGTTCTTGTTCCAGCATGGGAATAGTTCTACTAGTGTAAACTCTGCTTATAGTAGCATTATTTTGTCTACTAAGATTATATTGTTTATTGTCTTATTTGTCCTATCTTTTGTAAGTAAGTGTGGGTATCATTATACATGCCTAGTTTAGGCAAGTAAGCAGAAGCAATCTAATGTTTGAGGGTACCTGAGGTCTCTACTGCTTTGTTTAAATTTTATGGCAAAATCAAGCAATTTTTTTTTTCTAAATGTGTGTCAGAAGGAAATGGTGTTTATTGAAGGGAGAGAAACTGGGAATGAATACATGAGGACTGAATTCCTGATTTTTCTTTTCCAGTGGGGATACTGTCCAAAGCAAGAACACGAACGACATGGGGCCGCGATCTGCCAGTCAGTCTCCGCAGTCTTTCGGGAGCTCAGGTGTTGACAGTGGAGTTGATAGCACCTCGGATGGAATTCGAGATTTGCCCTCCATTGCCATTTCTCTCTGTGGAGGCCTTACTGACAACAAAGAAATAACCAAAGGTACAGGAATCCCTTCTGTACAGGCTTGTGCTGTCAGCTAAGTTTTAGCATCCTAGACCGATGAAGTAGTGCCCTCCTGTGGCTGTACTCAAGAATGTGTGTACTCAAGACAGTAAATACTGTCCCTGAAATAAGTTTCCTAGAATTTTTGTGCTTGAAATAGTAGGCTTACATAGGCCTTGTGATTTTTTAATACATCTTAGTAATGCAACATATACTAAATTTTTTCAAAGTATTTTATTGGTATTTTTATTTCCTGACAGTGCTAAATTTTATATCACAACGGTGTTAAAGGCACTGTTGCCACTTGGTACAGTCTATAACTAGGAAATTCCCAGCTGCTGGTGTCAGAAATGAAAAAGGTAGTTTGTAAATGGAGACACTGGGAGGAGGAGTTGGAAACTGTAGCCTGAGTTCATGCTCTACATCCAGGTTCTTGTGTGACTCTCAGATAAGTTACTTAGAATGCTCTGTGCTTTGAATTTCCAGCTGCATAATGTGAAGATAAATGCGTTAAGACTTGCAGTTTCTGCAGTTTTGAAAACCATATGAGCCTGATGCTACACTGTCCTGTTCAGAAACTAGTTATTAAAACACTTGAAATGTACTGTGATTTGAGTTGTATTTATTATATGCATCACTTGTGAATTGCATAGATTTTGTGAAAGGTGTTACAGGCAGTAGAAAAGGGTGTTTATGGATAAACATTTTCATTTTGCTGAAGGCCTTACAAGTGATAATTAAGTTTCTGGCTATGGGTTTACACATACATTGAGCCTGTCAATTCCTGTTCCTAATTTGGACAGAGGATCAGTGAAAGACAATGGCAAAGTACTTGCCTTGCTTAGAAGCCTGATTTTCATCCCTCAGAGTTTCATCCCTGAGCTTTTCACTTATTTGGAACAGGAAGGGCACCCAGCAGCTAACAAAGAAACCTTTGGCATCTTCTGAGTTTGAGAGTCTCTGAACATCTTGCTACCTTATTACGACTCATCTCAGAACCCTAGTAATGAAGGGCTGACCCTAAATGTGAAGCTGATGTGTCCGAGAGATGCTAAGAGGTTTAGGTTGGCCCATCCTAGGCATCTGTAAATGTATGCTTTATGTATGTACTTTCTTCTTCCCACAGAGGAGTTCTTAGAACATGCAGTAACATATCAGCAGTTCGTGGACAATCCTGGTATCATTGATGACCCTAACCTTGTGGTTAAGATTGGAAATAAGTAAGTATATTTCAGGAAAAAAATTATTTTACTCTTGTAACAAAAACTTATGTGACACTTGTGTGTTAGATCAGTTTCATTGTAGCTGAAAAAATAGGTTTTAAACATTCATAGCTTAGATTTGCCCTGAAAGAGTCAACTCTCTAGTGAATTCAGGTTCTTCTAGTTATCTTTCCTCCGTTAAATTGAGAGTAAAGAGCAGTTTCAGATAACCTGTTACAGCTAACTGGCACAATTTGAATTTCAAGAAGCTGATATTAAATGCTAATAGTGTTCATACTCAATTGGCAGACTAAAAAAGAAATAGGATGTGAACTTGCTAAGGCTTGCCCTGAGCTAGTTTGAATAATTATTATTTACAGGGATATGGCAGTCTGCTTGCAAGCACTCTGTACCCAGCAGGTTGTCTGTGTGTACTGAATATTTTGCTAATATGCCTCTATGGAGACGTTGCTTTTCAAGGCTTGTCAGACTTCACCCACTGAGTATGAGACTTCTATTTCTGCAAGACCAAGACATTATTTCTTATGTTTATATTGCTGGCAGCAATGCAGCACTGTGGTCTGTGCCAGATGCAGCTTTTTGAAGGGGGTTTTAACTTGAGTTCCTTGCACCTGGCATACAGTGTTACAAAGGAGAGATCATGGCATTGTGCTGCCCCTAGAGGTTAGGCTGCCCTTACGCATGGACACCGCTCATACAGGTCTGATGTGCCTGGTACATCCTTATGTGATGATTTGTTACAGCCTCCTACCTGACCTCTGTGGTCTGAGGTGAATTTGATGGTAGTGTTTACCTGCCTACTGATATGTTGGGAAGGGAAGTGTACTTAGTGAGGCTCTTACTGTCGTATTCTCTGGATGTCATGTGAGCTTCAGCTTTCCTAGACAGATGGATGATAATACTGTGTTTGTCCTATTGTCTGTAACAAGGGCTGACCCGTGTTCACCACATAATAGCAAAAGCTTGACATCCTGCAGACTACGACCCTTACCTTTTCCTTGATGGAAAAACAGTCAAAACAGCATGTGAAAAATGTAGTTCATGCTGTGATAATGAGGTATAGTAAGGACATGAGGAATGTACAACAAATACCATTCCTCCTTAAGGACCTAGCATCTCTTGCATATCTTGAAAAGTATATGCCGTAAATACCTATGAACATACTGTGGAATAAGATGGGTCTACTGTTACTGGTGCAGGCCAGAGTTTGACCTGTGCTAGAGAGTCCTCATGGCTTTGACCTGCCAGATGATAAATACAAGGTAGATTGTGAATTGGATTACAAAATGCAGTAATTGTCTCTTTTGCATGGCCAGGTACTACAACTGGACAACAGCTGGTCCCCTTCTGCTGGCAATGCAGGCATTCCAGAAACCTTTGCCAAAGGTGAGATTGAACCTGAAGGTTGGTCAGAGGAGGAGTTGTGATGTTCTGCCATTTATTAAGACAGGGAAGAGGGTTGTTGTGCAAAAGAATCTGCACATCAGTAATATCTATCCACACATAACCATTCATCTAGCTTATGCTAAGGGCTAAATAAGCAAGAGTAAATTTGATCTGTGTATAGTATTTATTTGCTAGGCTAAGATCGTTACAAATATTTTGAAGGAAGAGAACTTCCTGTTTTCCTTCATTAATATGGATTGTAAACATAAACTATATTGACCTGTGTTAGTGTTTGCTGTAGCTGAATACTTGGTGACTGATTTCCATTTTATCTGTATACAGTATGCATTATCAAATAAAAATAGAGGCTCAGGATTGTAACTTCAGTGAATGAGCTTTAACTACTAGATAAGGAAGGCCTGTAGCTTGCTAGTTTTCTCGGTTGTTTGTTCATAACCAACCCAGGTAGGTAGTAGCAGATAGCTACAGCTATATGACAGCTCTGTATGTTGGCTTATATTAAATGCATTGATGAACTTAGTCCAATTGCACATGACCAGGTGCCACGTAGATGCTCAGGACAGAAATACACACTACTGAGAATGTATATAAACAAGTAGCATCACCGTTGGCACTATTTTGTATCCTGGCAAGCCACGGATTTAATAAATTTTGGAACCTAAGCTTTCCCTCTGCCATTTGCAGCACTTCACATGTCTTTGGGTTTAATCTATGTGAATTCAAATGCTATCTCTGTTGTCATGAACATGGAATAAAAATCTATTCGGAGTCCAGAATACTTTCTACCACCGTGTTCTTAGTGCCATGTTACCTATGTATGAAGTAATGTGTATCTGCACTGTAGCATCCCAGTATAAAATAATTTTATCCTAAAAGTCCCAAACATCTGGTAAACCTGGCTTGATTTTCAAGGATGCCACAGAGACAGATGTTGTTTACTGCAAATATTCTAGTAATCATCAAAGGTGGGACTCATCCCATGGAACTCAAATGCCTACAGAACGTGTATAGTTATCCTACTCTGTATTTGTTGGGCAATTCCACAGAGTGATTCAGACCTTGACAGGAGCCTATTAGGTCTTCAGTGGCAATAAATGTAGTGAAAGGAAACAGCATTTTTAATTAAACATTTTGATGCCTAAGCCAGATGTTTTGGGTTTTGCCTAGAATGGGTAAATGGAAAGAATTGGTATGAAATATTTTTGCTTAACAGCAAAGGGAAATGGCAGGTCTTTAAACAGCCTTATGGTATGGTTACATCATTATTCATATAGGTTGTAAGTTAAGAAAAGTCTTCTATGAGTGTGAAATTCAGTGTGTTCATTTTTTTTTTTTAATGGATAACATATTCTGAATGCTGATAACTTTCAGACAGTGAAATTTTAATTTAATGGAGAAGCCAGTATATATGATTGGAACAGTCTGTGTCATTGGGAAGGTTTACTTGGCTGAGCTATACATCTGAAACTAAAATTGCTCATTTATGCTACCAGTCATCTTACTGGTTTTCTTAATGACTTGTTAATTAGAGGTTTAATTTGCTGTAATAATGGAACTAAGGAATGAAAATACTGAGATACTTTGTCAAAACAGGCTTTATGAAGTGATTGAAAACTGGAGTTTTTGAAAAAAAAAATCACTCATCTTCTGCAAAATCCACTTAACCACATGTCTAATTGTAAGCATGTGAATTATCTCACTCAAAGTCAATAGGACATCTGCTTGAAGTTGTCCATATGTTTGAAAGCCACTGTTCTCAACAGTGGTATTCCATTCTCAGTAGCTCCATCTGCTACTTTTATTTCCTATTTTTGTTTAAAAAGTTCTCAACTTACTTGCTCAACTTTATTCCTCTGTCATTTCTTTCTTTTCTCATATACTTTAGATAGTACAGTGAAGAGAACCTATGCAAAACTTGAGTAAAGGGATGCATTGTACCATGTGTTAGCTGTATTGAACCCTCTCTCTTAACTATGAAGAGTTCTCGGAATGATTTATTATTTTTTTAAAATCACTAATCAATGTCACAGTGTTTTTCTGAGGCTATGAGCTCAGAAAGGCAGTGGCCAAGCTGTTCTCAGGTGTACCAAACACTGTGGCCACCTTTACTGTAATATTTTCCGCTTTTGTCTTTCGCTTGTTCTCTGGGTGAAAGAAGTCAGCTCTCCTTGTTACAATGCATAAGGCTCCAGTCATTGCAGGTATTGAAAGAAACCTTTGTCTACTGAGGTCTGGTATTTACAGCCAATGAAAAGTAGCCAGTGTTAAAAAAACCCGGTTCTAACGTTGTCAAATTCATAGTATCACACTAAACTCATAAAAGCTAGTGAATTCTTTGCTTTTTTTCCAAACTGGTGATTAAATATGAACTTTGTAGTTATTTTTAAATGAGAATAACCATCTTGCATGTGTGTTTGTTACTGTTTTGCATGAGAGCTCCTTCAAGAAGTGATATTTTCCTTTCTTTTTTTCCAATATGATTTGCACTAAGTAACTTCAACTTAAAAACAGTAGGTTCTCCATTCTAGACATTGTACTAACATCTATTTATGCTTTTTTTTTTTCTTCTTTGATTTTATCTCTTTTTCATTTTCCTTTAAAAAAAAAAACATAAGTATTCATGCTTAAGTTACTTCAGAGCAGCTCTGGATACCATTAGATTTTGCTTTAGTAGAATTTATGGTCCACAGACAGTATGTTTACTTTTATTCTATTTATTATCAGTTAAAATTGTGTGTTTGACACTTTCTTTCATTTACATATATCAGGCTGTCCTTTGTTTTGGGTTTTTTTTATGTTGCCATCCATTTATCACAGGCCACTGTGGAATCTATAATGAGGGACAAGATGCCCAAAAAAGGTGGAAGGTGGTGGTTTTCATGGCGAGGGAGGAACAGCACTATTAAAGAGGTAAGTTTAAGAAGCAAGAGGAGTTTCCTTCTAGTTGCACTGGGAAGGCCGGATAGCTCCATAGTCATCCCTTTGAACTTTGCTTCTGAGAGTAACGCAATATTCAATTTGACTGAGCATATACACATTAAAAGATGTTTAAACAGGGTCTGAAGTCTGACTTCTTTTGACTTCAGAAAGCTTTGGATCAGACCCTTCCCGAAACATTTGCCTGCAGGGTTTTGGTTCTGCATTTATTTTCATTACATAGACCCGAGGCAGTATTATCTAATGGATTAAATTTGTGCGGAGGAACCTGGAATCGAAGAGCTGTACCACTAATTCAATGTTTCCATGCAGATTACCTACCTTCTGCAGCTTTCTTTTGATAGTTGAAGAACAGACATATTTATGAGTAGTGTGAGCTGTAAAATTCAGCAAAACCTAAGACGGAAAACTGACTATATATTAAAGTATTTTTGAATTTCTTCTCTTAGCATTAAAAATTTGTGGTAACAGTCTTAAAGCCATGGATGAACATTAAAAACAGGGAAAAAAGCAAAACTTTATATGAAATATTGATCCTCTGTCTAGACATATTTAATCTTTAAAGTTGGCTAATAAAACCTCTTTGTATTAATTTGTACTACTGAAGCATTAGTACTTGAGGGGAGAAAATTACTTCTAATACATTTTCCTGGTTGTGCTTCAGTCGATGAAATCTTTCAGCCTTGCATGAAATAACCATTGTACTGATCTGTGGATATGAGGTTCAGAGCACGAGATTTATATACAGTTTGTTGGAGTTTTTTAGATTTTCTGTCTGAGTGGAAGTGTTTGGTTATCTCTTGGGCTGTGGCAGCTATATTGTTGTTTGTGTATCTCATAAAATCGTTCCCTATTTAAAAGTTTTGTGGGATGAAATTGATAGAGCTTAGCATCTACTCAAGGTAAAAACAGTTTGGAAAGTTTTATTGCATTGAAGATTTTAATGATTCTATGAAAGGTAACAGTATGGGGTTTTTTCTTCTCCAGAGTCATACTTTGCTTTTTCAAGTGAAATCTAGCTGTTTGAAATGCATGAACTGAGTAGTTATGGGATTGATCCCAGAACTTCAACAGTACCAGATGTGAAATCTGATATTTCTGTACTTCTACCATGCAATACTAAATCTTAATTCTTCTTCTGAGTTTTATATTTGTGATTTTTAGTTCTTTGTACAACCTTTATTTTTTAAGAAAGCCATTAAGTTTTATTTTGTCTACAAGTAAAGGAAACAAACATGCTGTTGATTTTGACCAAGTCTGTACAGGACAGAATTTGGTTTTCAAATATTTTTCTAAAAACTTTTGCTCTCTCTCCAGCAGGAGATGCACAGCTTCTCATTTTTGTATTTTTACAGGAAACGAAGCCAGAGCAAGGTATGAGTGAGAGCGGACTTACAGGAGCGGGCTCTTCACAAATGAGCATGGCAAACAGGTACCCCCAAAATGATCTGTCCCTGAAATGAGCAGCAGTTACCATTTAAAAATGAAAGCAAGCTACCTCTTATTTTTGAATAAAGAAGCACTGTGTCAATGAAGTATATTTAATTTGTTATTCACTGCACCAAATGGGTGCAGATAGGAAGGAGGGCTCTACCCATGGCAGGGTTGCAGACCTTGTGAGTGTGCGCTGGCATTTCTGTGGTTTGGCTGGCAGATCCGTGACACACGTTCCAGCCCCTTGAAAACAAAAAATAAGCTGTATGTGTCTCTCTAGAGTTTTCAAGGCAACTGGGATTGTTTAGCCTGGAGAAAAGGAGGCTGAGAGGAGACCTTATCGCTGTCTATAACTACCTGAAAGGAGGTTGTAGTATGGAGGGTGTTGGTCTCTTCTCCCAAGTAGCAAGTGATAGGATGGGAGGAAATGGCCTCAAGTTGCGACAGGGGAGGTTTAGATTGGATATTAGGAAAAAATTCTTCATGGAAAGGGTTGTCAGGCATTGGAACAGGCTGCTCAGGGGAGTGGTGGAGTCACCATCCTTGGAGGGGTTTATGAGGTGTGTAGGTATGGTGCTTAGGGACATGGTTTAGAGGTGGATTTGACAGTGCTAGATGAACAGTTGGACTTAATGATCTTAAAGGTTTTTTCCAACCAAAACAATTATGTGATTCTAAGATCATAGGCGACCCTATGCTGTTGTCAGATCCCAGTTGCTAAAATTCCTGATTTACATATACTTATGTCCTGATAATTAATTTGTTCCTGCGTATTCTGGGAAGTTCAGGGGCCTAAGTCTTTCCAGAGATTTATTTTTCCTAGGCAATAGTCATGGTTTTCTATTATTTCAAGGATTGCACAAGTCTCTTCTTTTGTGTGCTCCAAACTAATTATACTGTGTGGCCAGAATCTCTCCTTTAGGAGAGTTCCATAGGATGAGCTTTAACTTGCTTTGGAAGGATGACTTAGCCAGGGACAGCTCTCCTACTTTAGCCCTTTGCTGTACTTAGAGATCTCACTGTAAAGACACCTCTCTGTGTGCCGTCAGCACTTAAAGCTGAGAAGGGCCGGATTCGAATATGCTTTATGCTCATTAAGTTCAAGGATCACCTTTGTGAAACAAAAAGGTGTTAGCTGTCATTCTTTCCAGGGGTCAGCAGTTGCAGTCCAGGAGAATGTGCTGGCAGGAGGATTGCTCATTCTCTAGGAGGCTAATTGTTGTCTGAGTTTGTGAAAGCCACAGAATAAATCAGAAAGGCTCATTTGCCTTTAAGGGGTGACAAGTGACATTTAGGTCTGTTGTTTTTTACATGGCTGTTTAAAGATAAGCTTTAAAGTAGGATTAAGACTTCAAGCAGATGAGATTCTGTAATTGGTGTTCTTTGTTTAAATTTTAACTGACCTTAGAAATGTGTCATTAAAAGTTTATTGCCTGCAAGCAGAATGCGATAAGTGGTATATTGAGTAAAGCTTTTGGATCTGCTGTTACAAAGGACGAGCTAGGCTTTTAAATGTTGCTAGTCATGACATGTGGTATCTCGATATTTGGTCAAGATTTCCTAACATCAAACAACATCCAGGTGTGATTGGAATAAGAGGCCAAATGCTGCTTGTTTTAGAGATGAGATTTGTTGGATCCGCAAAGGATATTTTTACCTTCTCTATAAGGTGATAGATTTGTTTACTGTAGGAAAACTTTCTCTCTGAAGAAAGATATCCTTAACACATTTCTGAAAAAATAGTTATAGCAGGAGAAAAGAGTAAAAATTATATTGATGTGTATTTAAATGGAATTATATAAAGGAGCTCAGATTTTATGACTTTTTATCTTCACATCCTGAATGGGATAATCCTGCAAATTCTGGAAAAGAATAATCCAATGATCTAGAGTTGCTCATTGAAAGAGAAAGAAGAGTTAGTTTCTATAATAAAATTTCCATCACCTGGATTGTTTTCTACTAATTGCTAAATTCTTTGGGGCAGAAGAGAAATGGGTAAGAGAAAGCCAGCATAACAAATGCCTGTTTCTACTTCTGAGAACTGAAGAATTTTTGTAGTTACAGTATCTAATGGGTATTATTCTTTTACCACTGTGAGATTTTTGAGTTAATATGGTACATTAATTTAAATTCATTAAAAATAACTAATGAAAACTAGCTTATAGGCAAGTGAATGGCTAGAACAATCCAAGTATGAATAATGGGGAACATGCGTGAATGAAAATTCACCACTTCATTGATATATTTAGAGCCATGATGTGAATGGCCTGCTGTGAGACACTGCTTAGGAGCAGAGAATTAATGACTTATTTGGTGACTCACCGTTAATGCATTTTTAGTGGATACTGAGATGCATTTACTGATATGATAACATTTTCTGGGTCTGCAATGTTCCAGAATAAAAGATGAATCTTCTTCAAGCGATGAAGACCCTAGAGCTGCCAAACAAAACCTCGGGTCATTACAAACCAACTCAAGTCATCTCTCACTATTGTCTGGAATCAGTTACAAAAAAAC
The DNA here is from genome assembly GCF_036013445.1 of Caloenas nicobarica. NCBI lineage: Eukaryota > Metazoa > Chordata > Aves > Columbiformes > Columbidae > Caloenas > Caloenas nicobarica. The sequence goes on along the minus strand of NC_088247.1, from coordinate 15,383,634 downwards.
ACTTCGACTCACTTCTGACCAGCTTGTGAGTTAATTTTACATCCTTGTCCTGAAACGTCATTTCTAATACAACATGGACAATACTGTTATTCAGGCTTGCAAAGCTTACTTAGCTCTTATGTCTTGCATTTAATTATTTCTCTTGTTATATTAAAAAAAAAAAATGTTTTCCCTTCTCTTTTCACTATTAAGCATGAATGTTTTACCTTGCAGCGAGTGCTGGGGTTTAGAGATTGGGAGACATGGGATCCCATTTAGAAAAATATCAAAATTAAATTCCCAAAGTATGTATTCGTTGCATGAATAACTGTACTAGAACCATGTCCTTCTTGTATTATGTATAATATGTATATGTTAACCCACAGGCCTCTCTTTTTTTCTTTTTCCTCACCTCTCATTTGTAGGCAGACGGTCATATTTTACGTAAACACAGTTTTCTGTTAGTAACTTCTGAATGTGAATTCTGCTTGTGAATTTACTATGAGGCCAGGCTATTAATTTCTTTGGAGCCAGTTCTCTTCCTCTGCGACAGAGGTGTTTTGACTTATGATGACAAAACTGTTACAGTTTTCTGTTCTGCACATTACAATTTGATCTGGAAAAATGGGCTATTTTAAGGAAATACTTTTTGTCATCTTATCTACAGCCAATTAATTTTCTGAGGGAAACCCACACAAGGCGTGCAGCATTAAACAGCCCCATCACTCACTGCCTGAACAGTTTGCAAGAAATACAGAATTTTTCCCAAGAGACAGATGGGATGTGTTGGTAATCTTCTATAGCAAACAAAAAGGAAGGGTTACACAAACATATTGATGCATTTCAGATTCGGAAACCTCGCAGAAATTAGCCAAAGCTAGAACTATTTTTAGGCTTCTTGATGAAACAGTGGCTGAGAGTCATCAGGTACCCATCAGTTGTTCTGCATTCCCACCTCCTTTTCACTTTTTAACTCACTGAACAATTGCAGTGAAACGTAACTAAGAAAAAGAGAGACAATATTTTAAGCTTCTGCAGGTTTTGTGAAAATGAATGGTTAGATCCACAAATAGAATCAAATAGGTAGTCTCTTGCCCGATGAGTCGCTGAGTGACACAGGAGACAGTGAGAAGGAAGGGCAGGGAAGTGGGAGAGTTCAGGAAATTTGGTGGGGACTGAAGGGCAGTAGGTCATATGGTATGAGAGGTGGGTTATTACAGGAAAGAGGTGTGATACTGTAGAACACAAATCCCCATATAGTTAGAGTTACTAACATTTCTGCATATGTATCTATATCTCAGAAATGGAAAACCCTCATAGATATTCCCTATTCCATAATTAGTTATCGTTTATATGAACTTTTTGGGATATTTTTTTAATATCCCCAACTGTGAAATGGATTTTTTTCTTTGTTTGCTTTGTTCTGCTCTATAAATAAATGACTAATGTACACTATGCAAACCTCTGCTATCATTGTTTAGACAATAGCTCTGCTGAAAGCAATAAGATTCATTATGATGAAGGCAGTGATCATCTGTGGTTTGTGTTTGCACTGTGTCCATTTCACATGCTCAGTTTGTTGATTATCTTGCTGATAATGTCTTGCAGAAAAGCTTAAAGCTCAAGAATGGCCCCAACGATGTGACCTTTAGTGTTACAACACAGTATCAAGGTACTTGCCGCTGTGAAGGCACCATTTACCTATGGAACTGGGATGAAAAAGTTATTATTTCTGACATCGATGGAACAATCACACGGTGAGTTCACGAACAGGGAGAGGCCTTATCTGCAAGGACAAGCTGTCCTTTAGACTAAAGGAAAAAGTAATTGACAGGGAATGTTGAGTCCCAGAATCATCATATTCTAGTGGTGGTGGGGGGGTGTGGTTGTTTTTGTTTTGGGTTTTTTTTTTTTTAGCTTTCAAACAATGCAAGAATCATTAGCTGAACTCTTAATTCCATAGAGACACATGCCATCTGCGCCCATTATTTGTCACCTATTGGTGTTCCATGATAGTATTTGCAGTGGTATTGGAGGAGCTTCTGCAAAATAATAACCTTTTTGCTGCATCGCACCTATGAAGTACACTGGCTACATTAAAAAGAAAAAACATGTGAATTCTGTTTTAAAAGGCATTATTGGGGCATTCCAGTGAGGGGCATTATTATTTAGAAGACAAGACTCCAAAATCAATGTCAGAATTAGAATTTGATGGAAAGTTTCAGATTAGTACTTTGAGTAAAACCCACCATTTTGGAGTGACCAAAATGAATCACTCTGTTGCTGATTTTTATTTAGTTAGTCATTTAACATTGGGGAAAACAATAGTGTGTGCAACAGGGAAGCACCTAATAAAAAAAATATATTTTCTTTTGACCTTTTAAAATGAAATGCTTACATACGTTTCAAAATAATTTTATTTGAAAATCAAACTTGGCAGTATCTAAAGATATGGACGTGTTGGAGAGGGTCCAGAGGAGGCCACCAAGATGATCAGAGGGCTGGAACAGCTCTGCTGTGAGGACAGGCCGAGAGAGTTGGGGTTGTTCAGCCTGGAGAAGAGGAGGCTCTGGGGAGACCTTATTGCGGCCTTTCAGTGCTTAAAAGGGGCCTGTAAGAAAGATGGGGACAGACTTTTTAGCAGGGCCTGTTGTGACAGGACAAGGGCTAATGGCTTTAAAGTAAAGGAGGGAAGATTCAGACCAGATATAAGGAAAAAATTTTTACCTTGAGGGGGAGTGAAACACTGGCCCAGGTTGCCCAGAGAGGTGGTAGATGCCCCATCCCTGGAGACATTCAAGGCCAGGCTGGATGGGGCTCTGAGCAACCTGATCTAGTTGAAGCTCATGGCAGGAGGGTTGCACTAGATGACGTTTAAAGGTCTCTTCCAACCCAAATCATTGTGATTGCATGATAATTAGAAAAAAAGAATAAGGAAGAATAATTTCCAAGAGCAATTAGGAGTGAATTAAAATACATGATTTAAAATGAAACTATTTTCTTTGTCATGATTTATCCATTGTAGGGCAAACTTTTTTTCGGTGCCAGCATAAATTAATATCCCCCGCTTTGTTTTCTTAAGCTTCAACAAAGTGAATGGAGTCTACTCTTCTCTCTGCTGTTGAGCTGGCCAGAAAGTTACTGGATCACTTCCCCTTACAATACCATTGCAAATCCATTCTAAGACAATGCCCAATGTTTTCTCTCTAAGATGCAAGAGATTCAGGGTGTGGGTCTCTTTCTGTATCTGCATAATGCATAGCCAAGTGAGCTGCTCATTTGTTCTAGGTGTTACTACAGTGTAAATAATTTTCTCTTATGTAAATTGGGAAATATATATAGTATAGCTATTTCATGATACTTTATACGTGACCAACTGCTGGCTTTTTGTGGAGAAGTTTGTTTGAAGTCAGCTAGAATGTGACCTACCTTATGCTTACACTTTCCCATAAACTTCCCTTATGGGTAGATTTGTTTTTTTAGTAAACATTTCATGTAAACCTCAAAAAGTATGCTTAGTACTGGCTGGCCTACCATACCCGTCTGATGAATAGCCTATATCCTGTAACTTCCATGTTACCTATGGGTCATGAGATTTTCCATGAAGACAAGTCCTGGGGCACAAGAGTAATTAAAACAACATGGCCAAGGATGGGCATGTCAGTTCTGTCTCAAAAAGAAGGGGAGTAAAGTAATCCTCTTCTGATCGTGATCAGTACCTTACAGAAAACCTTATTTTCCTTTACCGCTAGCCATATAAGTTAGTGGGGTTTGTACTAACCTCAACGGTTGTTTTAAGTATTGTTATTTTTCAGTTCATTTATATATTTTTTCCTTTATTAAGGTCAGATACTTTAGGTCATATTTTGCCAACTCTTGGGAAAGACTGGACACACCAAGGGATTGCAAAGTTGTACCATAAAGTGAGCCAGTGAGTATTCAGTAAATCTGTTTGTGCATCTGTCGCTTGTTTGTGTTTATTCATTTGCACATAAAAATTAAAATTAGGCTTCTCTTAACCTGCAAAGGTGATAATTTAATGAATATCTTGTCAATTCTGCTGTATGATAGCCACAGCAAAACCTGCTTTTGTGATATCAAAAGCCAAAGCCCCGAATTAATGCGTAGTGATTGCTCCTCCAACCATCCCAAACATATGGCTACAGTTAGTTCCAAAAACGGTAGTAATTTGAATGAGTTGTGCAGTTGCAGCAAGTGGACCTTTCTTTGCAAACTGGGAGTTGCAGCAGCAGTAATTCATAAGATGCTTTTATACCTTCCCTTCTCTCCTTGCTGAGGAGACTCTGAGATGCGTAAGGACTGTTCAGCCTGGGGTGGTCACTGTAGGTGGAGTTCTTGCCAAACCTAACTCACTTGGAGTCATGCAGGGATGAAATCTAAAGCACATGGGATGAATCCATTTGGGGGAGTTCCCTTGTTTTCCAGTGAGCAGACAGGGAGATCAGTGAAACAGCTTAGACTTGAGCTTCTAGTGAAGCAAAGTGAATCTTACCCTTACAGCACAGCACAATGTTTTGAGCAGAAATGAACCCATTTTGGATATTCACTGCTGATGTTCTTGTTGTTTTATTTGTTGTATAAATAACGAGTTTCAAAGACATTGATTATTTTTGCTACTGATGATGATATAATTTATTTTGTTATTTCTGTGTTTAAATATTTGTTTTAAAGTCCATTATTAAATTGCAAAGTTAGGAAGGATCAATCTTTAAATATTTTTATGTCGTTGGTTAATTTTGAGAGTAGGTGATAAGAAATTATTGCTTAAAGTGCAATTTAAAGGCATTAAAAGTCTATAAGATATATGCTGTGAAGAGCCTGACGAACTGACCTTTACCTGGCTACACCAGTGTGAGCTGCTCTATTATAGCTCAGTAGTTGATCTGCGCCGGTGGCTCTTGCCCCACAGTAATAAATACCTTTTGTGCTACAGCGGGTGGAAGGATCTGGATTCAACATGTTTACTTGTGGCTCGTACACTCTCTGTAATTCATGGAGAAAGACAGGCGTATTCAAAAAGTAGCTCAGGATACCTGAGATCTAATGATGTTTGGAAATTTTTTTTTTTTTTTTTCTGATAGCTTTTGAAATATTGGACAACAGTAGATCAACTGTGCTTCTGGTCAGTTAATGCCATTAACGGGGAGACTATCCTGGTATGACCTAGAACAATATATTTCAAAAAACTTGAGGTATTTCCTCTGATAAATATGAGCAGGAGAAAAACAATCGGACCGTACCAACTCCCATGGGGTGATGTGTGGGAATCCTTCTAGGTGAGCAAGGCTAGTGCAAGAGCACAGGTGTACTGCGGGTCCCCTGGATACAGTTTGCAATGGAGTCAGGACATTGGGTAAACTGGAGGATCAAAGAGAGAATGTGGTGAGTTTTGCGATTAGCAATTGGGAGAAAAAAGGAAATGAGGAGAAAAATTAATTGATGTCTGAATGGAATCAGACGAAATATCTGATATATTCTGATGTTATACATTCAGATTTTAACTTCTACAAGGAGAATTACTGATTGCTGTCTGTTCAAGTTGATATTTTTGCTTTATGAAGAAAATAAAATTGGTTTTCTTTATTAAGTTAAATTCAGCTGTTCTTACATATTCAAATTACTGTAAATGTTTGAAGAACCTCTGGTACACATCACACTGTCCTCTCAGTTAATCTGATTTGTTTTGTGTACTAGGGTTATGCTAAGGTTCGTTTAATGCTTTTTGTTTTACATGGGTGATGAATTATAAATTATGGATGATGGAAACTAAATTATGCCAGAGACACTTGTCTGTGGTTTTGTTCTGTATAGACATATGTGATCATAGAAAAGACAGGACAGCCTGGGAATTCACATGCTGAGCAGTATTTAGTTCTATATAACCTCTATAATACATTTGTTGAAAATTATTTTTGACAACCAATCATAAGACAAGGGGTAATGGGTTCAAACTGGAACACAGGAGGTTCCACTTAAATTTGAGAAGAAACTTCTTCTCAGTGAGGGTGACGGAACACTGGAACAGGCTGCCCAGGGAGGTTGTGGAGTCTCCTTCTCTGGAGACATTCAAAACCCGCCTGGATGCCTTCCTGTGTAACCTCTTCTGGGTGTTCCTGCTCTGGCAGGGGGATTGGACTAGATGATCTTTTGAGGTCCCTTCCAATCCCTAATATTCTGTGATTCTGTGATTTTTTTTTTTTTTTTTTTTTTTTTTTTTTTTTGATTGCAGTTGTTATTTCTATGTCTGCCACCATTATGTATCGTTAGGGCTTTGGTGATCATAAACATGGAGGAAAAAATAGATTTGAGTCATGTTGTTTTTCAAATTACCAAATTAATTATGTAGGGGCTAGATATTACAGCCAAACACCATATTAATGTTCAGTGGTTAGATTTTATGACCACATGTGCTCTGAATACAGTATTTATTTTCTGAACAATAATTTTGTATAGGACTTGGGAAGTAAATTACTATTAAGTTGAACTAGCATCATTTGATTCTGTTCTATCATAAACAGAAGGAAGGATAACTTGTGACTTCTGCTGAAACGTTTATTTCAATGCCAAGTCAAAGATTGCTTTTCGTACTGTGTTTTGAAGTTCAAATTTGTTCTGACTCGAAGGAATATGTTACTGCTGCACGTAAACTGGTGTTTTTTTGCAGAGACCCAAGAGGTAGGAACACAACACTATTAATACAGCAAAGGCTAATACACTACTGTCTGCTTTATGCCAAGTGTTTTCCTTTTAGCAGATTTCTTGTGAGTTAATTCAAAGGAGTATGGTTCCACTATGCAGGGTCAGTTAGAAAGCCATAAGAAGTCTTAAGCCACAAGAAGACCAGAGATAAATGAGCCCCCTTTAGGTGTAAATCACTAACTGCAGTGGAGCTGGACAGATTTTTAATTATCCAAGGTCCTGGCATAAATGTTTTCATTCCTTTTAAATAAGCCTAGGTTAAATGTAAGTCTTTTAAACAGTCATGATTTGGTTCATGTAAAAATAAACCCGCAAAATTATTGCTGTCAAAATACCTACTTTATTTTTACAGTAATTTCTTCTCTTATTTCTGTTCACAGAAACGGGTATAAATTTTTGTACTGCTCAGCACGTGCTATTGGAATGGCAGACATGACCAGAGGATACTTGCACTGGGTCAATGAACGAGGAACGGTGCTGCCTCAAGGGCCGCTGTTGCTGAGTCCAAGCAGCTTATTCTCAGCTTTTCACAGGTATTGCAATGTCACTTCTATGCAGAAAGAAACTCAGAGGTTGGTGGGGGCTGAATTCTCAGCTTTTTTTTATGGTAGTGCTTGAAAATCATTCATACTGTTTTTTCTTACACATTGGTGCAAAATTTAAGAAGAAATTTTGTTAGAGGAGGACCAAAATTCAACAGATCATCACTTTGGTTTATCTCTTAAATGTGCCTCGATATACATCTACATTCACTGTTTACGAATTGGTACTTCTGTTGACTTGATGTGTTTTACATGGTATATTAATATTTAGCTATGGGAAAACTCTTCACCTATTAATAACAAGCATTTTTGTCTTGACTTGCGTTCCAACTGGCATAAATATTTTTTTTGTGGAAGAATATTGCTTGGTGGGTTTTGAAGAAATCAATGTGAAAATGAAATGAACTTTTTATGCTCCTAACTGCACAGTGGTATTCTGTGTGGACAGTGTTTGGTTTTTATAGGTGTCGAACTATAATAAGTGAATAATAATAACACAGATTATGAATATTGTACCTTCTTCCTAATTCAGTGAAGCATGTCAAGTGATTACTGAAAATATTTTAAGCTGTTAAAAGCTGCTGTGACAGGACGTATTTCATTAGAATTTTTAATGGATGGTTGTTCAGGTGTTCTCCCGAATGAGTGACATGCTACAGGCTGTCTTACCAGTCATGTTCTAAATATAAGAGACTGTGGAGGTATTACAGTGTACTTTTTATACTGATTAAATAATAAATGCAGTGAAAGGGTAGTTACTGTTACGATACTCATATCTAGAAATATATTTAAAGTGATAGTCTTTTTGGTATCTTGTTTAGACTAAAGAATGCCCATCTTTCAATATACGCTATCATAACTGTTGTGATGTGTGGGCAATAAATGACTTCATTGTCATCCACAGATTTAATTATTGTGAATTTGAGGGCTCTGAGATCAACTGTATGTGAGACTAGGGAAAGATGGTTTTATTCCTCTTTTGCACATTCTCAATCCTTGATTTGGAAGTGCTGTTCCAAAGGGCTGTATTACTCCTATGAAGCTTCTGTGCTATTCACATCTTCCTTGACATATGTGTTGGTGCTAGGATGTGGGATTCTGAGCTTCTTAAGCACTTCTGTGTCATGCTGGCATCTTCCTATGTTTTGGGAACTCCAGACTCTGCCACCTGTTCTGTCTCCTTGCCAAGAGAAGCTGTTGTGAAAGGGCTTTTGCCCAGAGATGAGATAACTGCTCTGTTCATTAATGAATTCTATATTCTGTAAGGAGCAACTGAAGAGAAGCAGAAGATTACTTTATTCCTTAACTTCTGCTAATTAGCAGTGAAAGAGGACCTTGACTGTAGAAATATCTTAACAGGCTGAGGTGCTTCTAGCACATGAGGTAATTGCAATCCTTTGAAAGAAAAGAAAAAAAAAAAGCTATACCCAGTGAAGGCTAATGCAATCTATGAATCATTCTGCAGATCTCAGGAAGCAGTTTACTTGATGACAATTTATGTCTCGTAAGTCTTTATTTAGCACCTACTCCTTGTAATCAACCATCCTTGCTCAGTATCATCTTTACAGCATAGGTTTCAGTAGAAGCTCCCTTGTTTCAGACCATTATGTAAGCTTGGGAAAGCTATTTTGTCTTCATGGGCACTGTAATTTCCAAAAGGAGATTTGTTGGAGAAGGGTGGGGGGGCTCTGTAGGAGTATTCAGCCAGGTGAAAGTCTTGAATAAAGAAAACAAAATGGTTTGTGCTATATTTTATGTTCATATTCAGCCTCCCTTTTTTATCATTTCAGGGAGGTGATAGAAAAGAAGCCAGAAAAATTTAAAGTTCAATGTTTGACAGACATCAAAAATTTGTTTTATCCTAACACAGAACCCTTTTATGCTGCTTTTGGAAACAGACCTGCTGTAAGTAATAGCTGAATTTATTTCTATTGCAGAGAACAGAAACATTGCTGATATTTCGTGGTTCTGTTACATTAGTTTTAAATGGGAGTTAGGAATGTTTTATTAGGCCCTGTACAAAGGAGAATATAAAGGGTTTTTTAATGATCTCACAATGTTGGATACAAACAGAGAGCAGCAAAGTAAATATGTTGCATCTGCATAAGTTAGCATAACAGTAGTACTGGTTGAAATCCTAACCAAAAAATCCTCGAGCTTGTATGAAAACTGATCTTATTTTACTGCACACTGATACAGTGTCAGTGAGATACCCGCGGCCAGACAGAAAGTTTTGGGGATGAATACTGGTGGGACTTACCCTGGAAACTCTAAGTACACTCAACATAACTTGGACATCCCACTGAAATCAAAGGTTCTACTTTGCATGGAAAGGGATATCTCGTTTGCCACAGAGAGAGGCAGACAGATCTCTGTCACTTGGGTGAAGGCTGGATAGTGGGGCTGTCGACTTTTCTTACTCCTGTCCTGTTCTGAAGTAACTTCTTAGACACTTTTCTGGTTTTGTGTTATGGAAGACACCTACCTCTAGTTCAATTTTTTTGAACACCAAGGAAATGAAATCATTATTTTCATGCACGCTTCGACAAAATTTCAAGTAAAGCAGTAAATTAATAGTTCTAAGGGAATTACTGGTAACTCACTCTGATCGCTGTTGGAGAGCAGTCCTCAGGTGTGAGATAGGCTCATCGCTTTCTCAAAGCCAGGAGCACGATGTTCACAATCTTCTGCACTGCTTTTTTTTTTTGTTGTTGTTCTGTGTTTTTACTGCGTACCACCCCCCCCGCCCAGTGAAGTTTCAGTGCTCATGGTCATTACAGGTGTAGATGCTGCATGGACTGCTACAATGCTGAATTCTTGAAGTGACTGCTGTTCACTTTTGTTCAGTTACTTTATTTTTTTGGTATAGTCTTTACAATATAGAGATTAAAATAATCTTTATATCTTCGTGAACATTCCAGTCTTTCACCACCTCAGCTTTTTAAACCAAACCAGTGACTTATATTAGTAAAGTGGAAGCTTGTTTTTCCTCTTCTGGGAGTTATTTTTATCTTTGCTTTGGTAATGCATTTCTTCAGAACAGATCAAAACTGATTCCTTGCTTTCCTTAACAATTTCAATTTCTTAGAATACATTCTTAATTTTTACTTCTAATTGTACTGCTTCCCAGCATTGCATTTGCATTACCTGCTGGGGCTCACTGCTGCTATTTTGGCATCGATTCCTTCCTTTCCCTTCTTTCCCCTGTGCTCTGACATGGCATCAATATATGGGCATGGCACAAATCTGAACTCAGGAGATAAGACATGTTTCCAGGGGTTTTAATATAGACACGGTTGTTATGGCTTCCTCTTGTGACCTTGTCCTTACAAACTAATCGCTATTTTATGTGTCAGTTATGTTTTAACCTTTTTACACTGTTGCAAGATACTTGGTACAATGCATTCAGGAAATTAAATGTTCTCTGAAAGAAAAATGGAAGTGCAAATACTTTTACACCAAATATCATTAGTTTTTAATTGAATGTTATTTTTGTGTCAGGGGAAGTTACTTAAAAAACAAACAAACAAAACAATAACAAACACCAAACAAAAACACAAACCAAAACACCCCCCCAAAAAACCACCAACCAACAACAAAACAAACAAAAAACCAAACACTATGAGCATTTTGTTAGACTGACCTCAGGTTTGTAATGTACTAGAGAATTTCGGATACACAATAACTAGATAGATATAGTACCAATCCTGTGCAAGTATGTTCTTCTGTGTGATATATTCCAGCAAGAATAAACATTATTGTGCGAAGGCAGAATCATTATTTTCTTTTTTTTTTTTCTTCTCTCTTCTGTTTAGGATGTTTATTCATACAAACAAGTGGGAGTTTCTTTAAACAGAATATTTACAGTTAACCCTAAAGGAGAACTTATACAAGAGCATGCAAAGACAAACATCTCATCGTAAGTAATCTCTTATCCTTAACACATTGCGGACTAAATTAATTTGCTGTTGTAATTTATGACTCAAGTTGCCCAAAGATGCTTTTGATTCCTTAGATGTTTCAAACAAAACAGAAAAAAAATAGAATAAAATACAGACTTGCCACTTTCCTTCAGTTAAACTGACAGAAAGAAATTGTTTAGTATTAGTTTAATGTATTACATGAGTAAAGCAGATGGAAATGAATTATTAGTGTACTATTTAGTCAGCATAAAAATGAGACTAGCTGGTTTCCTGAAGCCATCTGCCTTTTCAAAATTTCCCTGTCCTGGAGCTCCTACGTAGAAGAGACAGAAAACAAAATCTGAAGATAGGGCTGAGGCTTCCAGCAAGATACTTAGGCGCTGTAGCACCTAAAACTGAATGGAAATGGTCTTTTAGTAATGTTAAGAGTGTCCTTAATTGAAGGGGAGCCATATGTGTATAAAATATGAATAATGAATTGAGCAGGGATCTGTTTGAGCTGAGCTGGAAAGAAATGGAGAAGCAAAATAGGGGGCTTGAATATATTGGCAGATGAACTGGATGGAAATTATAATGTATTTCTTAATATATGTATTGTTGCTTAGAATTAATGGATTTCTTATCTGAACTGTGAATCCTCCCTGGAAGATAGGCACCCAAATCGAGTTTAGTTTTATTTATTTGAGTGGGTTGACTTGTCTGTGTAAGAGTAACCATGCCTTAGTGGTTGGGGACTTATAAAAATTCAAAAGCCATCTGAAATGGCTCAGCGTTCTTTTTATTTGTTTATTTTCCAGCTATGTCAGACTATGTGAAGTGGTAGACCACATTTTCCCCTTGTTGAAAAGAAGCCATTCTTCAGACTTCCCTTGTTCTGATACCTACAGTCAGTTCACCTACTGGAGGGAACCTCCGCCGCCTTTTGAAACTCAGGACGCACATCCATCCTCGTCTTAACTGCATCTCCACACTGTTGGCCTCAGCTCAAAGAATGGGTTAGCTTATATTGAAAGGACAGCACTTGGCTTTGGCTGTTGACAGTTCAGCTGGAATCTGTGATGTTGTGAGCATTGTATTCTTTTGCTGTCAGCAAACTTAGAAATGTTTTCTCATACTTAGTCACGTTTCCAGATGACGAGGAGTCTCACTAGGAATAGAAGTTGTGTTTCTAGCTCCTCAGATTGTGCCATACGGTTTCATTTTTTTAAGGTCAAATAAAAGTGAAGTGATGTTGGAGTTGCAGTTTAACATGCCATAAGGTTGTAAAGTGGTAGCCTATCTCTTCTGCTTTGCTGAAGTCATCTTTCATCTCATCAGAACCCCCTGCAAGTAAGTAAGGGAGCTGAAGATGCTCACCAGTCCTGACAACTGGTGACACAGACAGGGGTTGCAATCTGTATGTCAAAATTCCTTTCTCTGAAGGAGCAAGTGGTTCATCCTCTTTTCCCTTGTTTGACCAATAACTGTTCAAGAGTTAATTACTGGTCTAGATCCTCAGCCATAGTGAATCAGTGCAGCTATCAAAGCCGATTGAACTGTGTTGATTTATTCCAGCCTGTTGTTTTGACATGGTAACACTTTTCTGAGAAAGTGATGTGTAATTAAATAGCAAAGGAAATAAGCTGGCTGGATCCTGGCAGTCTTTCTCAATTTGAGAAAAATTTCAAGAATAGCTATTTACGAGAGGAAATGGCCTCAAGTTGCACCAGGGAAGGTTCAGATTGGGTATTCAGAAACATTTATTCACAGAAAGGGTTGTGAAGCAGTGGAACAGGCTGCCCAGGGAAGTGGTGGAATCACCATCCCTGGAAGGCTTTAAAAGACATGTAGATGCTAAGTTTAGGTTATGGTTGGACTTAATGATCTTAAGGGTCTCTTCCAACCAAAGTGATTCTATGATTCGGATTAAAGCGTGCAAGTGGACGATACAGGCCACGGCGCATAGTGCCCATCTTACTGAAGTCAGTGATTTTCAGTAAAGACTTCTTACGCACCAAATGTACTGAGTTTCAAGATCGTTACTGAGCCAAGAACACTAAAGATTTTGTCAAAATGGAATGGTTTTATTTGAAACATTATTTTGGCTAAAATGTGAACTTTGCTGGTGAATGATGCATCTCAGGTTTTTACTGTATGGAGGTTTTTTTTGGTTTCGTATCATAAGGAATGGATACTTTTAGTGCAATTTATTCTCCAAGATAATGAAATCTCCTTTTTTGTCTTTTTTTTTTTTTCCTTATTTGTCCAGACACAAGCTGCAGATACTAGTTTTGCTACCTGCTTTTGACTGCCTTACACCTTAACTGTGCGTGCTAAAAGCAATACTGCAGATCAGTTGATAATGTTTTCCCAGTGGTCTGCCTTTCCACAATGCGGTACTTGACTTAAAATGTAGCCATCAAGTGACCACATGCCAAATGATCCTCAAATGTGCTTGTAGCTAGGAAAGGTTTTTTTTTCTTTTAAAAACATATTTAGAAGTCTAATTATTCTCTGAAATACTCAAAAATGGCATCATGGGATTCCATGTATATTGTATTTCAATATGGCTATAACAGTGGTTCAGAAACTGTGGTCTCTGCCAGCTTTTGATCTGTGAGGCTGTGGTGCATGTTTTGCAGCTGCTTTGTAGTGTTCTCGGTTAAGAGTTTAATAATAGGAAGGCAGAGTGGTCTAGGAGAAATTTTAATACATGATTGTGGGCGGTTAGCACCCAAAAGTTTGGAAACAGCTGCTCTGTATTGAATTTGTTGTGTTTCAACATATTCTGGTTTTGCATGTCATCAGTGATCACAATGTAGGTAGGATGGTGACTCTGTAGTAGGGCTTTTCTAACTTTTAGTGCTGAAGTCTTTACCTGGGACGTCAGGGGGCCAATTTATGATTTCCCTGTGCCTTCAGTAGTAATGAATACAAGTGCAATCCTTTATCCAGCTGCAATGTTCAGTGGTGAGCCCCCCTTAAGCCTTCCTTTTCATGTGAACATTGCTTTTTCGAGCAAGCTGCATGCCTGCTTTGGAGATACCAGAACTAGTAGACAGACACAAAGGGGAAGAAATGAGTGTTTAGCAACCCAGACTGATTATCCCCTCTAGAAAGCTTAAAGAAAACGCAAATATTTTTGTACTTACAGATTGTGGAATGTGGTATAGATTTTCTGAAAGACAATCAGTGTGGATTGCAGGTTGCGAAACTGAGATGGTTGCATCTCTAAATATAGCCACACTTTATCTACACAGTATATATTCATAGGTGTCATTAATGATGGAATAAATGGATAAATAGACTAACTACATCCTGTTTTAATTCAATTTTGGTAAAGGGCTGTCTCAATCCATTTATTATGCAAAATAAAACCAACCCAACCCTTCTCTTCAGTAAGAGACTGTCAATTTTGTTTTTCATCCTTCCCAGTAGTTAAAATCTGATCCCTGAAAGTTCTTCACGATTAAAGCCTGTGATTTGTTTAATTGTAATTTAATAAATAGCTAAACCAGGGTTGTTTGTTGCAATTAGTATTTCAAACCTAATGATAATGTGAATGAGTGGTCATTTGTATTCCATTGGATTTTTAGCTGTAGTGCAGCACTGGCACAGGTAACCCCGCAACACTGCGGAATCTCTATCCCGGAGTTTTTCGAGGCAGTAAACCAGTTCTGGCTCACTTGATCTGGTGTTGGCAACCGTCCGCTCCAAGCGTGAAGTTGGACTAGGTGACCTCCAGGGGTCCCTTCTGACCAACATTTCTGTGATTATGTCAAGTTAAACGCCTGAGTTCTGACATCCTGTTATAGCCCTTTGTGCCTGAAAGTTGAAATACAGCTGAACAGTGAAATGAACGTGTGTTCGTATAACTAATGTTTTATTAGATCTGCTCACAGAAAAGACAGTTACAAAAATCAGAGTTTTGACCTGCTACAAACATTGCTGTACTTTTTCAGAGAGTATAAGACATTTTGATTTGGTAGCGAAGCAATTTTATGCATAACATTTAAACTGCTTTGTTAATTTATGTAGAAGAAAAATGAATGGTTTAACAAATTCGTACTCTTTCTGTGAAAGAAAAAGAATTCAACCTTGCTTGCAGTGTAATGTTGGTTTCTGTTACAGAAAGAATATTTGGCTAACATAAAAGTGCAGACACATTAAATCATAGTATATCTATTTATACAATACACATAAACTAGAATAAGCAGCAGTGAGGAGTGACTAATGTTTATTTTCTTGAAGCTGCTGACCATACAGCTCCAGCTGTGTCGCGTGAGGAAAAGAAGACATTACTTGTTGCATTAGTTATGTTGAAGATAAAATGTTACTGCTGTAATTTGGGGAGGGAGGAGAGAGAAGGTATTGAGTATTTTTTTATTTGTAGGGATGGATTATTATTTCAAAGCCTGTTTATATACAGTATTGACTCTGTATGTGTGTGTGCTACTGCAACGGTGAAAATAATTTAACACCTCATTTTGATCTGCTGAATACAGCAAAGGTAGAAATATATATTGTAATAAAAGCAAATATAATTTTTTTCTGACTTTTCGATTTTTCTGTATGCTTTGACTGTGGCAGAGTGCTTTCACAGGACTGCTGAAACTCTGTATAGTGTGGCGTTTGTAGCTCCAGTCTTGATTGCCCGTCTCTTCTTGGGGCTATCCGGTGTAACTTCCAGCACTTCCAAAACATTTGCTGTTCAGCTGCAGCATTTCACCCAGAGCCTTGTCAAGTGGAAAGAGTTCATTGAGGAGACAGGGCCAGGGTCTGGGCTCTGGCTGTTTTGGGGGATAGAAAAACCACCTCGAAGCCAAGAGCAACGAGGTGGAAACTGGAGCAAGTTGGACCAGTCAGGGCTCATATCGCACCCCAGAATTTTTTAAAATCTTCCTTTTGTCTAATTCCTAGTGTGACCTAAGGAAAAACTATCTGTTTTGAGTGGGAGTACTGTCATTCATGGCAATGAGACCAGGTAACTTTTTGTTTTGTTTTGTTCCCATTGACATTGGCCATGCTGGTGGTGAAAAGCAAATTCTCTTCCCTCCTGTCCGTGAGCCCAGAGCTGTCTTCTGCTGCCCTTGGCTTTGCTGAGCAGTCTGATTGCGGCCCTAGTGGTTCTGCCAGGCTCGTGTCAGTCAGTATGAAAACAAAGATGTTTGGGGTTGATAAGGCTCTGCGGCAGCTCAAATTCTGTGTTAAAAATACAAGAGCAGCCGTATTTGGGCAGACTGCAGTCACTGCCGCTTCAGTCTTCTCTATTTTCTGTATGTCTCTGGCTTGTGTAAACATTTACACTGGAGCTCTGGAGACAGGCTTTGAAATGAAGGTGCCTTTCTAATTAAAAGTCGGAGAAATGGTGCTTTTGCATCAGCAACCCAAACTTTATAAGGACATATTAATTGCTCCTGGAATATCCCATTAACACTAGAGGCAGAAAAGTCTGCAGGAGCAAGCCTCCTGAGGGGTGAAGACCATAAAGTTGTTGTGTTTGTGTGGTGTGTTTTGTTCTGTTTTTTTTTCCCCGATGCCACAGGGATTGTGTGGGGGTTTTTTTAGTTTGTTTTTTTTTTTTCTTATAAATAAATAGTCTTAATTCAATTTGCATTGCAGATGCCATCAAGTACCTCAGGATGTTCATTGCAAGAGGCAGAAGACCATTGGTGCTAAGAGCTAATGTCTAAAAATATAAATAATACATCTTTCAGCTCTTCCATGAACGCATAAAAGGTGAAGCCTGGGTTTTTTTTTCTTGGTGTGGTGGTTTTGTTTGTTTTTTTCTTTTCATAAAAGTCCATCAAAGTATAGTGGTGAAGGGAGTGCTCACAGTGGTGCTCACAACCTCAGGTGGTCACAGCTCTTTTGCTTGCAATAAAATCCAGCCTCTGACTTTGTTCTGTAGCATGTTGGAGACATGCAAGGAACGGGCTAGTTGTAAATGAGAGACTGGCTCTAAAGAAAACCTGGCCATGGTGCAAAGGAATTACAGTTGCTGGATGCCTTGGGGAAGAGATCCTCCTCATCAAGACTTTTCCAGCCATTGGGATGTGAAGGAGAAAAATAAAAGTAAAATGAGAAATGATTTTCTTTTTTTTTTTGAGGGCGGAACTAAAGAAAGGAAACAAAACCATGAGCAAACAGCCAAAAAGCAGCTGCTTGTTTCCATCCTCATGCTGAGCCTGGGTGGCACCAGCTCAGGCGCCGAGCTCTGCCCTTTGCCTCTCAGGCAGCCTTGCCTGAAATCCCACGTGTCTGCATTGCACAAAGAGGTGAGAAGGCCATTTTGGCTTCATTTGCCAAGCCAGAGAGAATATCCTTGACCAAAAGGAAATCTATGTGTAAGTGTCCAAGGGGTACTGCTAACAGCAAAACAAAGTTGCAGTTACAGCTAAATTTTAAGCTTATGTAAGGACTAGGGATGCTTTGTTCTTTGAACTTGGGAAACAAAGCTTTCGCCTGCAATACACACACCTCTGTAGCACCTTTTAATAAGGATTGCTTTGGAAAATAAATACAGGACATAATTTATCAGCCTATTTAAGTATGTGCTCAAGTCACCCCTCCTTGCACTGAAACTTAGGTGTATTCTTAAGCACTTTGCTGGATTAGGGAAACTAATGCCAAGAAAACTGTGTACTGGGGTGATACAGTTTCCGAGCTGAAGAATCGATCTGGCTTTTCTAAAGGCTACTCTTGGCCCGGTTTTTAGCCTCCAGCACTGTCAGGTGTTCTGCCTGCTGCCAGCAATCTATTTATTGATACAGGAAATCCATTTTGCCGTGCCTTGCTTTTAATGAGTTTTGCAAGCAAGTGGCCCCTTCCTGTGACTCATTCTGTGTTTTCTGAGCGGGAGATTGTGGTTTTAAGTTTCACGTTGGAAAGTAACCGCTGTGTCTGCTTTCCTTGTCTGCTGGAATCTCAACAAGAGGAATACATTTTGGAACAAAGAAATGTAAATGGAGTAGAACAGTTCACGTTTCTTTGCAAAATTGTATAAACATCCTTCTTTTTCAGGACAGTTAAAGATTAGTGCAGAGTGAAAACAGATCATGTTTTAAAATAACAGCTTTATCTGAGAACATTGCTGTTAACACAGGCAAAAAAGGCATTTTTCCTGATATCTCAATACGTGTTGGTCCTTTGACTTGTAGCCAATAAATATCCAAAGCTTAAACAGTAGAGTTCTTTCTCCGATCTTCCACGGGAGCAGCTCCATTAGCATGTGGATGGCTGCTCAGATATGCACAGCTACGACTGCAACCTGAAGCGTGAATAGCAAGTGCTACAGGTTTCCATCCAATTCCCGATCCATCTCCTTCCTTTAGGATACTAGAGGCAAAGAGGTAGGAGATGCAGATGTATTCGTTTCTGACTTTTGCCAAAAATATGGTGGCGGAAGGAGAGAATCCTCTGCAAGCTGGGACCGTTAGCACCGAAAACTTAGATTTACGTTAAAAGCAGCCATAAATACATCAAAACCAATGACCAGGACAGTTTCCATTCCCCATTGCTAGATATAACTATTTATATTTCAGGCTCGGTGGCTGTGTATGTACAGATAAATCGCTGCCCAGTAAAGGGCAGGGACTGTTCTTTGCCCCCCTTGCCAACGGGCAGGATTGAGTGTCCAGCTGCCCCCCTGCCAGGTCGGGGTGATCGATGGCCTCTGCTGACCCTCAGGCTGTGCCCAGGCATTGCTTGGCACAGCACGGACCGGCCTGGCCAAGGCTGGGCCGGGGACCATGCTGGCACCGTGCCGGATAAGTGATTGTGTGCCAGAGCCTGGGCTCGGCCCTGCTGGTTTGCCGATGTGTCCAAGCTGTACCTGGGAAGAGCCGGGTGTGCGTCCCAGGCCCAGGCCACCACCGTACCAGAGGCCATTGGCAAAGCAGTGTCACTTTGAAAGTCTGAAGGCCAGAAGCTCTTTACTTGACAAATTAGGGTCTGCCCTGAGCTCCCACTTCTACTCAGTCCTTCTTCTGAACAGACCAAAGGCTGACATAGTACCTGGGATCCCGACATCGGACTCAGGAAATTGAAGTCCTTTCTACCTGTGTGTCCCAACTGGCTGGATAATGAGACATTGGGATCTCTCCTTCCAGAGGGTTTGGAATGAGTTGGGCTCTTCCTATGGGTCTGAGGAAGTGCTTCAGTTCTTCAGTTCTTCTCTCCTTTAGCTTCATTTCAAGAGAAGGAACTGGCTGGTCCTGAACTGTTTTCACCTCTGTCTAGTGCAAGTCTGTGCAATATTAAAGCACATTAGGGAGGCTGAGATCATCCCTGCAGGTCTGCAAAAGACCAGGAAAATCTAAAAGCTCTGCTAGCATAGGCTTCTTAGAGACAAAGTGTGGATGGGGACGTACAGAAAATCATACTTGAGAGCAAATAAACATGTTGAGAAAGCAGGAATTCAATAGATCGTGGTAAAAATGTGACCTCAACTGTCAAGTTCAAGCTGGCAGAGACAATAACTGGAAGGAAAAATTGTGAGGATCAGAAACTGAAGCAGCTTTATTGGGAAAGTACTGAGAGGAAAGAAAGAGGGAGACCTAATACCGTCATATGCACTTCCCTAATAGGGGTCTAGACATCATGTAAAAATGCACTGTCCTGCATTGTGGACTTCATTTCTGATCCGTGTACTGTGTGAATGGAAAGAATATGAGAAATGTCTTTATTTCTCAAAGTATGATGGGGTGGGGTGTTTTTTGAAGAGGTTGGTTGTTTTGTGTCAGCAACAGGTTGTATTGAGATATGGTGACTTACGGAGCAGTCCAGCTGTTCAAACCCATGTTGCTTTCTAATGCGCTCTACACAGCTTGAGAGCTCACGCAAATATTAATATTACACTTCCCTGCAAGGCTCATTTCTTCTCTCGCTCTGCACATATCATTGGCAAGAAATCACTTCCATTTTCTTCTGAGCTAGTAAATTCCTGTAAACCAAGGCTGTGGTTTCATGGGCAGCTGATCTGATCTACCGGTTTGCTATTGCCTGAAGGAAAAAGTCACTCTCCCTGTCTCCTCCTTTGCTCCTTCTGCTTCTCTACCCCACCTCCTCTCTGTAATCCTGGGATAACTTTGTTTGCATTAGTAAGTTAAATGGGCTCGGGAGGAAGCAGGACCTTATGACTCTGCCTATGGCCCACAAAACTGTAACCTAAATTTTATTATGCCCGTCTCCATCCAACACGTGACCTCTTCATTCTTGTAGTAATCATCATGTAATTGTGGGCAGACCTTATAGAGTGACATGCCTCGTGTCTATCAGTGAGCCTGAGAGTGTGGAGGTAACCACATCC
The DNA here is from genome assembly GCF_036013445.1 of Caloenas nicobarica. NCBI lineage: Eukaryota > Metazoa > Chordata > Aves > Columbiformes > Columbidae > Caloenas > Caloenas nicobarica. Next base: position 15,363,181 of record NC_088247.1, on the reverse strand, counting down.
AGATGAGACTATGAGTGGTGACATATCACAAGTAAAAAAACCACAGGATCAAAACTATCTGTCCAAGATGGAGGGACTGGGAAGCAAAACTCTGGTCCCAAGTCAGGAGCGGGATCCAGCCCATGTCCTGACACAGACATCTTTTGCTGAGGTGGATCCTTCAATGTGCTTTGTGTCTCAGTTCTCCATGCACAAGATGGGAATGATGGCAGTTCCTCTGTCCCAGGCATTAACACCCATGAGATGCTGTGATATGAAGCTGCAGGGTTGTGAAAGATATTTCAACTACCATCAATGGCTCAGCTTCTGAAAACCCAACAGTCAAGTTTTGTCCTCACTGACCTATGGGAGGGGGAGAAATACTGTCTCCAGTTAACAACAGGAAGCAAAAGGTCTCGATAGCCTTAGCAACCTCAACTTCAATTTCCTGAGTCCGATGTCAGGATCCCAGATACTATGTCAGCCTTTGGTCTGTTCAGAAGAAGGACTGAGTAGAAGTGGGAGCTCAGGGCAGACCCTAATTTGTCAAGTAAAGAGCTTCTGGCCTTCAGACTTTCAAAGTGACACTGCTTTGCCAATGGCCTCTGGTACGGTGGTGGCCTCTAGGATGTCTCACCGTGATCCCTGCAGTAGGGGACCCAGAACGAACCATCTATGAGAATAACGCAGAAAATTGAAATTGCATGTATAAGGCTTATTTGGATTTGCTGGAAATGGGCAGAGAGTTAGGGTGGTGTGCAGAAACACCAAATTAGTGTTGGTCATTCTGGCAGAGTGGTATAGGCCAGGGCAGCCTGGCTTTTGTGGGCTACATCCGAATGGCTGGGAGATCTGCTTTTGGGGTCACTTCATAAAGTTTGTTTGCTTGATGGTTATGTCCCAGCTAATTTTGCAATGCGAGTCTAAATCCTTCAACCGCACATCCATTTTGTAATTTAAGCCTGTATAATTTTATCTCTGCTTGCTTACACCCACTGTCTCCTGGTTTACACAGGCCATTGCTGTTTTGTTTCTGTAAGAACTGCTGTATTGATTGATATGCGAAACAGGAAGGTAGGATGTTTTAATGTGGAATGGTATTTAGAGAGATGCGGCATCTGTGTCTAAAGTGAGAGATAGTTACAGAGTTAGACAAGTAGGCCATCAATTACAGGAGACTGAGGTTAGGACCATCTGGCTGTTTGAAACAACACCAGGTGTTAGCAGAAGCAAATTTCCTGTGTTGCAACGTCGGAGGAGAGCGGCAGGCAAGAAGCAGCCCTCCAGAGCGAATCTCAGCCATGGAGGCTGCTTCTCATTTCCTTTTTTAGTGCTGTCTTGTGGGAAAAAAATCACTTGAAGAGCCTGACACACCTGTGTCTGCTGCTCGGTGCCTCCTAGGGCTGCTCTGGGGGAAGAATTCGGCTGGGGATGGCAAACCCTCCTGCGAGGAGGGCTGAGCAGGACTTGCACCCACGCAGCCACTGCAGCCAGCTCCTGGCTTTCGGTCCCAGCTGCAGCCTCACCATCGCCGATGGACCTGAGCACCAACACCCTGATTTGCACACCATGGTCCTTTTGAGGTCCTCCTGACCCACGGTACAGGGTGTCTCCAGCCACATGCAGACCTGCCTCAGTTTCCCTCCCCACCCTGATCTGTCTTTGCCAGCCAAGGGTGGGCTGGACTGGTGCAGAGGGTCAAGATGGGCAGAGAGATGACCATCATCCACAGTCTCTTCAGGAGAGGAGTGTGTACTGATGGCTGTTTTCAACCATTCAGGGCTACTGGGCCACATTTTTAAAGTCACTGGCTTCATGTATGCAGAAAACATTCCTGCATTACCCATATGTGTATTGTTACATTCCAACAAGCCTCCTATGCACTTATGCTGCTTCAAATTTTCCCATGTGTACTTGATGATACTTTATTATGATTATATACATTAAAAGGGGGAATAAGCCATAACACTGAAATTCCTCCCGCCTAGAAGTTACACTGATATAAATAAACCAGGAAACAATCACATCTTCCACTAAAGTTGCCTTTACTGTGCTAAACTGTAAGTGTGGCTAAGACTTGACCAAGGCTCTGGCAAGAGGCAATTTCCAAAGAGTGGTTCCTGGTGGCCCCCCAGCTCAGCAGTGTCCTTTTACAACAAGCAGGCAAGAGGTTAAAAATTAGGTAGATGCAATCTCAGTAACTGACGCAGAACCTTAGATCAGTTTTTCCTAGTTTCTATTTCTATCAGTGAGAAACAGCCCTCACGGGTTTATTTTAAACTTTAATTATTATACTTTAATTATCTGATGACAGAGGGAAAAGCCTTTGATTTTGTTATAAATGCTGAAGTTACACGAATTCCTCAATAAAACACTTAATTTAGGGAACCTGGCAAAGGTTGCTAAGTGACAGCGACACAGTTCTCTATCAGATCACTTCCAAACCCCCATCGCCAAGAAGAAAATGAAATAATTGGGGGCACTGGCGTGTAGGCAGGGTGGGAAGGCTGAAGGGCTGCCCCTCATAAGCAAGCCTGTCCATGTGTATCTTTAGCTACCGATTAACTGCAGGCTGGTTTGCAGAAGCTCTGAGCACTAATGACATCCACTGAATAATGACAACAGAGCCCAGGTCACCACTATCCAGGTACTTTTGTGAAAGGGGATAATACGGTGTTAGTGCCAGCTGGATTTGAAAATATGGGCTATTAGGCAAATTGGAAGGGCTCATACCATTCATTAAAATGCAGCAACATGAATGCTGACCCAGGAATAACATTTCTAAAATGCATTGGTGACATAGAGGTTGAATTTTGGCTAATCTGAATTTCTAAACACTGCTTTGAAGAGAGAGCTTTTGGTGGGGAATACTGTAGATAACAGCAATAGCCATTCCTGAAAACAATGCTGTGATTGCAATTCTTAATTAAAAAAATGGGAAATTCGAGATATGCGGTCAAATTTGGTACCTACTAACTCACCTGTGAAACTGATTGACATGTATTGCTGATAACCACATGCATGGCCTTCCATAGTGACAAGCAAATACTTATTAAATTCAAGAGGTGTAAGCACATAAGTAAAATAAAACCATTGCCTATTTTCCAGAGTGGCATAATCATTTTTATGTTCTTTTTTTGCAAGATATTTTGTCCTATGTGAGTGTTTCATACTTTGCACTTAGGAATGGAAAACTACTATTTATTTTAAAGATGGGCTATAGAAATGCTTTTTAAAGCTTTTATGTGACTATTTGTCAGGTGTAGGATTTTTTTTTTTTTTACCTGGAATCATTTTACATTAAAAGAAAGTCTTATTTGCAAAGTGAATGAAACTCCAGCTTCTAAAACTAGGTAAAAGGGAGACGGAGGGTTGGTTTGACTGTTAAATGAATACCTAAAACTAACACATAGCCACAGAATTCCAAGATTGGGCTAGAAAGAAAATATCCTGAAAATTGTATTGATTGTATCTATCCAGGACATTTGGGTTGATGTTTCGGATGGATTATTGCCTATTATGTATTTTTCTCTTCTTTTGCATCCATCTCTCTCCTTTTCTGGAGACTTGTGTTTGCATCTCAGATTGTGCTCTCTTCCTAGATTTTTTCTTTTCTTAGTTTCCTTAAGAGCTGCCTGTTTTGTGTGCCAGTGTCAGGATCAATTTCTATTTCAGACGGACTGTGAGATGGGGTTGCATCAGGCTTGATCCTGCCTATGTGCTCATCCGCTTCTCTGTTGTCAGGAGGCTCAGCTGAAGGGTTGTGGCAGGAACAAAATGATAGCCGCTTGTGGCACCAAGGCTGTCTGCAAAGATTTCACAAGGACTTGCTATATTAATTAACCTCCTGAAAGCTGCCAGTGCTGCCACACCTAAATCAACCTTCTGCCTGCCCAGTCCAACAACTAGTTTTAGTAATGATGCAATGGGTTTGTGCAGAAAAACTATATAGCATCACTTACAAAAGTACTTACACAAATAATTATAAAGTGACCTTTATAAGGCCCTCATATAGGAGCCAGATGACTGGCTCCATTTGTAGCTCTAGCCTGGCTCTCAACATACTTTCAATCCCGTGTTAAGAGCATTCAGGAAATTTGGCCCCAGACAGCAAGAATGTTGTGGTGAGAGCAGCAGAGCTCAGAGCAACTTAGGCTCGGTTTGGGGCTTATCTAAGCCACAGGGTGATGGATCTGGCACAGACCTACTGCGCTGGATGAAACATGGCCCTGCTTGGGCAACCACCACTGCTTCAGCTTTTCTGCTTCAGAGTCCAGCGCCAGTGCTTGCTGGCCCTGAAAAGTTGAAACTTTTGAATTTGGAAAAGCCAGACCCATCTGCAAATGGCTCCTTGGCTTGATAGGTCTGTGCAGGCATGTGGTAACTCAGCTGGTGGCGGTGAGCTCCACGGTAAAAGCAGCTTGGCCAGCAGGAGCATGATGCTGGCACATCCCGCATGAGTCTGCTCCTGCAGCCACACTACTGGTACCCCCAGAAGCACCCTGAGATATTTAGATAACCCAGGCTGGGAGTGGTGCGGGGGATGATTTTGTCCCCTTGACTGTCAAGTTCATTCTTGTGGTTAATGGGCCAGGGGATTGTTTCAGGTACAGCCTTGAGTAAATGCCCTGCAAGCTGTCCTAGGAGACACCAGGCATCCGCACATGTCCTCCTGCCTTTTTGCTCTGAAGGACAAGATAGAAAACCTGATGCTGGGATCTGTGACACAACCTTCTTCCCTTTGCCTTGGTAGGAGAAACCAAAAGCAAAACAAATAATACCACAACTGTCTTTGATCTGACTGAGAAATTAATTCTCAAGAATAACATATGAGAAAGGATCAGGATTCTTGCCGGCTTAAAATTTCCCATTGTCTTCTAAGGAACAAATACTTTAGTGTATATTTTGTTTAGCTAGATTCTTTTGCTATGATGGTCTGTCTACACTGACTAAATTCTTGTGCTAATGGCTCCATGACGCTGCATTTAGAGATTATAGTACATTAATAGCCCACTGATAAAGAAAAAAAAAAAGCTGTATAAAAGCCAGGTATTAGCTATTACTAAATAAAATAATTTACAGCTTACTGCAGTCGCAATGAATGAGATTGACTCACTCATGGGCTTCAGGACATGTTTTTCTGGTTTTTGTTTTACAAGACTGTACATGAAGGATGTTAGCTCAGTTGGAGATTTTCTCTTTTACTCTATGCCAAGGTTTTCAGAAGTGACTAATGACTTTGGGTGCCTAACTGGAAACATTGTAATAACGCCTGAATTTCAGAATGGCTGAGCACCCATCCTCTGAAATTTAAGTCCTTTTATGGTCGTTTAAATTCATCTCTCAGGACTGAGATCCTCTAATTCATCAGCAACTCTTGAAAAGCTTGAAAGTTATGGAAATATATTAAAAACTTTAAAATGCAATTTCCTCCTTAAAAGCCTCCCCTTTCCTCATTTTCCATGTCCCAACAGGTGCGGAATTAGGAAAAAAGAAATTGGCAATTGTTGAATGCAATATGCTCTGATTTTATGATAAACAAAACCTTGTGTTCATTTTCGTACTACAGTGTGGTAGCCCTGCTTTTCTGATAAATCATAATATCTGTAACCTTGTCAAGGGGACAAAATCATCCCCTGCACCACTCCCAGCGTGGGTTATTTAAATATCTCAGGGTGCTTCTGGGGGTACCAGTAGTGTGGCTGCAGGAGCAGACTCATGCGGGATGTGCCAGCATCATGCTCCTGCTGGCCAAGCTTCTTTTACCGTGGAGCTCACCACCACCAGGTTACAGAGCATTGTGTCAGTTTTCTAGATCCTCATCATAAATCAGTGAAGTGTTCGCGGGAATTCAGCCTTTGTTTTGCAGTGGTGGACACAACTCTGTTGTTTCTATCTAGGGAGGAATGATTCACAGGACGTAGCAAGCACAAAAGACTTGGAATACCTGGGGATGGAAGTCTCATGCATGCCGACAATACCCAATACTTTCTGGTGCTGTGCTGCCGCAAACCACAGTTGTGTAGTGGACAGATATTACATTTCAATTACATTGCCTTTGCAGATACAAAGTCAGATCTTTCTCTGATATCCACTGGTGCAAACTGCCACCAGTTATATTATGCCATTTGACACCAGGTGGGCTTAGTATTTCATTGCTCAGTAGGTGGTGAAGTCTTCCCTTAGATAACTGGAGAGCTCTGGCTGATTATCTCATAAAAATTGGCTATTGCATGAGGCACAGAATAGGAGGAAGTTAGTCTCTTAAATGAATTGTAACTGGAAGCATTTACTCTGTCTAGCTGGGCTGTTACCCACAGCTTAGATTATATCTGATCGTTTTATGCTTCCCTACAGGTTTGCTTTGATTGTCTCCCCATTTTCCAATAAACGCTGTAAGATACCATTGGGCAATTACTGAGGAAGTCCCTGGGAACGGTTCCCAGCAAGTCTGACCTGCAGCATGCAGGGTACAAGGCACTTGCCCAGGAGTGCATGCTCCCAGATACACGGGGCACAGGGATGGCCGTTCCCAGAGGTGGATGCCAAGAAGTGAGCTGGCGAGGGCCATGGGAACAGCCTTGTGACTGCAGCCAGTGGCAGCAGCGGGAGACGGAGAGCTGCAGCTGGACTGTGAGAAATGAAGCAGCGTGTTTGGTTTTGAAGTGAGAAAACCAACTGCCTGTCTAAAGCACACTGGACATCACTGAGCACCCATTTTTATAGTGACAGTCCTACACAGAGGTGCTGTGAATTCTTTATCTCTGTCTGATTGATCATTTCATCACCTGAAAATTTAGCTCCTGGCAAGGACAGAAGAGTAGGCTTATCTATAGCATCTTCTACTCTTCTTTTATTAAAGGGTTGTAACATCTATTATTTCCTCTGTTTCCCCATGTTTTACCTCTCTGAACCTGGACCACGATCCTACACTCATTTTTGTCCCAGCTCCTTACCTTTCCAGTCTCTGTCACATGTCACCAACCGTGTCCTCTCCCTGGTTTTGGCCAGGTGACTCACCGTCTCTGTGGAGGACACAGTGGAGCCAGCAGCTCCTCGTACCTTTTATTGTAACTGTTTATCTCTTGTTCAGATAAGCCTATTCCAGTCTGCAATATTGAAATCCAGCAAGACACATGGGAAATGCTCCATTGTGCAACCCCAGCCATGGCCAAGATCTCCAGGACCTCGCTACCCACATCCATCCCTCCTGTTGGGCAGGCTTCACTCCACTCCTCCTGAATGTGAGGCTGCTGAACCCCAGGTCCACTCTGGCACAAGGTCTGGCCAGGAGCAGCCAGACTCATTGTGCAGTGAGGGCAGCATGACAGCTTCTTTTCTGCTGTCCTGCATCCTCTGAATTGCCAGCCTGGCAGCACCAAAGTCCTCAGCAAAGCAGACACCATGGTGCCGAGGGCAGCCTAATGTCACATACCCCTGTCTTACTCCTTCTCCCTCTCCCTTCGCAAGATGTGATGTGCTGGAAGGGGAAGCATTCTGGTTGCCCAGCCACCCTTTAGCTGATGGTGAGCAGTTTGTTCTCCCGGGCATACCCAGGTGCCTAGACACTTCTGTTTGTGGTACCTATGGCATTGTCCTTCAGCTAAACTGTGTGACTTCTCTTTTAATAAGAGCAAAATAGCAAGACATATATGTCAGACATCAAAGGGCTTGGGACTTGTGCGTTTTGCAGGTGTAAAATGAAGCAGATTTTTTTTAATGAGTCTAAGAGTTTAGACAACAGCATTGCACAGGAGAGAATAAAATCCACGCTACTTGTACTCAGGCAAATTTTACTGAGTTAATGTCTGGACTGGAAGAAAAGAGAGGGCAATGAACTCTACAAAGAAAGTCCGAGAGACACCATTGGAGGCATAACTAAACCAGCAATCTGTTGCCTGGCTCATCACTGGGGAATAAAGTTTACCATACTTACAAGGAAATTATTAGGACCCTGGAGGTGTTTCTGAAGAATGAGACACTGTCATCTGCACTAAGCATGGCTTGATACAACCTCTAAACCTCCAAGGCCACATCTTCTCCTCATAAGGAATCAAAATGTGCCCTGGCCATGGGCTGTCTGTAAAACACTGTGCTGCTACAGCCCCACGGGCAGCACCCCAGGCAGCAAAGTCCCCAGCAGAGGCACAGCTGAAGGGAAAACACCTTCCCACCCGAAATGTGTCCCCTCTTGCACCACTTTTACTGGAAGAGTGATTTGGTAGTATGTCTGAATCTTCCTGTTCCTAGCAGACACGGCTCCGGTAGCCTGGTGTAGACTGAGACTCACAGAAGATGTTTTCATATTTACTCGGCTACTGGTTTTACACAAGTGCCTGTATCTGTCAATGCTGTGTGCAGCACTGCTTGTGTCTTTATGACCCCATGGTGGGGTCACCTGAAGGGGTTTCCTACAATAAAAATTCGGGAAATTTCAGTTGCCCTACCTGTCCCTTCCCTTGTGCCTTCAGCAGCCTTTTCTATCCATGCGAAAAGCTGGTGAAGCATCTGCTGCCAAGCTGGCGACTGGGCTGGGTGCTCCTCCTCCCTTCGCTGCATTAGCCTGCAGCCCTGTGGGATGTCACAGCTCCAGGATTCCCTCTGTCCCGACAGGTGACCATGAGCAGGGAGCCGAACGTGTCTGCAGGCTTGTGGGGACTGAGGTTGTTCCCAGGCAACACCACAGTGGTGGCGATGCTGTGCTCTGGAAGAAGAAATAAAGTGTGGCATAGCCAAAACAGCCTGAACAGCCTAATGGACATATTGATGGGAAATGCTGTCCTAATACCACTAATTTGTCTTATAAATTTCACTGTAAGTCATCAGATATGCCTGTATCTAGTCTATAAGCTGCATATTTTTTCCATAAAATAAACCTAAAATTAAAGTGTATTTTGCTCTGAAATTTTCTAGGAAGAAGTAACTGATACCAAGTTGTGGTGGCTTAAGGAGATACCAGTTTACTGCTACCAGCACCAAGAGTACCACAGCACCAGCAAAGACAGCAAACATGGTGGGTCGAGTTGAACCTTCTTTGGGCCAACAAATACACAGATGTATCTTTGTCTCTGCAAAATACAGGAAAGCCCAGCAAAGGTAAGAAATGAACTTTGTTCTCTTTGTAATACACTCTTTTTTCCTTCTCCGTCTGTCTGTCTGTGTTGTGCTGATGAGCCACCCCCGCAGATATGACATTTTTGAAAGGTCGCCCCCATCTCTATCCCATCCCTGTGCAGCATCACCCCGCTCCCTCCCATCACCCTCTCAGGCACCCAGGCACTTGTGCCTAATTGGGAGAGTGGATGGTTTTAATATGAGATCTGAACACTGATTTATTTTGTTTTAGATGCTAAATCGCTTTCAAAAAGATGGTGCATCATTCCCCGCCTCCAGCCCACCCCGCGCTGCCCCCGGAGTGCAGGAGCAGCCTCTGCAGCCTCCAGGAGATGGTGCCCTGCTGTCAGGGAACAAGCCTGCCAGCAGCAGCCACTCCAGTTCTCTGGCACAATGTCACACAAAACGCTTTGTGTCTGTCAGCACATTCCTGGAAGGTCACAGTGAATGATGAATGTTCCTGTGTAGGAGCTGAGGAGGTTTTTTTTCTCTCTCTTTTTTTTTTTTTTTTTCTTTCCATGGATTGCATCACTTGGCGGCCTCTTGGCTTCATTCATTTGACTCCTGTGGTTACAAATCTTTCCCAATTGTTGTGAGCCTGCTTCCTCCACAACCCCTCTGTGGCCAAAGCAGGATATTCATGACTGACTGGCCTGGGGAAGCTGGATAACTTCCAGCTACTTTCCACAGCAGAGTTGCTCACTTCCCTCCCCCCGAGGTCTGAAATATCCTGTGGTTCTGGTTAGCTTTCTCTCCGGATGCACATCAGCTAAAGCATATGCATCATCATGTGATACCCAAGGTTGTTTCAGTGCAGCTAATTGTCACAGAGGCTTTATTTAGATGTTGTGTATAAAAAGATGAGTAAAGCACTCCAATATGAAGTCACCACGATATTTGACTTGATCCTGAATGAAAAGCTGATTTTCACTGGCATGTAGCACTGGAGTTCTCCATTGAGCTTTGCACATATGTCTAAGATGTTTAAATAATTCCAGTAAACTATGATGTCACCTTTGCAGCTCCATTGCCATTTCCTATGATTTGGTTCATGATTTCTTTCCTCTCTGAGTTACTAATTGCTCATGAAGCTTGTGCAATTGAATGGGCCTCTTTTATTTTTTACACTCCCCTCCATACAGAAAGCACAGACCTGCTAGTTTTAATTGGGGAAAAACACCTACAGCCAAATTCAGCATTATTTCTCAATGGGAATTTACCAGCACCTGAATACTGGTAGTCATTTGGCACAATCCAGCCAGTCACACTGAAGGGCATTTTGTCGGTGTGGGGATTGTCTGAATCGGGAGGAGAGCTCAGCAAAACCCATGCCAGGGTGAAATCAAAAGACAAACACCCGCATTTACAGTGTTCATGGGCCTGTTCACGGGCTCATGCGGGCACACGTCCTTCTGAAGGATGGAGACACATTCAATGGTCAGGGAAGGTTAACAGCCCCCAGTAATTCTGCTTTTGTTTGCGCAAATGCAGCAGGGCAGAGGCTTTGAGAACAGACTGCTGTGACTCTGAGAGAACATCTGTTGAGGTCTCATTCTCTGTCCCTGAAGCATCTGGTAATGTCTATACTGTTAAACTCTCTTTGCGTTCAAAACAGGGTAGCCTCATCTAACTTGGCTAGTGAATAGTCCCTGATCTAGTCCAGTCCTTGCTCTGTGTGACCTCTCTAGCTGTGCCCAGGAACTGCTTGGAGGATGCTGGCTGGTCCTGGTCAGAAATGGTCCTGGTACTGCTGTAACCACTTGCTGGTTCGGATGATGGGGATCTGTCCTTGAGTCCTGGCTCTGCTTAACTTGCTAGTAGGGATGTGGCCGGATGGATTCCTGTAAGCTATACAGGGTTCACTTGTAGGACTCGGAATCTTCATTTTAGAAAGAAGAAAAAACATCCTTGGTCTGGAGAAATGGGATGGGAAACTGGTGAGAACGGAAGATGGAGATTAAATTCTGGGTGACAAAGAGAACAGTGTCTGGACTTCAGTAGGAGACTAAATAAAGCCAAAGAGAAATAAATTCAGAGGCCAAATGAGTCCTTAGGAGTCAAAGTGTGTGAACTAGAGTAGGAGATATTTTCCAGAAAGCTGCAGGGAAGCACATGTTGCTGCCAGCTCACTGGCATGTAGGGAGAAACTACTGAAACTTCAAGGAGGTTTTTCAGTAGAAGCAAATACGGTCATTTTGTAAAAGCTTTGGTGAAGACAAGCAAATTGCAAACTGCTATCCAATAATGGCTACATGTTGCAAAATGTGGGATAAAAGGAAAAGATCTGTGAAATTTCAGGACATTTCATGCTTTATACATTTGCAGAGAATTCATCAGGTCTTTCAACTCTTGAAGAAAAGTCATGGAACAGAAAACCAGAGGTTTTGCACAACTTACAGGTGACTTTTAAAAAAAGTACTCTAGTCAGGGAAAGTAATTAAAACTTGTTTGGTTTTATTTGGATTTAATGGAGCCCCTTGGTATTATTATTTCCCAGGTCTGCATTTGGAGGCTCAAGTTTCTTTGTCACTTCCCTTTGTATAGACCGAGAGCTGTTCCATATACAGGCACACAAATAACATCAAAAACCTTCTTTGAGCAAAGGTCACTTCAGATCAAGTGAGCTCTTTGTCCGCATCACTAACAGCTTGATAACAATATGTGGAAGCAGGTTTGTCAAGAGACCTCACAGGATTGAAGCCACCTTTTTCTTTCTACTTCAGCATTTCTTGGTGTCACTAAAGGGAGTTGTCAGCAGGACCCTCATCCTATGTATTGCTGTATCCAAACACAGTGGGTGCCCTGTGTGCCACTTGTGAAAAACACAAAGAATACTGATGTCTACAGGGTTGTGGATGAAGAGCTGGAGGCACTGTGTGGTGTGAAGCTAAGTCTGCAGTGCATTGCAGAAGTGTGACAGAGATCCATGTAGACATGCCGTAACCAGCTAGAACGGCCCAGCTGTGGCCACGCAGTCTTCACCAGAGGCTGTACATGCTCATGCAAGATACTGGGTTTGCAGCTGGTGGCTATAAGTTCACTATGTCTGAGAACTCATGAATCACAGTTTGTTCTCGGCCCTGACTGAAGGAAAATACCTGCTGACACGTCAAAGGAACTTGAGAAAAGTAAGTAGGGATCTTCTCAAGGTATTCTGACATGCACACCACATCACTTGAACCTGAAGAACAGCAAAACTGTAACACAGCATCAGTAGAGTGACACCAATATGCAGTCATCATTGGGACAGAGGGAAGGAATGGATTTAGCACATGCATGTGTATATATGAGGAAAAAGAACTAGAACTTCTGAAGTTCTTCAAAGAAGGTGATTTGTTGTGCTCTCTGAGGTTTGACCCATGCAAATAAAAACCTCCTACATATTTTGTCCTCTGCAAATTGCACTTACATGACAAGGTGCTGAGAACTTGGAGCTATTTGAGAGTGAGATGTCAGCTCTCATAGGCAGCTGGAGTTTCCTTGGTTTTCATGATCCAGAGAGTAATCAGAGCTACCCTGGGAAGACAGCATGGCCTTCTCTGCTGTGGCCCTCTCTGCCACGGCCCATAACCGGTGTTGGCAGAGGAAGGCAACACCATGGCTGTGTCCTTGGCTTCTCTCCTTGCTGTCCCAGTGTGGACAGAGGTGGGCAAGGATGAACCTCCTCCACATGTGAAATGGCTTGCTCCTGGGTGGTGCAGGACTCCCCATGTCCTGGCTCCTTCATGTGTGTGTCACAGAAGAACCCCATACCTCCTTTCAAATTTGTTCTTCTGAGGCTCCTGAGAGGGAAAGGCCAGCGTACTGCGGGGTGGATGTGAAAACTACCGAACATGTTTCTCAATTACTAGTACCATAAATCTAAGCAAATTCAGCATTGAAATCAACAGAGGTTTCAGCTGGGCTTGGATTCTTACTCTAATTGCATGCATATGCAGGGTTTGAAGACTGGGATTCATCCACCTAAATGTAGACGTTTGATGAAGGTGTCCAAGGTAGATCAGTACAAAGAGACAGATGCAGTCAGGCAGCAGGTCAGACTATCTGAGTGAACACATCCCACACCATTAACTGTTAAGAGTCATTAGAAAGATTAATCTTCTAGTCTGGTGCCTTGAATAGTGGCCAAACTTAGTGGGAAGAACAGGTTGAAGCACCTAAGTACCCAACTGAAACAGTGGGAAAATTATTGCATAATTTTCCTGTGCAACACTTACTAAGATTAGGGTAGAAATGCACACATGTTGCTGGGTCTGACTGAGGGATGAAGAAGGAAGATAATAGATTAGAAAAATTAAATGAAAATAAACTTTTTATTTTTATGCTTTACCCTAATGTAGCTAGAACGTTCAGAATTTATCATCTGAGATAAAAGACTTAATCATTACTAAACCCTTTGGCAATTGTTTTAATAGCATTAATCAAGATGAGCTCATTTAGTGCTAATGGGGGTGTTTTAAGTACTTTTATAGGATTTTCACTGAAATTCAGAATTAAATAATTGGGCCATTATTCTAAAATGTTTTCGTCATCCCTCAGGGAAGTCCCAGTTTCTTGGTTTTCATCTGCTTGATTTTATTTCCTCTCAAGCATTAATTCTGATTGTCCTTGACAATTTTGGAGCTCCCCCTCTCAGTTATTAACCTGACCCTCTTCTGCACAGTCTGAGGTTGGTTGCCCCTGACAATTTTGTCAATGCAGTCATAGACAGCAAAGATTTAAAATAACACTAAATGAGTGTGGTGATGGGTGATGGGACAGGAAGGATGGTGATTGCCATTGACTAAAGGGTCTAGTGAGTTGGGCTTTTCCCACACCCAGACTGGATGAGCAGTTGGTTAATTAATTCCCCAATTCTGCATATAATGTTACCTTAAGCATGCTTAGTCCTTATTAGGGGCTATATTCTTCTCAATCTGGAATGCATCGGCAGTTGCTGAAGGCATTATGGAGGGAAGGCAAGACATTACGGACTTAGGTTAATTGCCTGAATTTATCTTCTTAGTGCTAGCTGATATGCCAAAATGTGTCAAACATCCCAATAACAATGGCAGGTGTAATACAGGACATACAGTAGACCTTTGCTTTTCTTCAAAAGCAGTTGCATGCCATGAGTGATGCCCTGGGTACCTCAAATGACACTAAATGTTTTGGGCAGCTGTATTGAGTCCTGTGGTTGGGAATCCATTTGAGATTAAGACTCCCCATGCCCATGTACACCAAATGACACATAAAGTAGGTATCTAGGCTCCTGTTATAGTTAGTGGAGATCTAGTTAATGCAATCACTGAAACCCAGCGAGTGATTTGGCTGCTTAGCCACTATCTGTCTACAATTGGACAAGTTGAATCACCCTCCAGACCCTGGACTGTATTGAGTGGATCTCTGCTAATATAGTGCAAACTTGGATGCCTGAGACTCAGTTCAGCTGAGTAAACTTTGATGCCTAGTGCCATAGTAAATGCTCTAGAGTCTCCTGGCTGGCCACCAGCTGTATCTTCAGAAGAAGCAGGTCATCTCTGCCAGCCCAATGCAGATCTCTTAGACATCCTATGACACCTTAAAAAAATTGCAAGGAGTCTCCACGTGGGCAACAAAACAGTGGCTTTTGTCACAGATCGTAGGATGCAATACGTTAAGTCACTTCAATACAAATGATAACATTCTCTGAATAATTCATATAATGATATGTTCATCTAGATGATATTCATATTGGATGGCTTTATATAATCTGGTGGGAAAGCCTGCATCAGTCATTCCTAGATTTGATAATCACAGAAGACATTGCCATTTCAAACTCACCCCTGTGAATTGTCAGGTCATATTCTACCAGCATGTTTGTTAAGTCAGATGCCTAAGCCTGAAGAATGACAGCAGAAGTTAACTGTAATACATTTAAACATGAAGTAATGCATATTTTTTCATATCCAAACAGCGTTATGACTGCTGTTTTCTATTTTTTTTTCAGAATAACTGAAAGTTTCTAATCTATTACTCCATTATGGTGATTCAAAATAGTATAAGCTGGTAGATATATAAATATGAAGGGAAAAAAGGAGGAAGAAAGTATTTTCACTTTATATCTTATCTGGAAATTAAGCTCTGAATATTTATTTTAAAATATTATCCCCATTGCAAAGATCTTTATTCAGATCATTGTATCAAGTACGATAAAGAACCTGCATTACACACAGCAAAACTTCAGCTTCATAACCTATTTTCCAGGGCTTTCTGTGATAATGGAGATCACATTTTGTAACCAAAGTGTACATGTTTCTCAGCTTGTAGGTTTTGTTTGGTTTCAACTGTTGGCAAATCGCTCAACATCTCAGATAAATAGGTTTGACAATTCCTATTTTTTTATTGACAGAAGGAAGTTCAGCTATTACACTGAGAAACTAATATGGCTGAGAATAGTTGTTTTCAGGATAGTTTAATCATTGGGTAGGATTGCTAAGATGGCAAATTTTACTGTGTGATAGAAGAATCTCTATTTTTGTGTGCTTTGTGCTCCCACAAGTGGGTCTCAGGTTTTGCAGCACACATTGGACATGGCTTATGACCATGCCAAATATATAATGAGTCCAGGATCCAGGTAAAAATATATGACATGTATCCTGTTTACACTTACACAATTATAATAATTCAATCCTCTAGACAAGAATGATGCAACAGGGTTTCCATTTTAGGAGGTTAAACTCTGCCCACGTGTGTGACGTATGCCCTTTGTTATTATTCAGCATCCTACGGTTGCAGGCTGGAGCTGACAGACACACGTCTCCGCTACAGCTCTGTGTTACCAGTCCAACAACAATTAACTGCATCCAGTCCCTGAAATTACTTATTCAGACCTGCCGAAGGTCTAACTCGATTCAAGCTTCAGCTAAGCCAGAACGGAGTAAGGATTTCAGGATTTCAGTTACAGCAGGTATCCGATGCAAAAATGAAGCCGAAAGATTGACACCTCTTGTGCCTTTAATTCATGGCAATATTGCACCAAACAACAGTCAAAAAAGCCATAAAGAACCATGTCTTGAGAGGCCAATTTTTCATGACTAACCCTGTAGGCTAGAGCTGAGGAAAGGCAGCTTGATTAATTGTAACATTTGTTTTCATTTAATAGATTCATAGATTTCAAGGCCAAAAGGGAGCTCTCTGATTATCTAGTCTGACCTCATGCAGAGCAGAGGCCACGGAGCTTCGCTTGGTGATTCCTGCACAGGCCAAGTGGTTCTTCCCTGGTCCGTAAGGAAACTCTCCAGCCAGCTCTATGGTGAGCATTACCTCATGCAATGTCCTGGGCCGGATCCTGAGCTCATTTTACCAGCTTGTAAATCCTGAGGAGTTTCACTTGGCAGCTCAGGGCTTACACGGATGAAAGTGAAATCAGAATTTGGCTCACTCTTCCTCATAACATGGTAGCCAGTGAAAAGCTTTCTTTACTCCCCTGTATAAAAAAGTATGAGATACATATTTATATATTTGTGGTACATTTCTTTATCCTGAAGTGTAATGTTTAGGCTGAATTGGTGAAGTTGAGGAAACTGGCCTGTTTGGTCCAATAATGAATTTTGGACTTGTTTAGCTGAAAAGGAAGAATCTTCAATACTTTCATTGCAGTTTATAGGTGTGTCTGACCTTCTGCCTTCTACACATCGCATTTTATTCATAAAACCTGCACTGAATCCAGTACTTCTCATGTCATTAAGCAGCTCTTTTCAAGCACTTTTAGAAGCTACGTGCCTGCCTCCAGTGAGGAAAAAAGCGAAAAGAATGACATTATGGATTGAAAATCCCTGAATGTAGTGAAATTACATATTTATCCTTACTGTTAAAAGCAAACCCAGCATATTTTAAACACAGCTCAATCGAATGTGACAAGAAATGAAACAGTTCAAGCACAGTCAGTATTCAAGGTAATATTCTGCTGCTTAGAAATGTTCTTCATCTGTGCACCTAATTATAGCTAAATAGCAGACAAAAAACGTTCTATTACAGTCAATGGAGAAAAAAAGAGACTAGGACAGCTATGCTTGTCAATCAGGTTATTAAGGTTTCTGATTTCTGCCAGCCAAACTTTTCAAGGCCTATATTTGGCTAAGACTGCATGGTGTCATTGATACGCACCATTTTTTGCAGTAATGATCTGTATGTTGTGCATTGTGTCACGGTCTTTTTCAGAAGAAAAGGAGAAAGTTCCTTTAAGCCCTAAGTCTAAAGTGAATATATGAAAATGATCCACGATGCTATTATACTAACTACATTTCCCAAGTGATACTTTCTAATATCTGAAAAATTTGTTGCTATGGTGACTGGACTGACCTGAAACAGTTCAGCTTATGTTGAGCTTCCTTTCCCTTCCCCAAAAAAGGAATTAAATATAATCTTTCAGAAAGGCAATTCTTCTGATTAGGTAATGGCAACCTCTCACAACATGTTGTTGATGCTGTATTGGCTTATTAACACTGTCAGAAGAAAGAAAGGGAGACTTTAAGGAAAAGTGAGCTTGAACGTAGACCCCAATTTTGACTAAAAATTATACATGTAAAAGGATGTTGTTCTCAGGCCACTATCTAATTTAGTATCTGCTGAATGGAAGTGAAGAGTTCAAATGTGTGATTAAAAATAGAAGAATTCTGTAATGGGTGAATTCAGCATTACCTGCCCACAGATCAGGTGGAAAGTGGCATGTTAAAACTTTCTTTGATCCTTAGCAACTTAGTTAATTGACCTCATCATTAACATACATCTTACTTTAATCCTCTATTGGATTAAAAGATGATCTTCTCATGATTAAGCTTTTTTTTTTTTTTTGGTTATGAATTTTCTGTTCTTTGAAAGGGATGCTAAGAAGGAAAAGGCAAAGAGTGACATCCTTCTGCAGCTCCAGCTGCATGCTGGGACGCGTTGAATTAACGGTTGAACAAATCCACAAAAGGACACAGGCTCCTAAGAAAGGACTCACGTGGTTTATCAGTGTTTAAAGACCAAGAATGCAAATCACAAGGCCCATTCTCAGCATGAACTACGCCATCACTGGTTAAGTTTTCCAGGCATCTAGGGAAAGGCTCTAACTGTTTTGTGTGACCCAGCTTGCTAAGGTGCACATGAAGGTTTCCTAAGGGTAGTAAATTGAAGAAGATTATGAATATAACCTGGAGGTGAGAGCAGCCTGCCTTAGACCAGACTTCTTCCCAGATACCTCAGGCTTGCTGTATTTCTCAGAATTGTTTTTTATTACCTCAGGTCAGGGATGTGGGCTGTGGTCGAGGAGTGGAGTTTGGGGGAAGGAACTTGGGAATCTCCTTGTCCACCTCTCCGGAATGAAGCAGCATTGGCCATTTTGAATCAGCAAGGATGCTGGTCTCTTTTCCCTTATCCCTCCTGTAATAATTAATCCTTCCCATACTGGCTTTCTTCTCCTCCCAGCTGAGTGTTTCACCACCATGCTCCAGACTTAGACTCCCTCTTACTTCTCTTTCTTTTGGGCCCAGGGCTTTTGTAGGTCTTCTGCATTCAAGATTCAAATGATGTTTTTACTTTTGGATGGGATTTCAAGCTGTGAATCTTGGTCTTGCACAGGGAGCCTGTGCTTTGGAGACAGACATACTGGCATTTACTGGTGTGCCTTTTAAGCAACAATTCATCCAGTGTGTGGGCCTCCAGGTCTGGTCAGGGAAATGATGGACTGAATGCAGCATAGTGAGCTCAGAAAGACATAGGAATTGTCCCTGTGTGTCTTTGTGAGATATGGGGTATACCAATGGCAGGAGAAGCAAATAACTTGCTCTGTGTTTTTGGCATATCATCTCATCCTTGTAAGGTCTCCTTTCACCAACCACGAGAGGAGGGGACTCATTAGAAGTTGCTCAGGATATTTTCACTGAAACAGTGCGTGACTCGAAAATTAGGTTCTTAAGTAGTCAGCCAAATAAATTGATGAAGAACTTCTGCATTGCTCTAAATGTCCCCCCTTTTGGTTGAAAAAAAACCCCCATAAAGTAAAATTGTTTAGCTTTCAGCCATGTTTAGCCTACAAGATCTCTTCTTTGCTAGATCTTTTTTTCAGGAAAATATCATTCTGAGTACCAATATTTATATAAGACATTTCAGAAACTAGCGATGAAAGATGATCTTGAAGTGCAACAGGCAGTGGTGTTATAACTGGGGATACCAGCAAGGCAAGATTTGTAGGGAGAGTAATGTCTTTCAGTATATCAACTTACATAACTGGGGAAAAAAATGGGCATGCAAGTCCTTCCTCAGATCTCACTAACGTAACTTACAGAAAAACCCTTGCTAGTAATAAAGGACAAAGAAGTATGTCTTCGCCTTCTCCAGAATTGGTCTCCAGAGTCTATAATTGCTCTCTTTCACACACACATTCATACACAAACAAGTTTAAGAAAACACCTACTTTGCATTGGTCTGCTTCTGCCAAATACCATGTTCTCTAAAAGGTTACAAAGAAATGTGGAATTCCTCTTACTTCAACAAACTAACTAACTTTGACAGCTAAATTTCCCCTTAAATATGTTTAGAACTTCCTTTATATAGAAGTGTGAGTCATTCTGACAGGCTTAATTTGTACTGAAAAATGAATGCTTTAAACTTATTAGCCATTCAGGCCAGAAAGGCTGTAAACAGTAGATTGATGACATTTGCACTGCTTGTACTATACACCATGTGCCTACAAAGTGAAAATAGAAGAGTTGGTGAAAGGCATGCTGAAGATTTGATAGAAATTGTATCCTAATCCCTTTCTGCTCTTGACTTGATATTTCCTTGTTATTTTATTTTCTGTAATGAGGAGAATATGTGTGAAAAGATGGCCCTTTTTAACCGCATCATATTTATGGCAAGGTGTGTTTATTTCCAACAGAACTAAACAACTATGAACAAGTATTGCAATTTGCTGTATAATATGCTGGATAATAATAGTTTGCTGTAATAAAACAGTGCATGATAAACAAAAAAAACCTGCTTGAATTGGTACTTAAGAAGATGCTGAAGTTCATACCTTTGTTATAGCAACCTCAAGGATATCTGGGTCTGAACTTGGCTTGGTTTCTATGTTAAAAACATGCCCGACTTGTAAATTAGATTGGAAGGAAGAAGATAGTCACAAACTCAAATGTGATTTACTTGGGAAATCTCTCAACCTCTCTTTCTTCTCAGTGGTAAGAAAAGCTTTCCAGAAGGTGATTCAGAGGTGAAGCCTGATTCAGATGCTCATAAGCCATCCTTAGTATTGTCACATGGGCTAAGGTTGTGAGCTGATACCTGAGCCAAATTTGCACACACCTCTGCTTCTACTTGTTTGGGGAGAGCTGGCAGGTTCTCCAGGTAGGGAAACTCATGCAGGACTGTTCATGAGCTTTCTCCAAGCTCTGAGTCTTCTGTCTGTACTATTGTATCAGGCGTGTGAGTTGCAAGCATTGCTATGAAGGATGATATGGATCTCAGCTCAAAGTATGCAAGTCAGCTTTTTGCTTTGAATGGTCTTCTAGATGAATGCTTCCCCTTCTGTAGGAATGCATAAAACTGGCAAGTTAAATTAGGATGAATAATGGTAGGAATAACTCCTCTGTCTTCTTCATAATCAAAGAGTGGACAAAATCATACAGTCTGAGAAGACTCACTTGCTTATCGTGCTATAATCTTGGCTTTCTTCATGAACTGGCTGATGGGACTTTGGATCCAAATCAGCCTCTGTCTCAGCAGGTCAGGCACAGGGTGGGAGCCACTAGCTAAAGTTGAGCCTGATCTTGTCAGTATAGTCCTTTCCCTGTCTCCAGTTCTCCAGCAACTAGCAGTTCAAGAAGCCTGGCCATGTATAGGGCACAATATTTCAATATCATTCATATTTATTTTATGAACAATTTTCTATAGTCAACTACTTGAAGAATCAGTGGCAGTATGTGGAGACAGTCTCTAAATTGGAGACATTTTAAGCGTTTTCTTAGGAATCATAACCTTGTCACTGATACTTGAAAAATCTTTGTAGCTCATCAAATCCAGTCAGTATTTCTGTAGTCAGGAAGGAAATGTCTGCTCAGGTTACTTTCTATTGCTATCCAGACCCTCTGCATCTCTCTGGAGTGTATCGTGATATGGAAGAGAAGATAATGAGAATGCAGAATCCCTGTCAAACAATAACCCATGAGAACAGAAGAGGATTAGGGGTGTATGAAGCTGAACACTCATCCGATCTGAATGTGCCAGTTCTATGAACCATTCCACAGCTGACAGTTCTGGTGTGATGTACTCTGCAGAGAACTTTGTTTTTCTTCCTTTGCAGAGAAATTTTCTGCTGGCAATCTGTTACATTATTATCTTCCAAGGCAAATGTTTGCAGCCCAGTGTAATGGATAATGAAAACGTGACTCCTTTGGGGCATTTTAACCAGTGTGTGTGTCTGTGTGTGTTTGTGTATGCTTTGCATAATGAAACTACCCTGTTTTGAATGTTTGAAGTATCAGAACTGTTCCATGGGTTGTGCATCACATTTACCACCAGGCTGGACTGCAGATCTCCAAAGTCCTCAATATTAGGACTCCTGTAAAAGCACATATTGAAAAAAGATGAAATTGTATTTACAGAGCCAGTGCAAGGAAAGCAAGTACCTATAAATGTACAAACTGAAGACAATCTAGGTCTTTTGGATTTTTTTTTTTGATATCTTCTTTTTTTATAAGACTGGAGTAAATTACTGGTTTCAGATTTTTGACTATAGTAAATCCGAAAAGATAAATCCAGTGAATCTCTGTCCTCTTGTTGCCCTGGGATTATGAAGCCAATTCTATGTGGTGCAGTCTAAGCTAGTTACCAGAAAATAAAATGAAATTAAAAACTCCCACGCAACAGCTTACAACTTTTAGAAGAACATTTCTAGGTTTGCAGATGCAAAGACTTAAAAATTATCAAAATACCAGAATTAGTGTTGTTAGTGACTTTTCATTCACTTTCTTAGGTTGCAGTCTTGAATAAAATAATCACATATGATTTCTGCCACTCTGCCAGGGGGATGAATCAGAATTGTGCTGTGAAGGCATCTGTTGTCTGTTAAGTCCCCTGAGTCATTTGTTACGCAAGTTGGATGCTGTGAAATGAATGAGGCGGGGGACATCAGGGAGAAAGCGGGTTGTCTGGTGGCTGAGGTAGATGAATGTCACTCAAGAGAACTGGATTTCATCCCTGTCTTTGACACAAAGGTTGTATGAGGAGCTGTGCAAACGATTTAAACCAGGGTTGTTATTTCTTTTCATGAATAAGTGGAAGTTACAATTTGATCTTCCTGTTGCCCAGATACAGTTTTCAGTTCCTTTGTGGATCTCTCTGTTACAACCACATATTTTCTGTCCCTCCTGCTTTGCCCTTGCTCTGGTAAGTCCACTGGAGAGCTGGGTCCCCTCATCCAGCAGGGACTGTGTCAGGACCTTGGCAATTACCTTGCAGGTTCTGTGGCACCTCCAAAGCTCTTGAGTCCTGAAAATAACTCAGGATAGGGCAGAAATGTCCTAGGAGGGGTGAAGGTACAGACCATGTGCTACAACCAATGGAGGACCACATAGCTTACTAACCTCGTGGTGTTTTCCTCAGTTTTGAGAACTAAATAATATCAGACTATGTTCACATTAAACAGGTTGGAACTGACCTCCTCCTCCTCCCAGCAATTCACTAGTGCTGTCCCATGCAGACACCACACTGCTCATCAGCAGTACCACAGCCCGCAGAGCCCAGCATAACAGGGATGCAGAAGATCTCACACAGGTGCACTAGCAAGGCAGGGGACATATAGTCAGGGAAAGGACTGAGATTAAAGATTTGGGGCTTAGTCTGCAACTCTGAGGATGGTTGTGTTCAGTTTTTCAGCTTTTCTGCTGAGTTCTTGGGCTGCCTGTTCTTATTCTGGTCCCGCTCCAGGCCCATGCCAACCTCTTCACTAACCACAACAGAAATGTCAGAAACTCCGGATATGCATCATTTAGGAATTCTTGTCCCATTCTCACTCTTTCCTTTCCCAAGACTCCTTTTCCCTCACCAAATCTTGTGTCAGTCTTGGTCAACCCTCAAACTTCTTCCCGTCTGTGTTATTCCTCTGCGCTAGTACTCAGTCCCTGCTCATGGGTCCTCGTCCCATCCCTTGTGCTCTCCTGAGCAGTTTCTCTGCAGCACACAGTCCCACCTCTTCCCTCAGCATGGCCATGCCCACTGCTTGGACCTATGGCACAACTTGCTGTTCCCAGGATCTACCCCCTATTCCTCTTCCAGATTTCACAGTTTGCTGGCTGCTTCTGTTTTAGTCCCAGTTTCTATTCTTTGATGACATCTAGATCTATTCTTCTCATTCAAAAAATTCCACCTTTTCTACATAATTCCTTTTCCTCACCAGCTTTGATCTCCCTCTTGTCTTTGTCCAACAGGAGGTAGGTAGCTCCCTTCTCTGCGATGCTCAGTTACAGCAGTGGGTGGATGGAGTGCAAGAGGGACTCGCTCCCTGGTGCCATATCCAGTGCCCAGGACTGCTCCAGCTCAGGGCATCTGGGGACAGCCATTAGAGAAAAAAGTTGATTTCATTCCTAGAGGCCTGTGCTGCAGAATACTTTTTGAAAAACTTTCTTTTTCCTGTGGCTGTGAAGCACATACGATTCAGTCACATACAGAGCTTGTAAGGATCTGGGACATGCTCAGTGAAGTCAGACTGCCTGGGGATTTCAGCTATTAAACTCTGGCAAGTCTTTATGAAGTATGTGTAAAGTGCTCCTTGTCAAAGACTTGTACAGTTTTAGAATGTGGATATGTTTCATAGGGAACAAAACTGTATAAATAAGGTTTACCCTTAACAAAAGCCCCACTCTTCCTCCACACACTGCAAATGACAGAGTTCCAAAGCTTTGCAACTACATTTTTTAAAGTGTTGTTTAGCAGTTGTTTTTCTTTTTTTTCTCCTGCTTTTGTTTTTTAAAAAGATCTTAGCAGCTTTTAAAACATAAGGTAGCATGAGCGATGACAAGTGTGAAATCTCTGAAAGTTTCTCCAAGCTGCAAATGAAAACATGGTTATAAAATAAGAAATGTCAGGCAGCCCTAGCTGAGATGAAAGGACAGACACCAAGCTGAAGCACAAATAGGCCCACTATAAATGTCCATATCTACAGGTCATTTAGCCAAAAATTTCCTTGGAAGCCAATTAGATTATCTCTAGTCCTTGTACTCAAGTACCACAATGCTGTGGTTTAACCTCAGCAGGAAATTAGGACCATGCAGCCACTTTCTTACCCCTGCACCAAGTGGGATGAGGGAGAGAACTGGAAAATAAAAAAAATCTCATGGGCTGAGATACAAACAGATTAATAGGATAGCAAAGCAAGAGAAAAAAATAAATAGAATATATAAAACAAGTGATGTACAATGCGATTTCTTACTGCCCACGACACTGATAACCCATTCATTCCCAAGCAGTGGTATTTGCCCCACGGCCAACTCCAGTTTATATACCGAGTATGACATCATAAGGTAAGGAATACTCCTTTGGCCAGCTTCGGTCAGCTGTCATGAATTTGTTCTGTCCCAGTTTCTTGTGCACCTGGTAGAGCACGGGATGCTGGAAAGTCCTTGATTACTAGGCAACAACCAAAACATCAGTGTGTTATCAGCATTCTTCTCATACTAAATCCAAAACACAGCTACTAGAAAGAAAATTAACTCTGTCCCAGCTGAAACAAGGACACCCAACTAGGATGGTACAGGCACGTAGATAAAAAACAAATACCTTTCCCCATCCTTCAATTTAATTTTTAAGAATCAGATCCAGATTCCCTTGTTCACTGAGGAGTAAACCACCTTAAAAGGAATGGAAAAAGTGAATACATGTGATCCTGGTGGACTCACCACGCTGCAGCGGTGGTTTGGAGGCTCTCAATGGCAGCATCTGGCCTTGTGCATCCTCCTAGAGCAGTTGGGCTGCCTCTCCAGCACGTGCAGCTGAGTGCTGGGAAGCCACAAACAGGCCTAGTCACATCTGTCTGGCTGTGAAGCTCGTCTGAGAGGAGGAGGAGAGGGCAATCTCATAGCTCTACTGCTAAGTAATTTTTGTTATGGAAACTAATTTTTAATTTGTTCCATATGAATCTTGGGAAAATGAACCATTTGAGAAGTTTATCATAATTCTAGTCTAGATAAACAGCTCAATAAAGAATGGAAAATATGTATTTAGTCAGAAAGCACCACTAAAAAATGTTCACATATGGCAATAATTTCCTCAGTATTCAACAAAGGATTGGCTCAGGAATCTTGTGCTGTAGATACAGATCAGATTTATCACTGCGGTAATGTCACCTGACTTGTATGATGTTTAAGCTGTGAGTCAGCAGAGCAGGTAGTTCTCCAGCATGTACAGTATTTATCCTGTCCTTTTCCACTCACTGGCACTGATTTTGTTTTTAACATTATTGAGGAGTGATTCTTCATAGTTAAGGTTACAAGTGAGTTTGTCTTAGAAGTTTGTTTTGGCTTCTCCCTGCGACCTACCCTGACATTCCGCTGCAGCAGGATTTCAGAGCCGGTAATCTGAGCTGAGAACAAGATACTGAGTCTTTTCAAAATGTGAAGTGAGTGGAAGGTTTGGTGGATTACAGCTCTCAGAAAATGAAAGGACTACACCTCTCTTGCTGCTTTGTCCACCTTCTTCAAGAAATTAGCAGAGAAATGCTTTGTTTCTCTGTGGGACATTCTAGACATTTCCCCATCATCCTGGAAAGAGAGCTCCTGTTTTACTCATCACAATTTAAGGATAGATAGCGGTTAGAATAAGAAAAAAAACAATAAAGGATATGCATGTCAGCATTAGCTCTTTGTAATGAGCTGAACACACTGTGGATTTGAGTACTTAACGTCTGTGGGGCAGTGATGCAGTAAGAGCTTAAAGTTTGAGGCGCAGATTCATAATTTTTAAGATCTAAGTGAAAATGATGAGCCTAAATTAAAAAAAAAAGTGACTCAACTAAATAATATCTGTGATCCTGAGGCCACTGAAGTTCCAGACCCCTCTGTTCAGCCAGTGTGGCCCCATGTGTGTTTGGCAGCTCTGTGCCCAGCTCGGAGCAGCCGGCAGCTGGTGGGAGAACTGGGCAGAGCAGCAACCAGACCCCGTGGGGCTCAGTACTGTTGACTGGGGACCCCTGACACTCTGCCAGCACCCACCTGCTCCTGAAACATACCCCTGACATCACCGTTATGCTCTCTCCCCTGAGCTACCTCACCACTACTATGGCAAACTGTCCTCCTCTACCCCATCCTTCTTATTCTTCTTCCTTAATGGTGAGGAAAAGCCACTTCTGTATGAGACCATGAAGTGCCTCAGTGCTGAGGAAAGTCTGGAATTTAAAAGAGTTTAAATCTCTCTCTTTTCCGTTTTGGTGATGTTTTCCTACAAAAACTTGGTAGGAATTGCAGGATGCCAATGCAAGGACATAAATTCCATCATGTACCTAAAAATTGTGACTTGTGGTACACAACACACAGATAGCTTTTCACGGGATTTCTCTCTCTGAACAACAATGCAGAGCACTGAAATTCAATTCAGTGTTTAAATACTTTCGGCTTAATTTAGTATATTATTGTTACTAGCTGCAGCAATCTCAGCCTAGGCTTGCAAAGAGTAGGGTTCTCATATCTGAGGGTTTCTCAACTGACACAACCCTTGCATGCACCCACAACATTTGCTCTGTTAGTCCAATGTACCTGGGACATGTCACACTTACCGTGTGTGCAGTTCACAGACAGTCTGTGCATGAAATCATAGAGAAGAAGGGCTGAAAAGATCTCAGGAAATCTTATATTGCAGCCCCTCAGCCCTAGATCACTAATGTCTCTGTGACTCTTGTAAGTTTTTGGGGTAGCCTGTTCCTCAAGATGCCTCACAGCATTCCAAGGCAATCTATTAATATTACACCAGGCTCACCATTTTTCTTGCTTCTTCTTTGCTCTGCCATTTAAGCTCATCATGATTTTTTTTTTTTCTTTTCTGCCCATAGGCACAAAGAAAAGAATACTCCTTTCTTCTTTGCAGTTGCTTTTCTGTATCTGAACATGGTTGTTCTGAGGCTACTCACCCTCCTTTCCAGTCTATACAACTTCTTTTCTTTCATTCTTTCCTGGTAAGACACATAGACTGGCTCCAGCACATCCAGTCTGCTGAATATAGGAGATTTGAAGTAGAACTTGTGGAAAGCTTCGGAAGCTAGTCTAAAAGAAAATAACAAGGCAACACCGTTGCAAGGGGATCTGTTGGACACTACTCAACCAGAAACCAACTTTGGTTGACTACTTTAAATTGAAGAGGTTGATTGATTTCAGATGAGGCAGCACTGCAGATTTTTCACCCAGAAAATTCCACAGTAAGAGGGTTCCCTTTGCAGATGTGGGAAGTGGATACTAACATCATCATTAGAGCTGAAACCTGTAGAGCTGAAACCGTATCATGAAACAGGCCATCTGAAGACATTTGTTTGGCTTAAAATAATGAGCTTTAGAAATGAGAAAGCATTATTAACTACTTTTACTTGCGTTTGGTTTATGAGACTGTAGGGGTAACATATTACAACATTTCCTAGTTTTCTCCTGGAAGCCTCTGTGAAAGAGACTGAAAACTGAGATACTTGGCTAATCACTTGGCTCTAGAAATAGAGGCTTTGGGAGAACACCAAATGTTGTAATTACATTACTAGAATAGGTGTCATAACATTTTGTTTCATTCTCTGTGGAAAATGAGAGAACTGCAGTTGTTGACGAGTTCTTGGATAGGAAAAAAGCGATTCACATAGGAACCCATATCATATCATACCCTTGTCAAACATCAAGCTTGATTCAATCCCTACTTATCACTGTGAGGGATTTCAGATTGTTTTGACAATTGTTTGACATGAAGAGAATTCAGATAGGGTCACAACTGCCTGTGCCATACATAGGGAGGCCATGGGCACCTGAAAGATTTACTTAGACACAAGGTCAGCAGAATCCACGCTTAGTTGACACATCACACAGAAAAACATTGTCTGAGGTATGTTCAGGGTTATAATTAACTTTTACCAAGTTTGCTGTGAGGGGTGGAAACCTTCAGTGTTTAATGTGCAAAATATCAGATAACCATTGGTGAGAATTTGTGGGCATATGCACTGACATATCAGGTTGCTGCAGTACTAACTCTAAAAGATGTTTTGCTTTCTATTGATTAGAATATGGAGGAGGGAGAAATATTTAAAAGCAAGATAGAGCTACAATTATGTGCAATGGATATCGAAGTAGTTCAAATATTTACTTAATACACAGTAATTTAAATGAATTATGCATTAGATTACAATTGCAATCAAAATGTGTTTTCCCTAAGACTTTAGCTGTTCTAATGATTCTTTAAGTGTAAAGGAAAGCCTGCTGCTTGATTGAAACATGTCCAAAAGGCATCACAGCTGACAGGAACTTGAATTGGTCTTCTGCATTCATTTCTGATAGCAGAGGCAACATAATCTGTCAGCAGATGTTAAGCAGGCAACATTTCTCTTTTGCTCCTAAAAGCAGCTGACAAGGATCTGTAGCCTAACTTAAAAGAAACAAACAAATGCACCACCAACAAAGTTGTCCAATTAAAATCAGATTTCTTCTTCAGACAGAAACACCGTTTAAAAACCATCAGGGACAATTAACAGGTCCTGATTATTTGTAGAAGTGAGTAGTTAACATACTTTGCATTGCTTTCCTAATTTTAGTGTTTCTCATCTCTCTGTTCTAGTTTTCTTGCTTGACCATTCTGTTCAACCGTGGCAGACTGATTTACATTTCCTGAAAGTAAGGAACCCTGACAATGTTTTTGCCTTTTAGGCAGGAATATATGATCCTTATTTACCTCAAGAGCCTCCTGAACTGCTCTTTGAGCTTGCATACAAATCACTTCTTTTCTCTCAGTTGTATAATGATTTCTTATTTATCCTCTGTAAAATGTGCCAGCTTCTAAAGGGGGGATTATAAACTCTTACCCCAATACTAGTTTACCCCAATAACCAGAACAGCCTATGACCTAATGGTTAGAGCTTTCAACTGTCAGCTGAGGATTTAATCTTCATCTTAAAATAGCTAAGTGTCTACACCAAGGTCTCTACTTGTGCTGGAAGAGTCTAAACTCCAGTGATAATCCATGGAAAGACAGTGCAGCCAGAGAAGCCTGAGGAGCAATTTAGATGACTAGCTAGTAACTACCTCCTCTGGGTGCACTGATCACTCTGCTGGCTGTATTAAGTAGCTCTCCAGTGACTACAAAGCAAGCTTAGACACCTCCAGTACATATCTCAGATATCTACCTTTATTTAGGTGTCTTACCCTTGAGTAAAATCCCATCTGGAAGGTTGCAATCTGTCTTTCGAACAAAGACATCCAGTGCCACTGAAAGTGCTCTAGGATATGCACAACATCCACATGGACTTAGCAGATATGACCTAGGAGAGAACTCCATCTTTTTGGAGTAGTAGCAACAGTGGCAGGAGACCAGGTAGGTAACATTTTGTATCTATATTTGGGCAAGTGAACTGGGCATGAAGGTTGTCGAGGTGTTGGAGCTCACTGCTTTTTGAGACACCCTTTGCCATTCTAGGAATCTTCAAGGATCACAGATGGGATGAAGGACTTGTGAGAGACCTACATCCTTCTGGAACTATGGCTATGGCTAAAGCTATGGCTTCAAGATACTCTTAAACTCATAAAGTGTCACTAGATGCCTGTGTTCAGTCAATCAAATCCTAGTTTGAGAGCTGAATTAGGCAGCTGAGTGCCAGTGTAATCCCCACATGGAGAAGAGAGAACTACAGCCAAATATCTCAGGTCCCAGTCCAGAACATAGGAGCTCAGTCCTGGGAAGAAGCCTTTAATACTCATCCTTGTCAGCATATCCCATGGAAATGTTTGCAGAGGCTTCTATCAAGACATACCTTTCTGTAGAGCCCTTTCTTAAACATGATCTCTCTTTATCCAGTGTAGAGCACAGAGGAATCTGTTCACTGGGCCCTTCTGTGCTGAGAGTTAAGAGAAGAGATTGATTGATTGATTGATTGATCTATCTATTTATTGCTTTGGATGTAGCTTGATCTTGTTGTCCCAAGCACAGGCACAGAATCTGCTGGAAGAACCCTCATAGGAAATTACTTTCAGGCCCATGTGCAGAGAAACCCACTGTTAATCAATACAAGTTGGATGAAACATAGTGTGTGAGCCATGATAAGCTTGTGTTGAAACAGAACATACTTCTAGGAACAGAAGAGAGGCCAAAACTAGTTTTTGAGTCTGTACAAATAGTGGCACTGATTTAGTTTACTGTAGATTAAAATCTCACTTTGATTAAAGTTTCAGTGTTAGAAAGACCTGTTTGTGGGACCCCGGGGTATCTTTTGATAGCTGCAGACTATTAATTAGCAATTAGTTCATTAGTCAAGATCAGGTTAAGTAACCACAACCATAGGGTACAGGAAGTTTTTCTTATACTTTTCTCAACTGTGGGTGAACAGACATGAGCCTTGTCCCTTAATTTTTAGGCCTTGTTCAGCACTTCCAGAATATGAGTTTTCTCTTGCAACTAAAATCAAGCTTTTCCTCACCTCAAAATATTTGAAAGAGTGCAACTGTTTTTCGATTGTAAGTGCAACAAAGCCCTTATATTCAGAAAAAAATACAAGTGATGCAAAACAGATTTCTCCCAGACATTCAGTTCACTTTAAATTAAAAACCACCACCACCACCACCACCACAAAACAACCAAAACAAAACATCTGGTATGTGTTTTAAAATCTTGAAATTGTTTACACTTTTCCTTCAGCTCCTAAAGAAAAGAAAAATCAAGCTTGTCCTAGTTCTCCCCGCACCTTTTCAAGAAGTCTGCACTTCCCTTCAGCTGCAATAAATGACCAAGCAAGTCTTTGACCAGCGCTGAACCAGGGCCAGGGTCCTTAATGCTGCCCTTGCTAGAAATCTGCTTCCTTTGTGCACTGCGTACAATAATGACAGAGCACAGAGTAGCCAGGGGGAGTACATGCTGCAGTTTGCAAAATCCTGCAGTTATGGGTTTCTGCTTCTGTCCTCGGTGATGCCTTCAGGCACATCGCCCTTACGAGTTCCTGCGGGAACACAGCTTCATTGCTTTTTCCCTTAGCCGAGCCGGTGCCTTAGAGCCACAATTTACAGTCCATAATGCCTGCACTTTGGTAATGGAATGACCCAGACATGTTAAATATTATTCTTATTCTTACTGCAGAGTACCTGATCATCTGAATGGACTCAAAAATCACCTTCTTCATTTTACTGTGATAGATCATATATTTTTGTTGATTTCTGCATCTTAAAATAATTTTTTATATAAAAAGTTTGATTCACATTTTGATCAATAGCCTTACAGTGAGCTGTTCATTAAAATGCCTTGCTTCATTACTCTACTACATACCTTCATGTAATTCCACTTGAAAAAAACCCCAAACAAATCCCTAAACAAGGGTTTCACCCAAACCAGCAAAGCCTGTTTAAAATCTATGGCTCACAGTTCATCCTCAGAGCAATTTCTGGATGGTATTCATGCTTCATTTAGCTCTGCATTTTCTTCTCCAAGAGCTTCTAATGAACACACTCAGGATTTAACAGTTTCCTTTCCAAAAAGGTGTAATTTCAAGATAAGAAAATGTTATAATTCACAAAAACCAAACAATCCCTGGGCTGGCCTTTTATCTTTTTTAAGCAGAAAGCCTCAGGTTGATTTCATGGCAGTACTGATGTTCCTGCAGTAAAGGGATCAATCTGCAGTATTTAGACTTTGACTGTAAGATAGACAAAAATCTCTTTGTTTCCCAAATTCGTTTAGCTCTAGGATACCAGCACATGTTATCACATTGCAAGTTGTAATTATGAAATTTTGATTAGGATTCTGTCTGAAAAGCAGGGTTTTTCCATTGTTCTACATCCCTTTATTTGCCTGTAGAGACTATACTGAGCAATGATTTACTTCATTAAGCCTATCTGGGCATTATTGTTCAGAAATTAAAAGGTTGCATACACTTCAGTCTAGCACACTGTGTGCCCACAAAAAATTGAAATATTTTCCACTACTTATAATAATCAGCAACATTAATCAAATTATTAGCGAGTGTTGTCAGCTGTTATTCACCTGGAATGTCCTCAGAAACCAGACAGAAAATAATCTATTTTGAGGGTTAATTACCTTGTTACATTACATGTATCTTACATGTACACATGTATGTAAATGAGTAATCCTCTCTTTTTGGTATTAGTCATGTAGAGAAAGTGTTTATGATCATTATCAACAACAAAAAATACTTCTGCTCCTTTAACTATCATCATGGGCTTTTTATGGAGAGATGTAATTCAGTGCTTTTGGGAAATAATATATTGTTGCCTGCTAAATGACTAAAACCAGCTCCCCCCAACCCCATTTTCTTCTTCAAATGTACATCTAGAAATCTCTGTGGCTAGATCTTCAAATGAATTTTGAGTAAGAATGCAGCCAAAACCTCTGAAGAAAAATACCAATAGCACCTCAGTGTCTTTACTTAGATTAACTGACTCAGTGGAAATCTGGTTTGGGGCATAACAGACCACTATAACGATGCACGAGAGCTGTGGGGAAAGAAGTAGTAATTAAAAATCTGATTTAAGCAATAGTCTTAAACTAAATGTCAATAGTAAGAATTCTGAGCCTAAGGTTACACATACGTTCACGCGTCTGGTTGAATCAGGACTTTGTATTTATAGCAATGAACTATTTTTTACCTTTTTCTTTTTTCTGTACAGAAATAAATAGACACTCAAATTAATGTCCTCCACAGTTTCCCTGCAAATGCCAAAATATGTTTCTTTCGACTACAACGAACTCATGGATATTATGAAGTTACCTAACTCTTATATGATACACAAACCAAATGCCAGTGAAACTAGTAATGGTCAGGTGCCTAATTGCATTTATTGTTGTGGTCCATAGAGTCTGCCTTTGTGGCATATCACCTACATGTATGGTTTTCTAAGAACTAATTTCTGCGTACTCAAAATGGGATGATCATCTGATACTAATTATTGTTCGGTTTAGGCAAGGTGATCTTACTTGCTCCCATTCCATCACTATATAAACGCAGATGATAGTGCTCGAAAAGAGTGCAGACAGTGACAAAGAATAACTTTGAAAATGTTCTCCATTGGCAAGACAAACACATTTTTGGTTTTATTTTTTATTCTGTTCACATCTATCATCTCACTAGAGATGATGCAGCCAAAGAAATATTCCTACTCATTTGATTTCTGTGGTTTAATATTAATATTTGACCATGACTCCTTGGCTAATTCCTATAGCAAGGGATTTCCAGCTTGACTCTCAGTGAAGCACAAAACAATTTAGTTGCTGTTATGAGACCAAACTGTGTGCATTCAATCTGGCATAGCCACAGGTAAACTAACATGAAGGGCAAGAGAATGATAACGAAGACTTGGAAACCAAAAAAACACAGGAATTCTTGGATAGTCAAAATAGTAAGAATTCCATGATGCAGCACATTCAAAATCATGCTCAGGCCTCCATGCTATTGCAGAACACTTTTCTCGATGTAAATTTTACTTCGGCATGTTTCTGACCTGAGCTTGCAGCAGATCATCTACTAGATTAAATATGCTCCTGGTTTTCTCAGTGGTTCAATCATTTGGAAGTTTTCATCTCTGGAAAACCCCACCTGCAGAAAATCACCAACTTCATCTTGAATATACCATGGTTTCCTACCTCCAGTTCTCCAGCCAGATGGATTTTTTAAGAGCTGAAGTCTTTTAATTGTTTGAAAGTTTCTCCTCATTTCCAGTTTAGGTGTAGCCCTGGCTATTGTACAT
This sequence comes from Caloenas nicobarica, assembly GCF_036013445.1. Lineage (NCBI taxonomy): Eukaryota > Metazoa > Chordata > Aves > Columbiformes > Columbidae > Caloenas > Caloenas nicobarica. The sequence goes on along the minus strand of NC_088247.1, from coordinate 15,329,174 downwards.
GTGCTGTTAATCTGTTGCTTGGGAAGTGTAGTTTCCAGTAGTAGCACAACACGAAAACAAAGCATCAAAGGTGTATCAGGATGCCAGAAGTTGGAACCTATGCTACTTTGTAATGCTGTAGCTCCTTTGAAGCTAGCATGTGACTTGCATGGATTTCGGTAGTGCCATCCAGTACATGGATCATCACTATCCAGGAAAGCCAAAATGGGCTTATGTCCTGGTTCAAGTCTGAATTACTGGTAATAAAATTCTCATAAAATGGCATGGCTCACTGGGATCTCAGGAAAATATATTTGCATCATAAATACTATCCCAGTAAAAGTGGCCCTCTTCCTGGCAGAGAGGTGAAGGACTGGATGGACATGTGCTTGAATTATTCCTTGTTAATACTGGGTAACCAAGCAATAAGGCCTTCTTTTACCGCAGTATCAGGAGCCAGGAGAGACTAAGACTGTCAGACCATCCCTGTCTCTTCCTCTGATAAATTACATCTGTGTGGTGAAGAAAAACTGGTTCAAATGTTACTATATCAACATTAGAGAAATGTTCCTTTCATGCAGAATAGCTCAGTTTGATGAGTGCAGGGATTCTGTTCCAAGCCCTTTCTGGGAGCGTCCTTTAAGCCAGGGGCTTGCAGCTTCCCATGGCACTGACATTCCACAGTCTGCAGGCACAGTCAGTTTGGTCCCTACAACTCATCTCCCCAAGAAATGAGGCTTTTCCACAGTGATTCCCTCATCGAGGAGGGACTGGGATGACCACAAACACACCAAGATCGGAACATAACTCCACTTATATGATCTAGCATCCTGTCCATAATTTGACAAAACAATTTCTTACAGAACAAGACTTCAACAGCAACAAACCAATAAAAATAGATCTTTGCAGAATGATGGAGGAAGGGAGGAAGGGCTGGGGAGGAGACATTGACAGTAAAAGAGAGATTCTCCCTTTAATTATTTTCTAAAGCTCTGATATACTTTGTGAAGTGATGGGCATCATCTCATACTTCAAAAATAGAGAAAAAACCCACGTAAGCAGTTTAGTAGATGGTCGGAAATATGGTATGAGGGAGATGTGATAGGAGAAATGTACTAATCATAACGCATCTTTCTTGTTGATAGAAGCTGGCTGCTCATACTAAGTAGACAAGTCTCTGGATAAATGGTCAGCACCAGCATATTTCACTAGTATTAAATTGACATATCATGATCTGTTTTTCTTCTTACATTTCTGTCTCTTCTGTTTGGGATAGGTCCTCTTGGAAAGAATTTCTATTTTTCTTAGTGTTACTTTTTAGCGTAGGGGAAAGACGAGTCATTTGGCACCTTAACCTTTTCCAAATACATGAACAGCTCAGCCTTCCCATTCAACCAGGGAGTCAGAGGAGGAGCAGGAGAAGGGAAAGTTATGAGGCAGAAAGTGGGAAGTTGGTAAGGGGTGGAAAAAATGACTTAGCTTAGGTGATGTGGTAGAAAAGAGAAGGAGAAACATTTCTCTAAAAAAAGGGAGAAAGCAAAAGGTTTGAAATCATCTGCTGTTAGAGTTTTCCATTATAATTTTGGTAAGGTACTCAGATACCATGGTGATGAGCACAGATGAAATATCTAAGCACTCTGGGATAGAATATAGTCAAACAAAAAGGATAATTAAAATGGTGCTTATTTAGATGAAGGATAATGTCTCAGTTCCTATGCAAATGAGCATAGTTAAAGGATCACTTGCCTTTTTATGAAAATGAATATTGAAAGATTGATGAGAAACTCGGGAGAGAAACAGTCTGGAAGTCAAAGCAAATGCAATCTCTATATGCAAATGAAATCAATTAATTTTAGCAGCCATGTATGAGTGTAAATGAGAAAATCAATGATTTTCAAAATCTAGTAATTTGATAGCCATTAGTCTCATTAGACTTTCTTTTTAAAGCTTAATTATTCAAAAATACAACCCGATTGAAGCGTGATTTAGAAAGGACACATTCTTAAATTAATTACAGTAGTGTTTTTCCCTGTAGCATGAAGATACAGTGCCAGTACCTGGCTTTGTAGATGGAAATGTGACTTTTTGCTGGACTCAGGACTTTATTTTGGTAAAAAGAGCATCAAATCTCTACAGATCACCTAGATTTCTGTGCAGAAGGATGTGAGTAGTACCACTGAAGCCCATGGAGGATGTATTTTTTGTATCTCATGTGGATCTAGTCCGTGTTTTTTAGGAACATGTACAGCCTGAGGAGTCTTAATGAAGACTTGAATCTGAGCAGAGAACCAGTCAAAGTACATGTCACCCTGGGGGCTGTGACTCCTCAGCACTGGCTTGTTGAAGGCTCACCCTTCCTCATCTGTCTCCAGGGAAGGAATTTCTGCTCATCATCTTCAAAATAACCTCCTGGCTGCATCACTTACCCAGGAAATGGTGGACTGAGATCATGTTCTTTGTCAATATGGGAGAGATTTAAACAGATTATGATTGGAATTTTTTTTTCTTTGAGAATTGTCTGTGAACTCAGTGAGCTATAAAGGCACATCTAGTCCTAAAAATTACAGTATCCATTCAAGATGAGATTTGCTGTTTGTATCACCTCCATCTATAAAGAGAATAACACCAGGGCCTCTCTTCTGAGCATGAGGTCCTGGTCTGGTTTGGCTAAGTTCATCCTGTTGAAATCAGTCACCGTCGAAAACAGGTGGCTGCATCCAGACTGCCTGTCAGGGATGGGCCCTGGCCTTGCTAACTCCAGAACTGTACCAGTTCCAAAGTGGGAATTGTTCGTATGAATTCTGCCTAGCTCAGGCCAAAACTGTGCCATGGGCCATTCTTAAAATTTATCATCTTAGACAATGAAGTTCATATCCTTGGGACAACCCATGGCATTGTTTAATTTACTAGTGTTGATGAACTCTACTAAATGAATTATTCCAAAATGTCTTTAATCCATTTCTTGCAGGAAGTGTGATTACCTGGATTCTTAGCTATAGTTCTTCACTCTGTCTGAGGATCTGCCCTACAGCATTTCTGAGGAGTGTGTTGCAATAACTCACTCCACTGCTGCAACACTTGCCTATTGCCACTCCTCCATCCTCCTTTTCCACTCCTCAGAGATCTTCCCCTCACTTCTCTCCTCCACTCTCACCTCCAGTTCAGAATAATCAAGATATAAAGAAGATGTACTTTCAGAAGGCCAATTAAACACAGCAGGGCACCAGCTGAGATGAAGAGCTGCAGTGAATGAATTTAAATCAAGCTGTAGTTTCTGAGAGAAAATCTCTGTACCATCACTGGAATATTTGTTAACAGTGGCAAGGGCTTCACGCAGATCTGCACATCAACAGGGGAAGCTAGGTCTTACTTGGTAGCATTGTGTAGGCCAGAAATGTAAATTAAAAACAAAAAAAAAAAGAAAAAAAAGGTTAAATTATTGCTTGTGAATCACAAACATGGCTGCAAAATTTTATACTAAGCCCTCCTAGGTGACAGGGAAATGAGAAGCAAAAGAGAAAGAGGCACAGTTGGGTAAATCACAGTATTAGCATACATTTATATAACATGTGATTGTAATGGCTCAGGACTGCAGAGGATTTAAAAAATAACTCTCTTTTATGTAAGGTGACTACACTTCAGTACTAGCATTATCATCTCACGTCTGTACTCTGCTTGGCAGAGACATTTTTCAGACACCACTCCACTGAAGAAGAGCCACTTAAAAAAAGGAGGAATGAGTGTGACCCAGTGGATTTTAGACTCCCCACAATTTCAAAGATAACCCAAAATTTCAGCCCCCACTGTGGAACATCTCCCCCAGCTCCACTTTCTCATTCTACTATTGCAAAGTCCTTGACCCCCTGCGACGTGAGTGAACCTCGTACCCCTCGGCAGATGGCGAGGGCCGTGTTCTGTGCGTGCCCCGTGCCGCTGCTGCTGAACTGCGCATCACCCCGCACCCCATCTCTTGCTGCCCCGTGGCCCTGCACCAAAGATCCTGCTCCCATCTCCCTGCGGTGTCTGGGGTGAAAGCAGCAGCTGTGCAGGTGTGCACAGAGCGCAGCGAGGTGGTTTAGGATAGGATGTGAATAATTTATCCAGCTGTCTCTGCAGCACAGAGCTGGGAAATAAAAGGTCTTTTTCTAAATAGCATCAGGTCAGCTAGCCTGGTGAAAGCCCTTGGAGGTTGTTCGTGATGCCTTCTGGCACCGAAAGCAGTGGCAATTTTCCTTTTGTTTTCATGCAAGCAAGCTAAGAGATAGGACAGATACAGGACTTTCTGAGTTAGTATCTCAGTTTGCTTGACTATCTCATGGTGAAGGACATGTTGTGTGTCCCGGATTACCAATAGAGTGAAACATTTGCTACGTGCTGTGGCTGAGAAAATGGCTTTCTTAGACAAACAAGAAAAAACGAAATTGGAGTGAAATCTCTTTTCCTGTCTTCTGTGACGCTTGCAGGGGTAACAGCACTGGAATATATTTCCAGAGTGCAGAGTGTCTCGTAGCTCCATGTATGTGTGTCACTGGGAGACTCTGCCAAGACAGGAGAGGAGTCACAGGACTGCTTCCATCAGCCACAGCAGAGCAACAGAGCACTTTGCAAAACATCCTGAAGACCAAGTGTGTATCTCTCTTAGCGCCCTAACCAACGGCAACAGCAGCAGAAGGATTTCAGGGCTCAGCCTCTTTTCAGAGCTCTGCCCTTAATAAATGGTTAAACACTGCACTTAGTAGTAAGGGCTGGTGGAATTTAAATGGGTTGCAGTGCCTGAGCTTGACTTTTCTTCTTCCTTTTGGAAGCAGGACTTAAGACAGGCTTATAAAACCCGAAGAAAGGCAGCTGTGACTAATTCTTGGCTGCACTTGGGGGAAAGAGAGAGGGGAGAAATAAAGGGCAAAAAGGGTTTTCTTGAGCACTCACGCTGGCCCAGCCTCTGTCTGCTTAGCCTGTTGAGACTAGACAAAGTGACTGCATGGCCCATTCCTACTAGGTCTATGGAGAACCCCAGGTACATGGCCTGATAGTTATATGAACTAATAATATAAATAATAAAATTAAATAGTATGATTTCATTCTGCAAATGATTTGGGAACATAGTTTACAGGAAAGACACAACACAAAGGAAAATTGTATTGCATGGTATAATTCTTTATGAGTTTTTTGTACTTTAATATGATATAAAATTCATATTAATAGGTGCCATTTTTATGAAGAAATTTATAGCCAAAATATGGCAACTTCTTTGCTGCAAGAGTTACACAGAAAAAGTTAAATTTGACCATTGCTCTATTTTTTATAGTTTTTATTTGTATGGGTATTTTGGTATGAAATGGTGAATTGTTTAAACTTGAGAATTTTTATATGATATGCTTTTTTTACTAGCCACTTTGTTCATGATCAACTTTTCTGTTGCATCAGTAAAAAAATATGGGATCTGTCCATGGGCCAAAATGACATCTGTACTTTTTCACTTGCATCAGCTGAAGAATGTGTAGCCTAGAGACACAATTAATGCTAGGCTGGCCTCTTCCCCAAATTAGTGGTCTCCTATGCATAGGTTTATATGCCATATGTGAAGGGCCAAATTAGTCCCACTTGGGTCACACTTTCCTTGATCACTTCAAGAGCTAACTCCACAACAGTGGCTGCTTGTATAGAGGTAATTTTCCATGGCTGAACTGGTATTTACCTGTAGAGAGATTTTTCCATTAAACATTCTGTGTGAGATGTTAGGACACAAAACACATCAAGATATATTTATTAGTGAAAATCTATCGAGATTAAATCCCTCTTCCGAGACAAACAAAATCTAGGTGCAAAGGCTGCTGCTATTTTCCTTCTTTGGCTGGTGCTGTAAAAAAGTACCCTAAACTGTATCTGCATACAGATGTCAGGAGTCATCTGCTTTCTTCACTGTGGCTTCAGCATGGTTCCTCAAGGACAAAACCACAGGTCCCTTACCTGACCTAAAGGGCCAGTGCCAGGACATAATAACCAAATGTGGTCAGGAACACAGAGATGGTTTAGTACGTGGTGAATACCGATGTCTGGCTGGGAAAAGGATTATTTCATAGAATCATAGAATCATTTCAGTTGGAAGAGACCCTCAGGGTCATCGAGTCCAACAATAACCTAACCTAACTCTAGCACTAAACCATGTCCCTAAGAACCATATCTACACGTCTCTTAAACACCTCCAGGGATGGTGACTCCACCACTTCCCTGGGCAGCCTGTTCCAATGCCTGACAACCCTTTCCATGAAGAATTTTTTCCTAATATCCAATTTAAACCTCCCCTGGTGCAACTTGGGGCCATTTCTTCTTGTCCTATCACTTGCCACTTGGGAGAAGAGACCAACACCCTCCATGCTCCAATCTCCTTTCAGGCAGTTGTAGACAGTGATAAGGTCTCCCCTCAGCCTCCTTTTCTCCAGGCTAAACAGCCCCAGTTCCCTCAGCTGCTCCTCATCAGACTTGTGCTCCAGGACCCTCTCCAGCACCTCAATGTTCTTCTGATGATGAGAGGCCCAAAACTGAACACAGGATTCAATGTGGGACCTCACCAGTGCCAAGTACAATGGCACAATCACTTCTCTAGTCCTGCTGGCCACACTATTCCTGATACAAGCCAGGATGCTGTTGGCCTTTTTGGCCACCTGGGCACACTGCTGGCTCATGTTCAGCTGGCTGTCAATCAACACCCCCAGATCCTTTTCCACCAAGCAGCTTTCCAGCCACTCTTCCCCGAGCCTGTAGTGCTGCCTGGGGTTGTTGTGACCCAAGTGCAGGACCTGGCGCTTGGCCTTGTTGAACCTCATAAAATTAGCCTCAGCGCATCGATCCAGCTGGTCCAGATCCCTCTGTATGGCCATCCTACCCTCCAGCTGATCAACACTCCCACCCAATTTAATGTCATCTGCAAACTTACTAAACTTACTCAATCTCTTCATCGAGATCATTGATAAAGAGATTAAGCAGAACTGGCCCCAATACTGAGCCCTGGGGAACATCACTCCTGACTGGCTGCCAGCTGAATTTGGCTCCATTCACCACAACTCTTTGGGCCCGGCCCTCCAGCCAGTTCTTTATCCATCGCAGAGTACACACATCCAGGCCATGAGCTGCCAGCTTCTCCAGGAGAATGCTGTGGGCTATACACTCCCACCCAATTTAGTGTCATCTGCAAACTTACTAAGGGTGCACTTCATCCAGATCACTGATAAAGAGATTAAACAGAACTGGCCCCAATACTGAGCCCTGGCTTTGTTATCCTTGGCAACCCTGTTATGGGGTTGAGAATTGGAAAATAAGGGAATGTATTGAGCATTATTAGATTTGGGCATGTTGTTTTATACCAGGAAAGCAGAAAAAAGATGATAGGATATAGAAGAAGATGGGAGTTATAACCTTCCTAACATGCAATACAATTTAATCTGTGCAGTCCTTCTCCTCCACTTTGCTTCTGAACCAGAATTCATGGCCACCTCTGATGTGCTTTGGTTGGAAGGCACTGAAGACATAATACTCAAAAGAACTGATACTTATGTTTGGGTTGTGGGCTTTTGCCTATGTGCTAGAACACACAGGCTTTCCCACTGTTCACATAAGAATGTCAGTACAATGTTTTGATGAAACTTCTAGATGATCAAAATTTTGATCACGTATTTTGGAAGACAATTCAGAAAACATTCAGAAAAAACACAAAGGAGGCAAGAAATGTTTCAGTTTTTATCTTCTACATTTAAAATTCCCTGGATTATTTATTATACATGGTATTCAGTTATTACAGTTGTACCAGAGAAAAAAATATTTTTAAAAATTTGAATCTATCTTTGAAATAGCTTAAAGAAGGACCATAAGATATTAAAAATCCAGTATCAGAATTATTTCTTTGTTTATCATGGGGTGCAGTTGGATGAGGGGGTATTCTTTAGTGACTTTACTGTACAATTTCATGCCTTACTGTCTGGATTGTTTTCCAGGACAACTTTGCTTCTGAATTCCCAATTTTTTGACTACTCAACTATGGGATAATTGCAACATAGAAGCAACACTTTTTACCCTAAATGACTGATATGTACGCAGTCTCAAGGTAGTTTTTTTCTTGATAATATGTGTATGGGTATTTATAAACTCACATTTCTTCACATTCTTATTAAAATGTTATTATAAGGGAACAATAATTTGAAGACCACTGTCATGTCACAATCCCATAACTTTTTACATTCTTCAAAACACTGCACACTAATGGAGCATCATACTAGCTCCGGGAACCTAACAGATATCCTCATAAGATGCAACAGAGAAGCTATTTTGAAGTAAAACCAAGAGGTTGTTAGAAAATGAGAAATAGTGAGAGGAAGAGAAAAAACATGGAAATGAAGGTTATAATGTTAGAGAGAAAACAACAAAAAACTTCCCTCCAAAATTCATAGGAAGACATATGCACATTTTTGTTATTGGGTAACATCCACGTACTTTGCCATTACAATTAAATAGCTTTGTCTCCAGGGGGAGAAATGTAACTATATGATCAAATCACTGCCTTATGCTCTTGTTTTTTTCCATGATCAGTTCAACCATGTATTTATTCACCAAACTCATTTGAATTGCAGTGGTAATCAGAAAGAGGAAATGGTCTCCATCTATCATCCTGTTTCTAACAAGAAGAGGTAACAGACCATTTTAGTTACAGTGCATTAATGCTCATTACTGCCCTAATGAAGATTTGTGTTTCTTTTCCAAGAACCTTCAAGCTAATCTTCAATTTCCTCCTAGCTTTCAAAGAAACACCAGTTTTCACATGACTTCAGTCTATTGGAGCAAACAAAGAAGTATTAGGCTGGCCATTATAAAACACAGTTTCATAAAAGAAATTAATATAAAACCCACAAGGTAACATCTAGTTATTTCATTACTGTGGCTAAATTCTGTGAGTTTGGCAAACACCAACTGACTATCTCTGTGCCTGGACTTTTCTCCCGGCAGCTGTATCTATACTGCCTAACACAAGGCTAGTATTAAACTACTACCTATTAAACTATTATCATGTATCCAAGTATGTGTGATTGTGACATATTAGAGTAGCCAAATGACCACTGCAAATCTTGCCAAATCTAGATTTCTACATAACTGGGATCAGAATAATTTTAGATATTTTCATTCTTACAGTGAAATGCTCAGGCTGCAATGGGAAGTCCCAAATGCTCTTGGCTGATAACTTGTCTTGATCTGTCACCTGCCATTACAAAAACCCCAACCAAACACACCTGGCAGTTAATACTTCTTGGGAACTTCTTGTGTTTGCTGTGTTTATCCTTTCTCGGTGAGATTAAGATGCAAAGGAGAGCCAAATGCAGGGCCTATTGCACATCACAAAAAGAAAAGCATGCCACAAAACCTGCTTTTCTGGTGCTCCGTGTCACTGCTGTCTTGGGGCTGGACACAGTTAACAAGCAGACAAGTGACTGAACTTTCACTTACTAATGCAGGCATTAACACACGTGTCCTCTGTAAACTGTAGGTTCAGGTTTTCACTCTGTTTTTGCATCCAGCAGAATTGGGTGTTTGTTCGAACTGAACACCTGTTTAAATACCTTGCTGTATCAGGCAGCCTCAAACATCTGAGGCTCCCAACACATAAGGGGTTACTTTCCTGAGCTTTGTATTAAGCATCTGTTGGAACACGTTCATCCTTAGTAATTACTTGACATTTAGAGACAAAGAATTCTAAAGAAAGGAAGTATCTTAGTGGACTTAGGAACATTTAAATGCATCCTAAGGAAAGAGCAGCTTGAGTGTTGTTTGAAGAGCTTTAATTTTGTTGGCAGGGCTACTGGGAACTAAGAAAGCCCTTTACACTTGGAAACAAGCATGCCAAACCATTTCCTTTGCGTATCTTGTTCTGCAGAAGTAACAGAATATTCCATTCCTGCATATTTTAATAATGCCAAGGGAAAAGGTGTATGTAGAGTCAAGGAAAGCAGCTTTCTGACTAGGGTGTTTCTGCTGTTCCCATGGTTTATGCGTAACAGTGGTGACACACAATTCCTCCTTCCTGTGGAAAGGCTATCTGTCACAAAGCGAAGTTCTGTTGCTCTCTGAAAGACTGACTTTTTTACTGGTAGCAGCTTGGCAGGAGTTCGTTTTAATTTTTAGATATGTAACTTGCAAAGACTAAAATGGGCTCTAGGGATTTGATTATCGTTCTATTTTACATCTGCTTTCATCAGCACAGCTCCAGTGCCTTGATTCATGTTGGTGAGAATGAGAGAATTAGGCTCTGAGTTTCCATTTTTTACTATGCAGGAAAACTAACATTATTATAAAGAAAAGCAGTTTAAGGATACTGTGGAGTATGTCTACATGGAGATATAGATCACTGACTGGAACTACATATGGCAGTCAATTCTGTGCCCAGTAGTAGGTATTTGAAGAATAAAGAACTTAATTGTGAACAGCTGTTTCCACATACTTAATAAAGTGTGCGTGGCCAGTTCAAACTCTATAAAGTGTTAAACACAGTTTTATAAAACACATACTGGGGCCATGCACATTTTTCAAAGAGTGCATCAGTATTCTGACTGTTAAGTCCTGTCTCTCTTTTGATTTCAGAGACAGATCTCTGAAAGTATTTTTCTTGTTTTTCATAGTGTAACTGAGGCTTGGATGACCCCTAATATTTATAAAAAAAGTGGCAGTTCTTACACAAAAGGAAAGCTAAGTGATTATTGTAGGAGTCTTTCCACCTCGACTATTCTGTTTTGTGATGTTAAATAAGTAAATGATAGTGGCTTTCAGGCTGGTTTTATTCCAGCCTGGTTTACGGCTTTGGAACTATCAGGAATGTCAGCATCCCAGGGGAGCTGGTAGGGATCAGAAATTAATATCATCTAGTTAATCGGCAGCGTATGAGTGGGAACTTAGAGCCCTGGGCTTTAGAAATGACCCACAGCTGTTATTCATCCACCCATCAATCCCATGTTTTTCTTTTCACAAATGATTAGAAAATACTAAGGTGTGTGGCCAGCCATGGAGGTTTGAAAGGTCCTATGGGGCCTGAATAACTAACATGTTTTCACTCCTGTTTTGAATGCAGAAGTCACGGGGTTGAACAAATGTCCATTTCCAACAGTGTATCTGCACAGGAGTTGGTTACCTGCCTCCGGTGGATCTCAGCTCTGGTGCTGCAGAGTGGCCATATAGACTTCTTGGTTTCCAAATGAGTCCCTCTGATGCAGCAGGTCAAAACTGCAAGCTGATACATATTTTTGAATCACTTCTTGGTTCCAAGGAGCAGAAATTATTCTACAACTTTCTTCAGAGGCCAAGGACTTCTGGGTCTGAATTTAAGCTAGTTCAGAGAAGAAGCAGAGAAATTGCAATGGGTTAAGCAATAATGGTAAGACAGCTGGGTGAGAGGATGCAGCTGTGAGGACCAGGTTATGTTGCAAGTTTTAAAGGCATTTTGAGAATTGCTGTGATTTAGCAGAGGTTTGTCTAAATTAGATGAAATCAAATCTCGGCAATAGTTTTAATAACTGGAATTTGCACCTGTTGAAATAAACACAGTGTAGAGAGGACTTTCCTTAAAGTTTCCACATCACTACCTGAAATGCATAAACATTGTTTTCAAAAGTACATGTTTTTGCATTTTATGTGAATGCACAGCATTTTGCCAATTAGCACCAGGTTTATACACGTAAAATTAAATCCAAATAAAAAGTCAACAGAGCAGTTTGGCCAAATGGAGATCAAAAAGGTTTTGAACAGTATTTAAATCTCTTTCCTCAACTGCCCAGTTTCCATGCTCCTGTTTCTTCAGTTGGCCTTTAAGCCCAGAAGGCGAATAAACGTGCACATCTGATATAAATATTTTTTTTTAAAAAAAGTGGGAAAGTCTTTGTTATTATTATTTAAGCCCTTCTCTCACTTGCATCTTGCTCAATGTCTAGGCAAATAATGCTAAACAAACATAAATATTACCAAGTACAAAGTCAAGCAAGGTCAACAACACCAAATGACAATTATCTGTTGATATTTTCTTAAGTGGTTGTGTGCATGGCTGTTCGTGCTCAATTATCTTTTACTTTAGACTTTTTAATGTAATTTACTATGTTTATTTTTGATCATGGGGGAAATAAAGATCTCCCAGTTTCCTCCTGTTGATGCTTTATGCAGGTTATCAAGAAGTCTGGGCTCTTCAGACCTACTTCCCAGAGCAGCCAAAGGGCTCACAGCTGTCACACATCTCCTGAATGGACCTGGCACTAGAGGGCGATGGAGACATACACTTTTGCCAGCGTGTCTCAACAATTTGTTAGAAAGCAGAAGCAGAGGAATGAGACATTAATTAGCAAGTTCTTGAAAGAAAGTGTGCTACTGCACTACCATCCCCATTACCTTCTGTTCTCGACCTTCTCTCTGGCTTCTGCTTATTAAATTGCTGGCCCCTATCTGCCGTGGTAGTTCTCCACATTATTTCCTTCCTGTTATTACCATCTTCTGCCCTTCGGAGTTAATGCTCTGCCCTTTTACATGTGATCTGAAACCTGTCTCCAACTCCTGATCAAATGTATTCTGCTTAGGAGTCTTCTTTCTCTTTTCCCATTTGCCTCTGGCCTTTCCCTGATCTTATTAATTCTCCATCCACCTTTCTGTCAATTCTGTCCATTTCTCAAGAAATCTCCCGCTTTCTGCATACTGTCCCTGGCCTTCAATCAAAAAATGCAAAAGCCATGGGGATAGAAAAATAAGAGGTAAGATGCTCCATCATCTGTGCTAGTGGTTAGGGCACTGAAAAAAAGAGGCCCGGGTCCTGGTCTTTGTGCCTGAAGTGTCTATCCATGGCACATTACACAAACAACTTGTAAGTAAGTACCACTAGCTAGGCTTTTCTGTAACCTGGTTAAGTGTTGCAATCACTAACTTCAGTATTATGTAGCGTAGCTTCTTCAGGAAGAATGGAGGGTGTCCTTAACTGGTTCAACGATGGTCTAAGGGATGGGTAAAACCAGCTTGACCTATGGCTGAGAAAGGCTGAAGCCTAGATCTTTCACTGCATAAGTGGGTGCTCAGTTGCTGTATGAAATTGGATGGAGTTCCAGGGGACCATGGATGAGACTGCCAGCTCTTGGACTGGCAGTGAGCTGAGGGGCCTGAACTCCAGTGGAGATGTCAGGATACCTCCCATGGGACTTTCCCCATCCGTTACCTCGAGGTTGTTCTGCACTCACACAGACAGCAAGCAGTGTTTACTGTGGTGTGTCAGAGGCAGATGGAGGAAATGGTCTTCTCTGCTGTGTGCAGGCAGCTGCAAGGAGGGCACTTATGGTTAGATGGCATGAGCAGCGACTGGGGGTGGGAAGCTTTGCCAGGCATGCTTTGCTACTAGCAGATTTCTCCCTTTGAGGATACCAGCTTTTCTCTTTTTGTAAACACCACATCCCACCAGAAATATTGTGAACCATGCTGGTGACCTGATTAGGCTGTGTGGGATTAGTCATGGTTAAGCAGCTCTCAAGGAAAATTTCTTGAGATGCATACAGGGAGAAAGATAGCTGTCACTCTGATTTGTGGGCTTCAGTCCATACGGTTTGTATTGTCTTCCCATGGCTTCTCAAGCCTAGGACTTCAAAGACTTAGAAATACATCCTGGATCTGTTACTTGATCACCTTCTTCTCTTTCCAGCAGACTCTGAATTATTCCAGGCAGCAGAGAGTCTGTCCATAGATCTGTCATTCCACCTGCACTGTTCTTTTTCTAGTAGCAAATATACCATACATCCCCCACAGGTGTCTCCAGGCCAGACATTGTCTTTATGCTCATAACTTCATAAAGCCACTTGAAAGAATGTGTGAGGGAAAAAATAGACTAATGAGTGGGGTGAGGAAAGAGTCCACTCCAAGCCATCTTAATTTTTTAAGAGCATGATGAAAATTGCAGCAATGGACCACACTGGGTTCTGGAAACAGATAAGTCATCTCGTATTTGCTTTTCATGGCTGCACACTATACAGTGTCACTTCACTCACTTGAGTTGTGCCCCCCTTCTGTGAGCCTGATGGGCACATTCTCAGTTGCCATGAAGATGAAACTCACCAGGCAAAGGGCAAAATGCTCCTGAGCTCAATGAAACTGTGATGTGGACAGTTCTCGAAAACATAAATTTTTGAAGTTATTAAGGTGACAAATATTTCCTCCTCCTTCAGAACAGGCAATCTCTCGCCTCATCACTGTGAGATGTGATTCGAACGGTATGTCCCTGGAAATGACATGATGACAGGAGGATATGTGATTGAGAACGAGAGAGTATTATACAGACTCGCATTCAAATTCATTATCAGGCAGTGAGACTAATGAATCAGAGTTAGAAAAAAATGAAACAACCAAAGATCGCGTCTCAGTCAGTGCTCACAACAAACTTGAATTCCCATTTGCACAGCTCATATACATGCGAATTACATTGCACGCTTTGAATCAATTTGCATATGCTGTTTCTACTCAGTCACACAACAAATAATGTATTAGGAGTGCATTTTAGTACACTATATTATCATACAGCTTGAAATGCTGTCTTGTCCTAATGTGCTTTTCAAGGAGTGTTTACATGCATGTATGTTCTCACTTGCTCATTCCCTCACTGTTTCTGTTAGAGTAAGGATTTCATCTACCTGAGGGAGCAGGTTAAAAAAAGAGGTCAATCTGGGAATTTAGTAGCTTGGTAAAAGTAGCAGATTGGCATTCTTTAAATTGAATGTTTAAATTCCGTCTTTGGCACCAGAGAGTTATCTAATACACAAGTAGATTTCAGAATCCGGGCCAGAGTCCCTGCCAAGGCAGGCTCCCGTGATCTCCGTCTGGCCTCATCATCCAAAGAGATCAGGCCTTTCATTAACTGCAGAACCATGATCTCAGAGTTGATCGGCCTGAGTGGACCTGCTTTGACAATGTAGTGCTTTTGCTGTGATGATTCACTAGTTCTGCAGCTTGCTGAGTACCAAAGAATCCCAGAATGTGCTGCATCATTAGCTAATTTTAAAACTGATAGTAAAAACAAAACTGGACAAAAATTTCTTCACTATGTTTTCAGTAATCGGAAAATGAAACCAAACCCCCCATAACCCAGTAACTAAAAATCAATTAAATAGATTAATCCAAACAAAGCCACGTTTTTAATTTCAGCCTTTCTCTTGCCATATTGTTTGGTGGAAAACCTGGGTGTCATGGAGGAGGAGAAGATCAACACCTTTACCTTTCTTGCTATTCAGCTGTTTTCAATAGTTGTTTTTCCTTTTAAGCTGTGAGAAGCTGAAAAAGTGATGAAGATCTTTCTCCTTGTCTTTCTGTGCAAGTGCTCATGGTGTTGTCCCTTCAGTGATGGTCCCCGCAGGACCGTGCTGTTACCTTATTCCCTTCCCTTTCCTCTCCTTCTTGGGAATTGCAGATGGATTTACACAGACACACATCATGTCTTGCACTATATTATTTTCTTATCACTGTGCTTCAGGCTTCCCAGGTGACTCAGAGGAAAATGAAAGTAAGCTTTAACTCAGATATGGAAACTAAACAATACTAGGACCTGTTTTCTAGCCTGAAGGCCAACAGATCTGTTCTTATGGCCACATCCATGCTATTTAAATGTCTTCATGTATGAAACAAGATGTGCCATATGCAGCTATCCATCGAGAATGATGCCTGGGCAATAGAATCATAGAACAGTTTCGATTGGAGGGGACCCTCAAAGGCCATCTAGTTCAACTCCCCTGCCATGAGCAGGGACATCTTCAACTAGATCAGGTTGCTCAGAGCCCCATCCAGCCTGGTCTTGAATGATTCCAGGGATGGGGCGTCTACCACCCTTCTGGGCAACCTGTGCCAGTATTTTACCACCCTCATTGTAAAAAATGTCTTCCTCATGTCCAGCCTGAATCTCCCCTCTTTTAGTTTCAAACCGTTACCTCTTGTCCTATCGTAACGGGCCCTGCTAAAAGGTCTATCCTCACCTTTCTTATAGGCCCCTTTTAAGCACTGAAAAGCCACAATCTGTCCTCACAGCAGAGGTGTTCCATCCCTCTGATCCTCTTGTTGGCCCTCCTCTGGACTCTCTTCAACAGGTCAAAATACTAATTCCTGAACCCTACCTGGCTGACCTGAGCCAAAAATCACACCAGGGAACATGCTTGTGGGCAGTTAAATACTTTCGGATGCTCTTTAAATTTACCAGACATAGGCTGAGAATCAATTTTTGATTCCTCCACTGCTACCTTTCATTTGGTTTTCATTGACACCATGAGGTTATGCAGAGGAAGATGCTGGCCAGAAGTGGGCTGCTGATTTTGGTCTCCATACATGCCTAAGCAGTCTGCAGGCTTCAGATAGACCTGTGTTTCAGCCTCCTTTTTCTTGTTGAGAGTGGCAGTTAATTTGACCCATTTGGAGCTTGAACTTGTGTTCCTCATCACTGGGTGTTAAACAGCATTGGACTGGGTCTGGATCCTAAAATTTATTCCATCATCCATGAATTACTAGTGATCAAAAGTGTCGTACTAAAAGAAGTGATGGTTTCCATTAGCATTGTATTATACTAGTGTTTACAAGACAAAAACTTGAGATAATTGTCTCTCTTATTGGCTTTGTTTGAATAGTTTTGAAGACTTTAAGTGCCTTTAGATATTTGAGGAATGCTTGAAAAAAAGCAAAAAGGGCCACATCAAGGAAGAAGAGAAAAACTCAGTTGTTCCGAAGATCACAATAGACATTGGTACCTTTGAATAGCTAGCAGGCTCTTTAAAAAAGCGCCTGACTGTGGTCACTTAAATAATAATATTTTATTGTACCTTCTACAATCTGTAAATCAAGAACAGTCTTGCAAAGCAAACACCATGTGGTTTCACTGAGAACATGGATGTCACAGTTTAAATCCTTAAATGTTCTTTTGCATATTATTTAAATAATTTATATAAGCCTGGGTACTCCCAGGGCATAGAAGGAACTCTAGCTATCCTAGACACATTAGAATTACAGCCTCATTGTAAAATCTGTCTGCAGTTTAGATCTCACCCTGTAAGACAACTAAGAGTCCTGAACTGCTCTTACTTAAGGGCATCATTTCTTAAAATGGTAATTCATCATTAAGTGGCTTGAACACAGCACAGTCTACTTATTGCAAAAGCCAACCAGTTCCCTGCTGTAACGTTGTCTCGTTGCTTATATTCTTTCCGTAGGAATCGTGTCAGGTTATCTCTGCATTACATAGTGCTTGACTCTGGAACAATAAGGAATTAAGCTTAAATATTATTCCAGAGGTAAAAAACTTCAGAATTAAGTTACATCATCTGCTACTTGGTTGTAGTAAATTCCACAATGTACAATAGCAGAATAATCTTCAGAAGGAGGGCGTGCATGGATAACGCTTTAAAATATCAGATGACATACACTGACTATTATAGAGTCCATGTTCTCCTCATTTTCTCTTGTGTACTAGTTGCTATTTATGTGGAATTTTCATATCAGAGTGGCACATACTGCCCATGACTTTTAGGGAATAAATAAATAACTACAATTCAAACACGGTTGCAGAATTTGCTTGAATAAGTCAAGAATGAAGAATATTATATCTCACTGGAAAATCCATTCTAATGCACTGACGAAAAACTTACATGAGAAATAGCCTTCTGATTGCGTATATAATATTTTCTTTCCCACAGACTGAAGCATATGGGCTTAACAGCTACACTAGGAAAAACACATCTATACTGCACATATGGCACAATGATGTGAGCAACACAGAGCTAGGACACCATCAAGGAAGATGAAGAGTGGTTTCATTTAAACATGAACACAGAGAGATGTGAACAGCAGGGCTGAAATATAAGATGTTTGGATAGAAACTTCTGTGGGAAGGCAGTGTCTTTGCTGGCCCTCACTGTATTAAACACAAGATAAAGGACAAGAGCCCTGGTGGGCTTTGTGTTGATGCTGATCAGAATATGTGCTCCTGAGTGCCTGGACAAAAAGCAGAAAAGAGAATGCAAAGCAAGACCCACTGTGAATATTGCTGCAATTATTGCTTTAACGAGATGCTGAATTCAGGCCTGCAATTCTGGCAACAGTGCTATGGGCAATTTGGTTCCTCACAGTAACATCTGCAAGCAAGAGGGCTTGATAGCCTCTAACTGGTGGGAGACCATCTTTGGGTGAATGAATGATTCTGAATGGGAAACAGGGAAGAAAATTCCTTTAGCATCAGAAATGAGTCAGAAAAAAAGTTTCTGCAGAAATAGAAAAGTACTTTGCAGAAAGAGACCACCTAATCTTCAGACCTGTTGCTAATCTGTTGAACAAGCTAAAGGCAGTCATGTAGAGCGGAATTTTGTCTACCTCTGCTCTCTTGTCTGGTGCAAGAACAGGACCAGCAAATGAAGCCTCACAAAGGTTCAGAAGGAACAAAAAGAAGTGGTTCATTATGCAGCAGCTATTTGAGAAAGTTCTGGATGTCTAAAATATGCATGGGTGTAAGGGAGTCCTGAACAAGCTAATGTCAGAGAAATTACTTCGAAATACATATAAATGCTTATGCTGAAAATGGTGATTGAAAGTGAAAAATGAGAGTTGTTATGCATTTGCATGAGCAACAGAAAGACATTGCCAGGTGTGTCTGGAGATTGGGACAAAGGAAGAAATCAAGCAAAGAGGACTGCTGTGCTCCCTGGCAGGGCCGGGGAAATAAAACCCCTATTTTTTGGGGGCCGCAATGGTTCTCACTGGCACTTCCAGTTTGTGGAATTAGTTGGTTGCAAAGAGGGCTGAAACATGGCCTCAGGAGTGGGCCAGTGCATGAAATCATCTTCTGCATCTCTCACACTCTTCTCCTTGAGTATGTATAGTTTTGACCAACACTTCTTTGTGAACTCTGCTAAATGTACCAGCGGGCCACATAAAATACAAATAGATTTACATGTCTGCCACAGAATTTACACAATGGGTCAATCTCATGAATTCTTCAGTTGCATGATTTTAAGTGGGACTCTGATTCTGCCTCTCTTTCTTAGGCTATAATTTTGTAAACTTAATTTCACATCCACTGTCTTTAAGAAATGAATACACTAAGAGAGCTGAACACTGTATTTTCGAGCTGATATATTTGATTACAAGGCAACAATTTGGGAACCAAACGGTAGATTTTTCAAAAATGCAGGTTCATCTGAACTGAAATTATTCACAAATTTAAACTAAGTAAAAATGATGGCTACTCTGTCTGTCTCTCTCTTTTTTTCAAATGCAAAAAAGAGAAATGCAACTCAGCTGAAACCCTTTTGATTCTGAAATAAAATAACACATTTTTTTTCTGAAAAAAATCATTCTGCCAATATCTCATTTGCATCCACACAGCTGATGGAACGTAGTGTGCTGAATACCCTTAAATAGTGTTACCTTAGATATCCAACTGACATGAAATATACCTGCGATTTTAATTCCCAGCCTGCACTCCTCCCTCCACCCTGGCAAGCATGTGCAAAGGAAAAATATGTGATTTATTTAATTTGGCCCAGAAAATTTCTTGGAAGACTGATAACTTTTAACGGAAAGCTCAAGATCTCTCAGATTTCACCTCACGTAACTGTGGATTATCAGTATAAAGGTAGTTAAGGTCAATGCTTAGTGACCATACTGATTCATGACCAAATGTTTGTTTACCTGCCCTTAGAAGAAGGAGATTATGTCTGCTGTTTTTGGCAAGTCGTGTCACTTTAACACAGGTTTTACTTTTCTCCTAGAAATTTACCCCACTCCCTAATGAGCTATTAATCAGAAACTGGTGGACCAGGATAAGTCTGTGGCAGACAAGATGAAGATCTGTGGAGACACCTTTCATCCCATTTTACTCTTTTTATGGAGCCTCAGCTTCTTTTATAACAGTTCACTATTTAATAGCCACTATTACTTTAGCCTGGAAGTTCAAAAGACCTATAAATTGCTTGACACAGCTTATCTGTCATAGAGCAGGAGTGCCACAATAAAATATGATAATAAATTAATAATCAATAGTAGCTGACAAGGTTCCTTCTTGTTCTCCTCTGTGAGACAGCCTGAGCAGTCAGGCCAGGGGAGGGTTTGTGTCTAACATCAGAAGACTGTAAGGCAGAGCTGGAGTTTTTGGGTTCTCTCCTGAATTGTTACTGCAAAGACATTTTTCATAGCTCAAACTGTTATTTCACAGCCTTAACTTCTCTGCAGTTAGTTTCAGATGAGAAGACCTAGAAAGGTGAGAACTTCTGTCTTTTTTACAATGGACTGTTAACTTTGGAACCTGGTTATATCTGCTTGAACAGCAAAGCTATTAATACTTTAATTGACATGACTTTTAGCCAATTAATTACAATTAATAATTTTGAAGAGTGATGAGGTATTTCTCCTAAGGAGGAAATAAAAAGACATCTCAGCTCATTCTCTTTTAGTCTGCCCCAGATGTGGAATAAGTTAGAGATTTCTGATTACCATTCTGCTTACAACTACCTTCCATTTTGTGTATGAATGTAGGAAGTGTCTGCTCCTGATTGTGATGGACACTCAGGCTTGAATGATGCTACTGTACAGAATCAAGAGCTTTTCCTGTGTGCACAAGAAAGAGCAGCTTGAATTACTTTGTGCCTACCCCTTCCTGTCCTAGTGCTGCCTCAAGGTCAGCCTGGGAGGATGGGAAAGGTTGGCAGTATAACACACCAGAAACAGAACTGATGCCCAACACTTTGGATACGCGAGTTAGAATCAATCTGTCTTTATCACTGAAGCATCTCACACTGTGTTAAGTAGTATGACAAATATCTGTCACATAGATTTCATTACCTCTCAGATTTGTTTTGCATTAAGCAGTACCTAAATTTTACTAACTAAACAGCCTCAGAAAATTTCCTATTCTACTTTCTTTTCTGAAAGAGCTATAGACATGCTGGACACTGGATGCCTGCCTGCCAAGACTGCCACCATCATCTCTTTGAATGATAAAACCTCCTGTTTTCTAGCGGGTGTAGGGGCATTGCTTTGAGTCTTCAGGGGCAGAAAAAAGAGTTATGAAGCATCAAGTAGCTAACAGAGATTTTCAGCACTGTCTCTGCCTCTTCCAAGCTCCCAGAGCTGCCTCATGCCAAAGAAGTGGCATAAGACTTTTCCTTGTGTTTAGTGTTGTGTTTCACGAGGTCTGAGTGATTCCCATGGCTGAATAAATGTTTATAAATATATAAAGGGTGGGTGTCACGAGGATGGAGCCAGGCTCTTCTCGGTGACAACCAACAGTTAGACAAGGGGTAATGGGTTCAAGCTGGAACACAAGAGGTTCCACTTAAATGTGAGAAGAAACTTCTTCTCAGTGAGGGTGACGGAACACTGGAACAGGCTGCCCAGGGAGGTTGTGGATTCTCCTTCTCTGGAGACATTCAAAACCCGCCTGGACACCTTCCTGTGTAACCTCATCTGGGTGTTCCTGCTCTGGGAGGGGGATTGGACTAGATGATCTTTCGAGGTCCCTTCCAATCCCTAACATTCTGTGATTCTGTGATTCTGTGAATTCAAGCACATGACAGGCAGAACTGAATCACAGAATGGCTCTGTGGAAATACTGTGCTGCAGGATTTGAAATCTCTTATTTACTGCCTTACAAACAGGGATTTAAAACATTATTCTTTGACGAAAATTTGTCTGCATGCAAAGCGGGCACTGGGCAATGTCATCTGGATACTTCCTTCAGGGTGCTCAGATTCCAGTAAAATCAGTGAAGCCTCCTGTACAGGTGAGTGCTACGTGGTTTGCATATGGGGAATCACACTTCCCAATCTATTGGTCTGACCAAGAGGGCTGCTGCTGCTAGGAGAGGTGTCCTCAGTCAGAAGATTTCAGCTGTTGCTGCTACTAAGTGAGTCTGCAAACCTGTCACAAGTGATGCTCATGGTTACAAGTGGTATTAAAGCTGAGACAGGCTTGGAGGTAGGTATGTTTGGCACCAAGATAAGTTTGTGTTAGGTAGTAGAACACAGGGATCACTTAAAAATAAAAAAGAACTGTTGCTTGCATTTGTGCCTTCTATATTGAAACTAGAAATTCTTCACTCTTGTGAGATTCCTTTAAAAAGTCATAAGCAGAGTACAGAATATGTTAGAAGTGAGTTTGAAGGTTTAAGGAATGGCTCCCTAAAGTAAGCAGTGCTGTTTTCCTCTGCCTTGAATTACATATTCAATTAAAATATTAGTCTACATCATACAATTTATTCAAGTAATTTGCTCTGAGTTAAGAAAATCTTCAGCTTTATTATAATAATTCAAAGAAAAGACTTATTATTGTGTTGAACATGGTATTCTATGCAGGGAATACTTAATAATCACTGCTATTAAGAACACATTGATGTTATCAGATCATTGTACATTGGTTTCTGCTGGAAACATTACATGCTCATAGGGAGGTGGAAGGAATCGCAGACACCCTGTGGTGCTCCTCGACTCTAGCAAATCAATGTGTGGACCTTGCTGCCTTATCCAAATAGGTGCCCAGTGAAATAATGAATTCTAAACAGAACACTGCAAATTCCCCACATGCAGAGAGCTGGATGCTTTAAATACCTCTAGAGCGAGCAAGAAACTCTGTTCTAGTTCAGGCATCTAAGACAAGATCCAAGGTAATAAACTGAGCACAGCAAGGGCCTGTTCTCTGTCTCTGAGGCCGTGTCACACAAAATGGCCATGTCCATGTCATTAAAGTCTCTCACTCCTTTTCTTTTCCCCACTGAAAGAACACCTCATATACTGGAAGGGTCCCTGGTGTATGCCAGTGCTCGTACCATGCCTGGAAGACTAGTAACTGGCTGGAAACGTGCCAGAGTCGTGCCAGCAGACAAGAAGTGTGGGTGGCTGGATTCCGTCATCCATGCCCATGCCCTAGCAATGCTTCATTTACATCTATATCTTGAATTAAGGAAACTATATCCCACCTGAGATTAATAAAATGCATCTGACCTCTCCAAAGTCAATGTGCAATAGATTATGAGTCACAGTGTGCTACATTTGCTCGTAACTTCAGAAAGTTATAACAGTGGTGGTGTAGAATCCAGCTGTACTGGTAGCTGAGCACAATAACCCCAAAGAAGTGACAGTTTTAGGATGCTGCTGCTCTTACAGGGCAGGATGAGCACAGTCTGACACATTCTTTACTTTTCTGTTTTTCACACAAGTGACTCTGAGACATGTTACTTCTCTACTTGTTTTAAACTTTACTACGAACTATGAGATATTATGAAGCCCCATTGTGCTCTTTTAAATTTCACCTGATGTATTTATCCTTCCAGCTGCCCATCTGGTAAAACCTCCCAATAACCCTCCTGACATTTTTTTTTTAAAAGAAGCAAATGAAATGTTCTGGCTTATTTAAGATCATGCACTCTCTGTGCTGGTCCATTGTCATTCCTTGCTGGGTTGTGTGTGAATTAAACTATACACTCCTCAAGACCAGTATATTTAGATGGCTACTCACCCTGTGCAGAATGTACAGCTGCACTGTTAGATTCTGGGTTGAAGCCACACAGAGAATTTGGCCCTTAACACTGTTTTAGAGTGGAAGATGATGTTTGGAGAGCAACAGTGAGATGTTAGGCTGCCTTCTATATATCCAAAACCCAGTTTTACAAACTACAGAAACTTTTATTATTTGAAATTTCTCCAGCCAAGAGCTACATTATTGATGACATAACTTCAACACAGACAGTGGCTTGAACATTCCCAGCTGGAATTCCTACTCTCAGCAGTCAGGCGTGAGGCTTATGTAAAAATGATAATCACTCCTGACTGCCTACTTTCCCTGCCCACTTAGCAAAGCATGTCCCTGCAGGGCCTGAGCCGAAACCCATGTGAATTTTACGGGACACTTTGTACCAATGGTTGTGAATGTTGCATCACGCCAGAACTTTTCTAATACCAGGTCATCTTAAAGTGTATTTTAGAACTAATCACCAAGAGTTTTTACCCACAACTGCAGCCGAGATGAGAGAACTAGCCAAAAAACCACAATGACATACTTTTTACCGCTGAATACAAGTACTGCTTTGGCCGTAAGTCATGACTCATTTGAATCATGTGAAACCTGCCACAGTGTGTAAAGTTTACCACAAGTAAGAGGACCTCAGGTTTTTAATTTTTTGGCTAGCAGGTTGCGGCCACTCCCACAATGAGTTCCACGGCATCCAGTGGAACCTTGGAAAACTCAGCGTCAAAGTCAGCTCTTCCAGAAATCAAACAAATTGTTCCAGGGAGTCTAAGTATTTGACTATGAAACAAGTCCCACTCTTCACTTAACAGGCTAGACGCTCAGATTGTTTATACCTTTTGACTGCATTCCACATAACAAGCCATAATAAACAGCCAGCTTACTGCTTTGAAAAAATTTCCTTCTGAAGTCTGCCTGTGTTCTGGGGTGTTATTTGTGCAGTTCCTTTATGGCAAAGCAGTGACACAGGAGAATATGACCCTGCAAAATATAAGTCAGATGAATCACATCCAGATTGCCTAATGCCATTGAGAAGTCGTTATGGAGGAAATCATGTATTTATGGCTAGTGTGAGAGATAGCAAGGGAAAATACATTGCTCATGTTGTTTTTACATGCTGTCTACCTTACCGCATGACAATCTTTAATATAAGAACAAATATTCCTTTAGTCACAGCAGCCTTCATTCATTCTGCCTAACTTCCAGCTGAAATAGTCAAGAAAATGTCTTAATCATGGCATGCCTGTTTATGCACCATGGTATTATGTCTGTTAGGTACAGCATATCTCTTTTAGGATGAAATTGTGTATGAGTACTGGACAACCATGGAAATATGGATAAACACGTATAAATGTAATTCCCAGTACAAGAAAGACATGGAACTGCTAGAGCGGGTCCAGAGGAGGGCCCTGAAAATGATCAGAAGTCTGGAACACCTCTCCTATGCGGACAGGCTGAGAGAGTCGGGGTTGTTCAGCCTGGAGAAGAGAAGGGTCCAGGGTGACATTATTGTGGCCTTTCAGTACTTAAAGGAGGCTCACAAGAAAGACAGTGAGAGACTTTTCAGCAGGGCCTGTAGTGACAGGACAAGGGGTCACACTTTTAAACTGAAAGAAAATAGATTTAGGTTGCAGATCAGGGAGAATTTTTATATGATAAGGGTGGTGAGACACTGGAACAGGTTGCCCAGAGAAGTTGTGGATACCCCATCATTGGAAGGGTCCAAGATCAGGTTAGACGGGGCTTTGAGCAAGCTGATCTAGTGAAAGATGTCCCTGCCAATGGCAGGGTGGGTTGGACTAGATGATCTCAAAGGTCCCTTCCAACCAAAACCGGTCTGTGATCCTGTGATTCTATAAAATGTACACTGCTAAACTGAAATAACCATGCTGCTGCTGATGCATATGGTATCAGTTTATATCCCATCCTTCCCCTTGCCTTTTCATGTTCTTCGTTTCATTTGGTGTATTTGAGATGTTTCCTGTTAGGTCTAGTTTGTATAACAGTTAGTGCAATGAGGCCAATTCTAAGTAAGACTGAAAAATGCTATCGCAGTTGTTTTAGGGTCAGACAAGGTTTTGAAGTAGCAACTCATGACTCTGGAATTGTGGGACCGAAGTTCTTTTCCTTAGTAGAACATTTGTAATCACTGGTCAGCTGTGAATGTTTCAGTCATACTGGACGAGATTCATCTCACCTAGTCTAGAGCCGTGCAGTATTTATAACTACATCATCTAAGCTAGTTATGTAAGCTACATCTATTCCAGTAAATAAAATGAGATAGGCCATTCTTTTGTCGTTATTGGGAAGAGTTCCTGGAAAGCTCCTGAAATATGTCCAGACTTTGTTTTGGAGCATGCTTGTTGACTCAGGTCAAACCTACACCAGGGACCATGCTAACAATTAAGCAGTCCAGACAATTGCATGCCGGAGACTGACCATGTACACTAGCCTTAATGACTTGATTAATTAAAACATAACTATAGGCATTGGAGAGAGATGGGCACTTCCAGACGTTAATTCCTTGCATCCTTTATAATCATCTACAACAGATGGGATTAATCTGTTTTTGGAGGTAACTGTGTTGACTGGGGTGAGGTTCTGTGGGCACAATGAAGGAGCTTAAGTGTCTGGTTTAGCACAGTAACCTAGATTTCTGTCCATTGTTTCCCATGCCTAGATGGAATATTTAGTGCTGTGTGCTAAAGTTTGACAGACATGGCACATGACCAGTGGATCTCCACACCGTTCTGCAGCAGCTCCTGCCAGACAAGCATCCAATCTCCAACAGCCTTAGATGCCTATTTTGGTCAAGGGTCTAGTGCTTCTCATATAAACAGCAGTTACAGCATGAAATGAGGTCTGCACTTGGTAGCAGCTATATAGTAAACACAAGCACAACACAGAGAGACAGGCAGTAGTGGAAAGGGAGTAATATGAAGAAAACAAGAGGCATAAGTTAGATTCAGGCTTCTAATGTGATATTGTAATAAGCTAACTGAAAAACTGCAGAATAGCTTTGAAGTGATGCATGATTGCATAGATTGCGTAGAGGTGCATGTACATACAAAAGTTTACTTTTTCAGTGTAAGTGTGCTTTATTTCATTTCTGGTGAATTGCATGTGGATATCTGCATTGTATAATTTACTCATGTGTTTTGCATTCCTCAGTGATATCAAGTAAATTCTTTCGTCAACTCCTATAAACAGTGTTTAAATCATAAATGAATCAGACAACTCACATGGACATTAAGCTTGTGCCTGTGGAAATATGAACGTTTTATATTTGCTGGCATGTGGAAAAGGTCATTATTTATTCTTCCTAGCCAGCTAGATGTATAAAATTTTACTTGCTGGAATGATTCCTTGGCATTTCCTAACATCATGGAACATGCTAAGTATTTCTTTTTTTAACAGAAGACAAAAAAGGAATATGACTGTGTTGCAAATGTTGGAAACAATTTGAAATAGAGAACTAAATGTCCATGTTTATCCAGGAAAGGTAGATGGAAACTTGGAACCGCAAAGGTATTTTCAACTGAGGAGGTCTGCATGATCCATTAAGCACTACTGCATCATTTTCTCAAAAGCTTGGGGCCTCATCCTCTTCCTCTGGAAATTAATGGCAAAACTCCCATTAACTTCAATGGGAATAGAGTAAGGTCACAAGTCTAAAACTCTTCTCCTCCCCAGGTACATAAAAAGATCTAAATGATTAAAGAACCATTTCTAATCCCTCTGAAAATTATTTTAATGTAAGTAGGAGGTTTGAGAGCTGTTTTCCATGAGGCTGAGTTCAGTGGGCAGATCTGTTGATACACTTTTAAAAACTGAGATGCTTTTTGTCCATGGCTATCTGGGGAATAACAAGTTCCTTGAGAACCATATTTTAAATGAAGCCTCTTTGAATTTGGTGCTTTCTGCTTGTGAGTAGGTGAACATAAGGGCAAACAGCCAGAAAAATGCTGGAATTCTTGAGAGCCACAACATCCGTTACTGAATCCTTCCCTGGGTATTTTTAGGAGTGGTCTTGCTGAAGCAGAAGTCTTGTTATTCCAGAAGAAGGGGCACTATGGTAATAGATCTTAATATAGTGGCAGGATCTTGGGAATTGATTTGGATTTTAGCTGGGTTGAATTGTCCTCTGTAGAAGCCTTTAGTTTTCCATTGAGGAGATAGGATCCTGGAGGGATGATAGTCTTCATTTAGCACTTTTTAAGAGCTCCAAGATTGGCGTAATAAATGACTATATTAGTGTCACATGAGAAAAAAAAAAGTGAAGAATTATATTTACCTGAGTAAAAATAACATGATTTCTTCATCCACCTCATGCACTGTCCTGTATTTCCCAGTCTCCTGATGCTTTTCCCTGTGTGCCTGAGCCGCAGGCAGCATGGAGCAATCCAGGTATGAGTGTGATAGCCTGTTTGCTGGGGTATCAGCTGTCCCAGGCCAAGTGCATGAGAGATAACAGTGTTGCATTGTATATGAGGGGCATGCCAGCTTCTGTGGCTATTTTGAAGGTGATGTCTGGGGTATTCCAATGACTGGCAGCATCTGGGGTGTTGGGCAGGCTGTTTTGGTAGAAAAAAAGCCACAGTGTTACACCACAGCCTGACAGGAGATAATGGATAAATGACATAGCTGAAGAAGAAGAGGAAGAGGAAAAAAAAGTGCTTTTAAAAATTCTATACTTTTTTAAGCATGGAGGGTGTTAGGCTGGGATTTATAGAGCTCAAGGTTAGAAAGCATGTCTAGGAACTTGTCACTTGGCTTCCTTAATAACACAGCCTGGAGAACCACACAGGAGTTTCTATATCCATCTTATACCTTAAAGAAGATATATCTCTTCTTAATTAAATGCAGAAAGTCTGGATTATTTTGATAGTGCAATTCTATTCACTGACTGCATATCTTACTATATGTCCTAAGAGGTAAAAGCAAAGACATGGGATTGTAATTTTTGATCTTGTTTTTGAATTGGCATAATTTTTGCCTATCTACTTGGAAATCTGACTGCGCACTTCCTTAGATATTTCTATGACAAAATCTTGGTGTTAATTGTAATACTCTTCTACAACCAAGCTATTAACAGTCCAGGTAAACAGGAACTTTGATGTTCCCATGATGAGGACAGTAAAATTAATTAACCTGTTCATAAATTCAATTTAAACTTGCAAAGATTTGAGAGTATTATTCAAGCACTTATGAGAATGTTATTATAAAAGTTAAATAGTGGAAAAATACACATTTCATTTTTAAATGGTGAGAGAATTAATTATATGTGAAAATACACTGCTCTTTGTGTGTGTTTAGTCAAAGGATAACCTTAAGTACTCCTCTGAGACATTTTTGTAATGTTCCTGCATCTGATATACCAATTATTTTTCAACATCTGATATGAACATTAAGTTATATAACTTTTACATGCTTTTACTGTATATAACCCAAGTTACATAAATTCCAGGACTTCTGACTGTTTGCAATCTTTAAAATGTAATGAGCTGAAAGATTAGCTTTGAGCCCTGGGGCTGGATTGATGTTTTGCTTAACCATTCAGCTGAGAACAGCTTTTAGAGGGATAAATCGCACTGCATCACATCAATAATAAAACTAAAGACCTAGATCCAAGCAGCTATGAATGGGAATTAAGTCTCTCAGAATGTTATAAACTTAAATGAAACAAGTCTTAAACAGAAGGCAGCTGCAGGCACTGGATATAAACTGCATTAGGATGACATAATATTTTTTTGGAAACAATAAGGCTTCCATTGACGTGTTCTATAAGACAATCCCTCAATGGAAGTGAATTACTAAATTAACATACTGTGATGAAATATTACTCATACTGAAATACTAGTCTCAGTGGGGTTTCAGCATCTGAGAAACATATTCATAAGTGAGACCGTCAAACTGAATGTTCAGTTTCAGGGAAATTCTCTGATTGGCTACCAGAGCAATAGAGAGGAAAGAATAAAGTTTTCCATTGATAACAGTGGAAGTAGGACAGGGAGAACAGGAGAAGGCTTTTATTAAACATGTGTGTTTTTATTGAAGATACTGCTTTTATCGAAAATATTTCTGCTGTATTCATATGTCCAAAACTGTTAATACTTGTCCTCTGCTCTGGTACAGACTTAAGACTCTTTTAAAAATCTTGGTGGAATAATCTCTTTCTATATCACGGCATGAGATGTCACTACCATGTGCCAACTGCCATTCCCTCTGCTGCTCAGTTTTGCCTTTATTATGCATCACCTTGTGTCTCTGTAGCGGTATCTTTGCATGGGAAGGAGGAGCTGTCTTGAGCAAGAACTTTGAAGACAGACATCTGTCTTGTGTGGGGCGAACTCTGGCTGGTTGCATTCAGGGTGTGCCTGTGGAATTCTTAAAGAGGACATAGCGATGATTATTGTTTCCTTTCTAGAATCCATTTTGGGTTTGAGAAGACATGACAATAGAGGCAGCATGATGTGGAGGTCTGCCAAGACAAAGGCAGTTCCAGGTCTGCACTGAAGAGGAATGTTAGGTGCCTGGGAAGATTGTGTTAAAAACTAAGGTGAGTAGGATTCATACCTTTCTAGTTAGGCAGCAGAAGAGAAAGGTGGTTTTTTTTTTTGGGAGGGGGGCGGGGTGGGAAGTGGGGGTGCACAGTGTTGCTTTTGGTTTTGTTTTTAAGGAAACTTGGGGGAAAAGAGCACAGAATACCTCATGCTGTATTGTGCCCAACACCAGCGTTTACAGGTATTGCATTTAGAAAGGATATAAATCTCTCATTTGCTAGGCCTTTGGTAACCACAGAGGACATCATATGGACATAATGATAGTGTTCACAAGATAAATACACGAAACTCTTGTTCTGCAGAGTGCACCATCATCTGTTACAGGCAGGTTGATACTGTTGTTCCTCATAGGACAAAATCTTGTTGTTATGGCGCCTCTTCGCACTGTGAGCTCTTGTCTTCTGTCCTTTTCTCCTTAAATCACCCAGTTTAGCTAGTCAGTGACCTGCCTATGGCAACTTCATTCAGGTGCTTAATTTTTTGCATGGAGAACTGAAACGTGTCTTTGGTGGACCATGGTGCATCATCCACTCATTGACAGGACCAAAATCAGCACACCCAATCTGGCCACATCTTTACGTACTGTTGAACCTTCTGCAATTTGTGCAAGGACTTGGCAAACACTATCTACAACTAATTGAGCAGGATGACTGGGTCCTATCAGGGCATCTTGGTGCAGCCAGCTGTGCTGTAAGCAGGTGGCCTCATTCCCAGGATTGACAGTGCAGGGAGACACCAAGACTTATAGATGGTTGAGGGCTTCTGTGAATACACGTTTAGCAGAAGGAAGCCTAAGGAAAATATGGGCACACTGCTCAATGGGATAAAGGGCATGGAAAATACCATGGTACTCGATGCTTATTGCTTTATGTCCTCATGCCTTCCAGGTCCCTGAGCTTAGCGGTAGGGAGCAGGGTTATGAAGCACTGTCCACAGTAGAGAAAAATTGAATAAGGAGTGTGCAAACAGATTGGACATACACATGTCCATGCAGCAAGAAGGGATATATCCAAGAGTGTTGAGGGAGCCAGGCTAATGTCATTGCAAAGTTGCTCTCTGTCAGCATGGGAAGACTGTGATGATGAGGGGAGGCTGCTCATGACTGTCATGTCTAAACAAGGATAATCTTGGGAAATAAAGGTTGGTCAATCTAACATCTTTTAGTGACTTCACAGATGATACGCGACTGAGGAGAGAAGTCAATATGCCTCAGGGTGGAGCAGCATTTCAGCATGATACAGATGGTCTACATAGCCTTTATAGAGGCTATAAATTAGGAGTCTATCTAGTCTGTACTGTGGGAATAAACAGATTTTAAGCTGTTTTCAACTATACTAATGTTTACGCATGATCATTCAAGAAACTATCCACCAAACTAATGCCTTAATTCCTACAGTAAATATTCTCCTGAATTACTACTGGCCTTGATGGCTTAATCCATATGTCATTTAGTAACATGCACCATTTCACTGAAATGACAAATTTTGCTTTCGACTCCTGTGGAGAAATATTTGCCCCAATACTACCTATGCGTTACATTCAAGGCATAAAACAAAGTATTTCTACATGCATATCGACATCGTACCAGGGAGCACAGACAACGTCCTATAAGGAGTACTGTTTGTGGTCTGGTTTGTTAGAGCAAATGGAGTTACCAATGCTAAAATGTGAAGGGAGACAGCAACAAGAGTTTAATTTCATATTCACAGAACACACTACTGCAGAGAGCTAAAACTTAGTTTCTGCTGTTCTATGTGATTTTTTTTCTTTTAAATTCTTACTGGAAATAGTGTGAAAACTGCAGCTGGCATAAAAAGTCTCTTGAACAAACACCATAAGAATATTTTCAGTAGGAGAACAATGGGGTGTCAAGTACAGCTGTGCTTTGTATTCAGGTCTGCATAAAACTGAACCAAATTTACTTTCCCTCAATACCCTTGGAAGTGAATATAAGGGAAAATTCATATGCTATCTTGAATGCAAATCAGATTTGAATTCATGCTATAAATGAAGGGCAGAAAAATAATTATTTCTTTGCAGATTTATTGCCTTTTGATCTAGAGAATATCATACGTGAGGCCCTGGAATTCTCCTTCTGAACTATGGAAGTACTATAATGATTTCTGAAGTTTATTAACACAATTACATCATGTTCAAGTCAATTTATGATAGATACCATCTAGAAGGCCGCCATTAACAACAATTATGATCATTTGGTTAATTGCACTTGCTGCCATTTATCAAATATTTCAGTCCATGAAAGAATCAGCCAAAGAAAAACAAAACCCATCCTGATTTGGGAATACTTCAAAACACAAAGCATACTTGATTATACTAAGAATGCTGCAACTGCAACAACATTTCTTGTAATTCTTTCACAGATTTTTTTTTTTTCCCTTCTCTGGATCTTAACATCAACAAACTTTGCAAAGATGAAATGAAGCATTTGGTATGCCGACAAAACTCTGCAGCTGTTGAAAAAAAACATAAAATCAATGTTGATCTTTGCATGCAAATGCCTGCATTCCTACTTCCTCACAACTATATTTGGTTGGTTAGTGCTTTGTAAGTAGTGAACTGTCAAAGGTTTTACTTTGAAATTAAAACTGCAACAGATAAATACTTGTTATAAAACTGAAGTATGTTCAATTGCATCTTTCAGCTATATTTCAACATATGGATATTTGCAGTATGGTAGAAAGCAATTTAAACTGTTATTACTCTCTATCTCTAGGTCACTGGCTCAAACATGACCTAATCAGTAAAGACTGTGAGTCATTTCCATCTGATGGATGCTTAGTAGCCTGTGTAAAATGCACTGGTAGACACAGTGAAGTTTTTTGGGGAAAGGTGCCCACAACCAAAAATCCTGTATTACAAAGTCGGCAGATCTGCTTCTACTTTTAGAAGGAAGAATTGAATAGGGCTGAAGGTAACTGTGT
The DNA here is from genome assembly GCF_036013445.1 of Caloenas nicobarica. NCBI lineage: Eukaryota > Metazoa > Chordata > Aves > Columbiformes > Columbidae > Caloenas > Caloenas nicobarica. Next base: position 15,296,158 of record NC_088247.1, on the reverse strand, counting down.
GTTTATCAGACAAAAACTTACCACATTAACACTATGTAAGATGGAAGCACACCTTCTTGAGACTGGGTCATTGATGCGGACTTACAAGATCCAAATTTTCTTAGTTTCCATCACCGACATACTGTATGATGAAGACCAGGTAATTTCAATGCTTCATTTCAATGCATCTAATCCTAAATATTTGACTGATCTAGGGAGACCAAGCTCTTCAAGACAGACAATATGATTTCTACATATTCTTGGGCTCAGATACTGTGTAAGATTTAAATATAAAACATCTGTGTAGCACTAATGATAGGAGATAATCTAATACTGACATTTTAGTTGGCAAGGAAAATAACTATGTACTTCAGCTCCTTGCTCAGAATCTTGTAATTTTCACACCTTCCTTACTGAATAAAATTTAATTATAAATTAACCAATATTAGATTTTCTACCACCATACATCATTAAAATCTTGGCATTTATCACTTATTGCAATTGAATTTGCAATGATAGTAGAGTGATTCTGAATATACTGCAATACCTGGGAGGTATGCTTAAAGCTATTTTAGCTATGGTGGGGAGATATTCAGCCCTTAGGTTTGCTTTCTTTAACTTCCTTGATGGAGAAATTGGCTTTCTCTTGTATTTTACATGAACATACCTTTTTTTTCAAAACATTTTTTTGTTAGTGTAGAATACCTTGACTCTGCTCATATTCCAAACTGAGTAATATTGTGGTCAGATCTTGAATAACCCCATTGCTCCCAGTGCAATCATACTGAAGTATGATCTTCATCTCTTCCTCACCACAAAAACATCAAAATGAGAGCAGTTTTCAACTTCTCCTTCTGAAATATATTAATTTAAAATCACTTCCTCTATAAGAAAGACTGGAATCACCAAATACCTGGGTACCACATGGGATATACAGTAATTGAAGATTATATTGAACCAATCTTTGGCTTTTACAGAGCGCAGACAAAATTGAATTTTGTCATCTTGATGGATAATGCATCTGTAGTGGGTTGGTCTTGGCTGGCAGCCAAACACCCACACAGTGACTTGCTTGCTCCCTCCATTGAGTAGGATGGAGAAGGAGAAAATAAGAAGCATGAGAGAATGAGAAGACTCATGGGTCAAAATACAGGGAAGTCACCAGTTATTAATGCAAGCAAACCAGACTCAACTTTGGGGATTTTAACTTCATTTATTGCCAGTTAATGTAAATATTTGAGTACTGATAAGGGTATTGGGGAAGAAAAACAAAAAGAAACTTAAGGACAAAAGCCTTCCTTCTCCATTCCCAGGCTCGGTTTCACTCCTGGCTCCTCTCTTCCTCAGTTGTTATTACCACTGTTAACACTCAGTCCCTTCATTTTGGCAAAGAGAGGCATGGATGGGCTTATGATCGCTCTTCGTGCTCTGGCATGGGTCCCCCGTGAGCTGCAGTCCTTTTGGAAATGTCCGCTCTGCTGGGGAGTATCTCCTCCTTCTCTGGCCTTGGTGTTCCCCCTTTGCTGATTCTCAGATTTGTTTGTTTGTTTGTTGTTTGTTTGTTTGTTTTGTTTTGTTTTGTTTTTCTTCTCTCCTCCTCCTCTCTGTCTCCAGTGTTTTCTTCCCTTTCACGAACATGTTTTCACAGAGGCACCACATACTGCTGATGGGCCCAGTTTTGGCCTGCAGAGGGGCTATTATTTCAGGCACCAACCTCTTCCCACAGAAGCCAACCCTGCTGTGGGGGTCACGTTCCATCCCCATAATGCCCCAAGTCTCACCATGTACCTGCAATTCAGCATCTTCTTTTGGTGTTAACAGTGGCAAAAATAGTTTTACAGCAATCTAAGAGTGCTGTGTGAAGGAAAAATTGAAGAAGGGCTTGGAAATGTTAGCAGGGTTTTGAAGTTTTGGAGTACTACTTCCTCAGAGAGTTTACCCTGCCGTTGGAAACCAGCCTGTGCTGACTCAAAACACGGAAGGGACCAGGAACTCCAGATAAAAAAAAGTGTATTCTTATCAGGTGAAGCAGGGGTATGGGACCGCCAGTGCTATCACACCTCAGAGTGTCACATCATCTTCCTGACTCCTTTGTGACTCTGTTGCTGAGGTCATGGTCTCCTCCACTGCCCCTGGGGCAGCATGTGCTCTGATTCACCTCTCATGATCGTCTCTTCTATCTCCATCGCACCTGCAGTATGGGACCAGAGTTCCTCTGCTCCTCTTTCAAAACTTGCAGGTTGGTTTATTTAGAGGCGGGCAGAGCAAAGCCTGGCAATGGTGCTCTGGCCATTTCAAACCATTGACTTTCAAAGGAAGCATCTAATTTGTCAAAACCCAGAGTCACCTCACTATTATATCTTTTAGTCCAACAAAATTCAGAATTTAGCTCATGGCAGTTAAATTGTTCTTTAACATCGTTAAACAGAAACTTATCTGTTTTTTATTGTTTATCTGTTCTCTCTTCAAATATATTTTAGGAATTAATCAGTGTAAGGCATAGCACTAAGCATCCTTGGTCTGGGCAAAAGATAGAGATTTCAGAAATAAATGGCTATTTATCCTGCAGTGTTGTTTGCCATGGTCTTGTTAAAGTCTTGTGAACCACTAGACTCCATTCTGACTTGATTATATTCTATCATCTGTCTCTCCTTTTAGTAAGTCTGTCCAAACTTTTGCCAGACTAGATTCATTCTTTAACCCTGATGGGACTTTGCCTCCATCTGTTTTCTTCCTTTTTTCTTTCTATTTAATTCCAGACATCTTACCATTCATGACCATTCAGCTTCTGCTTTTCTGCTTCATCTTCTGGGACTTTTGCTCTAGATGTATTGAAATCAGGACTAAAGTTCTTCCTGACTTCAGTACGGCAGAATGCATGCTTCTTTTGCTGTTTCCTGTTAGTCTGATTCTATTTGCTTCAAGAAAAGAGATATTTCTCATGTTCATAGTTCCACTGTTTAATTGTATGTTGACTGGGACATTTCACTGGGAACAAGAACAACTGAACAGTACCCTAGAGCCTCAATTCACCAAAACAATAGAGCACATGCTGAACTCACATTGTTTTATTACCTTTTTTGAAATCACTTTATTAAAAAGAGATTCCTCTGTGACTCACTAACCACAGTCTTTTTCGTGTCACTGAACCTTATCTCTATTCAGCAAAACTGTGCCTGGCTCCATTCTAAACAAATGCTTAATGTTGGCTGAAGACATGGGTCTAACTTCTTTAGTGAAATGCGAGCAATGTAAAGCTGATTTGTATATTGTGAGGCAATAAGAATATTTTGATAGGTACTTCATTTGAAACTAGCCCAGTTTATGTCTTGTGTAATAATTCTTCTTTCTACCAGGTGAACTAGCAAAATTTCGTGCACAGTGGCAGATAAGGATTAAAATATAACCAATTAGAACTGTCAGGAAAGTAAAGATTTGTAGGAAATGTGGCAGAAAATGTAAGAGAGTGAAAAGCAAATGTTCATCTGCCTTCCATGCAGAATGTATGCCACAGGGAGAAATGCTTTAGGCAGTGTTATTCTGCCCTGTGGCAGTCAGTTACTGTGACACATTGAAACAAACAGGAAATCTTCTGTCAAAATATTTTTAATGGCAGATTAGGCTTTTTTCAGACTAAAAATCTCTAGAGAATAGCATTGGTTTTATTGATCAAAATGATGTATATCCCAAATTAATGATCTTCCTTTTAGTTGTGTGGTGTATTTTGGGTACCTCACGCCTCTGTGTGTGTCATGGCTTTGCGCTTGCCATGCTGGATGGCAATTCCTCCGGGTCATCACAGCCACCACTCTCACTGCTTTGCTACAGGACAGCATGGGAGATGAAGTCCAGCTGGAAAGCCTAATTTAGAGGTAAGAATGATGCATTTGCCCATGTCACATTTGTGATCAGACTGACTGTGATTTCTGCCCCAGACCGATTTTGAATTACCTCTGTAATGGCCACTCAGAATAAAACTATTTTAATCTGTTAAACTGTGTCAGAGTCCAAGCATAAGCACTGAAATGTAATAACATCTCAAATTATTAGCAGGATACCTGATATACTTTCAGCAGGAGACAACTAACAGTCTCCCAAGCAATTTGCAGTCATAGTCCTGGGAGGCAGAATGGGCCAAGCCCAATTCACAACAAGCAATTTGGATATGACACCTTGGTTTGGATTTTGAGAATACAGACACGGCCAGACTGTGCTGGTTGTCATCCAGGTCAGAGAATTCACTGTAATACCATTTAAATTCGTTGGTATAGATGGAGCCTTGGTCTGCTATGCCTCAGCCTTGAGAATCCAACAATATGTATTTTTGCAATAATCTGTCTCGAGTTCATATCCTTATATAAAGGAGAGAGGAAGGAATGGCTGAGGGAGATCGAGGGGGATTTACTTCTTTTAATAACAGCTCTGGGCCCTTGCATGTCAGCAGTGTGTGCTTTTTTTCTTGTTATCTACTTCATAACAGGATGCCTTTCAGGGATTGTACAGAAGCTCAGACAGGCTAAAAATACGCTCCTGAAGGGTTTCTGGGACATAAAATTGACGATGTCTGTACTCTGGGGGCCAGCTAAAATTCTTCTCTTGCTTATTTGGTCCATAACTAAATGCTGAATAAAAGTGCCCTTGAATTATGTGGGATCTCTCGAAATTGCTGTGTATTGAATCTCTGCAAATTTGGGGCTGAAGAGACAAAGCTTCAAGCTAAACTGTCTCCTGTAGAACATCAAAATTGACATGTCCTCCTTGGTTGAGAGACTTTGCCCCTGACCTCATTTAGATTCCCAATAGATCTTGTCCAACCTCACAGCAGTATATGAGTTGGGGAAAATAATGGCAGTAAAAAGGAAGGCAGGAGAGGAAGCCATTTCCTGATTCTTCAGAGCAACGGCTCTGGAAGTGATTCAAAGTCCCACTAGTTCCCCTGAAATCTTATTCACCTAGAAACCAGACATCTAAGTATTATCCTTAAAAATATGTAGATAACCTCCCACATCAGAGGAAGAGTTCATCTGGGAATTGAATTAACTTGAAATTCAGAGAGCAGATAAGGTGCCTACGTATGGGCAGAGTTGGCAGTTGTCTAGAAGATTGTCAAGAGCAGCCAAAAACCTCTGGCTTTGCTCCCTGCTTTGTCTATACCCAAATGCTGGGAAGCCAGGTTTGCTGCTGTTGCTGAAGGTATATGATGGTGTGGATGGAGGCCTGGCTCCACAAGAAGCAGCGGTCTCTTTGCTCCCCTTTCTTTAGCCAAACCACCTCCTTCATAGCAGCAGGGAGCACATCACCTTACTCTCAAGGTTGCTTCACTTGCTCTTTGTATCACTCTCATTCCTTCCTGCTCTGTTACTCCATCCTATGGTAGGATCAGTCCTGTCCCAGCCAGGCCTTTTCCTTCTTCCTCAGGTTGTTGTAACAGATTTATTTTTACAGTGCTGAAAATCTTTGGTATGGGTCTGCTGGAACAGTCCTCTCCTCTAAGCTTTAGCACCACTTCCCTGACTCTGGGAAGAGCTGGTATTTTTCCTTGCTATATGCTACTGTTTTTCCCCATCCTTAACTCATGTTCTTTGTGATCCTAAAAGACTTAGCAATTGCTAGTCTGATATAAATGCATGTTAATCTGTTCATCTATTCAAAGGCTATCTCAGTCAAAAAGTGGAAGCATAATTTCAAAGGTGTGATGATCCCCCTCCCTATACAATAATAACATACAGTAGCACATCTGTTATGAACATTAGGAAAATCCACACATTGCGGAATGAAGGACCTGAGCTGCTTTACCTATAGAATTAAAAGGATATAACTTCTCTGAATACATATACCCCTAGATTAGACTATGTTGTTTTTAATCTCTGATATTCAGTCTGACTTCTCTTTCTGAAGCTTTTTTAAATTTTACCTGCTCTCTTTTCCCACTCCATAGGCACAAATATAGTTTACAAGTTCCATGTCTAAAAATTAGACTCTTTGATTTCTTTGTGCTGTATAGAAAGGCAGACAAAGAAGAACTGAAATGGATCCTGGCTGAGTCTAGAGCATGACTCTTAAGAAGAAAGAATGATATAAGAAAGGCAGTATTTTTTGGGAAAAGAAAAGCAAGAAGGAAAAGCTATTGATCCATATGTGACTGACTAAAACCAGACTTCCAAATCATATGAATTTGGGGAGCCATTAGTTGGTTAAAAAAAACCAGAGTAGTGCTTGGAATTACATCAAAGCCATTTGTACCAAGGATTTAGAGCTGCATTGTGCAACAGGCAGTTGTAAAACAAGTGACCAGGAACAAAGTATTGAGGAAATGGAGAATAATATCTGTTTATAGTCAGTCTACCAAAAGTTCCAAACATAGCAGGGATTCTGAAATGTTCCTATCCAGTAAAATCGGCCAGCACAAGCATGGCTTTAAAAACAGTATGTGGAATATTAACATTGCCTATCAAGACTACTTCCCTGAGACAATTTCCACTGTTCATCCCCATTCTGCTGAATATCAACTGCATGTATGAGGAAGCAAGGTCTGGAGAATGTGTTTTAGGCAGCAGATGAATGTCCTGTTCCAGATCCCTCCATGCTAGCAGACATTGCTTTTGGGCCCTTGGTCTCAGGTTTCTTTTGGAAGCTACTGCTTTTGCATGCCCACAGAGACACCTGTCCAATGCAAGCTCCCTAATTTGTCTCAGTCAAATGAGGTTAGCCTGACTAGGATTTTGATAACTTGTCTTATCTTGACTGCAGCAAGTACAGTAGATTCCCCTTCAGCAGCTCTGCTGTGAGATTAGATAACCTTTGAGATGAGGGCATGATAAGCAGTTGGTGGCAGGCTGAGGATGGTAACTTATTCCACCGACACAGGACTGCTTCTGCATAATCCCCATCTGCTTATATCTCTATTTGTTTCCTACAGTTACCATTTACAGCCAGCACTTATGGTATGAGTTCTGTTCAGTATTCTGGGAAAAAATACGCAAGTATGTGGAAAATACAAGCCATGACAATGAATGATTGCATGAAACAGGCTGGAATTCATCAAAATAATTTAGTTTGCACATTTTTTTTTTCCCGAATTGAGTGTTTCATTTTCCTGTTAGTACCTAAATTCTATCTTTAATAACCGAAGAGGAGACTTGGCTCAGTGTTGATGTAAGTCCAGAAGATGTGTCGTCGTACATAGGAGGAGGCTTTCAATGCTCTTTTGAGGAGCTGAGCTACTGGTTTCTTCAGTGCACTATCCTTCTCCTTTTTGTGTTAAGGGAGATATGTCTAAAATCCTTAGGTGCCTTTGAAAATTTTGTTGGCTGAAATCTTTTAAATTTGGTTCATCTATCTAAGCAAACCTAGTAAGCAAGGTTGTTTGGAAATTATTTTAATGGAACTAGACTTGCATTCCTCTGTTCAAAAACTTCAAAGAAAATATTTCTGTTGCATTCAGAATGAATCTTCTCAGAAAACCTCTAAAGATGACAGAAGAAAAAGCAGAAATCTGAAACATTAGAAAATAGAGTTACATAAAACTTCAGAAAAGTACCAAAAGCATTTCCCTATAATTTCAGTATCCAATGTACTTTTTTCTTTCCCGTTTTTTTTTTGCATGAGCAAATTTTACAGTGATGTATCACTATATTGTAAATTTCCTTTGTTTCTCCTGATTTCATCTGCCTTTTGAATTGCCATTCTTACAATCTGTTTATTTATGGAAACACAGGGTTGGGTGAACCACAGAAGGTTTAGGTTTGGCTCTGAATTTAGGAATGATCCCATATGTATTTGTACCCAAAAGTTCTGTATTCAAAAACAAACAAAAAAAATCTGCTATCTCCTGAAATTCAGCTTTAGTTTTGTTTGAAGTATTTGACTTGCCTGTGGGAAGAGTGTAGATTTTCCAGTACTATTCATCAAAATCTGTAAGTCTTCTCTGTTCAACACCTTTTATTTAGCCTGAATTGTAGTCTTCTTGCAACAGTATATAGGGATAAGGCAAAAAAACTCCCAAACCAGACAGTGTTGTTTTGATGGAGAAGTATTAAGAAAATAAAATCAAATTGCAGTTAATTTTATTTTACAACTTTAAAGTAATCTACAATTTAACTGCTTATTTTGAGCACATTTACAGGGACCCGAGTAGACAGCACAGTGTTTCTAAGAGAAAGCCAGCATCTTTTCTGGTGTGTAAGACTGAGCATTCAGAAAGAAAATCACAGACAAAAAATCAGGGCCGTTGAAAGCAGCTTAGTGCTTGTAGGAGCTTGGCCCACCCTGTTTTTGCTAAGCACTTGTTAATATTTTTCCTAAAAACCTTTTCATGAGCCAGCCCTGCTTTTTTCATAGTGGTCTTCAAAAATTGCTCCTTTCTAATAAATTCCGTAGACTTTTTGAACTACATTTTGAGTTTTTTAACCTTAGGTCAAGACTGAAAAACCCACACTGTTCTCTGAATGACTGTGTCCTTACCGGTTACAGTAACCCCCTGCTTTAGTTGTGTAGAGTGAGAATGCCTTGGTCTGGAGCTGTTTGTCACTGATCAGTTTCTAAGCTCCCAATGGAAATATATTTCATTGCGTTCAAGATGCTGTGCTCCAGATGTGGACCTCTCAAATTGCTGCACTCCGGGCATGGGACATTCATGCGAATCTGGAGGGAGTCAGTGATACCTGATCTGCTGGCGCATGAGACGCAGGTGGAGTGGAGGGGGGCAGGACTGTGAGACAGGGCTCTACAGTCACTCACCTACTGGCTAGATCTCTAGCTGTAGTGGGACACCCTAATTAGAGCTGAATTAATTGGGACCCAAACTGAAGCAAAGGAACTCATTGTTCTAGAGGTAACAGACGACCGACAGCTGTAAATAGGTTAGACTGCTGCTTTACACAGGGAAAATATAAAGAAACAAAACTTAATGGTAATATTTTTCTTCTGTAGATGGCTGAAGTTGAGAAACCAAAGCTTGGTATTCTGTAATTTATGCAGTCTTTATGCCTTACAGGCACTTTACACAGATGTTTATGGTTTGGGAATAAGAGATGTTAGCAACCAAAGATCTGTCTCTAAAGAATGTGTCTGAACCAGTCACTCAGTTGCCAAGATCCACTTTTGAGTGGTACAGGAAAAAAGTCTTGGCAAGTATAAAACTGCTGTCTATGAGCATGAATGGCATAGCTAATTTTTACATTGGCTTTCCATTTCCTTTCTGCATAAAAACCAAATAAATAGCAAGTTTAATAAAATACCTGTCCTATTTAGTTGCACAGGGCATGAAGAGAGTATAAGGATTCTTTTTGGTAGGGTTGTTGATCTTACTGCTGAATCTTGCTTTGTATTAGAAATATCTGACCTTGGACTAGGCAGACAGCCTCAGGTATCACCTCTTGGAAACATTTACTGACCCAGGTAAGAAACTCTTTCTGGTTTTGAACTTATGAGAGCAAATCTTGTAAAATGTATTATGTTGAACAATTTTCCAGCACAGGAATAATTATAGAAGTTCAGGACTGGAAAGTGGGAAGTAAATAAATGCACAAACATGTAAAAGGTTCTTATAGAACCTTTGAGATTTCTTGTATAGGTCTAGGCTCAAATTGCTAATCTTGAGGGGCCAAAGTTAATTGTCTAAATTGTGATTCATATACAAGTTTGCAAAACACTAGACAGCAAAGTTTACATAGAAAGAGTGCTGTTCTCAGAAAGCTGATGGAAAGCACATTTACCCTCAGGTTTCCATTATCATCCACATTAACTGCAACCTTTATGCAAACATCTCTGACTTCTTCATCAAATCTCATGTTTTTGAGCTACCACCTAGAGAAGAAAATTCATTTACTCAGGTGCTAATTTGTCTTGAGTTCCCTGACTCTAGAAAAGGAAGCTATCAATAAACATGTTATGTTAGCCAGACTGGTAGGAAGGTGAAAAGGTAGTGGAGAAATAGGAAAAAGGAACTAGAAATCTGTTTCCCCACATCTTCTCCAGCTTCTCTCTGAGCCAAGCAGAAACATGCTCAGGTGAGACCAAAGAACGAAACACTTGGAATGGGTGGCCTTTCTCTATTTTAAGCAGCAAAGCCAAGTGGCCAGATTTCAAGCAGCTGCTAAGATGTAGTTCATTCAACAGGCAGGAACACTGAACCTGTGCACTCACAGTGCCTTGGGAGGTTGTCCACTGCCCCATTTTCGGTATCAAGGCCAGGCATCATCACTATGCCTACAAGCAGGAAAGAGGTCTTTCAGAAGAATTGTCCTCAACTCTGCAAGGGACAACTCAGTGTTACTTAAAGCATTTGAAAACCCAAATCCTTTGGTAAAATAAGTGGTATCTTCATGCATACCATTCCTGAAGTGTAGAAGGAGCTCCTTGGATTGACTAACGCAAGAAGGTTCACCTTGTGGATGTCTTTTACAACACCTTTTCTTCAGAAGTGATCTTTCCCAAATTTATTCAGGATCAAAAGGACTACTAATTAAATTACCCAGTTGCAAATATCAGGTTCTTGAGCTGGCCCTTACAAAAATATCCAAAGGCCTAAAGTTTCACAACTCCACTCTCCCTGTGCAGTAATTCACCCTTTGAGTCATCCCACTAAAACCAAGGGAATAACTTTCAAATTAAGCATGAGTAAAATTCTGACCCCAAATGACTTGCAAAGATCACATAGGGAGTCTGTGGCACCCAGCCCAGGTTTCTCAGTGGATAACCTGATAAACTGGCTGCAGAGTGAAGGTCTTGCAAGATGACAAGTGGTGGAGATACACTACAAGGGGATGCGTTGTTACAACATATCAAGCCTGCAATCTGCAAACACACATTATTAGAAAAGCTGGCTGTGTCAATTAAACTAGCCCTTGGGCGGGTCTGTGTTTCAAGGCCAGCACTTCCCTACTGGGTAACATGAGCCCACGCTGGCTTTGCTAGCACTGCAGGGGTAATATTTGGGTAAGAATGTATGATTCATGAATGGTTCCACTAATCTAACATGCACATGCATGCTTCTCTTTAACATCAGCCAGAACTAGATCCTCTCTCTTTTTAAAATAAACGTCTTTATTCTGATCAGTACAAGGAAATTTCCATTCCCTTTCTGTGTTTCAAGAGCTCTTCGATCTCACTAAAAAGGCAAACGGTGAGCAGCAAAACCAAGAGTTTTCTCAGCTCAGAACATTTTCAGGGGAGAGGAATGAATGGTGCTAATCTTCAGACTTTATTTGTAAATAGAATTAGAAGTTGAGCAATCTCTCATATTTTTATGGGGCTGGTATTTGCAGTCCGTGAAAAAATGTTTAATTACTCCCACTTCTGCTGCTGTATCTACTTCTACGTATAAAACATAATGAAGTTAGAATGGGAAATTGCTTTGCAGGCTCTCTGCGAGGTGACAAATAGCACTGAAAGGCTTAAGGCTCTGAAGAGTGCATGCCCATAGTCTGAACTTCCCTGTGGATACATGGTGACCTGAACTATTTATTCACACAAAATGTGAAAGACTTCTGAGGTCTGTGAATTGGGATGTGTGAAAGTGATTGGTCACAAAAGGAAAAAAAAAAGTTACGATTCACTGCTCATAAAAGCCTGACGCAGGATGACAGTCCAAATTAGAGTTATGTGAGAAAATGCAATTCTGTTTTGTGAAGGAATTAATGACAGGAATTACGATATTTCCAACTAAAGTAAACCTATGTTTTATAAGTGCAATCTTTCTAACAGGTTGACCCAGGGTCAGCAGCCATAGGGCTGGTGGCTTCTTGCTCCAGTGAGTTGAAGCCGTAAATGCTGGTAGCCTGGGAGCTCAGGTTACTAGAGAGCAATGAGTTTGAAAGGCAGACTCTTGTCCTCCTGTTCATTAGGAACCTGGAAGCTCTAGAAGCCTACAAAATTGCCCAAAAGTCAGGCTGTGGAGCCCTTGAGACCTGAGGAGGTGAAATCCAGGATTCCCACTGTCTCACTTGTCTACCGGCCACTCATGTGGGCTGCTGAGGTAGCAAGTGAGGTGACCAGAAGCTGCATAGGTTGGAAACCTGCCTGGCAGGCTGGCTCCTGAGGGAACCTGCATTCCATGATGTATCGAAAAGTCACAATCTAATTATAACACTTTTGTAAATTAGGAGTAATGCCAACGAAGTCAATAGAATTGTACTAATGGGAACCTGTTACAGTAAGCCTCAAACTCCGTGATTTCAGAACTACCACAGCCCTCAGAGTGACTTTCTCCGGGACTGCCTGCCATTATGTAGAAGACAAAGAGGGCTATCAGGGTGTGAGAGTGCCATTGAATGATCTAATCCCCACTGAAAACCACAGGCTGCAACACCTTTCCAAGTAATATATAGTGACATACTCATGTACTGATGAAAATCTATTGTTTAAATAAAGGAGAATATATTGCTAAGAAGCTTTGGAAGGCTTATTTCTGACACTTTATCAAAGCTAAATGGCATCAGGAATAAGAGACTTAAAGGACACGGTGATAATTAGAAATTAAGAAAAGACTTATTGCTGCAAACTGAAAATATGTTAACTACAGTTTGTAGTAATTAGCCAAATTACTGGGTTTGATAGTAATAAATGCAAATAATTATAATTATTTATAGATGGACAGAAGTCTAATCATTAAACATGCCATGGATATTAGACACTGAAGAGTAATCTGACTGGATCCATTCTACTTTATACTTGCTCTTCATTATATTTATTAGTCATTAGAACAGTGTTAAAAATTATTTATGAAAGCATTTTAGTCCTATAATTAGGATTAATACTGAAAGTCACAATAATTGCTCAAGCGAAGTTAGAATAAGAATGCTGTACTACTGTATGTGCAGGACTCAACAGCAACTTTAACTATTGCTCTGCCAATTTAAAACATCACAATTAGACCTTTAGGCATAACTGACTTTTTGTTGTCTTTGTTTGCTTCTTTGGCTGCCAAAACAGAGGTGAGGACAGGCAATTCAGGCTGGAGGATCCAAATGTAAATCTGTTTAGGATTCTCACCTAAGCCCCCTCAACATGTTGCATTTGCTTTGCCACAAAACTCTATATACAAGTTGAAACTAATGTTTTGTTTGCTTGCAAGAAATGCAGAAGAAATGAAGGATACACTTGCAAAGCTGCTAGAAGCTGCTGCTGCTGCTTTCCCCTGTTCCTGCATATTTAGTGCTTGGGCATCTGGGATGGAAGAGATCCAGTGGCAAGTTTGTCAGTAACGCTAAAGTGTAGGTGTGCAGGGAAGGACTGCGCTGAATTTTGCTGGTATCTGCTTGTTTGCTTAGTAGAAAAAAAGACCTGCTGAAGCAGAATGGAGGGAGTTGTTCCTCAAAGTACTGCCAGGCTGCTGGCTGTATAAATGATCCGAGAAGTACATTCAATAAAAAATTGTCTGATTTTGGGCAAGGAACTGAACTCAAGTGAGTGACCTAATGATCAGACAAGAGCATCTTCTACTTGAATGTGTCATACTCCATCTCCGAGAAAGACAAAAATATCTCTAACCTAATAACAAGGACTCTTGCCAGGCAGGTGGATAATCTGAGAACCTGTTCCCACACCCATGAAAGTTTAGCAATGATATAATGTAAAGCAACCTCAATCAAGGATATTGAGAACATGCCCACTTTGCTCACCCTCTGGGGTCAGGGACATATAGGTGATTTGTGAATACAAGAGCAGGGAAAGCCACGTTCCCATCAACCTCCCTTAGCCCTTGGCCATGTGGTAGTGGGGACACTGGTTTGGCTGTTGGCAGTTAAATGACTACAGCCTTGTGGGAAAACTCTTTGCAGTTGCAAACTGTTAATACTTATTCAACCCAAATCTGAAATGATTTTGAGATAGCCTGATCTATATTTATTGTGAAGGTACTATTTGTTAAAGATAAATACAGTGTCCAGATGCAGCTGAGACATTTTACAATGTATGTGCTTATATATGTAACAATCATTACTTTAACATCACAAAGTAAAACTGTTTCACCAGGCACAGCATTATGAGGAAATGCCTTTCTGTTATTTTAAAGGACTACCATCCTTTTATTTTCTGTTACCTTTTTATTTGAATTTTATTTATTATATGAATTTCACATACCAGTCTTTTATCATTCTTGGATTTTTTGCCCTGTCTACACTGATTAATTTTTGTACCTGCTTGTAAAATCTAGCTAAACTTAACAGCAGTGCACCTGCATGGTATTATTTGCAAAATCAGCATCTTTAGTTCAGATTGCATTGTGTTTGGCTTGATTGTAAACAGCTTTGGGTTTTTTTCTTAGAAGGGGGCAGTGGTTTTTTATAGATTGTATGTTTTCTAACGTGGCTGGACTGTTCTTTACCTAGGTTATTTCGTTTTTTCCCATGTGAAATATATTTATTTTAAATCTGAAATTTTAACTACCACAGTGAATTTGAGGTAGACTAAGTAGATGAAGTAAGATGATAAAACATTATCGCAAGAGAAATTGAACCACATTCTTTCCCTTTAGCAGTTAATTCCTCTTTTCATTGCAGTCTTACATGGTTAAGTAGTTTAGGCAGTAAAGGCAGCATCACAAAGATGGCTGAGTCTTCAGGAGTTAAGACAGGCAAAATTATCAGCTTTGGTTCTGAGGCAGGTTGTCACTGCTACCTTGGCTTGCAGAGGCCTCTCTCTGTGCATCATTCACATTGGAACTGGTTGAAATGCGTCAGCCACTCTCTGATCACCAGCTTGTGCCAGCAGAGCTTTTTACATAGACATATCCTGCCACTCACTCTATCTCCTGATGAGAACTTTTTGAATTTATCTTATGCAGTATGGGAAGGATTTCCAATGTTTGTGGCTTTAGACACACAACTTCAGCTGAGGTGAGCCAGCTATCGGTGACTTAAAATCCTTCCATCAGAAAGGCATCTAAAGTAAAGCCAGGTGCCTTTTTTGTGAAGTTATAACAGGCAGCAGCTGGTGGCCTGGATCTCAGCATCCAGACCTCGCTGTGATGCAACTAGTAAATACTACTGACAATGTCCAGCTGTGAAAGTCAGGTCATTGCAGCAGAGATCTGCTGGGTCATTGCCTTGATTGCAGAGATAAAGAACCAGTGGTAGGAGGTCACTGCAGTAGCTCTCATCCTCCCAGCCAGCTGTCCTCCACCAGCATGTAACTTGTCTGTATTGGTAGTATGTTAAATAGTCACATCTTTTGCAGAGATGCATTTAAGGTCTAATCTTGCACAGTTCTCCATTATTTTTCCAGGAAAAACCTCCTAGGAAGAGGTGCAAATATTGATTTTAATAGCACTTTGCATTTCAGTTCTTGTTCTGTTGGCTCGGACTTTTCTCCCCCTTTTCCAATTTAACTTGGGTGTCATTCATGAATGTTTACACTGAGACTTATGTTGTTGGTGTGGTTTACATTCAGCCATTAATACTCCAGAGAAACTTGAATCTATTTTCATTTCCCATTTGCATGATGGAGAGATCAACGTACCCCATGGGGGATTTTCTGTGCCTCACCATGTGTACATTTTTTTTTTCTTTTTGGAAAAACCACCACATAACAGAGGATGTGGAAATGGTTCTGTAAAAAGAAATCAACAAAATAAGCAGTTCCTTCTACTTTATTACTGTAATTATAGACTGCGCATGAAGGCCTTTCTACATTTGCAGTTTATTTTTCAACATAGATCTTGAATCATGTTTTGAATTGGAAATAGAAGTTAGTATAAAATGTAAAGCTAGGTTTTTGCAAGTCCGATGTTCTTTTTTTATCAGTATTCTTAGCAGTAATGCATCTGAAGAGGCTGATCTCAACCTCTGGCTTCAGAAAATTCCAGTTGAAATACCTTGAATCAGAGTCTTTCATGTATGGCATATTTTATGTTGGATATTAATGCTTAAAAATGCTCAGGGTTGGAGTTTCTGACTACATCTGATATCCACAAATAACATCAGATTCAGGGTGGTTATATATATATATATATATATGTATGTATGTATGTGTGCTAACCAAAAATACATTTTATTTGCAGGACACCTTTCCAGTAAGGTATGCAAATCCCTGATATAAACTGTATCTTAAATGCTAATAACACACCATCTAAAAACATTGCAGTGCCAAATATTTATGTAAAGAGAATATTTCCTTAAGGTTGGGCTCAAGAGCAGGAAAGAAAAAGCGGAATGTCTCAGATGAGAAGCCAGGGCATTCCAGGGAGCAGCAATAATAAAGGCAACACCTGTTGCGCAGAAACCCCTCCAGCACGGCCTCCTCCCTGGCTGCAGCGTCGGACTCCCAGGAGATGTGTGGGCCCTAATCTGTGAAGCTCAGATATGTAGCACATGAAGTTGGCAGTAAAATAGCTGGTCAACCATTTTCAATGCAATGTCTTTCGTGAAGATTTTCCTGGCTTCCTTAGACTCATTTTATTTGATTAGTAGATATATTGTACAGTGGTAACCCAAGTAAAGTAAATATTGATTCCAATCACTGAAATATTTACCAGAACTTCCTATTGTAGACTGTTCCCTCCTCATATCATTCTTTGTAATTATTCAGTCTTAATATTGACATTTCTTAGTTATACCTAAATGAACACCTTTGCAAATTAACGTTCCTTCTCTGTCTGTAAGGGACTATAATTTCTTCTTTTTAGTCTGGTACCGTAAGCTTGAAACGTATTCTTTCTGGCATAAAATTGAAAAAATCCAAACAGGATATCACATCTCATAAAGAAACTATGCATATTACACAAGGCTTCAAATATAGAAACAGATACTTACAGAACTTGTGTCTCAAAATGTAACAGAAGCACTTCAAAACAGTAGCAGCTGCACACACCCAGTTTGGGTTTCCTCAGCATCACCCAGAGATGGATTTTTACAGAACTGACTACAGTGCACTAGTTCCCAGTTAGGACACATAACTGTTAGATACTGAAAAGATACGTAATCGATTGCTACTCAAAAAATGAGACCTTCGCACAATCTTCAGGTGCTATAATGATAATTTTCTACATGCCCAGTTTACTCAAGAAGAATCTGGTACAGTGCTGGAAATCACCAGACGGTGCCGTTAAAGATAGCCATGCAAGTTCTGCTCAGAGGAATGCGTAGTCAATCATGCCTTGGAAGAAATACTCCATGAGGAAAGGTGAGGCTTTTAAATAGTTTTACTTATCCACCAGTTAACCTCAGTCCTGATTTCTGTTTGATGTGATCTGTATCCCAGGTATTCAACAGCAGTGGCAACGTGCTATTTCTGTGCTATCAAAATGCACTTCGGAACACATCTGCAGAAGGGTTTAGAGGGTGGGAATATTTAGTGGCCCATGAATCTGCCAGGGCAGCCCAGCGAGGGCCTTGGTACAAATATGACGGACCACTGCAGGGATGAACCACTGCAGGAAAGGACCTGACTTAATGTTTGCTCTCTCGTATCTGATCTCACCACTAGCACTGCAAATAAAGGTCTTTGGTTAGTTCCAGTAACTGTGGCACTATTTTTTGTGATGTGAAACTGCCTATTTCCACAAGACCGTTTTATATAGACCACTGTACTGCCTCTAAAGGTGAGGATTTTTGACCATGCGCCTGGGTCATGTTTGAAATGTTGTCCTACAGTAGGAATTCTTTACAGTTCATCATTGGTTGGTTCTTTGAGCTATCCTTCCCTAAAAAACACTTTAAAAAAGTTGTGAAAGGCAGTTCACAGTTTATTCCTTCTGAGGAATGCTTATATCAACCTCTGAACTTCCGTATTTCTGGACTGAGAAAAATGAGTGCACTGTTTCTTCTTATAAACAAGTTATTCTCATGTTCTGTGGGAATGTTTATATCTATAACTTGCTCTACGTGCAGGTGGTGACCTGCAGGAGCAAAGTACTTCCCACTGCACCAAAACTGACCCTTTGCATGTTAGCTACACACAGCTTCAAACTGGGAGTTGTGTGTCTTCAGCTGAATGATATTCCTAGTGGTCCAAAGAGTGAATCCTCAGCATCTGAAACAAGGTTAGTGCTTCATTGGTCTGTTCCAACATGGGCGATTTGAAATAATCAGAAGCTACATTTACAGACTCACTTTTGTTCTAACTTTGCTTATTTTTAGCAGATATTTCTCAAAGTCCTGGAGTCTTACAGCAAAAATACTACACACTTTATGTAGTGCTCTTATTTAAGAAATTCAAAACATTTAATAAAAGTACTAACAAACTGAAGAATTATCGTATCTTATGAAATGAAGTTTCATCACAGTCTTCGGTTTAGTAGTGTGTAAACTGAGGACGTGCCATGTCAAGGATTATGAAGAGACATGAGAAATGACAATAACCCAAAGAGTTTTGATTTTAAAGCCTTTTCTCTAACCAATACCTATTTACTGGAATCAGACTCTGTGTAGAATTCTGATTGCTGCAGGAAAGTAATTTATTTTTAGCAGAAAACAAGCTATTAAGCTTTTTCTATATCTTGTTCATTGTAAGAAGTGGTGAATAGGCTTTACATCTTTGTTAATGAGTTTTCCTAAGTATTTTGCAAATTATTGGTCTCAAATGGGGATGTGGAACACACAGCACCAATAAAAACTCTTGTATTCCCAGAAGTGAGATGTTGAAAAGATTAAGGTTTGTATCCCATGTGTGTCAGGGAAAAATTAGTCAAGTCCCAGATTACCATACCGAAATGCCTAGATGGACTTTCAAGATCTGGTGCTTTACCTGGAAAGAAGATTGATATAATGTTATACAATTGAATTTGATAGTCTGAGTCAAAGGGCAGGAAATTGAGCATCAATTGTTGGTGGTGAGAAGGATAGCTGATTGGAAATGCTTACTTCAAGAATGAAAGTACTGTGCTTTAAATGGACTTTATCTATAGTGGGTAAAGTTCATCTACAAAAAAAAAATAGCATTTATCCTTGAATAAAAGCAGGCATATATGAAATTAACTATGAATGGTTCGAGAGGTATTCTGTGCAAACTGTCCATATAGATAACATCTAGTAGTCAGCTTTCTTTGGAAAAATGACAAGATTTTTTTCCAGATATTTAGATTTTTCCTCAGAAAGAGAGATCAATAAAGATACGTAGAGTATCTATTGAAAAATACTTAATGCTGCAGTGATTCATGTCTCAATGAATGCTAATCAAAGCAATGATTCATTCATGATTAATTTATGGGGATTTTTACCCTTTATTTGTACAACTACAGTTTAAAATCGCTATTTTTCCAAATTATGGTAACAGCTAGGCATTGCTCTGAGGATCTGAGCACTGTTATGCTATCTGTTGTATCAGATGTAGTTAACAAATAGATTAATTGCACCAAAAATTCACAATTAAAGCATAAAATTACATATATATGATAAGTGAGTTAAACAAACGTGGGAGAAAGACAAGGGAAGAGTAAACCAAACATTGTCAGCATAATAAGCTGCATCCTTTATATCCCAGCTGCCTAGCCTCTGTGCAGTACAGAGTAAGCCTGACAGCAGAGGTGAGTAAGCAATTAAAAGAGAGTGATTTAGTGGATCGCCACTATTGAAAGGAAGAAAAGGCAGAAGCACACCTGGACACGATAGAGATACAAACTAGATAGTTGACAGAGCAAGAAGGAACACCAGTAGATTGGTAAAAAACAATGTACTGCTTGTCAAACTGCTGTTCTTTGACAAAAAAAAAAAAAGGATCCTTATGGAAAGCAGCTGGACTTTCAAGGACAGGTTACCAGAAGAAGAGATTCACTTCATCTTTGCTATTTAAAAGTTAGTTTGAGCTGGAGAATTATCTCCAGAATGGAATTTATCTTGTCTAAAAATAAGGGTCTAAGATGGATGGAAATAATCACCATTTGCAGGCACCTGTCTCTATCGAAACAGCCAAAATAACCAGTATACACTAGATGTACAGCTTCCAGATATGATGAGTAGGTGAGAAAAATCCCACTCTAAATGAAGTCCCAATATTATTCTGCTGATCACTGTATTAATAAATCTTGCATTAGGACACATCTTTATTTATCTGCTCTATTTGATAGTTGGATTTGGTTTATACAGCTGAGGAAGTAAAATCCTACAATTCTGAAATAATTGGATTTGTGTGTGAATCAAAGATGAAATAAAGAATTGTCAGTCACGGCCATGGCAGCCCAGGGTCTGTGTGTCCATCCTCTGCTGCTAGAGGTATGAATGTCACAAACCTGTTAATGAAATTGTTCCTGTATTTGGAGTTACTGTTCCTCACTCCTGAATTTCTTCTTTCTAAACCTTTGTTTGTTTAGATAAGAAATAGTAGGAGATTCATCTTGATTTCACAGTATGGCCTTTAATTCTAAGATAAATACATTTTATTGCCAAGCAACTGAGTGATTCTTACAGAAACCCAACCAAATTTCAGAGCCAGAGCCACAGCACAAGAAAAGAGAAGTACTACTCTGAATCTTTTCTGCTTAGGTGAAAGGAATAATTTATTCTAAACAATGTACTGTTTGGGACTGGGACTGAAAGTTAAAATAACTATGAGGGGACCAATAGAACTAATGGCTTACAGAGGACTGCTTCAGTCTAGGCTAGGGCAGGAGAGTTCGAATCACGAGCCTGCTAGGCTGTGTCTACAATGTAATAATAACTCTGTGGTGGAGGACAAGTGGCACAGAAAGACTTTCATTCATTTAAACCCTCTTTCCAACCAAAAATCAGAATCGTCCATGCCGGGGATAGTCCCTGGCTTATGCTGAACTCTGACTCCAGTCTGAATGTTTTGTGTGGGAATCCTAGTTGGCCTTGAGTGAAAACTACACATGGGGGTGTAGTAAGAGCCATGCAGCAGCATGAATCAGATGTGAGTGCTCAACCTGAGTCTGGGACAGGTTTAATTTGTTAATATAGATACAGCCAAAGTCACAAGTTCCATAATGAGAGGCAGCTAAGTCACTGAGTGGTGAAGGATTATGAGTCGCCTCCCAGATTGTGAGGCTCAGGTGGAGACACAAGAAATGAAAATAGGGACATTAAGAACTTGAATAGAATAGTTCAGCTGGAGAGGACCTACAATGATCATCTAGTCCAACTGCCAATTTACATAGGCACATAGGCATAAAATTGTGTCATTATTCATCGAATTAAAATAACCTTCCCAAAGGTTGCTTTTGCACAGTGTTTGCCATTTCTAATTTTTTTCTCAGGCTGTGAAGAAATATTTAGTCTTGGTCACCTGGAGGCTGTTTATTTTTTTGCAGGGTTGGCTGTTAACTTGGCAATGGAGTTGTTCTGAAGTCTCTGAAGAGAGATCAGTCCACTTGTTTTTTAGCCTTCTCTGTGCCAGAAATGGCATGAGTAAAACTAGTTGCACTCAGAGTGTACCTTGAATCTGCACTAACGATTTCTTCACTTCAAACAGAACTGTAAGCTCCGCAACATCAAGTATCACTTGAGAAGTGGGTCATGCTGGTACTAGAGAAAACAGTGGTATCAGCAGGCAGAATAACATTTCGTTAACATCATCTGCTTAAAATGTAGTGATACAATTTTGTAACATTTGTGGGGACTCAACCCAGAGGATACTGTGAGAATTTGGCCCCTGGAGCTGTGCAGAGAGAAAAGAGAATATATATCTCCTGTATTCTGCCAGAGATATTTCATCTGGCTGGTTAATATTCAAAAAACTAAGGAGGTTTTTCAGAATCGAGTCTTAAGACTGAAGATGTCCTGAAGCAGAAATAAGAATGCAATGGTGAATTAGCCACTACATTGACCATTACTAAAATCACTGCAAGACATTTAACAAACTGGAGGGCAAATTCACATTTACACCAAGAGACTTGGAATAGCTCTGACAACATAGTGTCAAGCTCATTTTTGAGGGCCTGAAAAGGAATCACTGTAATCAGTTTCAGGAACCTGATTGTGGCTGTCAATTCTCAGCTTGCAAACACACACAGAAATAGCAATGTCAATGGGTGTTTTCATCAAGTCCCAAACTAAGGTTCCAGGTTATGTAGCAGATCTGTTACTGCCTCTGCAAGCTGGAGGTAGGGTACACAACACAGGGAGGAATGTCTTTCTGCTCTCATGCTTTTTGATGGCATGGTGAGGAAAGATGCCTTCCAAGGGGCTATATGAACATGTAATAAGCAACGTTCAGTAGTAAGTATGAGTTTATTCACGTGTAGTAACAGAGGAAGGACAGCCACGGCATTGTGCAGGTGCTGTTCTGTGCCAGTGCTTTCTACAAACATTAAACATACCTTTCAAAAAGCACATCCACCCACCTGTGTGCTCTTGATCTGCAGGCAGAGGATGTCCAGATCAGGAATTTATTGTTTTCAAACATTTCTGCATAAGTGTAGTTTTTGCACAGACAGTGGATTCATGTATGCAAAGTCAGGCACATGCAAGAAGTATGATATTTCTTAAAATTACTAGCGTAGGTACTTTTACCTCTTCTGTATCAACCCTACGATTTAGACCATTGACTTACAGGGGCAGTGACTGTATATTACTACATAGTTATCTCATACCAAGAAGAAAGAAGCTCAGTCTCAGCTAAGCTTTTTGGACAAGACTATAATACATATTTAGAAAACTAAGAAGCCCTCTCAAGACCACCACTTCAAACAATGTTATATTGTAACTTGGCCAAAGAGTCACAGCCACAGAGATGGACCTGTACTACGAGGTGTGGTATAACATAAGGCAAAATTGGGTGCTGCCCCCAAAAGGAGCAACAATATATCTAAGAGTTTCTTTTCAGGTTTTCTTTATGTGAGGAAATTATACCTTTGATACAAAGACTAATCACTGATTGATCTGTGGTGAGGTTAGAGAGTGCCGGCCTTCTGTGTGGGGGAGTGTATGCAATGATCCAACTTTATTTTCTGCCTTGTGTAACAGAAAGCTCAGCCCTAACTAGGTCAAGCACAGCCAGCCCTGCATATTGGTTCACAATCTTGGCTTGAAGGGACAACATTCTATGACATTCAGCAGGATTATTTGAAGGGCAAAATTTAAAGGTACATTGAATCAATAATAAATCACTGGAAGAGATTTCAAGTTCAGAACTATCAAAAAAATGTTAAAAATCCTGAAGGATGAAAACAAGGCTAGCTAAATGAAGATAAGATCACTTCCTTATTTTTTTTCTACTTGTGAACTATTTTTGATCTGAAGGATTTATAACATAAGACTAAAATTTCCTTTAGGCAATAATTCACACCTTGCATACCAATAACTTATCTATAGTTTATAGTTGACATGCAATATGTTCTGTCCTTATCCCTGGCACCAGATGTTGTGCTTAAATGTGACATACAGGCTCTGAAAGTTAGCTGGAAGCTATGATTCCCATGAAGCAAAGAGGTTGTAGGAGGAAGCCAAATGGAAGTTCTGCAGGTTAGCCACAGGTGTAACTGAATCAAAACTCTCAGCAGCAGTGATGGTCCATTTTGGTTCTGTGCTTTTCAGAAAATAAGCATGACAAGAGTAAGACTGCTGCTTGTGCTCATGTCACTGCACTTTAATACCACTTCTATAGGGATTTATATGGCACTAACAATGGGTCAATCATTTTTTTCAGTGATGTCACACAGATGGGAACCCTGCCTGAAGGATTTCAGTATCTGAGAATATGTTAGTACAGTTTTTCAATGCAAGAGGGAAACATAAGAGCCCTACGTTGCCAGTCTTTTGAGATCAGGGCAGTTTTACTTCCTATTGAAGAGTGAACTTCAAGATTATCTCCCTGAAATTTCATGGTCAAACACTTAATGGATTTAATGGATGTGGGCTATACTTGAGTATTATTCGAGTAACCTGCATTTTCCAGGTTTCCTCAAATTGCTGTGGAGTTCGATGATGACTTTTTGTGTATGCATTTGCAGGTATGACTGTGTGTGCACTGACCAGCAGCCTCAGTACCATAATGCCAGAGATGTAAGTTTAAAACTAAATTTAAATAAAGTATTGTGCCTGAAGCTGTAACCATTGAGGTACAAGGATATAATGTGACCAATGCTCTAAATGTAAATGTCACTTCGACAGATTAAATACACAGAAGATTGAGGACCTGTTTTGTAAGCACATAGTCAAAGGCAGTGGCAATAGCTGCTAACTCCAAAAGAATGGAGAAAGAAAGTCCCTGTGGTATTCTGGCTAGTGCTGTAAATTTGATGCTGATGGACATTCAGGGTACGTGCTCGAAACAGGCCCCTGCCATGCATCTGAAAGAGCTCTAGGCTACCTCAAAGCAGCACATTCTTATTCTTTTAGCAACTACTTTTATACCTCCTTCCCCTCAGGAATAGCTTTCACTTTGGAAGGTATGAAAAGAAAATGAGAAAATGACTCCAAGGTAGCAATAGCATTAGGAAGGTAGCAATAGCGTTAGGAAGGTAGTGATATCATTAGGACAAATTAGAGCAGAGTCCACAGTGTCATTTAGGTGGGCTTTCCAAGATTTGAATGCTTGGCTGAATCATTACAGTCACATCTACGTTTTGGGAAGGCAATAGATTCAGAGAGTGTCCGAGTCCTTTTTTATTTTCTGGATTCCTGGAGTCTGCAAAGATAGCTGGTGCTACTGGTAAGAGAATGTCAGCAGTGATGAGCTCATGGTGACTCATGTGGTATAATTTCTGGGTGCCTGAGTTGCCATAGATAATGGAGGTGGCTTCACTCCCAACTCTGATAAATGGTTGAGATGGGACTTAAAGCTCTTCTGAAAACTATAGAGCTCTTCCTGAGCTCTCTTCAAAGTTAATACAAGGCTTCCATAGGCAGCTAGCTCTGTCCTTCCACATTCTTAGATGGATTTCTTTTGTAGTATTTCCTTTGCAATATGCTCCCTTAAGAGTCTTCTGGCCCTAAAAGAAAACCACTTACTTTTCTTTTACTATGCCAAGAGTTTGATGTTTCCTCTAGGAATAAGAGTATATTAGCTATCAGGAAGTATTGAATTTCTTACAGATTTTTTTGTTGTTCTACAGTGAAAGTCTGACTTAATTATTAATAATTTATTTATCATGTTCCAGTGGGTCTCCATGTAGTTTAACTGTCACACAAGATAGTGTAACAATTAGATTTACAGTTAAGAGCTTCTAAGTGGTTTCTTTTTCAGCCGTATTTTCTTGCATAAAATCAGCTTTAAATACTTTTTAAAAAGAGGTCTTTTTTTGAAGGGCTTGGTAGAACCATATTCTGAACTTAATTCTGTGCAAACTATGTAGGCGTTTCATCTACTGCATATGAAGAGTCCT